>NC_044310.1:188276965-189003215 GCF_007474595.2 Lynx canadensis | reverse complement strand
TCCTGTATGCTTCACATTATACTTAGGCAAATTTTTTTTTTTTGTCCTGTGAATTTTCCTTGGTATGTGAGCTATGTACTGTCTCATCAGCTTATGATGATAAAGTGACCATTACAAATAAAATGCAACCTCAGAGCTGCTCTTACACAATAAAAACTAGCCATCCCAGCAGTGATAAATGAGCACATCTTGTAAATGAAAGTCTCTACCTGTTGTGAATACGGATTACCAGTGCAAAATAAGGATTGTCCCATAAGGAAAAAGTGATGCCATAGCAGTGGGGCAGAGATAGTAAATAATTCAAAAATAAGCAAAAGTTGTACTGTATACACAAGATATTCCTATAAAGCCACCTCCAGAAAAGTATGGCACCATAGAGGATGTGAAGTGGCACCTCACCATTGCCACAGCCCCAGGGTATCGGTCTGCATATTCGTGTGCTTACAGAGCAATGTGTACCTTTGTGCATTTTTTAAAGCCCTGCTTCTTTAAAAGGTACTTTGGACTTTTTCATTTGTTCTCAAAGTTCTGTGTGCTTGATATCCTTAGGCTTTTAAAGCGACCTTTAACACATCTGCGTTAATTAATTTAACATGCACAGCAGTTTGGGTAATGGTTGAATACAGATTGCCACGCTCCACTGTAACTCACGAGAGAAGGAATTTCCCATTGTGTTCTGCCTGCAGCTTTATATTCTAAGGATCACCCTTATTTGTGGGGTAGAGTTATTAATATGAATCCAGTGGCATATTCATCACTAGGGTTTTTGTTGTGATGGTGGCCTTTATATATATGTATACGTATACGTATATGTGTATATAGGTGGACTTCAGCTTTGCTTGGGGGGGAGGGGGACAATAATGCGCCCTCAGTCTTCCTTCACCCATGATTTGAGCCCTAAGGTACAGCCTCTGTTTAGTCATTGTAGGATTCCTTAGGCCTTCTTGCCTGATAGTCATCTTGAACTGAAGCTTCCAGCATATCACTTTCCTGAAAGAGCAGCCATCCTTTAGAATGCTCATGGCACGGAGAAGAGAGCAGGACCAGAGGAAGAACTCTCATTCTTACCCCAATCCAATGGCTAGTCTACAATAGGCTGTTTTCTTTTACCTATCTCCAAAGACAGAGAAGGCTATTAATCAACTTTCCCATTTGTTTTTTGTGAAACGCTGAATAAAAAAAATTAAAAAAAAAAAGTTAGATTATACTTCTAGTGTTTTACTCCCTAGTGGAGTGTTTTTAAATTTGGATTTTTGTTGGGATGTAGTTCTGTGGGCTTTTTTGTTTTGGTTTTTTGACACTACTCTGTTCTTGTAACTTTTCTCTGGTGTGTTCGTGGAGAACACCTGCTGCCAAAGGACACTAATACTGTGCCTTCTTCCACTGCCTTCTGCTCAGCAGCTCTTCCAACCCCACATAGCTGCATCTGGTCAGAGAAGAAAATCTGGACAGCTGAGACTTGGCTGTGCTGAAAAATGAACAGCATGGATGAGCTCATCGTGCTGCTGAGGGCAGTGCAAACAGGTGCCTATTTCAGCCAGTGACTCAGTTAATTAGTGACCCCCTTAACTTCTACCACAGATAATTTCAGAATTAGACCACCCTGGGCTTAAAGTTTTGGCACCAACTTGGAAAGGCAGCAGAGCCTATTCTGTTGATAAAACAACTTACACTAGGTTCTAGGTAATAATACAAATGCTAGACTATTCTGTATTGCAGTTTTATTCAGCTGGGCTTTTACTACTCAAATACATTATTTCTTTAGCTGCTGTAATTTTTTCTTAAGTATTCTTAAGGTTTTCATACGTACTCATTTAACTGTAAATTTGTTTTTAATTTTGGGGACTTTTTAAGATGAGAAAGATGACGTTTCAACATTACAGGAAAATGATTTTCATGAGAAAATTTCAAAGTAATGTAGATGTGATGGTGTTTTACAGTCCTCTAAAATCAAGGTGCTCCCGCCCACCAATGGCATACTCTGCTAAGGGCTGTGAACTTTCCTGGAAGTCCTCTCTCTGTGTAAGTTTACTTGCCACTAAAAACAATGCCGAGTTTATCAACAAAGTTTAAACAAAATTGGGAGGTCGTGAATAAGTAATTCCAGTGGAGTGACAACTCTGAGATCAAGATTTAATAGGAGCTGTGCATCCAGTTAGAGTTTGAGAAGCTGCTGTTCTGGGGGAATACAGCTGTTTATCACCTTGTGTCAGGGATGTAAGGTTATAAAATAGCCTGGAAAAAAAGTGTCAGGTAATGGTATGGATTGGTTTTATTTGACTATCAAGCCACCAACAGAACCCTTTGTCACCTTTTTTCCCTAGTTTTATGTTAACAAGCTTTTTCATATACCTTCAGAGCTAATAAATTACAACTGATAGAATGTCTCACATTTTATTCAAGTTTAGACCAATTAAACCTCTATGGCCCTGTATGATTACAGGGGTAATTACTTGCTTTAAGTAAAGTAGGTATAATTTGGACTTACACACTTGATGAGAGGATGTCTAGTCCTAAAACTCCCTTTCAGGTTGCAAGTATCTTTTGGCACTTCGAGTCTTGTTTTATTGACATCACTTATTTATATAAAGTGGGTTATCCCGAACCCTGTAGGAATATGTGATCACTCACAAGTTGAGATTTGATGCAATACAATATCCCACAATTTTTTAAGATTTATTTTCCTTTAAACATTCAGTAGAAGAACATCTCTATACCTTTACCAGGCTGTCTCTCCAACTAAACAAGTGCTCTGTTCTTATTGTGCCCTCAGAAGGTCTGTATGTAAAAGAAACCTGAAATATAGCTGTAGAGTAAATTTGCTAAATAAAAAGAATATACTTGAGAAACACATAAGGGAAAACATCTCCAATTCATTTGCTCTTTGTTTGTTGAAGAGAAGACACTATCTGCTATAATCCCCAGTGCCTTGAACTCTTTTGGAGGAATAGCATTTAAAAAAAAAATCCAACAAGCAAACTTTGAGGTGCTAATGAAAGAGAAGGAAGATGAGTATTTGTAGTTTGTGCAGAAATAGAAAAAATGTCTGTCTCACAAGAGATGGCTTCATCTAGCTGAAGAGTGGCCACTTTCTACCAAAGACATTTAGAGAAGTAAGTCGAGTCAGGGTGATGGCAAGTACTGCGTATTAAAAGGTAGCTAAGTTCAGAAGTGACCACATTGATCACGGATGGCTATTAATACCAAGCTCATCATTGTTGAAGCCTCAACCTCTTCTTAGGCAGAACATGCTTGCAGCACTTAAAGTCTTTGCATTTTGGGAACTGTCCATTGTTTGTTAGATTTATTGTAACCTAATACCAAAAACTGCCACTTTTCATGATTCCTACTTCCTATATATTTTTTCTCTACTTGTAAATAATCCCTCCTCGAAAATAAGCATTAACTGGAATGTTTCAAATGATTTTGCTTAATTTTATCATTAGCCACTAGTGAACTCCTTTTATAGAAATGTACAATTACGGTATCATTAGCTTGTGCTAAATATTGTAAAAATCATTGTTTACTGTTTCAAAGGAAAATTGCACATTATATTTAACTGGGATTGCTCGTTTTCCCATTTCTTTAAAAAATGGAGTCAAGGCTTACACTGACATCCAGGCTGTGGGAGCTTTGTTATAAATAAATAGATACAGTGTAGGAATATAGTTTTTTAAAGCATGAAAAAGGCGGCAAAAAGAACTGCATTATAAAGTACCTGATAAGAGGACATTATTCAAACCATTATGATTATGCACAGCTCGGTAAAGGTGAAGTTACAATTTTTCTTTCAGCTTTGTTGCTATTTTCTTCTGCTTAAATGTACGCTCTCATTTCATTATGTGCCTTGCTCCCTGATTGTGCAAACCTATATATAGATATATATAGAGATATATATATATATATATATATATATATGAGAGAGATATATTCAGTACTACTGACGATGTTTTTTTTTGTTCTGCTGGATTAAGTTATTTTCCAAATTACTCCTACCAGTTACTGTCGGTGAAATATTGTAATGGCTTAGGACAGTAGTCATACAGTCAGTGTAAATTTGTTTTCAGTTATGTGTTTTCATTATGTCAGCTTACCCAATTCTTAATAAAAAGAATACATAGATTTCATTTAAACATGGGGACTTGACTGTTTGTGGATTGACATCATTAAGAACTTGGTTTCGCTGTTCATGTTGGTGGTACCCATAAATAGGCTGTGCGGTAAGAACAAATTAAATACATTCAATTCGTTAACCTTTAGTTTTTACTGACAGATGAGAAAGCTTTGGCTACTGAATACATTAGCAATTAAGTAGTGATAATAAATTTTAAGATTTTTCTTCTTAAAGTACAACCTTTTTTATTTTAAAGCCTTGCTATCACCATTATGTGTTGGCCTGCCATGTCGCCATGTCAAGGTATGTACACTGTGTGTTTGCCAAACAAGGCAAAGAAAAAAAAACCTCCTCTTTTTTATATTAATAGAATTGTATTTGGGGGCAAGTGATCAGAAAACAATTTAGAGCAACACGGAAGGATACACTTCAGCTTACTCACCTTAGTACTTAACCTCTTTGGTTACTTGCATAAATACATTCACAAGACACTTGGACTTACTTTGTAGAATTTTATTTAGGTCAAGTTCTTAGTACACAGCAACAATTTCAAATACAATTTTTGAAATTAAGAAGTCAATGTTCCCCCACTCATCTGGAGGTGGCTTAATGGCACACACAAAAAACATTACTGGCAACAGACTGCTCCCTCAAGTTTTCCTGCATGATTTCTACTCAACTCAGAACACCAACCCTCTCTGCAGGAGCTTAAAAATACAACTGGCCAGATCACAAGTGTTTACATTCTTTTTTGTAAACCATTTTAAGAAGAAAGATGCATGGACACAAAGTATGAAAAACTGCTTTTCCATAGAATTCTGAAGTTGCAAAAGACATTACCATTTTAATGTGAAAATAAGCTTTTTGTGTTTTTTACAAAAAACCTCAAGATATTTAGCAAGGATCATTTATACATAGCTAGGCCCTATTGTCAATTTTAAGAATTATGAAATTCTTAAGAAATAGGAACAAAGATCAGCATAAAGTAAACTTCAGGTTATGAGCACAATGCCTCCATTTAAGAACTGTCTTATAAGGCTCTCTCAATAAGGCTTTTTGCTGTGCTCCTGCCAGTGTTGAAATAATACAACCTATTTTTGCTACATAGTACTGAGTGTAGTAGAGGGTTAAAATGATTATTTTCACTAATTAAGGTTGCACTTAGTACACTCCTTTAAACAATTTGAATACTGATGGTATTTATCGAAACAGCATATCTTTTCAAGTATCTTCCTGAAGACATCAAGTAGAACTCAGTTTTTAAAGAAACATAGCACATTCAATTAAGACAGTTGTAGAAAGAGTACCAGGCGTTGAGTCAGGAACTCTACCACTGTTAACTAGCTGTTATCTGAAACGAAACGTCTAACCTCCTCAGTTAAAATGGAAAATGAACTAAAATTTTTTATCCTCTAGCTCTAAAATTCTATGATCCTAAGTAAATCATGTGAGGGAAATCATCACCTTCACACCAGTCAGGAGTTCCTGGCCAAAGACGTTCAGAAGTGAACAGATGGGAAGTGATTCAGATCCCTTCTTTTTGAAGACTTGGCAGTCACCTGCCAATTCCTCCATCAAACCCTTTTCAGAGGGCAAGGTGGCCTTCAGAACATGTCATGCTCTCTCCACCAAGGAGAAAAGGTAATAAAAATAAAGGAACAGTTCTTAATGCAGAAAGGTACCTGCTAAAAGAAAATGAACACAAAAGGATAAAAGCAAACTACCATCATTTTGATGCCTCTCCAGCAGAAAAATCTTTTAAGTAATCATCAGTAATCAACATAAGACAGCTAAGGAGCACACCTGCATCACAGACATCACTGTAAAGATGCACAAAACCTTCTCTCTAGCTGGGTAATAAACAGCAGCAGGAGGGGGAAAGAAAGGGAGGGATAAGAATGTCCCACCTAGTGACTTTTAGGAATACAGCAAAAGTAGCAGGCCCTTGCCAACCCTAAGATGGGAACAGCAGGTGCCCCTGAGGGAGATAGAAGGCAACTAGCCAAAAGAATGGAAAATACTGATCAAGACATCTCAAAAGACTCATATTTACTCCCAATACAGGCTGAGTCTCTCGGGGCTAGATTTTGGTTTTTAAATTTATTGCCCTGGTCAGAAGGTCAACAAGAAAGTGTATTTTCATTAATTTCCCCATGGCCTTTTAAATAGTAGTACCAAAAGCAACGGGCGGGGGGTGGGGTGCTTAAGTCACTTTTTTTTTTTTAAATGGAAAAAAAAAGAAGCACTTGAGGAGGAAAAAAATCCCCTCTCCCATTAGATTCCCTCTATCCTGTCAGAATGGTTGCTTACTAGTCAGATTTTAGACTTGGATCATCTTTGCCACAATATTATGTATCCTGTAAGATTTCTGTATTCATTTGGAATTCCTACTACCATCTTGTAGTTTATAAAAAGTAAATGGGGGAAACTTACGATAAATCAAGAAATACTACCTTCACAGACTATTAATAGCATGCAATCTATGAAATATTACATACATTAAAAGTCTCCAATTAGTGTAGGCCTGGCCTATCATCATTACATAGCATCCTTCCAAGACAATATAGAGAATTCAAAACTGTACAAAAATTTAAAATATGCCGAAAATCCAACAGGTTTTTTTTAAAACAATCACACAGATTAGTACTAAATAATAAAGAAAAAGCTGACCCATGGATCCCCCTCTGCTGCAGGTCTTCAGTATGAAGGACTTCATCAGTGTCTTCTGCACCCCCACAATCCAGAAGGGGTCCAACAGGCAAGCGGACTACCACCAACTGTTTTGCACAATTATCTTCTCTGCTTCTGTAGGTGTGAGCTGTGAGAACTATACTGGATTTCAAAATACCTCCTTGCCTTAAAAATCCACTAAGCTTTCTCAGCACAAAGCTATTTAAGTAAAAACTGGAACATCTAATTTCAAAACAGGTTTCCTAGTTATACACCAACACTAAGAAAAGTTTAATCTATCCAGGTCCATAATGAACCCGAAGGCTCAGACGACACTTCAGGGCCATTACTTTGAAGGAAAACAGGGAGTAAAGAATGTCAAGATGACCTAACAAAAGCATGGAGCAGAGGCAAGTTAATGAACACCAAAGTGTTGAAGAAATCTAAAAGCAAACAGCTAACCTGCAGTGTGTGGGAGGAAAACCCCTACAACTTTAAAACGAAAAGTCTTGATAAGGGAACTCTATATCTGGGTCTCAGTTAAATGGGGATGAAGTTCTGTGCTCAGATTTGTAAGCAGAATATTAACTTTTGCTTACACCGAATTCCCTCACACACTAGTGCGCACTTGTTCATTTTTCAAATTTCTCGACCTCTACTATCCTGTTAAAGGCCTTCACTTGAAGTAAATGCAGCTATTGCCTCTCCCCTTTCACCCAGCACCAGAAAATGACCTGGCAAAAGGCTCTTCTGGCCAAGTCCCTGGGACTGGGACAGACCCACAGCACTGTTGGGTCTGTGAGCTGGGTAATCGCCGCAGCTTCCACCTGCTGAGCAGCAAGCCCTCCTGGACGTTTCCACTATTTTTTATACTGATTAAAGAAGATGAGTAAATCCACCTGCCTTACAAACTCCAATGCATTTGAAGCTATAATTTGTACAGACAGAAATACTTGTTATTGTTTCTCTCAACATTACGTTAATTTTTAGCAATGTAATTAGATAAGTATTTGGCCTTACACCTCTTATCCCACGATTCTTCGTCTGAGGTACAAGGTTCAAATTCTCACCAACAGAAGCTACTAAAGCCAGTCACACAAAACTGGGAGAGTATTTCCCTTTCCTAGAATTGAGTAAACTACTCAGCAGCAGCTAACACTGGCCATTAACAACAGAGAGGACGGTAGCAAGACTTTTGTTCCCAGTAACTGTTAAGAGACTTGAAAGTAGCTGCTATTTTCCAAAAAAGAATTTTTTCTAAATAGTGAAAGAAGTAAAGAAATAACTGGTCTGACCTCCAAGATTCTACTCCTGGAAAGAATGCCTAAGGCAAGGGTTTAGGATGCCTATTGAGCAGAACGTTTCTACAGTTCAATCTCTTCAGAACCTCAGGACCTCACATCTAGCTTCACGCGCCTACTTCAGTATACGATCCGGGCTACCACACTTCACACATCTGGGTACACAAGCCATTAGTGGCAATGCAGTCTCATGCAGCAGCAGCACATTAAAATCAAGCCAGCGATTGTTAACCACCCTCAGAATGTTTGGGGACTCATTTCATCATCCTCAATCTACAAACTGAAAAACATGAAGGGATGCAAGTCAGCAGCGTTAACTCATCTGGTGCACTCAAAGTGCTGAGAGAATGCAGAATTTACAGTGTTAAGAGGAAATAAGTCATCGAAACAATTATAAAAATGGTTAAGTATGGTATTTAAATACTAGTTCACTTCTCCTCATACAAGTGGAAGAAAGTGTGGGGTGCGGGTACGGCGCGAGACCACAAGGCTGACCCTTTAGCACAGGCACTGAAGAGCATCCAATGCCACAGATTCTGCAGGAGAAATCCCAAGGGTGTACAGTATTCCTGAGAAAAATCCCAGATTTTTTCTGAATCAGTCTTAACCTGATTTGTTTTACAGAGTTATGCTATTATACCTCTGATATATTTAGAAATGGTCACTTTATTTTAATCCAAACAGGTCAGCATAGTACAAATAATGGCAGAAAGACCCATTTGTTCAGATTCAGCTTGCTTTTTTAATACTGGGGAATAAACCAAAAAAACATAAGTAGTTTGTGTCATTTGTATCTTTCCTTCATTTCACTGGAGGGGAAGCCCCAGGGCCTTTTGATAATCTGGGAAGACCTGACTATTCAGGGAAGCATAGCCCTGCTGAGCTTTACTCAGAATAATGCATGATAGACTCAACATAATTCCCGGGAAAGAGCCCAGTCACTCCATTCATAACTCCCTCATACCAACCATCATCATTCTTCTTGATGACATAAATAATGGCTCCTTCCTGAAAGGACAGCTCATCTTCCTTGTCTTTTGTATAATCATAAATTGCCACAACTAGAGGGAAAAAAAAATAGGATGTGAAAAGAATAATATTCCTAGAAAGACAAATAAATGAATAATATCCATCCTTTCCCAACTTCTGCAGCACTTCAAACAGTAACTTTCTAAACACAGACTAAAAAATTTGTTTCCTAATACCCAGTTTATATACAGTGGAATCCCATCTTGGAGAGGTTAGGTTCAAAACAGCATAAATGGCAAAAAAAAAAGAAAAGAAAAAGAAAGAAAGAAAAAAGAAAAAAAAATCACATTTAGTCAAACTTACCTTCAAGAGCCTATGGACAAATACCTCATTGAAGAAAGATGCACAATCCCAGAATCGGGAAAGATGGCTGCTACTTCAGTTGAGCTTGTATTGAAGCACCATATTGTGTAAATCTTTAAACATGAGAATTATACTAGTGCAGTGAGATGCACCATAAAAGGCAAGTGAGAAATTGAGAGAGAATAAGGGAATAGCAGATTTACTTCTCCTTTCTCAAACTCCCTAGAACTTATATTGGCATAAGGCAGCATGTGTTTTGAAAGAATATATATAGTAGATTCCCATTGTTCACACATATAACTTGTAGGAAATTCAGTAAGTTAGAGTTAAATTGGGATACCCTGTAACTTGCTCAACTCCATGTAAAGATTTATCTTTTTTATAAAAAGATCCTCTGCATCTTCATTATACCACTCAGAACTCCAGTCTCCATCTGGCCATCATTCTGATAAGTATATACTGACTATTAGTTTTTCATACAACCTTAATCTTCACATACAAAAACAAAACTACAACAGGGACTTAGGATGTAATGCAACTTACCCTAGTTAATTTTTGTTTCTGGGCTGCTTTAGTAAAATTTAAATGGCTTTCTTAATCTCTGAATATTTGCCATTATAGTAATCTATTACAGATGCCAGAAAATACTTTGGAGGACTCTAAGAGGAACCTAATTTTTTTTTTTTAAGTTTATTTTTTTGAGAGAGAGAGAATGGCAAGCGGGGAGGGGCAGAAAGAGAGGGAGGGGCAGAAAGAGAGGGACTGCTCGGACTCATGCCTGAGTCACCCAGGCGCCCCAGTCTAGGAAGAGTTTATAGTGTGGATTTCTCAAAATATAACCAAACACCTAAACACAAATGCAACAGAAGTTTAACTAAATGTAAGAGAATGTAAGATATGTAGAGTACTTAGTACTTCGTCAACCTAGGTTTTGTTAGTTTTTTGTTTTTGTTTTTTTGTGTTTTTTTTGAGTTGATAACATTCTTGATGCTTCTGGAAATGCAAACCCACTGCAAGTAATTAGCAGGAGAATATCCCCCAAGTCCTGTTAATTCTACCTCCTATGTCTCTCAAATCCAAATACTTTTCTCCATCATGACAGTCACTGCCCTACTTAGGGCAGCAGTCTTTAAAAATACACATATCACTGGGGTGCCTGGGTGGTTCAGTCAGTGAAGCAACCAACTTCAGCTCAGGTCATGATCTCGTGGTTTGTGAGTTTGAGCCCCGTGTCAGGCTCTGCGCTGACAGTTCAGAGCCTGGAGCCCATTTTGGATTCTGTGTCTTCCTCTCTCTCTCTGCCCCTCCCTTGCTCGTGCTCTGTCCCTCTTTCCTTCAAAAATAAACATTAAACACACACACACACAAACACACATATCGCTGGCTGTACCTGAAGATTTTCTAAATTTTTTTTTTTTTAACGTTTATTTATTTTTGGGACAGAGAGAGACAGAGCGTGAACGGGGGAGGGGCAGCGAGAGAGGGAGACACAGAATCGGCAGCAGGCTTCAGGCTCTGAGCGATCAGCCCAGAGCCCGACACGGGGCTCGAACTCACGGACCGCGAGATCGTGACCTGAGCTGAAGTCGGACGCTTAACCGACTGAGCCACCCAGGCGCCCCTGTACCTGAAGATTTTCTAAACAGTATGAGTCACAGATAATTTTATAGAGACACTTTCTAGATTCTCAAAGCATACTGCTTCCTTACACCTAAAGCTAATATAATACTGTATGTCAACTATACTAGAATTTAAAAAAAAACTGCTTCCTAAATCTGATCTGCTAGAAATGATACCTTCAACCAGACATCAGTCATAAAAATTCTCATTTCCTATTTATCTTTCTCCTACTTCACAGAAGTACAGTTGTGGACCACCTTAAAGTACAAAACAGCTCTGGGTACCAAAAGGACAATTCAAGAATCTGGTGTGGTATTAAAAAGGAATTACTCCACTGATTAACCCAACCTGCTTGCAAGTTGTTCCCCTTCCTTTGCTTTTAACAAAATTTAAAAAATACTATACTGGAGTTATCAGCTGACACATGATCACAAACATAATTTTTAAAGACAGAACATTATTTGATTTTTGGTACATAAACTCTGAAGGAGTTTAAAAAATGAGTGACAGTGCCACATAAAAATACTTCCATTTGCATCTACTTATTTATGTAAACAAGATTTTCAGCACCACTGCCTCGCCCTAATCTGTTGCTTAGGGAGGTATAAATTCCTGGTTTTCTTATCTCAGATTATCTTTTTTTCAAAAAAAGTTAAAATATAACTTTCATGGGAAGTTATTAATCTGCTTAAAAATCTTACACAATTTCCCTCCACCATTACATTTTTTTAAAAGAAAAAAAATGCAAACACCTCAGGCTGGTGGTATTTCAAGGCTTCCCACCGCTAATTACAACGTACTTCTCTTCCTACACTCCTACCCCACCCTCTCCGTGCCACCCACCCATGTTGCATGTGACACTACTCACCATATCCCAAACCACCTTGCCCTTTCACTCAAGAGGATTCCCTCTGCCTGGATGGCCCTTTCTATCTTTCTTCTTTGCCTGAGACACACCACAAAGCCATGTTCTCTGAGCAGCCTTCTGGAATCCCCAGATAGAATTAATGGCACTATTCACTTTTTCACAATTGTTAATGGAGCATCCGTGCTAATTTCTAGAGATACAAAGATGAACAAGACAAGGGACTGTCATAGTCTTGTGAGGCCAGAAATATTATCTGATAAATTACCATACACTGTTTATACTTCTAACAAGAAGTTACAAGAACACAAGAACAGATGGCTTGTTAGAAGGAAGGAATAGAAAATAGGACACTGACAAACAGGTTGAAGTTTGCCAGGAAGAATTTAACACTATTAAATAGTATAGCTAAAACTCAATCCCAGGTTTGAGATCAAGCTAAGGACAGTGGTTAAGAATGTAGGCTCTCGGAGCACCTGGTGGCTCAGTCGGTTGGGTGTCAAACTCTTTTATTTTTTTTTTTAAGTTCATTTATTTAGAAAGTGTGAGCAGGGGAGGGGCAGAGAGAGAGGGAGAATCCAAAGCAGGTTCCACACTGTCAGTGCAGAGCCCGACGTGGGGCTTGAACTCACAAAACTGTGAGATCATGACCTACGCCAAAATCAAGAGCCAGATGCTCAACCAACTAAGCTACCTAGGCACTCCTGATTTCTGACTCTTTGATTTTGGCTGAGGTCATGCTCAGCATGGAGCCTGCTTAAGATTTTCCTTCTGCCCTTCTCCCCCACTCTCTCTCTCTCTAAAATCAATGAATGAATGAATGAATGAGGGCTCTAGGTTTATACCACCTAGTTCAAATCCCAGCTCTAGCACTTACAAATTTACAGAACATACTTAACTTTCCTAAGCTTCTTTTTACTCAAATGTATAATGGGAATTACAATAGTGCTAACACCTCAAAACAATGTAATATTGTCATATTAAATGAAACAATGCACATACAAAATGTTTATAAGTAACCATTATCTATATAAATGTTAGCTTCTTTTATTATCATTTATAGCTATTATGATATACTGTCTTTTCTGAAACACTAACATTTTCTGTTATATAAATAATTTTTGAACCTCAATTTCCTAGTTTGCAAAATGGGGAGATTAACTGCCTTACTAATGTAATAAGTTTTGCATTATGTCAGGCACATAATAAATACATGAAAATATCTGTTCTTAGGGCATCTGGGTGCCTCAGTCAAAGTTTGACTCTTGATTTCAGCTCAGGTCATGATTTCCTGAGGGTCGTGGGATTGAGCCCCGTTTTGAGCTCTGTGCTGAGAGGGGGGAAGCCTGCCTGGGATTCTCTCTCCTTCTCTCTGCCCATCCCCTGCTTGCACACATGCACATGCTCTCTCTCTAAAAACAAATAAACCTTAAAAAAAAATAAAGAAAACATCTGTTCTTTACCCAAGTTAGATCAAGATACTTACATATACACATTATCTCCATTTGGCAGGTAAGGGCAGTAATCAAGGGTTAAGATAAACCACCTCCTATGACAGTGGTTCTCGACCCTGGAAGAACTCTAAAAAATTCTGATGCCTGGGTTCTGTGCCCATGGATTCTGATTTCATAGGTCTGGAGGTGCAGACATATTAAATGCTGCCTAGATGACTCTAAAATGCTGGCAGGGTTGAGAACCAGGCCCTAAGGTCTAAGACAACAAAATGAGTCATTAGACAGTAGCCTTAACATTGATGCACACTCAAACAAAAAAAGCAACCACAAGCTAAGCATGGTTGGTTATTTTTGTTTTGCCAGAAAGAGTAAGAAAGAGCTTAATTGATTTTCATGTTTTAAAAGATCTGAAATTATCAGCTAAATCAAACTTTGAAAAATATCTTTGGGAACAATTCAGGCATATTCTTTTAAATTTTAAAGGGTTACTTGGACTGAAAACAACTAATTTTCCTCTCTTAAAATTTCTCCAGAGTTTTACACATTCACCGAGGAGTACATTTTTAGAAAGCAAAATCTTTCATTGGCCGTTCTCAAGGAATAACTGAGCTGGTTCTTCAGAGCTGAAAACTGTCATCCCTTAACTAGGACAGTGTTAAAATTAGGTAGGGAGTTTGTAAAATGTCAATGCCCAAAGCCACACCCTAGTGTAGTGCCTTGGGCTCATTTGTTTTTCTTAAAAACAGCTTTATTAAGGTTTAATTGAGACACAAAATACAACAAATAAGTTTTGCCAAATATATGCACTTGTATATATGACAAATATATAACCACCACCACAATCATATAGAACATGCCCATCACCCCAAGGTTTCCTTTTGCTCCTATGTAATTTTCCTCACCATGGAAACTACTGATCCAGATTTCATTTAAATGGAATCATGAAGTATGAGTCTTTAGTGTCTAGATTCTCTCATTAGTATAATTGTGTGAAATCCATCCATGTTGTTGCTTGTATCAGTAAGTCTGTTTCTTTTCATTGCTGAACAGTATTCCACTGAATGGATGGATATCTCACAAGTAGTTTATCCATTCACTAGTTGAAAGATATATGGGTTGTTTCTAGGTTTTAGCTATTACGAATAAAGCAGTTATGAACATCTGAGTTCAAGTCTTTGTGTGAACATAGATCTTCACTCCTCTTAAGTAAATAGGAAGGAACTGAAAGACCAGCTTGCAGGTGTATGTCTAACTTCATAAACTGCCAACTGTCTCTCAAAGTAGCTGAAACATGCTGCACTCTTACTAGCAGTGCTTAAGAGCTACAGTTTCACCACACTTTCTCCAACACTTGGTATTGCCAGTGTTTCTAACTGCAGCCATTGTAGAGGGTGTGTAGCGGTATTTAGTTTGGTTCACTGTAGCTTTAATTTGCATTTCCCTAGTGACTAATAATGTTAAGCATCTTCTCATGTGCTTATTTGCAATTCATGGACCTAACTGGTCAAGTGTGTTCAAATTTTTTTTTCTCAAGTTGTCTGCCTCCTAACTGAGTAATTTAACGAAAATTCTTCCTAATCTACGCTTGCCTTGTCATTTTCTTTACAGTGTCTTTGAAGAAGAAAAGTTTAATGAAATTCAGTCTGTCAATTTTTTCTTTTAAGCTTCATGTTTTTATACACTCTATACATTTTTTTTTTCCTAATCCCAGGACACAAAGATTTTCTCCTGTATTTTTCTCCAGAAGTTGTATAGTTTAGGTTTTACATTAGGTCTATAATACATTTCAAGTGAATTTTTGTGTAAAGTAAGGGTAGAAAGTACATGAACATTACCTTTGTACCTTTACTTTACCATACATAAAATTTTTCCTGGATTTATTCCTAACTTTTAGGTAGGGCAAATCTGATTACTGTTGCTCTACCTTGGCCAGCAGTGGAAGTCTGCTATTTGTTACTGTAAGCTCCACAGGTGATGGATATTCAACTGTTAGAGCATATTTGTTGAAAACACTATCCTTTTCCACTGAATTACCTTGGCACCTTTGTCAAACAATATATGTGGATCTATATTCTATTGATTTATATTTCTATACTTAACATCAGCACCACACTGTCCTGAATACTATAGCCTTAGTTTAAATCTTCCAACATTAGTCTTAAAAAAAAAACAACAGTTTTGATTCTACTAGATCTCTTGCATTTCTATGTAACTATCAGAATCCCCTTGTCAATTTCCATAAGAATGGCTGGTGGAATTTTTATTGGAATTGCATTAAATTTGCAGCTCAATTTGGGGAAAGCCAGTCTTTAAACAATAATGATCAAAGAACATAATGTATCTCTCAATTTATTTAAGGCCCTTAATTTCTTTTCATGTTTTATAGTTTTCATTATATAGGTCTTACATATATTTTATTAAAGTTATCCTTAAGTATTTCATATTTTTGATGTTACTACAAAAGGTACAGTTTTGTAAATCTCAATCTCCAAGTATGTGTTGCTAGTATATAAAAATCCAATTAACTTTTCACATTGACTTTGTAGCCTATAATCTTGCTAATAAGCTTGCCTTTTAGTTATACCAGCTTTTTTTGTAGATTGCCTTGGGGATTTTCTACACATAAGATCATATCTGCAAATGAAGATTATTTCATACTGTCCCACATATCTGTTGCTCTGTTTTTGGTTTTTCTCCATGTCTC
Organism: Lynx canadensis; assembly: GCF_007474595.2. Taxonomy (NCBI): domain Eukaryota; kingdom Metazoa; phylum Chordata; class Mammalia; order Carnivora; family Felidae; genus Lynx; species Lynx canadensis. Next base: position 188,987,155 of record NC_044310.1, on the reverse strand, counting down.
ATTTTGGATAGTTTCTATTGTCATATCATCAAAGTTGCTGATTTTTTTCTTCTGAAGTACCTCAGATACTGTGATTTTTCATCTCTAAGAAATTCCATATGGGTTTCTCTTTTTTTGTAAAGATATTCTACTTCTATCTCATGTTTTTGTTTTCTTTTACTTTCTTGGACATATGTAGCATTTGTAATATTTTTTGTAATAGCTATATAACATCCTTTGTTAATTCCTCCAGCTCAGTCATTTTAGGTTTGTTTCTATTGACTGACTTTTTAGTTACGACTTACATTTTCCCGCCCCCCCCCCTTTTTTTTTTTTTATATATTTTGTAATTTTTGATTGGATGCTGACACTGTGAATCTTACTTTTTGGTGCACTGGATTTTTTTGCTTTTTTGAACAATGTTGGATTTTGTTCTGGAGATCAATTAAGTTACCTGAAGTCAGTTGGATTGCTTTCAAGGTCTGCATTCAAGCATTTATTGGGGCAATCCACAGCAACCTTTAGTCTAGGGCTAATTTGGACCCATCACCGAGAGGACAGAGTTTTGAGGCCTCTTCTCTATGCCTTGTGTATTACATGGTCTATTCTGGCTGGTTCAGGAGCATGAACTGTTCCCAAGCTTGTTATTTTGAATGATTTTTTTGCATACTTCTTTTGGTTGTTCTTTCTCCAATCTCGGGTAGTTTCTTCACACACATGCACAGATCAATATTCAATCCCAAAATCTTAAGGGGACCCTTCTGCAGATCTCCGGGGCTCTGTCCTCTGTCTTTGTGTAACTACTTTTTCTCTGTGGCCTCCTAAGACTCTGATCTCTATCTTGTCTATGCAGTGAGATCTCCAGGTTCTGTATGGGTTCCACCTCCTTGCACTATGACCCAGAAACTTCCCCAAGTAAAGCAAGCTAGGACAATCAAAGGTTTACCTTGTTTGAGTTCCTTCTCATAGTCTACCACTGCCTATTATCCAATGTCTGAAAATCATTATTTTTTGTCTTTTTTTTTTTCTGGATTCATTCTTGTTTTAGGAGGGTAGGTAAATCTGATTACTGTTGCTTTATCTTGGCCAAATTGGAAGTCCATTATTTGTTAATGTCAGCTCCCCAGGTGATTCTAATGTGGTCAGTTTTTAAAACCAGTGAGTCAGTAGCTTTGATTTCCTTAACAGAAAATTTCAAGATAGCACACATTTTTTCTGAGCTAATAAGTCTTGGTGAGATTTGGAAGTCTGTGTCCCAGAAGTGTCATGTCACTATTACCTAATATGTTTAGAGGAACTTTTTACTAAAAGAAATGCCAAATACTACTTTGCAAAGAAACTAAGAAATCATTATTGTTTGGAAGAAAGTTTCATATGGAGATGATTAAACTAAAATATCTGATAGAAGATACCACAAAAGAGTGCTTCAAAGCATGGGGGTAGGAATAACGAATAATTTAGAAAAACTATCCTCTTCCTGAGGCATTCCACTAAAGCCCTATTTTTAAAATTTTTGTCTTACTGAAGAAACCACTCATAAAAAAGCATGTTCAGTAAGAACAATAAATAAACAATATAAAATCAAATAGTCACAGAATTTTACTAGTGTGGCTTTCAAAAATCATGAGCCTTGTAAACTAAATTAATAAGAACGTTGCACAGATTATTACAAGCAAAACTTTACCTATCAGTAGAAAGTAAGATTCTCTTCAGTACCAGTAAATTCCATTTCTATGTAGAGGTTTCTTCCCATCCCTCTAGATATCCCTCTAAAACTTACCCTTTTCCAAGTAAGACCTTGGAGCCCACGGTGGGTCTTCTTCAGCATAAGGATCACTATACTCGACCACAGCTGCTTCTTCCTCTTCATAATCTTCTGGAGGAGGAGGTGGAGGGGGGGATTCATCAAAGACTGGTTCTTCCACAGGTGGTGGTGGAGGTGGTGTATCTGAAACTAAGAACGTATCAGGCTGATAACAAAACTACATGTTATGTGAAGTTCAATATTTCCTATCCAAGCTTCTACGTACATGGTATATAAATCTAGATTTGAAAATAATGCTCTTTCAAAAAATGAGTAAGGGAAGGCTCTCCACCAACTATAATGTTTCAAATCTCCAAGCACGACTTTCTCCTCTCTCTGGGTCAGGGCTGATGGGTGTTAAAGTTTAGCTAAAACAATTATTATTAGAGCCTCCTGGAACCTATTTATACTAATACATCAACCTCTTTTTCATAGAAAGAAAGAAATACAATATAGTTTGGCTTTACATTATATTCAATGAGTGGTGGTTATCAGAAATATTACTAATTTGGACATTTATAACCATATTTAATTTATAATAAATTAGAATGCACCAGTGAATAATCAAATATTGTTATCTACATTCCTCTCAATTTTTTAATAGCATTTTACCAAATTTAGTGGGATGGAAATCACAAGACTGGATAACTTCACCCATGAAGATGCTTGTGTTTGCTATTTTTTATATATAGAAAGAATTTTAACAATTCAGACTAATATAGGATCCAGAATTTCTTTAAGCTAAATACCCAAGAGTGATTTAAAAATCTCTCCTTGTAGAGATCTGCTTCCACTGCTCAGGTATCGGCATATAATAACATCTAAAAGATTATCTCCAAACTCTGGGAACTCAAAGCTTTCAAAATACTTGGTACATAAATAAGCACAGCTCAGCAAAAACTGAGTAAAGCTGCATTTATCAGCTACGCGATTTTATGTATTAATTTTTATTATGAGGTATTAGTACTGTTTCTGTGAAATCCTCTAAGCAATCTTGTTTATTTTCTATCTTTCATATAAGCCTACTGATTCAATCAAAGGGATTTGAGAAGACTGCTGATGTCTGGTGAGGATAAGCCACATCATTAGCCACAGGATAATGATAATATCATTATCATATTCTGTCCTATTCCAATATTCTTTCACCTGCTGCCACTCTACCTCCCAACCTATCTGCTTTATGCACTTCAAAACTTTCCTCATTAAAAGTAATTCTTGGGGGTGCCTGAGCAGCTCAGTCAGTTAAGGGTTCTACTCTTGATTATGACTCAAGTCATCTCACAGTTCATGAATTTAAGCCCCATGTTGGGCTCCACACTGATGGTGCAGAGCCTGCTTGGGATTCTCTCTCCTTTCTCTCTGCCCCTCCTGCACTTGCACACTCTCTCTCAGGAATAAACTTTAAAAATCCTTAGAGTTTTGGGGCGCCTGGGTGGCGCAGTGGGTTAAGCGTCCGACTTCAGCCAGGTCACGATCTCCCGTCCCGTGAGTTCGAGCCCCGCGTCGGGCTCTGGGCTGATGGCTCAGAGCCTGGAGCCTGTTTCCGATTCTGTGTCTCCCTCTCTCTCTGCCCCTCCCCCGTTCATGCTCTGTCTCTCTCTGTCCCAAAAATAAATAAACGTTGAAAAAAAAAATTTAAAAAAAAAAATCCTTAGAGTTTAAAAAAAAGAAAAAAGTAATTCTTTAGGGGGGCGCCAGGGTGGCTGAGTTGGTTGAATGTCCAACTGTTGATTTCAGCTCAGGTCATGATCCCAGGGTTGTGAGATCGAGCCCTGCATCAAGCTCCAAGCTGAGCATGGAACATGCTTAAGATTCTCTCTGTGTGTCCCTCTGACCCTCTCCCTCACTCACACTCTCTCTCTCTAGAAACAAAAAAAAAAAAATTCTTTTAGTACTAATGGGTTTTTTAAATAAACAAAAAATATAGAAATATGATTTAGCATATATTTTATGAGAAATTGCATATGGTTGGGGTAAGAATCAACAATATAAACAACATAACCTATTTGCATTTACAAGGTAAAGAAACTGACTTTAAACAATTACACAAAACAAAGATCCAAAGGAATACTGTCTTTCAAAACAATCACCTTGAGAAATTACACTACAAAATTACTCAAAGATTCTGCCATTGCTCGTTTTTTACCTTTTCTTATAATGTCTCAGAGTTAATGAGAGTAACATAAGCTACCATTTTTTACTTAAAATGTTCTAATTACTCAGCTAGCACTTTATTTCATTTAATCTTTACCTTGGGAGGTGGTGTTTTTAAGCCTCATTTTATGGATGTGGAAACTGGCTTTCCAAGATTAAGTACGACTATACTAAATAAGTGGAAAGCAAGAATTTGAACTTCAATGCCTATGATCTTAAAAGAAACACTATGGGAAGAGATCAATTTGATAACTTTGAAGTCATGGTTCATTACTCATTCAACAAAGATGAACTGAAAGCTTACTATGGCTAGTTACTATGCTCAGCACTAGGATAGAGCAGTAGGCTTAAGTCATAGAGACACAGACAACCAAATTATCACTTATATAATCAAGTGTGGTAAGTGCTTTAAGTCATTATGGAAAACAGAGGAATAGACCAAAACTCTTACGTGGGTCAGGAAAGGCTTCCTGAATCTGAAGGATAAGTAAGAGTTAATGGCCAGAGGGTAGGATGGAGTGAGGGTGGATATTTCATGTCGGATGTAAAGGGGAGAAAAAAAAAAAAAGATAAAGTAGGAGCTCTTCAAAGAACTAGCCAAAGTTCAGCAGGAAGAGGCATGAGGAAGCTGAAGAGGATTAAGCAGGAAGGGCCTTCAACAGTTTGAATTCTATCCAAAGAGTAATGGGGTGCCATAGAAGGATTTTAAGAAGAATAATAGAATCATAGCTGCACTAATTAGCCCAGGATACCTGGTTCCAAATAATTCCAGACTGTTTCCAAACATCAATCTTATTACAGACTAAGTAAGTATCTGCTAACCACAGAGTATTTTCAAAATAATATACCTGAAAACTATGAAGATAATTCCAAAGACAGGTATGTATCTTTCCAAGGTGAATGTTTTGAAAAAAACAACATTCATTTGAATGTAGAAGTCCTGCTATGTCTGTAAAATCAGCCACAGCTCACCTCATATACAAAGTTTTCTTATTTTTATACATTTTTAGGTGAGAAATGTATATTACTATTGAAAGAAAGAAAAGACTATTCCAAAAACCAATCACACTATGATAAACATTGGAGCTGCTCATGGTTTACCTTCCAATAAACAGAAGTTAAACAGACTATTTTCAGAAGCTAGCAAACAGAGGTGCAAAGGCACCTGAAAGAGATACTGAGCCCTCAGGCAAGTAAGACTGGATTATAGCCAGTTAAAATACAACAAAGAAATGTGTTCATAAAAAGGGGGCATTTAGTTAGAAGCACAAAAAAACAAAAACAAAAATAAAAAATACCAGGACTGTGTCAGATGCTTCTCTAAGTGCTGGGGAAACGGCCAGCCAACAGAACAACCAAAAATTCCTGCTCTCGTAAGAGCTTACATTCTAGAATTGGCAATGCCCATTTCCAAAGAAGTAGGAGTCCTAAGCAACAGAGTGCCAGTATTTCTACCCCACTGGTGAGACCATCCCTGTTATGAGATGCATACACTGGGCTCCTTCATACTGATGGCATTAAAACTTTCATTAATGTAATGCCTCTCATTCAGATTCCATGCCCATCATGCAACCTTACAATTGTGATGTGGGCTCCTTGTGTAGACTGCTGACAAAAAGAGAATTCACCTATCATACAGACTATGTTCATTGGTCTCTTTACCAGCAATTCCTCACTGAATATTGATATAGGCCTCCTGCTTTGTAGACATCAGTCTCCTGAGCTTCCTTAATGCTTCCCTAGGAGAAGACTGAATGTGTCAATAATATTAGTTATTTGATCCTGCATTGCTCAACACGAGACCACAGGCCAGTGTAAATTCACTGCCAATCTATGAGGTCTCCTGGGAGACAGACTGATAATTTTGCTTCCCTGAGACCTACCATGGCATGGCCATTTTTACACCTAGAATCCCAAGACTGGGGAAGATTCTCAAGCCGGCCATAACACCCTACAACTCCAGTGACAGAAAACTAGGCTACTACTTGCTTGAGCAACTCAGAGAAAAAGATGTGATATCTGATGACTAAAGAGCATCTCCTTGGTTAGAAATGGTTTTTGTTCTTATATGTGCTTTATTTTACTTTTGTATTATCTTCACTACCAGATTTAAGTTACCTGAAAGTAGAGAACTTCATCTTATTTTATCATTCACACTAGCTGCTCACACAGTGACTTGTTCATAATATTCAAATATTTGAAGTATTAGCGATATGAATGACTATTCAGCCAATCATATATAAATGACATTTTATGCCTATAATCTGATCTACAGCATAAAGAAGACATAAACTTACTATTTTCTTGGACTCGGGCCACAAATCCCATTAAAGGTAACTGAGGAGTTACCTGTAGGATGGAGGGAGGAGGAGGAGCAAGAGATACTGCAAAAACAAAAAAGGTGTGGAGGATAAGGGGTAAGGGCAAGTTACATTAAAAGGAAAGGATAATACAATAAAACAAACATATAAGGAGGGAAACCACTATGTACAAATATTTTATAAGCTATCTTAAAGATCCTCTTTTAAGGGATAATACATTAACACAAAAAATACAAAGTATTAGGGGGAGTTTTAAGAATGTTTCAAAACTTGCAACAGGAAGCATTTATTATATACAGATCTACTCTAACATGTAATGGCAAACTGATCTGGTCATATCGCTAACATGTCTTCTCAAAGAAAGAATATCTTCAGATTATCATGAATAATTTGTTTTTCAGGATTTTAAAGGTTACAAGTTTAATGTTCATCAATACAAGAAAAAAAACATCACATCCCAACATCCTAAATTTATACTTTTCATTGCTTCATTAACAAAGTAAGTAGTTCTTCATTCATTAACTAAACAAATATTTACTGACTTTCTAGTAAGCAGTAAGCACTTTGCTAGGAGACGAGTATCAAAACCATTCTAACAGGTCTGAGTCATTATAATTTTTCATAATCCCAACTCATACAAAAAAAAAAACACTGGCCTCATTCAAATCATTCTCTCCACCCAAGGTGTCTTCTCTTCTATCTCAAACACTGGTACAGCGCCTAGCACTAGTCAGCATTCAACAAACGTTTAACGTATATAAATAAACCAGATACATGCCCAACAATTGCCCAAGATTAATTCTACAGTTATAGTTTCCTTCAGAAGGGGTATTAAGTATGGTATACATCTTTTTATAAAAAGAGAACACCTTTATTAACTCCAAATTACAGTTAAGACCAATACAACTAAGAAGATGAATAAGAGTCACTACCCTCAAAGAGATCACATTGTAATTGGGAATATAAAACAAAATAATAACCTTAACCCAACAATGTTTATGCGAGAGGCAGCAGTAGTGATGGTGCAGTGTGACGGTGGTGGGGGTACAGGATGGGGTAGTGGTAAGGAAGGCCACGTAGAAATTACCTCTGAACAGGCACTAGAAGAAAAAGGAGTTCAATACACAGACAAGAATGAGAATCAAAGGAAGCTGAAAACCAAGTGACGGGCAAAGGCTTAGAGGTATAAAACAGCATGACCAGTTCACAGGACTGGACATGTTTCTATATGATTAGCGTAAAATGGCCCAGGGAGAACATACAAACCTGGAAAAGTAAAGTGTTTGGATATGAAATAGAGAAGTACCTTAGGTGAAAGATTGCTTAGTGGAAAGAGACTGGACTTTAAAGTCATTCAACGTCAAATATCTGATTTACCATTTCCTTGTTGTTGGAACACCAAGTAAAAACTTCTCTGAGCCTAATCCATAAATGTAATGAAAGAGAGTGGTTTACTTTACAGAATGATTGCAAAGATTAAAAAAATCAAAAAACTAATGCACGTAGAGAACCTAATGCAGGACCTGGCACAAAAAAAAAAAAAAAAAAAAATCAAGGCTGCATAAACAAAAGAAAAGGAGAGAACTTAGTGTGAAAAAAGTGCCACTTGGTACTTCTGGGTAACTAAGGAACATATATAATGCAGACAAGAGCTAAGTTATTAATCCTGAAGAATATCTAGATATAAGGGACAGAGCAGAATAACCCTAGAAATGGGTACCTTTTCTTTTTATAAAAGACACCTGTTGATTAGGTTTTTCCCTTAAGTCATACTTCTTGATAGTAAACCCTTAAGTTGTATGTCTCCCACTTGCAAAGACTTGGAACAATTTGATATGGTCACAATACCCTATGTTTCCAAACTTAGGAGAAGATGACATAATGAACATAGAAATAGCAGAGACAAAGCTGATAAAAGAGAAAGAACGGCAGGCAGCAACTGGCACTTCTAGAAAAACAGAAATCAGGTATATGTTCATATCAAATAAGATGAAATGTTCCTCTTCTGTTAGCACCAGTCCCAACCTCTCCTAGAACAGAAAAGCAGGAAATTTCCCACTTCAGATATTGTTTCTCATCCAAATTGAAAAAAAAAAAAAATGAACTTCTGGTACTAAACAAGAATGATTAGGTGTTTAACTCCGAACACTGCTTTTGTAAGTAGAGTTTATTATTTTTTAAGATGCGTATTTATTTTTTTGCTAGTTCTGAAAGTGAAAATCTGAAACCATATTGGTTTTAAGAAGTCCACTGACAGCACCCCAGGTAAACACCAATGCCAAATCTTTCTAAAACAGAATTACTTTACAGCAAAACAAGTTAGATTTTTTTCAAAGCCCGTCCATGTTAAAAAAAAAAAAAAAATTCAGTTCCAAATGGAGTTTACAAAGGCCACCCCAAATGCTACCCCCCACCCCAGGGAAAACTTTTTAGGTGATGGTCTAAATTAATTCAGATACCACAGCATTTTCTTTCTGGACCAAATTAAGAATTCATCTGACCAGAACTCTTTTTTTTTAATATGAAATTTATTGTCAAATTGGTTTCCATACAACACCCAGTGCTCATCCCAACAGGTGCCCTACTCAATACTCATCACCCTCCCACCCCCCCATCAACCCTCAATTTGTTCTTAGTTTTTAAGAGTCTCTTATGTTTTGGCTCCCTCATTCTCTAACCTTTTTTTTTTCCCTCCCCTCCCCCATGGTCTTCTGTTAAGTTTCTCAGGATCCACATAAGAGTGAAAACATATGGTATCTGTCTTTCTCTGTATGACTTATTTCACTTAGCATAACACTCTCCAGTTCCATCCACGTTGCTACAAAAGGCCATATTTCACCCTTTCTCATTGCCAAGTAGCATTCCATTGTACATACAAACCACAATTTCTTTGTCCATTCATCAGCTGATGGACATTTAGGCTCTTTCCATCATTTGGCTATTGTTGAGAGTGCTGCTGTAAACATTGGGGTACAAGTGCCCCTATGCATCAGCACTCCTGTATCCCTTAGGTAAATTCCTAGCAGTGCTACTGCTGGGTCATAGGGTAGATCTATTTTTAACTTTTTGAGGAACCTCCACACTGTTTTCCAGAGCGGCTGCACCAGTTTGCATTCCCACCAACAGTGCAAGAGGGTTCCCATTTCTCCACATCCTCGCCAGCATCTCTAGTCTCCTGATTTGTTCATTTTAGCCCTTCTAACTGGAGTGAGGTGGTATCTGAGTGTGGTTTTGAATTGTATTTCCCTGACGAGGAGCGACGTTCAGCATCTTCTCATGTGCCTGTTGGCCATCTGGATGTCTTCTTTAGACAGGTGTCTATTCATGTCTTCTGCCCATTTCTTCACTGGATTGTTTCTTGGGTGTGGAGTTTGGTGAGTTCTTCATAGATTTTGAATACTAGCCCTTTGTCCGATATGTCATTTACAAATATCTTTTCCCATTCTGTTGGTTGCCTTTTAGTTTTCTTGTTTGTTTCCTTTGCTGTGCAGAAGCTTTTTATCTTCATGAGGTCCCAATAGTTCATTTTTGCTTTTATTCCTTTGCCTTTGGGGATGTGTCAAGTAAGAAATTGCTGCAGCTTAGGTCAGAGAGGTTTTCTCCTGCTTTCTCCTCTAGGGTTTTGACGGTTTCCTGTCTCACATTCAGGTCCTTTATCCATTTCGAGTTTATTTTTGTGAATGGTGTAAGAAAGTGGTCTAGTTTCATCCATCTGCATGTTGCTGTCCAGTTCTCCCAGCACCATTTGTTAAAGAGACTGTCTTTTTTCCATTGGATATTCTTTCCTGCTTTGTCAAAGATTAGTTGGCCATACTTTTGTGGGCCTAGTTCTGGGGTTTCTATTCTATTCCATTGGTCGATGTGTCTGTTTTTGTGCCAATACCATGCTGTCTTGATGATTACAGCTTTTTTTTTTTTTTCAACGTTTATTTATTTTTGGGACAGAGAGAGACAGAGCATGAACGGGGGAGGGGCAGAGAGAGAGGGAGACACAGAATCGGAAACAGGCTCCAGGCTCTGAGCCATCAGCCCAGAGCCCGACGCGGGGCTCGAACTCACGGACCGCGAGATCGTGACCTGGCTGAAGTCGGACGCTTAACCGACTGCGCCACCCAGGCGCCCCATTATTACAGCTTTGTAGTAGAGGCTAAAGTCTGGGATTGTGATGCCTCCTGCTTTGGTCTTCTTCAAAATTACTTTGGCTATTTGGGGTCTTTTGTGATTCCATACGAATTTTAGGAGTGCTTGTTCTAGCTTCAAGAATGCTGGTGCAATGTTGATTGGGATTGCATTGAATGTGTAGATTGCTTTGGGTAGTATTGACATTTTAACAATATTTCTTCAAATCCATGAGCATGGAATGTTTTTCCATTTCTTTATATCTTCTTCAGTTTCCTTCATAAGCTTTCTATAGTTTTCAGCATACAGATCTTTTACATCTTTGGTTAGGCTTATTCCTAGGTTAGGCTTATTCCTAGGTATTTTATGCTTCTGGGTGCAACTGTGAATGGGATCAGTTTCTATATTTGTCTTTCTGTTGCTTCATTATTAGTATGTAAGAATGCAACTGATTTCTGTACGTACATTGATTTTGTATCCTGCGACTTTGCTGAATTCATGTATCAGTTCTAGCAGACTTTTGGTGGAGTCTATTGGGTCTTCCATGTATAATATCAGGTCATCTGCAAAAAGTGAAAGCTTGACTTCATCTTTGCCAATTTTGATGCCTTTGATTTCCTTTTGTTGTCTGATTGCTGATGCTAGCACTCCCAACACTATGTTAAACATTAGTGGTGAGAGTGGACATCCCTGTCGTGTTCCTGACCTCAGGGGGAAAGCTCTCAGTTTTTCCCCATTGAGGATGATATTAGCTGTGGGCTTTTTATAAATGGCTTTTATGATGTTTAAGTATGTTCCTTCTATCCCGACTTTCTGGACAGTTTTTATTAAGAAAGGATGCTGAATTTTGTCAAATGCTTTTTCTGCATCGACTGACAGGATCATATGGTTCTTATCTTTTCTTTTATTAACGTGATGTATCACATTGACTGATTTGCGAATGCTGAACCAGCCCTGCAGCCCAAGAATGAATCCCACTTGATCATGGTGAATAATTCTTTTTATATGCTGTTGAATTCAACTTGCTAGTATCTTATTGAGAATTTTTGCATTCATATTCATCAGGGATATTGGCCTGTAGTTCTCTTTTTTTGCTGGGTCTCTGGTTTAGGAATCAAAGTAATGTTGGCTTCATAGAATGAGTCTGGAAGTTTTCCTTCCCTTTCTATTTTTTGGAACAGCTTAAGAAGGATAGGTATTATCTCTGCTTTAAATGTCTGGTAGAACTCCCCTGGGAAGCCATCTGGTCCTGGACTCTATTTGTTGGGAGATTTTTGATAACTGATTCAATTTCTTTGCTGGTTATGGGTCTGTTCAAGTTTTCTATTTCTTCCTGTTTGAGTTTTGGAAGTGTGTGGGCGCTTAGGAATTTGTCCATTTCCTCCAGGTTGTCCAGTTTGTTGGCATATAATTTTTCATAGTATTTCCTGGTAAATGCTTGTATTTCTGAGGGATTGGTTGTAATAATTCCATTTTCATTCATGATTTTATCTATTTGGGTCCTCTCCCTTTTCTTTTTGAGAAGCCTGGCTAGAGGTTTATCAATTTTGTTTATTTTTCCAAAAACCAACTCTTGGTTTCATTGATCTGCTCTACAGTTTTTTTTAGATTCTATATTGTTTATTTCTGCTCTGATCTTTATTATTTCTCTTCTTCTGCTGGGTTTGGGGTGTCTTTGCTGTTCTGCTTCTATTTCCTTTAGGTGTGCTATTAAATTTTATATTTTGGATTTTTCTTGTTTCTTGAGATAGGCCTGGATTGCAATGTATTTTCCTCTCAGGACTGCCTTTGCTGCATCCCAAAGCGTTTGGATTGTTGTATTTTCATTTTCATTTGTTTCCATGTATTTTTTAATTTCTTCTCTAATTGCCTGGTTGACCCATTCATTCTTTAGTAGGGTGTTCTTTAACCTCCATGCTTTTGGAGGTTTTCCAGACTTTTTCCTGTGGTTGATTTCAAGTTTCACAGTATTGTGGTCTGAAAGTATGCATGGTATGATCTCAATTCTTTTACACTTATGACGGGCTGTTTTGTGACCCAGTATGTGATCTATCTTGGAGAATGTTCCATGTGCACTCGAGAAGAAAGTATATTCTGTTGCTTTGGGATGCAGAGTTATAAATATATCTGTCAAGTCCATCTGGTCCAATGTATCATTCAGGGCCCTTGTTTCTTTATTGATCCTGTGTCTAAATGATCTATCCATATAAGTGGAGTATTTAGAGTCCCCTGCAATTACCACATTCTTATCAATAAGGTTGCTTATGTTTGTGATTGTTTTATATATTTGGGGGCTCCCATATTCGGCACATAGACATTTATAATTGTTAGCTCTTCCTTATAGACTCTGTAATTATTAAATAATGCCCTTCTTCATCTCTTGTTACAACCTTTAAAGTCTACTTTGTCTGATATAAGTATGGCTACTCCAGCTTTCTTTTGACTTCTAGTAGCATGACAGATAGTTCTTCATCCCCTCACTTTCAATCTGAAGGTGTCCTCAGGTCTAAAATGAGTCTCTTGTAGACAGCAAATAGATGGGTCTTGTTTTTTTTTTTTTTTTTTAATCCATTCTGATACCCTATGTCTTTTGGTTAGAGCATTTGGTCCATTTATATTCAGTGTTATTATTGAAAGATATGGGTTTAGAGTCATTGTAATGTCTGTAGGTTTCATGCTTGTAGTGATGTCTCTGGTACTTTGTGGTCCTTGCAACATTTCACTCACAGAATCCCCCATAGGATCTCTTGTAGGGCTGGTTTAGTGGTGATGAATTCCTTCAGTTTTTGTTTGGGAAGACCTTTATCTCTCCTTCTATTCTGAATGACAGACTTGCTGGATAAAGGATTATTGGCTGCATATTTTTTTCTGTTCGTCACATTGAAGATTTCCTGCCATTCCTTTCTGGCCTGCCAAGTTTCAGTAGATAGGTCTGCCACTAGTCTTACCAGTCTCCCTTTATATGTTAGAGCGTGTTTATCCCTAGCTGCTTTCAGAATTTCTCTTTATCCTTGTATTTTGCCAGTTTCACTATGATATGTTGTGCAGAAGATCGATTCAAGTTACGTCTGAAGGGAGCTCTCTGTGCCTCTTGGATTTCAATACCTTTTTCCTTCCCCAGATCAGGGAAGTTCTCAGCTATGATTTGTTCAAGTACACCTTCAGCCTCTTTCTCTCTCTCTTCATCTTCTGGAATTCCTATTATACGGATATTGTTTCATTTGATTGCATCACTTAGTTTTCTAATTCTCCCCTCATACTCCTGGATTTTTTTAGCTTTTTCTCAGCTTCCTCTTTTTCCATAATTTTATCTTCTAATTCACCTATTCTCTCCTCTGCCTCTTCAATCCAAGCTGTAGTTGCCTCCATTTTGCCTCATTTATAGCATTTTTTAGCTCCTCATGACTATTTCTTAGTCCCTTGATCTCCATAGCAATAGATTCTCTGCTGTCCTCTATACTTTTCTCAAGCCCAGCAATTAATTTTATGACTATTATTCTAAATTCATGGTCTGCTATATTGCTTAAATCGTTTTTGATCAATTCGTTAGCTGTCGCTACTTCCTGGAGTTTCTTTTGAGGAGAATTCTTCCGTTTCATCATTTTGGATGGTTCCTGGGGTGGCGTGGAACTGCAGGGCACTTCCCCTGTGCTGTCTGGAGTAACTTGTGTTGGCGGGCGGGGCCGCAGTCAGACCCAATGTCTGTCCCCAGCCCACTGCTGGGGCCACAGTCAGACTGGTGTGTACCTTATCTTCCCCTCTCCCAAGGGCAGGACTCACTGTGGAGTGGTATGGCCCCTGTCTGGGCTACTTGCACACTGCCAGGCGTGTGGTGCTGCTTTGATGGGATCTGGCGTATTAGCCGGGGTGGATCTACAAGGTGCACAGAGGCGGGAGGGACAGGCTTAGCTCGCTTTGCCCTCGGTGGTCCCCTGCAGGAGGGGCCCTGCAGCACCAGGAGGGAGGCAGACCCATCGGAGGGATGGATCCACAGAAGCTTGGGTGTTTGCGCAGTGCAAGCAAGTTCAGTGCCAGGAACTGGTTCCCTTTGGGATTTCAGCAGGGGGATGGGAGAGGGAGAGGGCGCTGGCCAGCGTCTTTGTTCCCCGCCGAGCTGAGCTCTGTCTTCCGGGGCTCAACACCTCTCCTTTGCAGTCTCCTCTCGCCCTCCCGCTCTCAGAGCAGAGCTATTGACTTATAACATTCCAGATGTTAAGTCCCACTGGCTGTCAGAACTCACACAGTCTGGCCCTTCTGCTTTTGCAAGCCAGACTCGAGGGCTCTGCCTTGCCTGGTGGGCTGCCCCTCCACCGCCCCAGCTCCCTCCTGCCAGTCCATGTAGCATGCACCGCCTCTCCGCCCTTCCTACCCTCTTCCGTGGGCCTCTCGTCTGCGCTTGGCTCTGGAGACTCTGTTCTGCTAGTCTTCTGGTGGTTTTCTGGGTTTTTAGGCAGGTGTGGGTGGAATCTAAGTGATCAGCAGGACGTGGTGAGCCCAGTGTCCTCCTACGCCGCCATCTTCCTCCTCCCTACTATCTGACCAGAAAACTCTTGTGAACCAGAAAATCCTTCTTTAAACTAGATTTATCTTTCTTAGAGCTGAATACAAAATCAACCATTCTAGGAGATTTAAGCAGGAATCTGATGAGAAGAATTATTTGCAATATTCAGTCTAGTCCTAGGCATCTTGTGAACAGGGAAGGGCAGCAAGTAAGTAGACATTTGTTTTCACTACACTTAGCTAAGATGATTCCTCATATGACAACACCCTTTCCCTATAACCACCAAAAGGTCTCTAAATGTAGTAATTTTATGTTCACAATATACACTAATGATGTTAATGTGAGGAGATGTCTTCACCAAGTGACTGGACCAAATATGCAAACACTCACACACTCACTCACACACACACACACACACACACACACACACACACACACACACTAAAAGGCTCTGCAAGCAAACCTAATTTACATTATGAGTCTGTGCTGATGAAATATATAGCCTTTCCAAGCATGACCTTCCTGGTTATTTATAAAATCCTTTGTAGCACAATCTTTGAGGCTTACTGTTTTAAAACATCCAGTTCAAAGAGTTCTGAGGGGCACCTGGGTGGCTCAGTCAGTTAAGCATCCAACTCTTGGTTTCTGCTCAGGTCATGATCTCATGGTTTCTGAGTTCCAGCCCCACTAGGGCACTGCACTGACAGTGTGGAGCCTGCTTGGGATTCTCTCTCTCCCACTCTCTCTACCCCTCCCCTGCTTGCTCTCTCTCTCTCTCGCTCTCAAAATAAATAAATGGACTTTAAAAAATAAAAAAAAAGTTTTGAAAAATCACTTAGGATTTTACATCTTATTTCTACAGGTTTATAAATACTCTGAGAAAAGCAGACAAAACAAACATCCTCAATACTACTACTAAAACCATTAAAGAATACCACCTTTAGAAGTTGTATTTATCTGACAGCCCATTCAGGTTTAGCTGCTTATATTTTACATTGCAGTGAGGGAAATGATTTAAACAATTCATTTTAAGAGTGAAATATTTTCTGAGCACCTGGGTGGCTCACTCAGTTAAGCGTCCAATTTTAGCTCAGGTCATGGTCTTGCAGTTTGTGGATTTGAGCCCTGTATTGGGCTCTGTGCTGACAGCTCAGAACCTGGAGCCTGCTTCAGATTCTGCGTCTCCCTCTCTCTGCCCCTCCCCCACTCGTTCTCTGGCTCTCTCTCTCTCAAAAGTAAACATTTTAAAAAGTGAAATATTTTCTAAACATGAATAGCAAGGAGTATTTAAAAGTGAACTTAATGATACTCAGGAAGGAGGCTTTTTTGATGGAAGAGTATATGGTTACCAAATAATTATCAATTCTGTAGTCTCAGAAGGGTTAAAAGAACTGGATCATTGTTGTTATTCCTTTTGAACCAAAAGAGTCACAAGATGTTATGCCAAGTGAAAGTAGCAAATTAACAGTTTAAAAACATAACCTGTATTAATAATCAGTATAAAGGGCCTATCTGGCTTACTTGGTCATCTGAGAATATACGTACCACTGTTCAGTTGTTCCCTTGCTTTTTCGTTCTTAGAGTAAGCATTCTCTAACAAACACTAAAGACTGCCTAAAACAAGGACTTGAAAATAGCTTCTTGCTACTGCTCTTTATTCATACTCTGCTAAAGCTCTACCACATCTGCATTCTTCTGGAAATTTATGGTAAGTATCATTTAGTGAATATATGTTATTGATTTCTCTCCTGCAATATCACCAACCCAATATAATTTTTTCATTGTTTCTTTTTAGTTGTTTTTAATAACATTCAGTGGTTAAAACGTGGCATTTTCCCTGTGTAAAACACAATACTCATTCACAAATTCCTCATACAAACTATATATAGTCACATTTCTTGCAACCAACATTCCACTTTATGAATTAGATTTTTTTTAATCTTTGCTATAAGAAAATATGAGCAGTATAATATAGGATATCTATTAAAAAAGGTGTTGGTACTTAAATACATTACTGATTCTTTAATGTTATGGATTGAATATTTATGTATCCCCTAAGTTCATAGGTTGAAATCCTAATGTGATGGTATTAGGAGGTGGGACTTTGGGAGGCAGTTAGGTCATGAGAGTGGAGCCCTCATGAATGGAATTAGTGTCCTTACAAAGGAGACCTAGAGAACTCCCTCTCTTTTCCACCATGTGAGGATACAAGAAGATAGCAGTGTGCAACCCAGAAGAGAACTCGAGAAATTGACCATGTTAGCACCCTGATCTCTGACTTCCAGCTTCCAAAACTATGAGAAATAAATTTCTGTTGTTTATAAACCACCCAGTCTCTGTTATAGCAGCCTAAACTAAGACACTTACCAAACGAGGTTTATATATGTAAATGTACAAATGTACAAACACACACATACTTATTTACCACCAAAGTGCTTCATATTGATATTTAAAATAAAAACTGTTAAAACTTGTTAGCTCTATTTGTTTCAGTGACTCTCTTTGCAGCTGACAAGATGAGTGATACATTGGTATTCCTATTTCTTTGACTACATTTTTAAGAAACAATGAGAGCCAAAGGGATTTCAGTTATGCCCTGATCAAAGTGTTCCTTTCATTAAATTGCTTCTGAAATAATCTCATTAGAAAACAATTACTGTACCCTTAGGATCATTACAAAACAATTATTGTACTCTTAGGACTTGGCACTTCAAATAAATTCCACCAACAGTTCTCATAATTCCATATTTTAATTCCTATGTTTGGTTGCCTTTTCAACTCAAACCAACTACAGTAACAGTGCTGCTAGATTTCCATCTCACAGAAAATCACATTGAATTTAGAGACACATGAATCCCAGCCTGTCAGCTCACCCCTTCAGAAGTCCACATCCATTTTAAGCCTCTGATTGTAAAAAAACAGGCTCATAAAAAACACAGCTGGGATCATTTTTGTTAAATCAGGGAATTAGCTGCTTGAGAAAGCACAACACACGTTTTTTCATTTTAAATATTAATAAACAGGGATGAAGGTAAGACCCATGGGAATAATACAAGACACATAATTTTCTAAAGCAAATAAAAAGAAGAAACACCTAGTAGCCTTAGGACACTGGTTTGCAAAGTATTGATTCTTGAAAAAAAAAAAAAAAAAAAAAAAAGAAAGAAAAGCTTTTCAAAGAACACGATTTAGTAAAAATAAATTTTAATTCAAAAAAGCACCATGATTAATAAACTAACAAAGCTGCAGTCACCCTCTTTAAACAGTTACCAAATCCCTAGAGATGAAAGGCATAACTTAAAAGAGAGGCATACAGGAGAAAAAAAATAAATAAACGAATTGTCTCACACATTATATTGAAGGCTCAAGAATCTCAATTCGTTTTATATCCATGAGTGTGAAAAATACTTTCATTAAAATTATTCCTGAGAGTAGGGCATTTTTCTGCTTTAACACATACTTTCGTTAAAATCAGATTTACAAAGAAAGTACTGAAATATGTACATAAAACACATTTAAGTATGTGCTCAAATAGCCTTCAAATAAATTCCACCAACAGTTCTCATAAGACCAATATTTTATACGTGTATATGTACACAAAAAGAAGTAAATATCCTTGTACCTATTTCCTGAATATCATATACACATGGGTCATCAACTGTAACAGTGAAGTATCTCTCAGCTCCATTAGGGAACCAGCCATTTTAGACTGACACCACTCTTTCAAAATTCTACTTGAGCACAGGGAAGGGTGTATGGGCCATAAGCAGTATTTGTCTAGACTTCCAAGGAGGGCCAGAGAGAGACCTTACCTTCAACACAACTATGAAATAAGCCATATCTACTAACAAACTAAAGTTTAAAAATAATAACTGCATTTAGGTATAAAAATGAGTTTGGAACACATGATTTAAAATCAGAATGTATGAAAAAGATAGGCAGATTTGTCAAAATTAAGCTCAAAATGAGTGTAAAAGAATGGCACAGCAAAAAATCATTAAGTGTAATCAAGGACAGCAGCAAGAGTATATTTCAGCTCAGGCAGTTGGTCATCACACTACAGTGTAAATATGGCATTTAATCTGTAAGAGGGATCCAAAAGAGTCAAAGGATTTGAGTAAAGGAACAGGAATTCATTCTACATCCAACAGCTACTGAGCACTATTCCCAGGATAAAACTGTATAAAAGACTGACGAGGTCTCAGGCTCTCAAGCACTTTATATCACATTTGTGGGATCCTCCTCACCTCCAACCCCCTACCTCCCAAAAAGAGACTACGAGAGTAAGAGGAAGATTTTTTAAAGTCCGAAGTTAGGTAGGATAGTATGAAAGAACATGGAACTCAGAGGCAGACGATCTAAGTTCAAATCCTAACCTGACATCACCTCAGCCTCAGTTTCTTCACCTATAAAATACAGATGAAAATGAACACATGATTAGAGGAATCAAGTGAGATAATATATAAAGGCATTCTTTAAACTGCATTTATCAAGGGGCACCTAGGTGGCTCAGTCTTAGGTTAAGCGTCTGACTTCAGCTCCGGTCGTGATCTCACGGTTCGCGAGTTTAAGCCCCTCACTGGGTTCTGTGCTGACAGCTCAGAGCCTGGAGCCTGCTTCGCGTTCTGTGTCTCCCTCTCTCTCTACCCCTCCTTGGCTTGTGTTCTCTCTGTCTCTCAAAAATAAATAAACATTAAAAATAAATAAGTAAACTGCATTTATCTAGAAAGAGGATCAAATTTCTTCTGCATAACTCCCAAGGAATAAGGAGGTTTCACCAAAAGGTAGCCATGGTCGACTGGTTTCAGGGCTTATCAAAAATGGAATGGGTTGTCCCTTAATATTAAAGGTGATCATATACAGACTTACTGGCCTCTTGGCAAAAATCCAGAAAAACACAGTAAGTTGATATACCATGTCCACAATAGTCACAGTGTCTAGTATTTGCTTTTACCTTCTCTGGGGAAGAAGCAAAAATAATGTTTGCATGACTTTAAATATGTGCCAGATTAATTTTTTTCTGTATGCATGATGCATGATGAAAGACTGACTGTAGTATCTGGATCAATCTGTCCAAGTCCTAGCTTTTCCATCATAGGTTTGGTATGAGACGTGAATACGACAGTATAACTGCCTAGCACAAAACAGCTTCAAAAATATCATCTCTCCTTTACTATGCCACTTATAAACTATGTTCATATACAGTCAATTTTCATTATTTGGTATTCGTAGAGCAAGGATATCTGATAAAATAAGAAGGAAATACTGTTCACCACAGTATTATTTTTAAAAGCAAATAATCACCAGCACAATCAAAAAGATTGTTTGGAAAAATTAAGTTCTACTTTATATGGAAATCGTGTACTGATTAAAAAAAAAAAAGAAATGGATGATATAGTATTAGCAACCTTGTAGTCATTCTTCCATTCATTGAACAAATAGTACTAAACACCTATTATGCGCTAGTCATTTGTAATAAAGGTCTTTTCTTCTGTAATTGAAATTTTAAATATTCTATAAAATGCAGAAGAAAATCTAACCTGGATTCTGGCTATAAAAAGGTCCTCCATTCATCTGATTCTGAAGGCTTGTTTGTGAAGTTATGGAAGGAGGGCGTCTATAGGGCAACGAGCCCCCTATTGTTGGGGGAGTATGGCGAGAGGCAGGTCTATTCATGCTGTAGAACTGAACAGGATGACCTGGAAAAGGGATAGAGCATAAATTTGCCATTAAAAGAAAATTATCTCAGACAACCAAATGCTTTATTGTCTGAATCTTAATAACATGATTAAAAATAACAATGCTTAGCTAACTTAATTGCTATCTGACAAACATCATACAAGGCCACAGCTATTGCTTAGCTAACATATCAAAGTGCAAAAGCAAGAGGGGCGCCTGGGTGGCTCAGTCGGTTAAGTGTCCAACTTTGGCTTGCATCATGATCTTATGGTTTGTGTGTTCAAGCCCCACATCGGGCTCTGCACTGACAGCTCAGAGTCTGGAGCCTGCTTTGGATTCTGTGTCTCCCTCTCTCTCTCTGACCCTCCCCAGCTTGTGCTCTCTCTCAAAATAAATAAATAAACTTTAAAAAAGAAAGTGCAAAAGCAAGAAAGTAGGTAAATAAAACTAGGTTTGGAAAAGCTATGGTCTAAACAGATTACTAATTAATACTATAATTGTATTAAACTAATAATTTGACAGGGTTTCAAAATCATCACAATTAAAATCTGTGGCTTACTTCCTCCTCCACCCCTCAAAAATGGCCACTAAAAACTAAACAAAAATGACATTTGGAAAAGAAAAAGAAAAAATGTTTGACACACAGTCTTATCCAAAACAATAATAGTAATAATAACAATAGCAATAAATTTAAGTAGCAAAGCCAATTCATTTAAAGGAAAACAAAGTATTTCACAAAAGGTCAAGTGACATAATTCCAAATCAAATACGTCTTTATTCAATCAAAAACCTCCATGGGGCACTTGGGTGACTCAGTTGGTTAAGCATCCAACTTCGGCTCAGGTCATGATCTCACCATTCCTGAGTTCGAACCCCACATAGGGCTCTGTGCTGACAGCTCAGAGCCTGGGGCCTGTTTCAGATTCTGTGTCTCCCTGTCTCTGCCCCTCCCCCACTTGTGCTCTGTCTCTCTCTCTCTCTCTCAAAAATAAATAAACATTAAAAAAAAAATTAAAGGGGTGTTTGGGTGGCTCAGTCGGTTGAGCATCTGACTTCAGCTCAGGTCATGATCTCGCAGTTGAGTTCAAGCCCCGCATCTGAGCCCCGTGTCCAGCTCTGTGCTGACAGCTCAGAGCCTAGAGTCTGCTTCAGATTCTGTGTCTCCCTCTCTCTCTGCCCCACCCCCACTCATGCTCTGTCTGTCTCAAAAATAAATAAACATTGAAAAAAATTTTTTAATAAAAAAAAACCCCTCCATTTCCGAAGGTAGATTATTTTGCCTTAAAATTAGAGGTTGGGGTGCCTGGGTGGCTCAGCTGGTTAAGCATCTGACTCTTGATTTCAGCTCAGGTCATGTTCTCAAAGTTTGTGAGATGGAGCCCTGCATCACGTTGGGCTCTGTGCTGACAGCAAGAAGCCTGCATGGGATTCCCTCTCTCCCCAACTCTTTCTGCCCCTCCCTCTAAATAAATAAATAAATAAATAAATAAATAAATAAATAAATAAATTTCTTAATTAGAGCTTAAGCAATTTACAACTATGAATAAAGCTAAGATACAAAAAAGTAAAGTATATCTTATTTGTAATACCATCTCTGAACCTATACATATTTATTAGCAATTTCACTCAACTGTGCTGAGAATACTTAAACAGGTAATGCTAACTAAAGATATTCTTTCATAATCTATCCAAGTCCCTAATGCAATTCAGCTCCTAAATTTTCTCTTGACTCCACTTCCACTTAACATCATTCAGCTGAAGGCCTACTATAACAGACAGAGCA
Organism: Lynx canadensis; assembly: GCF_007474595.2. Lineage (NCBI taxonomy): Eukaryota > Metazoa > Chordata > Mammalia > Carnivora > Felidae > Lynx > Lynx canadensis. Next base: position 188,964,815 of record NC_044310.1, on the reverse strand, counting down.
AACAAAGCACTAGAACACCCTGAAGAGACCACTCCAGTAGACAAGAAAGGAGGGGAGGAAACAGGAGGAGAGAAGAAGGGAAGGGAGACGTGAGAGGGGATGAAAGGGGAAGGAGAGGAGAGATAAAGGGAAGAGGATAGGAGGACTTGTGTGGCTCAGTTGAGCGTCTGACTTTGGATCAGGTCATGATCTCGTGGTTCCTGGGTTTGAGCCCTGCACTGGGCTCTGTGCTGGCAGTTCACAACCTGGAGATTACTTCAGATTCTATGTCTCCGTCTCTCTCTGCCCCTCCCTTGCTCACGCTCTCTCTCTCTCAAAAATAATAAACAAACATTAAAAAATAAAAAACAAAGGGGAAGAGGAGGAGAAAGTGCAGGGAGGAAGGAAGAGAGAGGGGAGAGGAGAAAAGAAAGAAAAACACTTCTGGCAATTTTTCATCTTATCCATGATTGTAAAAAGGATGGATTTACATGACTAAAACTGGTCTTCAGGAACTCCAAAAATTTATCAAACTTGGTTTCATATGAACTCATATAAAAAATATTTTAAAAGTACTCAAGATCTGCTATATCATTTAATTTTACATACGACAGCATCAAAACCTAAAAATCAATTCTGTTGTATAAAAATCTGGAGTATTCAAGCTTAAACATAATCTACTGTCAGGGGGCACCTGGGTAGCTCAGTTGGTTAAGCCTCCGACTTCAGCTCAGGTCATGATCTCACAGTTCATGAGTTCAAGCCCTGCATCAGGCTCTGTGCTGACAGCTCAGAGCCTGGAGCTTGCTTGGCATTCTGGGTCTCCCTCTCTCTGCCCCTCCCCCCATCTGCACTCTGTCCCTCTCTCTCAAAAATTTAAAAAAAAAATTTTCTTAAACATAATCTACTGTCAAGTCTATATAACCACAATAAAAAATGTAAAAACATATATACTAATAAATTATTACTTCAAAGGTATGTTTCGTCATTTGAATCATCAGATACAAATACATTATTGGCATTTTAGTAATTAATCTGTAACAAACTAATACAAACCTATGATCTTCAAGTTAAAAACATCCTCATAATTGACACCATTATGAATTTTATAGATTACATCCAGTCTAAAATCTCATATAAGTCATCAATAATTCAAAAACACTACTAAAAGACAATCTATTGATACCATTAATAAAGCATTTATTTTGCCTTGGGTTAAAAAAGCAAACAAAGCTACAGTTTAATTTTACAGACCTAACTATAAAACCTAAAACTAAAAACTTTTAGGAAAAACAGAACAAAATCTTTATGACCTTGCATAAGCTAACAAGTTTGAAAGTATGGCACAATTCATAGAAGAAAAAAATCAATGAACTAGACTCAATCAAAATGAAGAACTCCCCCTTTAAAAGATACCATTACAAGAATGAAAAGTTAGTCATAAATGGAAGAACGTATTTCCAAATCATAAAATTGATAAAGGACTTTTACTCAGAAAAAAAAGAATTCAAGGGGTGCCTGTGTAGCTCAGTTGGTTGAGCATCCAACTCTTGATTTTGGGCGTCATGATCCCAGGGTCACGAGATTGAGTCCTGTGTTAGGCTCTGTGCTGAGCGTGGAGCCTGCTTAAGATTCTCTCTTTCCCTTTGCCCCTCTCCCACTTCTACACACTCACTCTCTCTCAAAACAAAACAAAACAAAACAAACGAAAGAATTCAGTAAGAAAACAAACAACCCTATTCAAAAGGTGTGTGAGGGGAGCAAAACATTTGAACAGACATTTCATCAAAGAAGATAAAATGATGGCAAAGAAGCAAATGAAAAGATAGTCTACATCATTAGACATTAGGGAAATGCAAACCAAAACCACACAAGAAACCATTGTACACCTATTACAATGGCTATAGTTTAAAAACAGTTTGGGGGGGTGGCGCCTGGGTGACTCAGTCAGTTCAGCATCTGACTTCGGCTCAGGTCATGGTCTCACGATTTGTGGGTTCGAGCCCCACATCCAGCTCTGTGCTGACAGCAGAGCCTGGAACCTGCTTCAGATTCTGTGCCTCCCTCTCTCTTTGCCGCTCCCCACTTGCACTCTCTCTCTCCCAAAAATAAACAAACATTAAAAAAAATTTTTTTTAAAAGACAAACTGACAATAGCAAATGCTAACAAGTATGCAGAGCAACTGGAAGTCTAACACACTGCTGGTCGAGGTATAAAATGATTTAGCCACTTTGGAAAACAATCTGACAGTTTCTTATGAAGTTAAACATTCACTTACTATACAACCCGACAATCCTAATCCCTAGGTGTTTACCCAAATGAACTGAAAACTGACAAACACACAAGTCTGTGTGTGTGTACCTACAGCAATTTATTCATAATAACCCCAAAATGGAAATAATCCAAGGGATAAACAAACTATGGTACCTCCGAAGGATACAACGCTACTCAGTAATAAAATAATGTAACTTGAAGCAACATGGATAAATCTCAAATGCACTGGTGCCAAAAAAACAGACCCAAAAGGCTACATACCATATATTCCCATTTACATGACAAGCTAACAAAGTCAAAACTTTAGAAGGAAAAAAGAACGAAAAAAACACAGATCAAAGGGTTACCAGGAGCTAGGAGTGAAAGGGAAGGACTGATCACAAAGGGAGCATGAAGGAAATTCGAGGATGACAGTATTATTCCACATCTTGACTGAAGTTGTGGTGACATTACTGTGTACATCTGTCACAGAAATACATGCTAAAAAGGGTGAATTTTACTGTATGTAAATTATACCTTAATAAGAAGAAAAGAAAAAAGTACTTGGTGATTCAAAAACTGTATTAAAAAGATTATATTGATATGTTATTAAGGCATTTACCTTGATTTTTATTAAGAAAAACTATAATTATTCAGTCATGTAACAAATGTTTATTCAGGGTAAACTCTGAACCAGTACCTGCTATTAAATTATGATTTTATTACTAAAATATTCACTCTTGGGTGGGAGCGATTTGTTCTTTCTGGGCCTACAACCAACTTCAAGATGTATTTTTTACTGCACTGATGTTGGAGTATATAGTAAGATTCCTAGATTTAACTAGACAGTCTTGCCTAACAGAGGTGTGTATAGATCAAAGTACAGTCCATGTTTACATTCGTACACTATGGAAGCTTTTCTTACAAAGTGCTATTATAGAAGTTATCCCATAAAACGCCATCCAAAATCCATTTTAGCTAAGTGTCCTTTAACACAACCATCTAGTTATAGCAGGAGAGCTAAATATATATATATTCTATGAAGTATTTAGCAAGCTAAGGTGATACATGTCCAAACACATACATTTTTATAATAAAGAATTTATTTACTAACCAGCATCACTATTAACTTTGCAAATATATTTTGTAGAAAGTGAACCTTTTCCCCTTCCCCAACAAAACAGATTTTAAGTTGCAGTTTTAAAACACTAAAACACCAGCCAACTTTAAGTAACACTTAAGTAAGCCTGAATTTCTTAAAAAGTCCATTGTCTACTATGTGTTTCCAGTGCTACTTTAAAAGACTTACAGAGACATTCAATATGTTAAATATTACCTATAAAATATACCTTAGAATTATTTTCATAGACTTTTCTATTTGTTAAAGACGTAATCTGTAACAATAATTCTAATGATAACTTCTCGAAACTGTACAGAAGAGGGCTCCATACTAAATTCACAAATCTCTAGTAAGTGAAATTCAAGCAATAAAAAAATGTATATTTGTGTTACTCTACTGGAAAAATGTATGTCAACTTCACCCTGATTTCCTCAGTAAATGTTACTCTTGTGGTCACATGCCATCTTCTAGTTAGTCCATTACTCTTCAGATTTATACACACACACACACACACACACACACACAGAGAGAGAGAGAGAGAGAGAGAGAGAGAGAAATAGAGCACAAACAAACAGAAGTCATAAAGCCAGAGTTCCATGTAAAAGAGCCAGATGACTGGATGTGCCTGCCAAGGAACAAGCCATACTCACCTGTAGGGGGAGTGGAAGAAACAACAGGGGGAGTTGGAGAAGTGAAGCCATCAGCAAGGGTCTGGGCACCCCCAGCAGCAGCGTCTGGGGCAGTGGAGGAAGGGACAGTAGCAGGAACAAGAGGGGCAGGGGCAGATGCAGAAGTAGCAGGAAGGGGAGGAGTACCAGCAGAGCCAGCAGGGGCTGAGGGGAAAGAGGAGTAAGAGGCAGCATTAATGAGGCAGACCCATTAGGCAGGATTAGAAAAGGCATTAGAGAACCTAATGTTAGATATCCAGTGCTTAACACTAACCAAAGAATACAGAGAGTGTTAAAAAAAAAAAAAAAAAAGAAAAAAATTAAGCTTATACTAAAGGATTATTAGCAAATAATTCAAAATGTTCAGGGTAATGTACAGATTTTTTAACTCATTAGAAACAAGCATTCCATTTTACCTAAAAGCCACTACTCTGGAAGAAAAGTGCTCCCTTTATATTGTAATTTTTAGCATAATATTTTGTAAACAGCATACAAATCTAAACAGAATACACTAGAAAAATAGTATTCCATTTTGAATTACACAAATCAGAAAATAAACATATATTTCAGATATAAACACCCTATTTGGTAAAAAAAAAAAAAAAAAAAAAAAGAATTTAGAAAACACAAATCTTTTTTTATGATTTTTAAAAAGGTATTATCTATTTGCTATTATAAGTAAATTAAATACAAAATATTCGGGGCGCCTGGGTGGCTCAGTCAGTTAAGTGCCCAACTTCGGCTCAGGTCATGATCTCACGGTCCGTGAGTTCGATCCCTGCATCGGGCTCTGTGCTGACAGCTCAGAGCCTGGAGCTTGCTTCAGATTCTGCGTCTCCCTCTCTCTCTGACCCTCCCCCGTTCATGCTCTGTCTCTCTCTGTCTCAAAAATAAATAAACATTAAAAAAAATTTTTTTTTTAAATATTCTATCCTTATGTCTTCTGTGTCATACTTTTAAAATAAAGTTTAACTTTGGTGTCTTCACATTAAACAAGCATATTTTTCTGTTTCAGAAAAAAAAGGTAGTATTTCAGACAGTATTAAATTCCATAAGTCCACTAAACTTAAGTGCCAAAACTACTTTAAAATCTGCCACTGAATGTGATTCTCACACTAAGTACCCACTGTGTCCAAAGGCATGCAATGTCATAACACTGGCTGGAATATAACTCATACCCAGGTGGTACGGGAAACCTGAAAGCACCAACTGAGCCACAGCACCAAAGGCATAAAGCTAAATGACAGAGAAGTATGTGAACATGAACTCAGAAATCACTTGGTCAAAAATAACAAGAGCAGAGGGATAAGTGGATGGCTCAGCCGGTTAAGTGTCCAACTCCTGATTTCAGCTTAGGTCATGATCTCACGATTCATGAGATCTGCACTGAGCACAGAGCCTGCTTGGGATTCTCTCTCTCCTTATCTCTCTTTGCCCCTCCCCTGCTCGCTTGTGCACATGTACACATGCTTTCTCTCTCTCCCTCAAAATAAACATATAAAAAATGCATAAAGATTTCCCAACATTATTAGAGTCCTAAAGAAAACAAAATCCTGATTATGAAAAAAGCCCACTATAGTTAAATCAAATCATACATTGAATTCAAATTGAAAAAAGACAAGTAAAGATGAAGTACCATTTGTGTTTTACCTGGAAAGACACTGGGAGGAGAGGGAGTCGGGACAGCAATAGGAACCCCCACGCTCCCACTGCCACTGTTCTCCCGACTGCTGCTCCGACTACTCGGGTGGCTCCCTCCACTACTCCCGCTGCTGCTGAAGAAGTAAGAGCCACCAAAGCATGAGTATTTATATATAGGAAGATACTGCCAGCATTTCCCAAAATTTGCTGAAATGAACATATAGCTAAATAAAGATCATTCAAAAATCTTCCACTTCAAGTATTAATTTCTTAAAACAGGAAAAATACTAAGTTCAAGAAACTTGCTTTGACCAACTTCTAATAAGCATCTATTAAAGAAATTGAAAAAGAAGGAAAAATATATGTGGTAAGTGATAGGGTTCAACATATAAAAATACTATTACTTTCCTTTATTGTCTGAAGAAACTTGTTTTATAATAAAAACAGTTTCCCTAAACAGGTTATTTGATTAATAATTAAAAACTAATTTTATTTGTAATACTATCCTGATATACCATTCCATATTAATGTTTTATTGCATATAGTTTTTCATCTGTAAAGTTCCACCAAAAAACAACTTGCAATTTCCCACATCTGATCCATAACTTTTTTTCCCATATCTGGTCCACAACTTTTTCCAGATCAACTAAACTATTAATTTTGTAGAGAAGTCTGTATTTTAAGATGTCTGTTTTTTCTGTTTTTCAACTTCCTGACCTCAAAGCTTCATCAGAACATGAGAAGAGAGAAGTAGAATCAGATGAGGTTTGGGGGAGTAGAGTGAGGAAAAGAACTTAGTGCTTGGAAAATGAGAGAGATTTAACTGAAGTAATCTGAACAAATTATGGTACTATGACCATCACATTTTGCACTGAGGTAGAGAAAATACCTGTAAGTTCGATTTCTTTGATTCACAGAAGCTGTCCTCACAGGGCTCTGCTGCGAGGGAGCCATATTACGGGTTGGGCTAGGTACGTAATCATTTGGTACCACTGGAGGACGCACTGGCTCCAGTGTGCGATAGGGGGAGTGCCGCCTACAAAAAGAAGAGCGTATGTATTGTGTGATTAGCAAGTTTCGGCACAATAAATTCAAAGAGTTGCCAGTAGTGAAATACAATTTGTATTCAGAGACAGGAAAATGTTTTCACATAACCCAGCTACCAATTTCAGTCTTTCCTTAAGTATCACTTCTTTGTCATTAGGGTTTCAATGAGTATTGCTATTGTTTAGTCTCCAACCTCATTTCCCTGTACTAATGCAATTTTGTTCATTCATTCTCAGAGAGCACAAAGATTCTCCCACCAAGTAAGCCAGTGTTTCCCAGACTTTTTTTTTTAATGAGTTCGAATTATTTTAGTACCATGCCAAAGTTTCCCAACTGTACTGCATGAATGCACTAATTATCTTCCTCACCCCTCTCTCCCTAACCAAAGATATTCAAAGATAGGGTAAATAAATCTATAATTTGACTCCACAACCCCCCACAGTGATCATCAATAGCAACTCTAACAAGTCATTTCCCTTTCTATATAGTAAATACATAGAATTTGCACTACACATCCACACATAGAAATACACAAGTTAATCTCCTCTCCTTCCATTCTCCCCTCACTTCCTTTCTCACCTCACTCAACTTTTACCTTGATCTCTTTTACCTCTTACCTTCCTCAGTGTTCAACATTTAAAAGGAAGAGGAAAAAAAAAAAAAAAGACCACCTAAGTCTTTCTACTTATTTTGCTTTGGACTGTAAAGTACAAAACAGACTGGATTTTATTAATATATTTCCTTCTTCTCAAAATCTCCTTTAAAAGGAAGAGAATGAGAAAAGTAAGAGGAGGAGCCCCTGGGTGGCTCAACTGGCTAAGCATCTGACTTCAACTCAGGTCATGATCTCACGGCTTATGAGTTAGAGCCTCGCATTGGGTTCTCTGCTGTCAGCACGGAGGCTGCTTCAGTTTGGGTCCTGCCTCCCTCTCTCTCTGCCCCTCCCCAGCTCGTGCTTTCTGTCTCAAAAATAAATAAAAACATCAAAAATAAATTAAAAAAAAAAGAGGAAATATGACAGGAAATAGGATGCACAATGGCATATTAATGATTATTAAATTAGTTCTCATCTCTAAGTTTCTAAATTCTTTATGACAATGATAAATACTCAACTGACGTGAAAGTGACATTCTGCAGATACAATTCTGGTTTCTAAAGAATAAAAATTGGGATCTCAAGATGTGAAAATTAAAAAGCTATCTTTTCCTGAAATGATGTTCCTCCCTTACAAATTTCTCAATAATTCACTCCTCCCAGAGTCCCAAGGTTCCTTTAAATACAGTTTTCCTGGGCTACTCAATAGCCCAGATAGATTTTCAGTGAGATCACTTTGTAGTGACCCTGTCCACTCTACTACCCTCAAAATCTTGCATAAACACATATGTACATTAATAATTAAAAATAAGCAGTAGTGCCTGGGTGGCTCAGTCGGTTGAGCATCTGACTCTTGATTTCAGCTCAGGTCATGATCCCAGGGTGGTAGGATGGAGCCCCACATCAGGCTCTGCACTGAGTGTGGAGGCTGGAGATTCTCTCTCTCTCTCTCTCTCTCTGCCCCTCTCCCCCACCTGCTCTCTTCTCTCTCTAAAAAATAAAAAAATAAGTAAAAATAAGTAAAGGGCACTCACTAGATGATACAGTACGTCCAAGGAAGGAAAAGGAATATCAGGAACGTGGATTTAAAATACTACAAAGTAGGGTGCCTATGTGGCTCAGTAGGTTAAGCGTCGGACTTCCACTCAGGTCATCATCTCATGGTTTGTGAGTTCGAGCCCCGCATCATGCTCTACATTGACAGCTCAGAGCCTGCTTCAAATTCTGGGTGTCTCTCTCTCTCTCTCTCTCTCTCTCTCTCTCTCTCTCTTTCTGCCCTGCCCCCACTCTCTCTCTCTCAAAAATAAACATTTAAAAAAATAAATAAAATGTGAAAAAGTTTAGGGGTGCCTGGGTGGCTCAGTCAATTGAACATCAGACTCTTGATTTTGGTTCAGATCATGATCCCAGCATTGTGGGATTGAGCCCTGGGTCGGGCTCTGTGCTGAGGTGAAGCCTGCTGAGGATCCCTCTCTCCCCCTGCCTCTCTCCCCTATTCGTGCTCTCTCTCTCTCTAAAATTAAAAAAAAAAAAAAATACTAAAAAGGTTAGGCATCTGAAATTATAATGTAAATATAAAAAAAAAATAAGATACGGATTCATTTCCAAACATCTCATTTCCAGACAATAAAAATGTTCTGTTTCATGCAGACAAAAACCCTTGCTGACTGAGAGCAATACAGTGAAGGCAATGATAAATACAAAGTAAAAAATAAGGGCCAAAGGAACAAAATATGATGGCTAGACAAAGATTATGCAAAAACGCCACACTGTGACCATCAACTGGTTTGTAGTGCTCAGCAACTCTGGTCTCCAAAGATCCTGCAGAGCCCTTGCTAATACACAAGGGAAACAAATACTGGTATATGAATACATCTTCAAAATTTGAGAGCAACAGAAAGTTTTCTTTTACTAAGAGGACAGTGGGTTACCTTGTTAACAATCTTGACTTAAAACCTAACAAAATCTGTTAGGTACTACATATAATAGAAATATAGACATTCCACAGGAAAACAAATACTTCCTCTTGATCTCTCTACTTTTACATCTGCACCACTACAGCCTACCATGTCATCAACATACTACACTGAATGGGAATGCTAGCTGGTGTAGCCACTCTGGAAAACAGTATGGAGGTTCCTCAAAAAACTAAAAACAGAACTACCCTACGACCCAGAAATTGCACCACTAGGCATTTATCCAAGGGATACAGGTGTGCTGTTTTGAAGGGACACATGCACCCCCCATGTTTATAGCAGCACTATCAACAATAGCCAAAGTATGGAAAGAATGGATGAATGGATAAAGAAGATGTGGTATATATATACAATGGAGTATGACTCGGCTATCAAAAAGAATGAAATCTTGACATTTGCAACTATGCAGACGGAACTAGAAGGTATTATGCTAAGTGAAATTAGTCAGAAAAAGGCAAAAATCATATGACTTCACTCATATAAGGACTTTAAGAGACAAAACAGATGAACATAAGGAAAGGGAAACAAAAATAATATAAAAACAGGGAGGGGAACAAAACAGAAGAGACTCATAAACATGAGAACTGAGGGTTACTGGAAGGGTTCTGGGAGGGAGGATGGGCTAAATGGGTAAGGGCACGAAGGAATCTACTCCTGAAATCATTGTTGCACTATATGCTAATTAATTTGGATGTAAATTTTAAAAAATAGAAAAATTAAATAAATAGATAAATAAATAAATAAAAACATACTACACTGAAGTTTAAATCTTATTTGATCTACTCGATGCTTTCCTCTCTAATCTAAGCAGAATTTGTTTTGCTTAGATTAAATAAAAGCATCCTATTCCTGGCCGGAATTAATTTTCATCCTTTTATTTCCCATTGTCCTAACTATAATTCGTCTACCAACATTATCTTCTTTTATATTCTAATTCATCTTGTCCTGTCCTAATTAGTATTTTTGTCATTTTCTTTTTTCCCTTTTCTTTTCTCTCTTTTCAGTTTTTTTGGTTATGGTTTTTTTTGTTTGGTTGGTTTTTTTGTTGTTTTTTTTTTTGGTGAGGGGGCCAAAAACAAGATTGTCAATTTAAAAAATTTTAAGCATGTATCATCAAGCCAATGGGTATCAAAGCATTTTGTCTTTGTCTTACACATTTTTTGAAAAATCCAATTTGTGGTACAATGACTCTGAAAAGTTGATAGAGAACAAATATTACCCCCTTTTACAGATGAAAAAACTGAATTGCTAAGAGGTTGACTATGCAAAACCACAGAGCAGGAGCACAGCTGGACCACCATTTTAGTCATCTGGCTTTTGGGATATATTATGTCCACCTGATCACAAATCTCCATGATAAACCAAATGTTTATATTATGATGCTACAGAAGAAAAATGTTAAGCTTTTACATTAAATGGCCATTTCTGCCAAAAGTCAAATCCAGAGCTCACTTCTGTGAGATAGAATTAAAGCTCAGTATTCTCATAACCACACAAGACATACAGAATTTTGTAATTTACAGTGTTCTCCAGAAGAATAGTCTAAAATAAGCACAATCAGAATACTCTAAAACATTTCTGAAATTAGAGTACAATTTATAATAAACCATGAACTTGGGCTAGGATTTTACCTCAAATTTAAAATTCAACAGAAAAATAACTTTCAAACAAAATCTTTTTAAAATTATAAAGATGTTTCCCAGAAAAAAGGATAACCTTGGGAAGAAAATGTTCTTGTTTCAAATATTAAAAAATAGTTTAAACATATGTAGTGTTTAGTTTTCAACAACACTACATGAAGTGGTTTTCAATCATTACATACTTACCCAAGTGTCCCTTTCCCTGACATAGGGGGACTGGGGGGTTTCTGAGTTGGAGGTGTTGTACGCGGCAGCCCACCCATCTTCATATTCTGGGTACTCACCTAAAAAAATTTGGAGGAAAAATCAACTCGTATGCAGTGAAACAAAATGTCACTTTTGGGAAATAATGTTATGCTATTTAACAAAGGAGGGGAAGGTTTAAATAGGAAAAAAAAAAAAAATTAGAGGCCATGCATTTCATATGCAATTTCTACTCTACTATTATTCTACAGTTGTACTCAAAGGACTCTTCCTAACATGAGATTTTCAAATGATTGTAAACTTGTATGCAAAGACTGTATTTGCCATTAGGCCATCACACCAACAGATCACTGGTTAGACTATTTGATACTATATTTAATTGAAATTAAATAGGATAACCATAAGAACTTTAGTTTTAACAAAGAAAAACTTGGTCAAAAACAATAATGCCTTTAAACAATTCCTTGTTTTTTAGATAGCAAGTATATCATAAAAAATACATGTTTCCCAATAAAATATGCAGTATAGTTTTGATCCATTGTAACTAGAGAATACAAAGTCAAATTGTATGGTATACCAAAAAATTTTCAGTTTTTAAAATAGTGGATCAGCCTTACAATTCAGATTTCTTTAACGTTCTTTTATGAAGGAATCACCTACCTGAAAGCTGCCAGAAGTTAAGTCATGTTCCTAAACATCTAAACTAGAAAGTTAGGGCTGAGATATCCCATTCAATTATGAGCAATACAGAGGCCAAAGGCAATGTACTAGTTCCAATGGGAATTAGACCCACTCAGGCCGAAAATAAAGATTATGGGAAAGATGTAACATCGTCCTAAATCAGAGCTGGGCCATCACTCCTCACTATTCCATCTCTCTCTAATTGAAAATATGAGAGAAAGAGAGTAGCATAATCTGGAAACAAATGATGCCACCAAAGAAGTATATCAGCATTCATATAGAAAGCCCTAGAAATCTGGATATCTTAAAGAGGTAAGAGAAGTCATTCACAAATATAGTTCAAATGCAATCTCAAATTGTCTGAGATTACCAATGGGTTAGAGTAAATATGTTCAACATAAAGGTTCATACCTGACCCTATTTTAAGCCCCCAATATTGTGGATTACCAAACACTTCAAAAAAAGATATTAACTTTTCTAATAAGATTATGTCTGGAGTATTCAATTTTATTTATAAAATGAAACTGCAAGACATTACACCACTGAAATCAGAATGTATTTATAACTATAATTTCAAAATATAAATTTTAAGAAAACAAATCATAACCAAATACAGAGTACTGAGGCTGCCAAAATTACTCTGGCTTAAATGAAATTTTTAAAAATCCTGAAATACTACTTGTTACCTGAATAGGCAAGAAATAATATATCATGAAACAAACTCTGCAAATGAATAAGCCCAGTGAACAAGTTGTGTGTGATGTTAAAACAATCTTTAATGACAAATGATACCTTTGAGATGTCAATATTTTTTCAAGTGAAACGTTTATCTGAAATCCTTTGGTGTTACTTTTAATAAACACAAAACAAACCAGTTATCAAGTAAGACAGATTAACTTATCCTTGTTCCCCCCTCATTAATAAGCAGAGGGTATACTAATCATATCTTAAAATGAAAATGCCAGAAGTTTTTAAAACATCAATCCACATTTAGGTAAAATTTCAAGAGTAATAGGACAAATAACCAGTAGCTTTTCAAACTGTAAATCTTAATTTATGATATCAGATTTTTTATAGTAATAACCAAAGTCCTTTAAGCTCAACCTTAAACAACATAAAACCCAAAGTTACTTTAAGTGATGAGGGAGAAGTAGGTGAGCCAACACTAAACTACATCAATTTGCTAGAAACGGGAAGGAAAAGGAGCAGCAGTAGAAAAAGTAAAAGAGAATTTTATTCTATATATGGAATAGCTAAAATACTTGAAAACAGCTTTTCAACTTTGATTCAAGGTTTTGGCATGTAAAGTGTTTTTATTTAAATTGCAGTATCTTCTAGAAGTCTTTTAATCTATAAAAATATATAAAATAAACAACCTATATATTAAAATCCAGTGGACACTTCCATAAACAAAACTTGATACATTTTATGATCTGTAGAATCATCAAATGATTGTATCTGCTTGGTTAATGGGGTTTGGATAAGTAACTTAAATCATGTAAGAAACCAGAGTCCCTGTAGAATGTCCAAAAAATCTGTAATTTTATACTTTATTGATACTGTACCTTTATATGAAGCTAAAAGAGTTTTTCAATACTTCTTCAAGGTGGTTTTCCTTTGTGAAAAAGGCTAAGTAAAACGATGAATATGCTATGCAGAGTATAAATACTGCCATCTAATTTGAGGAAAAGAGCAAGAATAGGAATAACTGCCGAACAAAACTTAATGTGTCGGGGCGCCTGTGTGGCTCAGTCAGTTAAGCATCTGACTGGCTCAGGTCATGATCTCACGGTTTGTGAGTTCAAGCCCCATGTCAGGCTCTGTGCTAACAGCTCAGAGCCTGGAGCCTGCTTCAGATTCTATGTCTCCTCCTCTCTCTGCCCCTCCCATCCTCATGCTCTGTCTCTCAATAATAAAGAAATGTTAAAAAAAAAAACAAAAAAAAAAACAAATAAAAACTTAACATGTTTATCACAGGCAGGATCTGTATTACAATTAAAGAAAGTTTATTTCAAATATAAAATAATTTGATTAAAAAAATTCACTTGATAGCCATCATGGTTCTAAACACTATTTTGAGGGAAGCTTATGGGGGAGACATCACTTCCTCACAAGCAGCAAAACACAGGACTAAATTTTGTGTGTGGAGAAGTGGACAGCCGGGGGCGGGGGGGTGGGAGGGAGAGAAAGAGAGACAGGAGAATGAGAATGCACCATAAACTCAGGACAAAGAAAACAAAGCAGAGCTACACTTACTTCATTACAGCAATTCCACATGAAACTTTAAAACAAACTATAAACATAAGCAGAACTATCATCTGGTTCATAAACATGCAGTTAATGGTCCTGAATCATGAGTGTGCGTGTTCATTATATTTCAAAGTCTTTTTTGGAAATCAGAATGAAGCTTTTAACCATCGAATTATGTGGGCATTTTTTTAATTCTATAAAGGGGAAAGTCATCATTGAGAGCTAAGTAAAGCAGGTATTAGGTATAAGGAGGAAACAGTAGGAAACATTCTCCCCCTTTTTTTCCCACCAAAAAGAAATCCTCAAAACAGAAGAATTATTTCATTTAAGTGACAATGCTCAAATACTTTGCCATTGGCCTGTGACTAAGGAATGTAGGTAATACTGGAGGTAGAAAAGTTCTTTTATGTTCAAAGAGTGGTCCTATCTCCCAGGCTTTGGAGATCTCTACTACTAGCACCAAGCATCAAGCTCATTCTTATGGCCTTAATATTTTTTCTACAGTGCTCCTACTCTCCTGCTCTATGCTTTTTTGGTACATTCAATAACTCCTTGAACCTTGATATATCAAAATACAATGTTTATGACAAATCTCAGTGCTTTTTCAGAACCCTGTGAACTTCAGTATTTTTTATAAAGCTGGCTGGCCAGATATCTCTAGTTCACAAAGGACACTTCTGCTATGAAGAAATCTCCCACTGACAGATGACCTGCTGTGACAGAATAGTACCAGACACATTCTAAAATGGTTATCTGTGGTATATTCCTCATTTATCAACCACTTTTCATCTACCAGACTAGTAGGCAATGGAATATGAAAAAATTTTCTTTTTTAATTTTTAACATTTATTTGTTATTAAGAGATAAAGAGCATGAGCATGGGAGGGGCAGAGAGAGGGGGAGACACAGAATCCGAAGCAGGCTCCAGGCTCCGAGCTGTCAGCACAGAGCCCAACGCAGGGCTCGAACCCACAAACCACAAGATCATGGCCTGAGCCGAAGTCAGATGCTTAACTGACTGAGCCACCCAGGCACGCCAAGGAATATGAAAATTAAGGGAGACATGGCAGGGGGTCAGAATGAGACACAAAGGCCTATAAAATGATTTCTCTGCTTTTAAGGAACTTAGAATATTTTAGAATAAGACTATGTTTTAAACAAAAAGGAATGTCTACAAATTATAGAAATCTCCAAAAAAAGAAATATCAGTATTAATAAACATTTTTAAAAAGCAGGATTTAAATATACAAGGAGGAGCAGTATGTATAGTTCAAGGTAAATTACACTTTTATATGGTTTATTATCTGCAGTCCTTTCCAACTTTAACATTTTTAAATTCTATTTTCTACCTTAATGTATTATATTATTCCATTCATCACCCTTTGAAAACCAATCATTTTTATACCAGCACTAAAAGAGAAATAATTTGTTATATGCTGAATACTTTTTTCACTCTACTTTGTTTTGGTTCACCAAAAATTATTAACAATGTGCTTAAAAAAAAGAGGGGAGGGGGACAGGAAGGAAGAAAAGACAGAACGTTGGTGCATTGTAGCTTCTAGGATGAATGCAGGGTACTCTTCTCACTCAGTAAACTGCACCCAGATATAACAGCAACACCTATATAGAGCCACAGTACCCAAAGAGTGAAGGTTTTTGGTACAAAGAGCAAAGATGTTAAGGAATCTTATCCAAGTGTGATATTTCCTTGCTTTCTAGGAGCTTCTCTCATTTCCCACTCATTTTGGTCTATCTCTCACATGAACAGATCCTGAACCCAGGAAGGTCAAGAAGGAATCTGGAGGAAATGAGCATGGGATAGCAGCTTAGGCAAGCTGGTCTAAACTTACGAGGAAAAGAATTAGTCCACTTCTGTGTTTCATTCAGGTAATCTTTCTGTTCTCTTCAATCACTTTAAAACATCAACAGCCAAAATCTGCCTATAGTATTTACAGGAAAAGAGCCAAGCGACTACACACTGCTTTGGGTGTAGTTCTTTGTTATGCAAAAGCACTCTCCTCACAATTCCACATGCCTTCACTCAGCAAGACTGAGGGCTTGGAGCCAACATCATCTATTCAATAACACAAGAAGTACTATTTGGGGCGCCTGGGTGGCGCAGTTGGTTAAGCGTCCGACTTCAGCCAGGTCACGATCTCACGGTCCGGGAGTTCGAGCCCCACGTCAGGCTCTGGGCTGATGGCTCAGAGCCTGGAGCCTGTTTCCGATTCTGTGTCTCCCTCTCTCTCTGCCCCTCCCCCGTTCATGCTCTGTCTCTCTCTGTCCCAAAAAAAAAAAAAAAAAAAAAAAAAAGTTGAAAAAAAAAAAAAGAAGTACTATTTGCCTCAACTCCTCTAGTCACATCTCTCTATCAGATCTGTTGAAATGTCAGTGGCCGTGGTTAATAGTTAATGATTCAGATCTCAGTTATCTTCCTGTCATCACTTTCTATACTGAAGACATGGCAAATAACAGGGTTTAGAAAGAAAATGTATTTGAAAATAAATTACAAGGGTCAGTTAAGAAAATAAAGGGGCGGCTGGGTGGCGCAGTCGGTTAAGCGTCCGACTTCAGCCAGGTCACGATCTTGCGGTCTGTGAGTTCGAGCCCCGCGTCAGGCTCTGGGCTGATGGCTCAGAGCCTGGAGCCTGTTTCCAATTCTGTGTCTCCCTCTCTCTCTGCCCCTCCCCCATTCATGCTCTGTCTCTCTCTGTCCCAAAAATAAATAAACGTTGAAAAAAAAATTAAAAAAAAAAAGAAAATAAGAACAAAAAGGAAATGCATGCTTAGTTTGGTGAATACGATTTTAGTAACTGTATTTAAAAGAGACTTCTTGAATATACTTGAATGTCTTTTACCATTAATTCTCCAAAATACTAAAACTGTAAAAAAAAAAAAAAAAAAAAGAAAAAAACACCTAAACTGTTACTGAAACACATAACAAAATATTTCTCTAATTTTTAACCTGTTGTTAAATATTATCATGAACTTTTGATGTTTTGATACAATATTCAGCTAGAAAAACTCTTAAAATGAGTTTATACTGAAATATTGGAAAAAAAGAAACTAATCTTGATTTTAGCAAAATACATGATACTGCAACTTAAAAAAAAACCCATAACACTGAATATTTTCCACTTCTCACTTTCTTTACATTGACTAAGAGTCAAGAGATAATGACATACTGGCCACAAGTGTATAATAAAGCACACCATTTATAGAATAAAAAGGCTATTACACAGGGGGAGGGTTAAATGAAGCACATTAGTTGGCCCTCCAATCCATAACATAAATTCTACATTTACAAAAATCCAGCTAATTTTACTCCATAATGACATTTTATGATACGGTAACTTACATTTTATTTTCACAAAACATATTAACATTGCAAAATAAGCATTTATTCAAAAATATTTACTAAGCCACTAGTGTGTGTGTCAGGCACTGTTCTAGGAGCACAGGACAAGGTGGTGAACAACACAAAAAAATCTGCCCTCACAGAACATGAAGACACACCACAAAGTTGCATGACAAAAAGTTTTAAATATTAAAAAGAGGAATAATTTGTTGATTTTAGAAGGCCAAGTGCCGAGTATCTCTTCACTCCCCATATGTAATATTCTACATAAGAACAAAGAATGGAAATCCAGCCCTGGAATCTCTTACCTTAAATCTAAGCAACCACTTAATGCATAAATGGAGCAAATAAAAGAGGTAAGGAAAAAAAGCATTGAAAGGTTAGTTGGAACTTCAGGATGTGAAGAGAAAGGAAAAAAACAAAGAAAAAACAAGTTAAGCATTCAGCATTAAAAAATAATGTTTCAGTAGATCATAGAAAGAGTGGTCAAAGCAGAATGTGTCATGAACAGGAAGGTTTTTTGATGAAATTATATGACATTGCTTTATTCAAAAAACATTATTAAAGATTTCTTCACATTAGTGTCGCCTAAACACTAAAAGTCCAAATAAGAAGGACTACAGAGTCCCAAAAGAGTAATATTTTACTTGAATTAAGTAAGAATTGGAGTGGGAAGGAAATCATGTTTTTATTATGTAAATGGGCAAGCACAAATATTATGCTTTATTCTAAGTGCCTTTTGGAAGTAGATTCCAGCAGTATCCTAAAATTTTCTATTTACAGTTATTAGCCTTGAAAAAAAATCTCAAAATTATAAAATGTTAAGTATTTTATAAAATTAAATATCAAATTCCAGATAATAATGCTTATATTAAAATTCTAAGAAAAATATTTTTTTAATTATACTGTATGTTTTCTTTTACCAAGATATACATTAAATTTAGACTTAACTGATTTCTAGCCATACTAGTATAGTGTATTTTTTTAATTTACATTTGCTTATATATACAGACATAAATCAACTGCATAAACTATACAGTTTCACTTATATGTATATTGTATATATTTATCCAAAGTCACATTCAATAAGTCACTGCCTTTCAAATCAATGATTAAGATGTAAACTTTAAGCTACTTAATACTTAGCTGATGCTCCAAATAGTTTAAGTATAAATACCAATTTCATTGAAATTTATATGCACTTCAGTTTTGATCATGGTATTTTATATATACAGCAGGCACTCTAATACATTTTAAAAGATAGCCAAAACACATAATGGCTACATATTCAAAATGGGTAGAAATATTAATTCATATATTACTTTTGTCTACACTATTCTCACCCAAATGTTAAGACAGAATTATTTTAGAAAAATTCAAAGTACATGTTTGTTTACATATGTTCTTTCTGAAAACTAATGCCAGAAGCTTGCTGATAAATTCTTGAGGTAAGGTAAATACTTTAATAACATGCTAAGTAATCTTTTAATCAGTCATATTAAGTCATTAAAAGACTACAGAAATTATACCACACTTATTTGCCCAATCTACATGAGGTCTAATCATAACTGTTTAAATAAATGCATTTCATTTACAGATGACTGCTTAAAACTTGACAACATAGCACTAAGAAGAAGCAAGAAGGATAAAATAGTTATAGTAGTAAGGAATCTTCAGAACCACAACTGGGCCAAAACTTGGGCTTCCAAAAAAGATAAAAGCTTCATTTTCTAAAGCGTTTCATTATGGACTGCTATTTTTAAAAGGCTGACAAAAATTATACTTACCTTTACTCCATGTCCAATATCATCTAGAATTGTATAGTCAATAGGTTTTCTAATATAACGAACTGGTCGTTCAAGATTGGCTGGAGCAATAATCTTATGTGTCCTTGAAGTGTTTTTATTGGTAGTCAAAATACCAATCTCTCTTCTTGCAACCTTCTCTTTATGAATATCAACGGTCTGAAAAATATAATGTAAGTGCAACACGAGAATGTATAGTTCTAATAACCGGAAAAGCCAAAATATAGGTGCTCAGTGACTTAACATCATTATTTATATTCTTAACCCCAATGGCTAAATTTTCTCCTTTTTGGACCTACTGGCTTTCTCCATTTCTAGGCTAAAGCAAGGGCTGGCAAATCATGGCTGGCAGACCAAATCTGGCCCACTAAGTTTTTTACCACCTGAAGTTTTTTGTTTTTACAACCCAGGAGTGGTATTTACATGTTTTAATGGTTTTAAAAAGTCTAAAGAAAATTAGTGCCATGACATGTGAAAATTATACAGAATTCAAATTTCAGTTTCTATACATAAAATTTTATTGGACCACTGCCATTCTACTCACTTACATATTTTCATATTACAAGGGCAAAGATGAATGTTGTAACAAAGGCTGTATGGCCTGCAAAGCCTAAAATATTTATTAGCTGGGCCTTTACAGAAAAAGTTTGCCAATCCTTGGGTTAAAGCATGCTAATTTTTCCCAAACCCCATTTATATTTATACTAATACAATGATCAAGAAAACCCCAGTGGTTAAGTTGGTTACATTTTAAAATAACCTATTAGTGTAATTTCCATTGGTGTTTAAATGCCTTTTTTATTTAAAAAAAAAAAAAAAAAAAGGAGCCTGGGTGGCTCAGTAGGTTGAGCGTCCAACTTCGGCTCAAGTCATGATCTTGCAGTTCGTGAGTTCGAGCCCAACATCAGGCTCTGTGATGACAGCTCAGAATGTGGAGTCTGCTTCAGAATCTGTGACTCCCTCTCTCTCTGCCCCTCCCCTGCTCATGCTGTGTCTTCTCTCAATAAATAAATAAACGTTTAAAAAAAAAAAAAGGGCCTAAAATATAAATACAATGTTAACATTTTTTTACAAAAAAATTTGTTTTTTATGACACAATACTCATAAAATATTTCATTAATTTATTGGGTTTATTAAATGTTCACATAGGATGTGTTTTTTTACTTTTCCATTTGCTAATAGAGGGTGAATTTCTGTACACAGATAATACTATGTTTCTTACTAATTTAATTAATACTATTAAACAGCATTTTCAAACAGCAGGCTATAATTTAGTGGCATATGAAGAGCAATTATTTTATATTTTTTAATTTTTTAAAGTGTTTTTATTTATGTTAAAAGAGAGAGAGAGAGAGAGAGCTGGGGAGGAGCAGAGAGGGAGGGAGAGAGAGAGAATCCCAAGCAGGCTCCACACTCCCAGCACAGAGCCTGATGCAGGGCTCAAACCCACAAACCACAAGATCATGACCTGAGTGGAAATCAAGAGTTTGTGCTGTCAGTGCAGAGCCTGCTTGGGATTCTTTCTCCCTCTCTCTCTGCCCCTCACCCACTCCCACTGTCTCTGTCTCTCTCAAAATAAATACACAAACTTCAAAAATAAAAAACACTTTCAGGGGCGCCTGGGTGGCGCAGTCGGTTAAGCGTCCGACTTCAGCCAGGTCACGATCTCGCGGTCCGTGAGTTCGAGCCCCGCGTCAGGCTCTGGGCTGATGGCTCGGAGCCTGGAGCCTGTTTCCGATTCTGTGTCTCCCGCTCTCTCTGCCCCTCCCCCGTTCATGCTCTGTCTCTCTCTGTCCCAAAAATAAATAAACGTTGAAAAAAAAAAAAAAAACACTTTCAAAACGTTTTTCAAAAACAAAAAATAAAATATCTGTAATAATACAGAAAAGATGACCATATGACAGTATTAAATATCACTTTATGAAATATGAAAGCTGATTATCTATCCTCTTAAACTACCTACGGTATGAAGGAAACTTGAAACAAATTCAAAGCCTCTTATTTCAATGAAAAGACTTAAAAACAATTTTTTTAAATGTCTGTTTATTTTTGAGAGAGACAGAGAGACAGAGCACAATCAGGGGAAGGGCAGAGAGAGAGAAAGACATAGATCTGAAGCAGGCTCCAGGCTCTGAGCTGTCAGCACAGAGCCTGACGTGGGGCTCAAATGCACAAACTATGAAATCATAACCTGAACTGAAGTCACCAACCATAACCAACTGATAACCCATAACCCAGGTGCCCCTCAGCCAAAAGACTAAAAGCCAACAGGATCTGTAAGCTTCACAACTAGTATCTAAATAAAGTATCAAATCAAAGACTGGCCAAGGTAGTAACTTTATCATTTAAGTATTTCTTTTTAAAACAAAAATAATCTTTGAGCTTTTTCTGAGCATGTTAAGTAAAAATGACAAAATCTGCTTTCCTTTTCAACTACTTGGTAGAGCTGTAACAGAAAAAAAGAAATTTGTATATTAGTGACAATGTTGGTATTTACTTATGTTTAACTTCAGAGAAATAAAAATCTCATTTTGAATAATTTTTAATGAGTCACATTCTAAATCATTAAAAATATGGGCTAAGAAGATTTCGTATATATTAAGTACACTTCAAAATAAACAAAAACCAAAGAAAATAGGCACATTTTTGTACCTATTTTTTATATAACTGGTCTTAAACACATCAGTAAAGGAAAATTTATCAGAGAATGTTATTTTCTTGAGACATTGTTTCCACCCCACTTTTTATTTTTTTAAGTTTATTTGTTTTGGGGGGGGGGGGCCCACCAGCACAGAGCCCAATGCCAGACTGAAACTCACAAACTGTGAGATCATGGACTCAGGAAGATGGCGGCGTAGGAGGACGCTGGGCTCACCGCGCGTCCTGCTGATCACTTAGATTCCACCTACACCTGCCTAAATAACCCAGAAAACCGCCAGAGGATTAGCAGAACGGAGTCACCGGACCCAAGTGCAGACGAGAGGCCCACGGAAGAGGGTAGGAAGGGCGGCGAGGCGGTGCGCGCTCCACGGACTGGCGGGAGGGAGCCGGGGTGGAGGGGCGGCTCGCCAGCCAAGCAGAGCCCCAGAGTCCGGCTTGCAAAAGCGGAGGGGCCTGACGGACTGTGTTCCGACAGCAAGCGCGACTTAGCGTCTGGGAGGTCATAAGTTAACAGCTCTGCTCGGAAAGCGGGAAGGCTGGAGAACAAAGGGAGGGTGAGCTGCGGAGCCCCCGGACGACAGAGCTCAGTTTGGCGGGGAACAAAGGCGCTCGCCAGTGCCATCTCCCCCGCCCATCCCCCAGCCAAAATCCCAAAGGGAACCAGTTCCGGACAGGGAAATTGCTCGCTCCGCGCAAACACCCAACTCTGTGCTTCTGCGGAGCCAAACCTCCGGCAGCGGATCTGACTCCCTCCGGCTGCCACAGGGCCCCTCCTGAAGTGGATCACCTAAGGAGAAGCGAGCTAAGCCTGTCCCCCCGCCGCCGTGCACCTTGCCTTCCCACCCCAGCTAATACGCCAGATCCCCAGCATCACAAGCCTGGCAGTGTGCAAGTAGCCCAGACGGGCCACGCCACCCCACAGTGAATCCCGCCCCTAGGAGAGGGGAAGAGAAGGCACACACCAGTCTGACTGTGGCCTCAGCGGTGGGCTGGGGGCAGACATCAGGACTGACTGCGGCCCCGCCCACCAACTCCAGTTATACACCACAGCACAGGGGAAGTGCCCTGCAGGTCCTCACCACACCAGGGACTATCCAAAATGACCAAGCGGAAGAATTCCCGTCAGAAGAATCTCCAGGAAATAACAACAGCTAATGAGCTGATCAAAAAGGATTTAAATAATATAACAGAAAGTGAATTTAGAATAATAGTCATAAAATTAATCGCTGGGCTGGAAAACAGTATACAGGACAACAGAGAATCTCTTGCTACAGAGATCAAGGGACTAAGGAACAGTCACGAGGAGCTGAAAAACGCTTTAAAGGAAATGCAAAACAAAATGCAAACCACCACGGCTCGGATGGAAGAGGCAGAGGAGAGAATAGGTGAACTAGAAGATAAAGTTATGGAAAAAGAGGAAGCTGAGAAAAAGAGAGATAAAAAAAATCCAGGAGTATGAGGGGAAAATTAGAGAACTAAGTGATACACTAAAAAGAAATAATATACGCATAATTGGTATCCCAGAGGAGGAAGAGAGAGGGAAAGGTGCTGAAGGGGTACTTGAAGAAATAATAGCTGAGAACTTCCCTGAACTGGGGAAGGAAAAAGGCATTGAAATCCAAGAGGCACAGAGAACTCCCTTCAGACGTAACTTGAATCGATCTTCTGCACGACATATCATAGTGAAACTGGCAAAATACAAGGATAAAGAGAAAATTCTGAAAGCAGCAAGGGGTAAACGTGCCCTCACATATAAAGGGAGACCTATAAGACTCGTGACTGATCTCTCTTTTGAAACTTGGCAGGCCAGAAAGAATTGGCACGAGATTTTCAGTGTGCTAGACAGAAAAAATATGCAGCCGAGAATCCTTTATCCAGCAAGTCTGTCATTTAGAATAGAAGGAGAGATAAAGGTCTTCCCAAACAAACAAAAACTGAAGGAATTTGTCACCACTAAACCAGCCCTACAAGAGATCCTAAGGGGGACCCTGTGAGACAAAGTACCAGAGACATCACTACAAGCATAAAACATACAGACATCACAATGACTCTAAACCCGTATCTTTCTATAATAACACTGAATGTAAATGGATTAAATGCGCCAACCAAAAGACATAGGGTATCAGAATGGATAAAAAAACAAGACCCATCTATTTGCTGTCTACAAGAGACTCATTTTAGACCTGAGGACACCTTTAGATTCAGAGTGAGGGGATGGAGAACTATTTATCATGCTACTGAAAGCCAAAAGAAAGCTGGAGTAGCCATACTTATATCAGACAAACTAGACTTTAAATTAAAGGCTGTAACAAGAGATGAAGAAGGACATTATATAATAGTTACAGGGTCTATCCATCAGGAAGAGCTAACAATTATAAATGTCTATGCGCCGAATACCGGAGCCCCCAAATATATAAAACAATTACTCATAAACAGAAGCAACCTTATTGATAAGAATGTGGTAATTGCTGGGGACTTTAACACCCCACTTACAGAAATGGATAGATCATCTAGACACACGGTCAATAAAGAAACAAGGGCCCTGAATGAGACATTGGATCAGATGGACTTGACAGATATATTTAGAACTCTGCATCCCAAAGCAACAGAATATACTTTCTTCTCGAGTGCACATGGAACATTCTCCAAGATAGATCATATACTGGGTCACAAAACAGCCCTTCATAAGTTTACAAGAATTGAAATTATACCATGCATACTTTCAGACCACAATGCTATGAAGCTTGAAATCAACCACAGGAAAAAGTCTGGAAAACCTCCAAAAGCATGGAGGTTAAAGAACACCCTACTAACGAATGAGTGGGTCAACCAGGCAATTAGAGAAGAAATCAAAAAATATATGGAAACAAACGAAAATGAAAATACAACAATCCAAACGCTTTGGGACGCAGCGAAGGCAGTCCTGAGAGGAAAATACATTGCAATCCAGGCCTATCTCAAGAAACAAGAAAAATCCCAAATACAAAATCTAACAGCACACATAAAGGAAATAGAAGCAGAACAGCAAAGGCAGCCTAAACCCAGCAGAAGAAGAGAAATAATAAAGATCAGAGCAGAAATAAACAATATAGAATCTAAAAAAACTGTAGAGCAGATCAACGAAACCAAGAGTTGGTTTTTTGAAAAAATAAACAAAATTGACAAACCTCTAGCCAGGCTTCTCAAAAAGAAAAGGGAGAGGACCCAAATAGATAAAATCATGAATGAAAATGGAATTATTACAACCAATCCCTCAGAGATACAAACAATTATCAGGGAATACTATGAAAAATTATATGCCAACAAATTGGACAACCTGGAAGAAATGGACAAATTCCTGAACACCCACACTCTTCCAAAACTCAATCAGGAGGAAATAGAAAGCTTGAACAGACCCATAACCAGCGAAGAAATTGAATCGGTTATCAAAAATCTCCCAACAAATAAGAGTCCAGGACCAGATGGCTTCCCAGGGGAGTTCTACCAGACATTTAAAGCAGAGATAATACCTATCCTTCTCAAGCTATTCCAAGAAATAGAAAGGGAAGGAAAACTTCCAGACTCATTCTATGAAGCCAGTATTACTTTGATTCCTAAACCAGACAGAGACCCAGTCAAAAAAGAGAACTACAGGCCAATATCCCTGATGAATATGGATGCAAAAATTCTCAATAAGATACTAGCAAATCGAATTCAACAGCATATAAAAAGAATTATTCACCATGATCAAGTGGGATTCATTCCTGGGATGCAGGGCTGGTTCAACATTCGCAAATCAATCAACGTGATACATCACATTAACAAAAAAAAAGAGAAGAACCATATGATCCTGTCAATCGATGCAGAAAAGGCCTTTGACAAAATCCAGCACCCTTTCTTAATAAAAACCCTTGAGAAAGTCGGGATAGAAGGAACATACTTAAAGATCATAAAAGCCATTTATGAAAAGCCCACAGCTAACATCATCCTCAACGGGGAAAAACTGAGAGCTTTTTCCCTGAGATCAGGAACACGACAGGGATGCCCACTCTCACCGCTGTTGTTTAACATAGTGCTGGAAGTGCTAGCATCAGCAATCAGACAACAAAAGGAAATCAAAGGCATCAAAATTGGCAAAGATGAAGTCAAGCTTTCGCTTTTTGCAGATGACATGATATTATACATGGAAAATCCGATAGACTCCACCAAAAGTCTGCTAGAACTGATACATGAATTCAGCAAAGTTGCAGGATACAAAATCAATGTCCAGAAATCAGTTGCATTCTTATACACTAACAATGAAGCAACAGAAAGACAAATAAAGAAACTGATCCCATTCAAAATTGCACCAAGAAGCATAAAATACCTAGGAATAAATCTAACCAAAGATGTAAAGGATCTGTATGCTGAAAACTATAGAAAGCTTATGAAGGTAATTGAAGAAGATTTAAAGAAATGGAAAGACATTCCCTGCTCATGGATTGGAAAAATAAATATTGTCAAAATGTCAATACTACCCAAAGCTATCTACACATTCAATGCAATCCCAATCAAAATTGCACCAGCATTCTTCTCGAAACTAGAACAAGCAATCCTAAAATTCATATGGAACCACAAAAGGCCCCGAATAGCCAAAGGAATTCTGAAGAAAAAGACCAAAGCAGGAGGCATCACAATCCCAGACTTTAGCCTCTACTACAAAGCTGTAATCATCAAGACAGCATGGTATTGGCACAAAAACAGACACATAGACCAATGGAATAGAATAGAAACCCCAGAACTAGACCCACAAACGTATGGCCAACTCATCTTTGACAAAGCAGGAAAGAACATCCAATGGAAAAAAGACAGCCTCTTTAACAAATGGTGCTGGGAGAACTGGACAGCAACATGCAGAAGGTTGAAACTAGACCACTTTCTCACACCATTTACAAAAATAAACTCAAAATGGATAAAGGACCTAAATGTGAGACAGGAAACCATCAGAACCTTAGAGGAGAAAGCAGGAAAAGACCTCTCTGACCTCAGCCGTAGCAATCTCTTACTCGACACATCCCCAAAGGCAAGGGAATTAAAAGCAAAAGTGAATTACTGGGACCTTATGAAGATAAAAAGCTTCTGCACGGCAAAGGAAACAACCAACAAAACTAAAAGGCAACCAACGGAATGGGAAAAGATATTTGCAAATGACATATCGGACAAAGGGCTAGTATCTAAAATCTATAAAGAGCTCACCAAACTCCACACCCGAAAAACAAATAACCCAGTGAAGAAATGGGCAGAAAACATGAATAGACACTTCTCTAAAGAAGACATCCAGATGGCCAACAGGCACATGAAAAGATGTTCAGCGTCGCTCCTTATCAGGGAAATACAAATCAAAACCACACTCAGGTATCACCTCACGCCAGTCAGAGTGGCCAAAATGAACAAATCAGGAGACTATAGATGCTGGAGAGGATGTGGAGAAACGGGAACCCTCTTGCACTGTTGGTGGGAATGCAAATTGGTGCAGCCGCTCTGGAAAGCAGTGTGGAGGTTCCTCAGAAAATTAAAAATAGACCTACCCTATGACCCAGCAATAGCACTGCTAGGAATTTATCCAAGGGATACAGGAGTCCTGATGCATAGGGGCACTTGTACCCCAATGTTCATAGCAGCACTCTCAACAATAGCCAAATTATGGAAAGAGCCTAAATGTCCATCAACTGATGAATGGATAAAGAAATTGTGGTATATATACACAATGGAGTACTATGTGGCAATGAGAAAAAATGAAATATGGCCTTTTGTAGCAACGTGGATGGAACTGGAGAGTGTAATGCTAAGTGAAATAAGCCATACAGAGAAAGACAGATACCATATGGTTTCACTCTTATGTGGATCCTGAGAAACTTAACAGGAACCCATGGGGGAGGGGAAGGGAAAAAAAAAAAAGAGGTTAGAGTGGGAGAGAGCCAAAGCATAAGAGACTGTTAAAAACTGAGAACAAACTGAGGGTTGATGGGGGGTGGGAGGGAGGGGAGGGTGGGTGATGGGTATTGAGGAGGGCACCTTTTGGGATGAGCACTGGGTGTTGTATGGAAACCAATTTGTCAATAAATTTCATATATATAAAAAACAAAAAAAAAACAAAACAAAAAAAACTGTGAGATCATGACCTGAGCCGAAATCAAGAGTCAGATGCTTAACCAACTGAGCCCCTCCATGTTGTTTTTAGAAACATAATTATCCTATTCAAAAATGAAGCCATAAGAATGCAAACCCAAGCAACCATAGAATTCTAAGCTTACTGCAAACTGAAACTTCAATTTCAAATTTTCATGCTGGAAATATGAATAAATCTCTACAAAATAAAAATGGGGAAGCAACTTTCCATATCTGCACTAATATATAGTTACATTTTATAGTAAGCACATTTTTTTAATTGTTTGAAAAAATTGAGGCTTTTTTTTTTAAAAAAGCACTCAAAACATTTGATCATACCTGGTGACTGGGGCATTTACATATTACTTCTATGTTCTCTTTATATACACACAAACACACAGCCCAAACCCACAAACCTTTATGCTAAGGATAAAACAAAAACCAGTATAGCAAAGAAAAAGATCTCAGACCTATGAGCCTAAATAAGGGCTAGTTGCTATAAAAGGACATAAAATTGGGCTCTTACATCTTCCTAGGAGAGAAGGCAAAGTACAATGAATTACAAGGAAATATATCCCTTCATGAGGAAGGGACAATTTTCCCCGGACTAAACTCTAAAAGGATTTGGTTGAAGGAATTCTGAAGAGAAAAATGTTGCTTCTTGTATTAATTACCAGTAAAAACTGAATGCATGCTCTAAAACATAATTCTTAACAGGATATATACATGGGAAATCAAATGAATTTAGTTTCACTATATAATATTCTAGTTGTCTATTTTAAAAGAATACCTACATCTGGGAAAAACTAGAGCAGGGCTTCTCAACAGAGACACTATTGAGATTTGGGGCCAGATCATTCTTTGTTGTGGGAAGCTGTCCTGAGTATTGTACAATGTGAAGAAGCATTCCAGAAGATACCAAGAGCACCCCAAGTTGTGACAACCAAAAATGTCTGCAGTGCCAAATGTCTCTGCAGGGGTAAAACTACCCGGATTGAGAACCAATGATCTAGAGGAGAGACTAATTCACTTATCCTTACATTATGCACTCTCAAATATCAATTGTTTCCAGACTTGTTACAAGAGTTGATTTAAGATTAATGTCTCTAGCGACTGGATAAGTATAGATATTTGGTGTCTTTAACTTTTTAAAAACATATACAGTAATAAAAGTAATATATGGTTAAGAAAATCAAAGAGCATAAGTTGTATTCTTCCCATCCTACTACCACACTAGGTTGAACTGTAGGAGTTCTTGTGAATCAAATATATCTTCAGAAAATAGATAGCTATGATTTTATTTAGAATCTGAATAATAACAGAGAACAATAAATCTACTCCATAAAGAAGGAGAAGAAAGTTTGGTCTATAACATTCTGAAATTTTCAGCAATCACCTACTTCAAATTTTTCAAAGGTTTCTCTTGGGGAAAATCACATTCAAATTAGATGGAGTAACAGAATGAACACTCCTCTATATACCTAAAATCCAGCTTCAACATTCATCAACTCACAGCCAATTATTAGTTTTAAAATAATTTTTTTAAAGCTCTTATATTTTTTTATTAAAAATATGGCTACTCTGTTTTTCCTAAATCAAATTCATAGCCTTCAGTAATCATCATTGCCTTGCCTTTTCATATTCTTTGAAATTACAAAACTAAAATGTGTTAAAGTTAAATTTTGGAAGTACAAGTTCAACATTAATATTTAGGAAGAATTTTAATAGAAAAAAAAGTATTTCAAATTTATCCTGTCACTTCTAGAGTTGTTGGTTACATGATAATAAATTTAGTCTTATTTAGTAGAGGTCTCAATAATACCACTTACCTGTGGCAAGTAAAAAATGTGTTTAGCAAAGATGACCAAAACTAATGCAAGTAACTTTTAATAAATACTACTATTGTTTGTTACCTGTTAACCAAAAAATAACACCAAATAATGTCACTGCAACTGTGTGGTCTATTCCTATTAACTGATCCTTATTAATTTGTTTCTCTATCCTTCTCATGGCTATTGCCAAGTCTGGTCTCACATGCTGTGGGCTTCCCCCATGACACTTTAGCCAAGTAGTGCCAAACCCAAGCTCTCTAGGATACCTCTTATCACCCTCAGATAACCATAATGGCTCCCAACTCCCTTGCAAGCCTGAGACCCACTCCTACATCTCCTTCATGGATCCAAACACATGCTCAGGCCACAACAGATATCAGGCAGGTACTGTATAAAGTACTTTGTTTTAGGATTACCCATGCATTGTTGTGGCCCATTAACACAGATAATCAAAAGGTGACTGTACTGGACAGTACTACTTCAGCTGATCATCAGTGTGAGAAAACATCTGCAAATAGTTACGGTGGAATAACTCAACTAAGTTGGGTGTTTTCAAATATGTCTCAATTTTTTAATTATAAGTTAATGTTTCAAATAAGCATTTAATTATTTAAATGACAAATAGGCTTTAAATTATTCATCTTTCATAAAACAAATTAGTTATTACTAAATGGCAATTTTCACTTATTCATTTTTTATAAAACGATATAAACTATACGTAAGAATTTTAAAACTGTATAAACCCTATCTTCTATGAATAATTACATATTGATAACCTTTCAAAGGATCTCCTTAATTTAAAATCGAATTTTTAAACAAGGCTATAAAGTTTGTTCTTAAGTAGGCTTCATGCCCAGCACGGAGCCCAGTGTGGGACCTGAACTCACAACCCTGAGATCAAGGCCTGAGCTGAGATTGAGTCGGATGCTTAACTGACAGAGCACACAGACACCCCAAGGCTACAAAGTTTTTTAAACAAAAAATTACCTGGGACTCCTGGGTGGCTCAATTGGTTAAATGTCCAGCTCGTGATTTCAACTCAGGTCATGATCTCACAGTTCATGAGTTCAAACTCCCAGATGGGCTGTGTGCTGACAGCACAGAGCCTGCGTGGGATTCTCTCTCTCCCTCTCTCTCTCTGCCCCTCCCCTGCTCACACATGCACACTCTCTCTCTTTCTCTCAAAATAAATAAATAAATTTTTAAAAATTACCTTACATGGTAAGTTCCTCAGGGGTTAGAACTTCCACCGCCTTTTAGTATCTAGCCCTTGAGAAGAATTACTTCCCTTCTCATAGCATTTAATAATCATTCCTTCCTATTTCCTTTACTCTCTGTTAACTACTTCAACACCTGGCCAAATAAATTCTAGTCAGCTCTTAGAGTGGGAAGAACACTACTCTTTAAGTTCTTTATGTTGCCTTTGAACCCCCTGATCTTCTTCTAAGCCATAATGAGGGGGCACTTGCGTGGCTGAGTCGGTTAAGTGTCCACCTCTTGATTTCGGCTCAGGTCACAACCTCATGGTTCGTGGGATAGAATCCCAAGTCCGGCTCTGCATTGACAGCGTGTGGTCTGCTTGGGATTCGTAGCCTCTCTCACTCTGCCCCTCCCCCACCTCACACTCACACCACACACTCTGTCTCAAAATAAATACACTTTAAGCCATGATGAACTGAATGTAGACAGTATTGACTCTTTAGGTTAAGTTGAGAAAAGCGACAGGCCTGGCTTGGAAAAGTTTTAGTTTATAAGCTTATAAGAATTTTAGTTTGGGGGACCTGGGTGGCTCAGTCCATTAAGCATCCAACTCTTGGTTTCTGCTCAGGTCATTTCACGGTTTGTGAGTTTGGCCCCATGTCAGGCTCTGTGCTGGCAGTGAGAAGCCTGCTTGAGATTCTCTCTCTCCCCCTCTCTCTCTGCCCCTCCCCTGCTCACACTGTCTCTGTCTCTCTCAAAAAGAAATAAGTAAACTTAAAAAATATATTTAAAAAAAAAGAATTTTAGTTTGAATAATGTTCTCATAAACCTTTTTTTTTTAACCAGAAATGGACACAAAGTCAAGGACACAGTAATAGCATTCATCCTTACACATAATGCTATACTGACTTAAAAGTAGCTATGTATGTTTATACAAGTAATTCAGTAAAATTAAATGTTTGTTCTGATAACTATATATTTTTGAAAAATATTTAATGTTAATTTAACTCCTACTCTCAGTTTTAAAATTAAAAATTTGTTAGCTTTTTAAATAATATGCTTCCAAAGAAATAAGATAACAGCAACAAAGCTAGAGATAGGATTTCTTTAAAATTGCCACCCTTGGGAGACGCCTGAGTGGCTTAGTCGGCTAAGCATCCGACTTCGGCTCAGATCATGATCTCATAGTTTGTGGGTTCGAGCCCAACATTGGGCTCTGTGCTGACAGTTCAGAGCCTGGAGTCTGCTTCAGATTCTGTGTCTCCCTCTCTCTCTGTTCCTCCCCCACTCATACTCTGCCTCTCTCTGTCCCTCAAAAATAAATGTTTAAAAAAAATTTTTTTAATTGCCATCCTTGGGGCACCTGGCTGGCTGAGTCAGT
This sequence comes from Lynx canadensis, assembly GCF_007474595.2. NCBI lineage: Eukaryota > Metazoa > Chordata > Mammalia > Carnivora > Felidae > Lynx > Lynx canadensis. Next base: position 188,932,398 of record NC_044310.1, on the reverse strand, counting down.
GGAACATGTGACTCTTGACCTCAGGGTTGTGAGTTTGAGCCCCACAATGGGTGTAGAGAGTACTTAAAAATAAATTTTTTAAAAATATTTATTTCTGAGAGAGCACAAGTGGGGGAGGGGCAGAGAGAGGGGGCAGAGGATCTAAAGTGGGCTCTGTGTTCACAGGCTGACGATAGCAAGCCAATGTGGGGCTCAAACTCATGAACTGTGAGATAATGACCTGAGCTGAAGTCAGACACTCAACTGACTGAGCCACCCAGATGCCCTAAAAATAAAATCTTTAAAAAATAAATAAAAAATAAAAATTAAATTGCCACCCTTAAACTACCTAAGGTAATCTACATCAAGAACCTATCCTAATACTTCGTATGGATATGGTGAGTGTGGTGTAAATTAGTGCACTACTTCATACTATGTTTAGTACAAAAAAGTCTGATACTAAATATTCGTAATCAATTCTATTTTGTTTTTTTTAAAACCTCTGCCATTCAGTTGGCTAAGTCAATGGAATTCCCATCTTCAGATTCTAATTCAGAATAATTTAGGCAATAGTTCAGTTATATCAGAGTGATGGAGGGTTGAGGTCAGCGGGGCACAGACTGAGGTGAATAGCAGAGCCAGCAGAATAGAAAGAAAAAAAGCAAATATAAATCAAGTTCATTTGTAGGAACCTCAAAAGAATAAAGAATTCCAAATGGAAAATAGCTCAGATATCATCTAATCAGTCTTATCATTTTACAGATGAGAAAACTGAAGTTCAAGTCAAATGTCACACAAGTCAGCAGAAGAATCAAAGTAAAACTTAGATCCCTGACCCTCCCCACTCCCAAACATATGGAGAAAAGAGGTAGAGCACTAGGCCGCTGAAAAGTGATAAGGTTCCTACCCATGACACAGAAAAAAGATACTGATGAGGAAAGAAAGCAAATACATCAGAGATCCAGTATCTCCTAGTCCTGAACCACTCTACCAGACAATTCCTACAAAACAACTCTTAATACCTACTAGCATTCCAATAAATATGTGATCTGGTCTTTGACCTGACTGAACCTCCATTTCTTTCCTTCTTCAATCCAATCTTCTCTCCAAATTCTCTAAACCTAATACTTTTGCTCAAATTGCCAAAAAAAAAAAAAAAAAAAAGAAAGAAAGATAGAAAGAGAAGAGAAAAGAAAAAAGAGAAAAGAAAAGAAAAGAAAAGAAAAGGAAAGGAAAGGAAAGGGAAATCTAATCTCAAGATATCATAAGAACGTTCTGGCTCCCTCTAAAAACACAGTAATATTCTTAATAAAGCATAATAATAATAATAATAATAATAAATATAATTACCAAACATTAGAAAATAACAGTATTTAAGAACAAGGGCTTGCAAAAACTACAGCCTACATGCTAAATCTGGCCTGCAGACTGCTTTTATATGACCTACAAGTTAGAATAGCTTTTTACATTTTTAAATAGTTGTTTAAATACACACGCACACAGAGAATAACACAAAACTGATACTACACATGTGGCCCACAAAGCCTAAAATATTGACTAGCTGGTCCTTTACAGAAAAGGTTTGCCAATCCTTGTATTTAGAGTATTTACTAAGTATTTGCTTTGTAAACAGAAAATGTTTTCTCATACTATAATCTTTCAGTCTAAAGAGTATCAAATAACTCTGATGTTCAACTGACTTTTCTTTTTTAATGTTTATTTATTTATTTAATTTATTTTTGAGAGAGAGAGAGGGTGAGAGAGAGAGAGGAAGAGAAACCAGGAGACAGAGAATCCAAAGCAGGCTCTGCACTGACAGTCCTCCATCAGCCCATTTCTCCTATTCAGCCTCTCACCCAGCATACTCTTTTGTAAAGACTTAACAGGTATTATACAACTGCAGATCCCTCACCCTTCCAGGGATTGTTCAACTTCAAATGAAGGAGAGTCAACATATTCTTGACAGCTCTGACTCAGGCCCCTGTTATTTCCCTTTTTTTTTTTTTAAGTTTACATATATTTGAGAGAAAGTGAGATAGAAAGACAGAACCAGTGGGGGAGGTGGGCGCAGACAGGATCCAAAGCAGGCTCTAGACTCTGTGCTAATACCAGAGAGCCCGAAGTGGGGCTTGAACTCATGAACCATGAGATCATGACCTAAGCCGAAGTCTGATGCTTAACCGACTGAGCCACCAAGGTGCCCCTGGCCCCTGTTATTTCTGACCTACTAATCTCTATCCATTCATCTCTCCCATTTTTCACTTACTCCATTAAAATGGCTTTAAAAGACAGTACTAATTAGACTATTAATTATATGTAGATTTATGTGACACTCAAAAATAAAATGTTCTCATTAACTGAATTCATACATATAATTACAACTTAGAGTAGACTTATTCACCTTCCTCCTTAAGACTGCTACCCTTCTCAGGTGCCTGGGTGGCTCAGTCAGTTGGGCGGCTGACTTCAGCTCAGGTCATGATCTCACCGTTCATGGGTTCGAGCCCCACATTGGGCTCTGTGCTGACAGCTCAGAGCCTGGAGCCTGCTTCAGATTCTGTGTCTCCCTCTCGCTCTGCCCCTCTCCATCTCATTTTTTCTCTCTCTCTCTCAAAAAATAAAAATATTTTAAAAATTAAAAAAAAAAACTGCTACCCTTCTCTACCAAAGTAGTACAGAATTCTAATCAAAAAATAGATGATTATCAGGGCACCTGGTTGGTTCAGTCAGTAGAGCATCTGACTCTTGATCTCAGAGGCATAAGTTTGAGCCCCACGTTGGGTATAGAGATTACTTTTAAAAAACAGATGATTGGGGCGCCTGGGTGGCGCAGTCGGTTAAGCGTCCGACTTCAGCCAGGTCACGATCTCGCGGTCCGGGAGTTCGAGCCCCGCGTCAGGCTCTGGGCTGATGGCTCAGAGCCTGGAGCCTGTTTCCGATTCTGTGTCTCCCTCTCTCTCTGCCCCTCCCCCGTTCATGCTCTGTCTCTCTCTGTCCCCAAAAAAATAAATAAACATTGAAAAAAAAAATTTAAAAAACAGATGATTATCTTTCATTATTATTTGCTTATTGTCATCATCTATCTTCACAATCTCTTCTACTTTCACAAACTAATAACAAATTGTTCATCCTTTTTAGAAACTCTATTAATGTCTCTTCTGCATTTGAACTTTTCTTCTCATAGTCTTTTTTGGTCCTTTGTTAAGACTTCAAATATGCAGAAATTCTAAAACTCTTAACTGTAAACCCCAAAATTCTCTATCAGATTAGTAATTTGTCAATATCCCTCCTTTTACAGAAAACCAAGTTCATCTATTTCATTATTATTATTTCTTCTAAGGGGTCACTTCCAAATAAAATTTACTTCTCGTTAAAACTCACCAATTCTTGGGGGGTTTGGGGGAGGGCTTGTTTTTTACTTTAAGAGATACAGCAATATAGCAAGCAGTAAATTATACAATGTCTACAGAATTTCATATGGGATGTAAAGAAAACCTTACAGTGGCAAATACATTTTTAAGATTAAATAGTATTAAATAACAAGAAGTCCCTCTAAATCAGTTTGGTGAACTTTCAAATAGCAAATATAAGTAAGTCTTCTCATATCTGGTTTGATTATCTGGACTCTATTTTATTTAATTACACAAATTAAGCTTCAGACTTTGAAAATTTGTTGGATTAGTCAATTTCAGAAGCATCCTAAACTCTGCTACTCAGTAACAAGACAGCTAAACTAGAAAAGCTCCAAAGATCTCATCAAAGAGAAGCAGGCAGATCAAAACCTCTATCTTTTTAATGTTTTTTAAAATTCATTTTGCAATTACAAATTGGCTTTTCATTGCAGTATTATTTAAATGGCCCCCAAATACAGAAATGGTTACGAAAGCTGTGACATACACATGCAATATTATACAGCCATTGAAAATGTTTATGAAGAGTTTGTAACATCATGGGAAGATATCTGTTGTCATAGTAAGTTAAAAGAACAAAATCCAAAATTCTATACATAATATAATCACAGCTACGTTTTTAAAACTATTTATAGGAAAAATGTATTGGAATAAAGTATTAAAAGTAAAAAGTTTAAACAGTGGTGAAAGGGTTTGTTTTTCCATTTTTTTATTTTTCTATATATTAAGGGAATGGCTTTTACAATGGAAAAAAGTATAACATTAAACTTTTTTAAGTTTTATATAAAGATAATTTTATAAGTTCACTTAAATTAATATTTTCTTTATTGAGATACGGTACCATCCTGATTAAACAAAAGTCCTACCAACAGAAAAAAAAATGTAAAGAAGTGATTAGGCTATCACATTAATATTTTTTTTGAAGATAAAGAAATGTGGAATTCAGTACAAGTTGGAAGAAACCAGAGAAATTTTCACTCAAAGATGATTATTTTAACATGACTACTGAATTTTAATAAAAGTATTAAAATCTGCTTCCCTGTCAAATTCATAAAGAATCGCTCCACAAAAAGAATCAAAAACAACCTGATACTGAATTTGTATTTTGCAAATCATACATGTGAGTTAACTCACATGATAAAGCCTGCCAGCATTATACAGATTGCTTGTGTTTATAGTGTTCCTCAGAAGCAAAATAGAAAAGCAGTGTGGTCTCACTTGTGAAATATGATTGATTGAAGATTCCATCCTTCGTAGCTGGGATGCTTGGATATCCAGCATCTGCAGGACATTGTTGGCCAAGGTATTTATCAGATACGCAACACTTGCTAAGGACTGGGTGGTGTAGGCTTTGGTTTCTTCTAGAGCTCGCTGCTTATCTGCTGACTAAAGGGGGAAAAAAAACAATCATCAATTTAAAGATAACTCATTCTATCAATCTACTCTACAAAAATGCTCATAAAATCCATTGTTTCTGAATCTACATACACTAGTTAAAAATGTTCTGAATGTTAATTATCAGTATCATGTAAACCCAACAACTGTTGGCTGAGTTAATATTTTCATGTTGAATAGATACATCTTTGTATAGATGCATAAAATCCTATAGCCATTATTTTAAAAATGAGATCCACTGGATTTTTAAAAAAAATTTTTTAATGTTTATTTATTTTTGAGAGAGACAGAGCATGAGCAAGGAAGGGGCAGAGAGAGAGGGAGACAAAGAATCTGAAGCAGACTTCCAGCTGTCAGCACAGAGCCTGACTCAGGACTCGAACTCATGAACCATGAAATCATGACCTGAGCCGAAGACAGATGCTCAACTGACAGAGCCCCCAGGCGCCCCCGATCCACTGGATATTTTGAGCAATGGCAGCAAGTACATAGCTTCTCAAGATCACCGTCTGGAAAAGTAGCACTGATGTGAATGTATAAATTCTAGCATCCATTTCTCTAGTTTTCTGAATTTGTTCTTTCCTTCCATTCTAAATGTGAAATGTGGGTAAAATGTAATGTCTCGTTAAAGTAATAATAATGACAAAACAATTATAATGATAAGTAAAAATGACACTGTAAATAAAAATAGGTAATAATTGTGGCAAATAATGAAAAATTAAAATTAAAATAATTAAATCTTTCTTCTCAATCACTTTAAGTGCTATAACTCTATGGGACATAAATTGCCAAGTATCAAACTCTGGTTGAAGAACAGAGTACACAGTAAAAAGTGGTTAAATCATTATTTCCAAGGTCACAAGGCAAAACAATGGTAAAGATACATATGCTATGTTGCTAAATGCTAGACACCATCTTCTATAGAAAACTTTGGTTTAGGGTGCCTGGGTGGCTCGGTAGGTTAAAGTGTCCGACTTCAGCTCAGCTCATGATCGCACGGTTCATGAGTTCCAGCGCCACGCTAGGCTCTGTGCTGACAACTTGGAGCATGGAGCCTGCTTCAGAATCTGTGACTCCCTCTCTCTGCCCCTCACCCACTCACACTCTGTCTCTCTCTATCTCTCAAAAAAATAAATAAACGTTAAAAAATTTTTTAACATAAAAAAAGAAAAGAGACTGTAGTTCAGTAGAAAGTACATGAGCCTCTGAACAAGAAACCTTTTATTTTCATGTCATCTCTACTATTTACTTTACAAGGTATCAACTTGGACAAGATTAACAGTTTCTCAATTTCCTCAATTAGAAAGCAAAAGAGATAAACCTCTATATCAACCATTCTAAGTAGTGTGAATACCAAATAAGATAATGAATGTAAAACCACTTTCTAAAACTACAAATCATGATATGCTGTCATTATCTCTTTGAGTGCTCATTAGCTATTCAAAGTTCACTACATTCCACTCTCCTCTCTTTCCTACACAGTACAGGAGTCAAAATTAACAACCCTAGATATGTTCTTCCAGGGAGAGCAAAATTCTTTTGAAGAAGGAGCAGTCAACAAAATAATCAAATTACACTCAGTTTATCTTGCAAAGAGTTAAAGATAACTATATTAGCTTTTTTTTCTCTTTTCTATCTTAATCCTTAGTAATCTCTTTTTTTAATTTTATTTTTTATTTTTTAAAATTTACATCTAAATTAGTTAGCATATAGTGCAACAATGATTTCAGGAGTAGATTCCTTAGTGCCCCTTACCCATTTAGCCCATCCCCCCCCAACCCATCTAGCAACCCTCAGTTTGTTCTCCATATTTATGAGTCTCTTCTGTTTTGTCCCCCTCCCTGTTTTTACATTATTTTTGTTTCCCTTCCCTTATGTTCATCTGTTTTGTCTCTTAAAGTCCTCATATGAGTGAAAAAAAATATGGAACGCTTCATGAATTTGCATGTCATCCTTGCGCAGGGGTCACGCTAATCTTCTCTGTATCGTTCCAAATTTAGTATATGTGCTGCTGAAGAGAGCACAGTAATCTCACTCTTATCAATACTTGAATTAACAACAGAGTTGAAACCAAATCTGGTAGAAGATAAATACTTTAAAAAAAACCCACCATACAGACTTCTAGATTCTGATTATACACGTAAGGAGCCTGAAAGACACTATTCCATCCTAACAAATAAAAAGCTCAACACAATGACAACGATCAACAACTTTTCTTGAATTCACAGCAAAAGCAGCAAGTCAAGTGAAGAGTAACACTTTTCAGAAATTACTCTAAATCAGGGGCGCCTGGGTGGCGCAGTCAGTTAAGCGTCCGACTTCAGCCAGGTCACGATCTCGCGGTCCGTTGAGTTCGAGTCCCGCGTCAGGCTCTGGGCTGATGGCTCAGAACCTGGAGCCTGTTTCCCATTCTGTGTCTCCCTCTCTCTCTGCCCCTCCCCCGTTCATGCTCTGTCTCTCTCTGTCCCAAAAATAAATAAACGTTGAAAAAAAAAATTAAAAAAAAAATAAAACTTTAAAAAAAAAAAAAAGAAATTACTCTAAATCAGAGTATTAACTCTAGAGAATAATTCAAAATTAAAACACTTAGAAAATTTATTTGATAGTATGCCTCAAAGGATCAAGGGGATGGATATCTGGACAAACAAATATTTTCAATGTACCTTTTTATATTGGATAGTATTTGAGATTTTTTGAAGAGCAAATATTATCATTTCATGCTCTGCCTTTGTTCCTAGTGAATATATGAAATCATGTAGCTGATTGATCATCAAAGATATGAGACCCTTTTATATTAGGTAGGCTTTGTGTATATCTACTTTTCCACAGAAGACTGAAGACCCTGTAATGTAAAATATATGAGAGATGCTTTTTGTGGCTGATATAACATTGATGTAAACCAACATGAAGTATGTATTTAGGGCATCATTCTTCTACATTAAAGTAAGGCAAAGGAACACTGTGAATTTTATAAATAAATTGCTATACCAATTGCTCTTTAAGGAAAAAAAGTTGGGAGTCCTTTAAAATCCTGATGTATCCTCATAATAGTGAAATCATGAATATATAGAAGTCAGGAATATCAGCTGATGTGATTGAAATGAAAGAATATTCACATACATCAGAGAAAAGTATAGCTTACTTTTCTACAAGGGCATACATTTATTGTACATTCATGTTTCCTAAATAATTGGCCTCAGTCTTGAAAACCAAAGAACGCACAACTCTCAGATGATTGTATCAGGAGAACAAAAATGCTTTTATTTTTTTAACATTTATTTATTTTTGAGAGAGACTGTGAGTGGGGGAGGGGCAGAGAGAGACAGAGAGAGAGAGAGAGAGAGAGAGAGAGAGAGAGCGAGAATCCGAAGCAGGCTCCAGGCTCTGAGCTGTCAGAGCCCAAAGTGGGGCTCAAACCCACTAACTGTGAGATCATGACCTGCACGGAAGTTGGACACTTAACTGATTGGGCCACCCAGGCATCCCCAAAAATGTTTCTTGATTGTTTGTAATCTATTTTTTCACCAAGGAGCACACAGTGGTGTGCTTTATTTAAGTGCTTTATTTAGACCAAGTATGAACTTTATATATTTAATAAAACTAAATGGTTTCTAATGTATTAAAAGAAAAAAGTTATTCCTGAAACCCTTTAGAAGGAAAGGGCATAGATGACATGATCACCTATACAGAAATCCCAAAGAATTGACCAAAAAAATTCTTGGAACTTAATAAAAAGATTACATCAAGGTTGCAGGATACAAGGTTAACATAAAAAAGTCAACAGCTTTCCAGCAATGAACATAGTAGCAATGAACAAGTGGAATTTGATATTAAAAACAATATCACTTACATTAATAACCAAAAATATAAAATACTCAAGTACATATCTAACAGAATATGTCTGAGATCTATATAAGGAACATGGCAAAACTCCAACAAACAAAATCAAAGAACTGAATAAATGGATAGGAAGACTCAATACTGTCAAGATGCCCATTCTTCCCAATCTGAAATACAGAGTCAATGCAACCCCAACCAAAATACCAGCATATTATTTTGTGTATATCAACAAACTGATTCTAAAATGTAAAGGCAAAAGACACAGAATAGCCAATACAGTATTGAAGGAGAACAACAAAGTGGGAAGACTAACACTACTCAACTTCAAGATTCACTCTACAGCTATAGTAATCAAGACAGATATACTAATCAAGTATGGTACTGGTTAAAAATGGACAAAAAAGTTCCATGGAACAAAACAGCCTAGAAATAGAACCACATAAAAACAGTTAACTATCTTTAACAAAGGAACAAAGGCAATACAATGGAGGGAAGACGGTCTTTTCAACAAATGGTCTGAAACAACTGGACATTTAAATAAAATACACACACACACACACACACACACACACACACACACAGCTTATACTTCTCATAAAAATTAACTCAAAATGGATGATAGACCTAAAAGTAAACTGCAAAACTATGCAACTCCTGGAAGATAACACAGGAGAAAATCTGGGTGACCTTGGGTATGTCAATGACTCTTAAATACAAAATCAAAGGCAAGATCCATGAAATAAATAATGGATAAATTAGATTTCATTGAAATTAAAAACTTCTGCTCTACACAAGACAATGTCAAGAGAAATGAGAAGACAAACCACAGACTGGAAGAAAATATCTACAGAAGACACAACTGATAAAGGACTGTTACTCAAAATAAAAACCACTCTTCAAAGTCAACAATAGGGAAAAAAAATCAATTAAAATAGGGACCAAAGACCTTCACACACACCTCATCATAGAAGACACACAGATGGCAATAAGCCCATGAAAAGATGCTCCACATCATATGCCATCAGGGAAATGTAAATTAAAACAACAACAAGATACCATTACACCTATCAGAATGTCTGAAGTACAGGACACTGATAACACCAAATACTGACGAGGCTGTGGAACAACAGGAATTCTCATTCACTGCTGGTGGGAATGCAAAATGGTACAGCCACTTTGGAAGACAGGTTGTTGGTTTCCTACAAAACTAAACATACTCTAACCAGATGATCTAGTAATCCAGCTTCTTGGTATTTACCCAAAGGAGATGGAAACTTATGTGTACACAAAAACCCATACAGAAATGTTTATAGTAGTTTTATTCATAATTGCCAAACTTAGAAGCAATCAAGATGTGGTACATCATACCACACTAAAAAGAAATGAGTTAGCAAGCACTGAAAAGACATGGAGTAACCTTAAATGCTTATTACTAAATGAAAAAAGATGAATCTGAAAAGGCTACATGTTGTATGATTCCAACAATAAGACATTCTGAAAAAGGTAAGACTCTGACCATGAAGGCAGTAAAAACAACAGTGGTCTGCCAGGGGTTGGTCAGAGAAGGGATGAATAGGTGGAACACAGGGGATTTTTAGGGCAGTGAAAATACTCTGTATGATACCATAAGGGATACATGTCATTACACATTTGTCAAAACCCACAGAATGCAAAACACCAAGAGTGAACTCTAAAGTGAAACTGTGGTCTTCGGGTGATTATGTGTCAAGATAGGTTCATCAATTGTAACAAATATACCAATATCGTGGGGGATGTTGAAATCTCTATACCTTCCTCTCAATTTTGCTGTGGACCTAAAACTGCTCTAAAAAATAGTCTTAAAAACAAACACAAAATCATTCTCTGTTGTCAGCTACTTTCAACACAGGCATATCTGTTTCAAATTTCACAAATGTCAATGCCAACAAAAGATGTAAAAATTGAAACAGACTCTTAACTGTAGAGAACTCTCCTGTTGCCAAAGGGAGGTGGGTAGGGGGATGGGTGAAATATGTGATGGGGATTAAAGAGTATTCTTATGATGAGCACTGATAATGTATAGAATTGCTGAATCACTGTACCATACACCTAAAACTAACACTGTATGTTAACTGTATTGAAATTAAAATTAAAAACAACAAAGTTTTAAAAGATACAAAAATTATACTGTCATCAAACTTATATAAAATTAGAATTATGCTTATAAATTATACCATAAATTAAATTTATTTCTAAAAATTTAACAGATACCCTACAGTTGAAGGTAACAAAACTCCAATTCCTCTATTCTGACATTTGCCAAAATTTTTCATACTACACCTAAGCAGATTATTCAATAAAGAGCCACAGATTATAGGATTTTTAAGGTGTCAGATAGCATCTATTTAAGAATAACTATGAGAGAGACTAAATCACGGTATCCCAAATGTAAGTTCACAGATATTCCCCAGAAATCAGCAAATGTCTTTAATAATTTTTTGTACTTTAAATTTCCACAATAATGTATTTACAAAATTTTAAAATTCACATATTAACATTACATAATATAAATCCTCTGGAATTACTGAAAAACTAAGACGCAAAGCAAATTCAGCTCTGCTTTGGGGCTCAACTGTGTCAGGCCAAAGTCATGCTACTTTAATTGCAAAGCAAATTAATGAGATAAAAGAGGCAAACAATATATAAATAAAGCATTCGCATCAAATGATGACCAAGTGTACACTACATTGTGCTGTACAAGCAATTAAAGTTTTTTAAAGGGTTTGCAATGGCTTAAATAACCAGGAGACTTGAGTCATTCCAAGGAACCCCCGAGAAGTCCATCGTACACTCTGTAATACTGCTCAAAATAATCTGTAAACCGAGACACCTGGGTGGCTCAGTCTATTGAGGGTCTGACTCTTAATTTTGGCTCGTCATAATTTTGTCGTTCATAGGATTGAGCCCCCATTGGGCTCTGCGCTGACAGTGTAGAGCCTGCTTGGGATTCTTTCTCTCCCTCACTCTCCCAAAATAAATAAACATTAAAAAAAAAAAAAGTTAGAAAAAAGAATCTATAAACCCACCACATATTCAAATTTCAAGGACTATTAAGTTTTGGCAAAATATTACCCATGACATTAGTGCTCCTGATTTAAATTTTATTAATTTAGTATTTTGTTTTGTTTATAAATTTATTACATATTTATAGTAATAAATATGTTACTAATAAATATGTCTTGTTACAAGACAGCTGTAATTTTAAGTGGCTTATATCTAAGTTTACGTTTGAACATTAAATAACATTAGCATAAAAATTACATTTATTTTTCAAAATAAATCAAGTCAATACAGGCAGTCAGATTTCTTTCTTTCTATTTAAAAGGGTTTGATCTTTACTTAAGCCTAAGAATTACTATGTCAGTTCATATGTAATTATGAAAAAAGAATGCAAATACAGTCCTTTAAGCATTAAGATAACAGCCCCAGAACACATGTAGACTAGGGAGATAAATACTTTTTTCTGATCTTGGTCCCACAGAATAAGATTGCATTCAATTAACTAGAAATAACTCATTAACCTATAATACTCATTCTTGTACAAAATTCACAGACAGCTTAGTAACTATTTTCATTAGAAGAGACAAAAATCTGGTTTACATAAACTCTATGAAACAAAAATAACAAAAAATGACACATAGAAGTAAATGCTGAAAATGAACACTACAATGAAGGAGAACTGTATGGCCACTGTTACAAAAAAAAAAAAAAAATGTTGACCTATCATTCAATGTAACATAACTATCATATATATAAGACACTGCTCTCAGAGCTAAGGAATTTTAAAACATTGTATCTGCTCTGAGGGATCTATTATGGGAGAAGACATATAAATAAATTACCAATGTGAATTAAACAAGGTTAATAAAAACTAAGAAGTACAGTGAAATAAACATAATATGATAGTATGAGGAAAAGGCATGTTGAAAACAATTATCAATTATGTCAAACACCTAGGTCGATTTTTAACCAAGAAAATAATGAATTAACATAGTATACACAGCTGATTCAGAAAAAAAAGTAATTCCCACAGATTACTTGTATTATACGTATCTTTTTAATCAGGTAAACCATTTTATGACAAGTCTTAAGTAAATGTGTAAAAAAAACTCTACTCCCTTATTAATCTTCAAATAAAAATATCAGGAAACTTTTACATCATTATTACTTTGCACTGATAACCAAAACAGGTTAACAATGAAGACATGAGTAATGTTTTCATAGGATAAACACCCTATATATAAACAACTCCCTATACAAATAACTGTATATATTTTTCATTCTTAATTTGTAAAAAGCTTATTCTGTCTTGGCCTCTAAATCATGGGATTATAATACTGGAATCAGAACTTATTCAGACACCTCTAATTTTGGCTTAGCCATTAATTCTACCCCCAACCTATTACCTAATTCTCCCCATATTTGGGAGAGAGGCCATCCTCATCATCTTCTCTACCAGATCCTCCACCACTCAATTTGAATGTTAAAGAACACACATTTTCAAATACATAGCTACCCCTCCAATCCTTCAACAGAGCAATTCTGGAAACACTTCAGCATGATCAACTTACACTATTCTGATACACCTGAGTCTGACACTATAAAACACTATTCTCTGGCTTATCAGGTCATAATTTACCCTAAAAACATACCTCTATTCCAAGGGTTTCACTATTCTGATCTAAGCTTATATAAATTCCACTACCTTTATAGCTCTAAATCTATCTCAGAAAAATAATCAATTATGAAAAAGGCACAGATAGGGTGTTCACTGATGACACAATTAGTGGGGAAGGAAAAGAAACATAAGACTGATTAAACAGTACATTTATATAGTACATTCATACAGTAATGAGAACAGTATTGCTATGTATTACTGAGACAGAAATACATCTACAAAGTAAGTGCAAAAGAGCCAGTTATGAAGCAATTTTAACACAATCATCCTGATTCTGTAGGTGCCTGTATGTAAAAATGAGCATAAGAAAAGAGTCAGAAAAAAATAAGCTCCAAAATATCAACATAAGTTTTCTCTGAATGTTGGGAATATAATTTATTTGGGTCTTTTCATAAAGATTACTTCAGGCAAGTATTAATTTTATGTGTCAGAAAAAAATAAAGCTATTACTTTTTTTTTTTTTTTTTTTTTTTTTTTTTTTTTATATATGAAGTTTATTGACAAATTGGTTTCCATACAACACCCAGTGCTCATCCCAAAAGGTGCCCTCCTCAATACCCATCACCCACCCGCCCCTCCCTCCCACCCCCCATCAACCCTCAGTTTGTTCTCAGTTTTTAACAGTCTCTTATGCTTTGGCTCTCTCCCACTCTAACGTCCTTTTTTTTTTTTTTTTTTTTTTCCTTCCCCTCCCCCATGGGTTCCTGTTAAGTTTCTCAGGATCCACATAAGAGTGTAAAGCTATTACTTTTTAAAGTTTATTTATTTATTCTAAGAGAGAGAACAAGCAAGGGAAGGGCAGATGGAGAGAGAGAGAGAGAGAGAGAGAGAGAGAGAATCCCAAGCAGGCCCCACATGGTCAGCATGGACGCCGATTTGGGGCTCGAACCCGTGAACTGTGAGATCATGACCTGAGCTGAAATCAAGAGCTGGACACTTAACTGACTGAGCCACCCATGCGCCTCAGAGGTATTACTTTTTTTTTTTTTTAACTGTAACACATGCATTAATAAAAAGGAAGAGAAACTTAAGTGTTCCGCCCTAGTCAACTCTAAGGAATATTTGTAAGGCATAAACGTTCCAAAACAATTTTTTTAATTAAACTTTCTGAAATGTATTATACATTTGCAGGCTTACTAAAACAGTTATTTGGGGCTCAAAGATTTTTTATTATTATTTCTAAGTCCAAAATGAAGTTGTAAAGGGTCGAGGTTGCTGCACATCTACTATGAATAAGTCAACCCAAGGACATTCATTAAGGTTTTATAAGAATCTAGTATAACAAGAACTGATATTCTAAGTTTGAGATTTTTGTGATCACTTCACCAGCATATTTACTAAAGTTGAGAATTTTTCCCCATAAAATGTTCAATAAAAATCGGTATCAGAATTTCTACTTTACCTTTAACAGAGAAACCTATTAATTACAAAGAAGCTACAGTATCTTATTTCCTATAAAAGAAACAGTGAATAGTACTTTAACAGAGGTTGTTTTGCAGTTCCTAAGCAGCAATGTCTGATAAGTAAATGCCTGTGACTGACCTTTGCTATAAGTATATTTAAGTACTGACTAGATTACGGTTATATAATTTATGTACTAAAGGCATAAATAACACTTCAACCCAGCTATTTAATGTTCCTACTTAAATGAGATTAAGAAAAAAGAAAAAAAACTTTTAGAAAAGAGGAAATTATCATAGGTTTACAGAAAAACATTACAATGTATTCTCTGTATAATAATCCTACAAAGACAGATTCTTACACAGAATAAAGTAACCTCCCTAGCAGGTCCATATTATGCAATGATTAATCCTTCCAACTTTGCTATGTCTTTAGTTTCCCTCATGATACCAATTACTTTATACGTGGAGATTTTCCCAAAACCTGTCTTCAAACTACTTCTCTTCTTATCGTACTTTCACTCCCCAGAAAGAAACTTTATTCCTTCCTCAGCTATCAATTTCAAGCACAGAATTTTAAAATCTATTTACAGCTTACCTTACATCTCTGCAAAATCCATATTTTAGTTGACATAGCATCTCACCTTGCATATTATGCCAGCTCAATATATCCATAACTCATCACCTTACCCAAAACGACTTCTTAATTCTGTTCCTTATCACCATTACTCCATGATCTAACATACTTTCCAACTTTCTGTACCCTACACCTAATTAGTTGCCAAGATACTTATATTCAATCTGTGTCTTACATTCTTTCTTTCAATTCCACTGCCTACAATCTACTTCAGGTCCTCATTACCTTTCTAGTGCTACTTATACTGGTTTCCAGGTCAGCTGTAGTATCTTACAATCTGATGACTGTCCTAAAAATTCATCTTCCTAAATCAGTTCTGAAACCCCCATAGCTTCTTTATACCTACTTCTATGTAAACTCCCCTATTTATCATTTACAGCCTCCCTTAATATTGCCTAGAATTTATCTCCCATTCAACCCTACTCGGACCTTAGATTATAGCTTAATGAAATTTATGGTTCTCAAAACATAGATCATTGCTTCTTACCTTAGCCTATTTACTTTACCTGTAACCCATCAACTTCAACAACCCATCCCTTGCCTCTTCAAGGAAACCATCCCTGATTGTGATACTCATCATTTCTTATTGAGAACTCATTCCCACAGCATTCGGTCATCAGACTTGGAGCACATGTTTTATAATATGCGCATGTTTCATTGACCCAAACTCCCACGCCCCCCAGTGGTAGGCCCTTTGAGGGTAAGTACTATGCCTTACATATCTTCTTATCACATTACACATGGAAGTTACATATTATTTGTTGAGCTGTATCTACCTTAAGGTTTCAGAGAATCACGGTTACCTCTATCACCCAGTGGGGGTGGGGAGTGGGGAAGGAGAAAAAGTGCTATAAGGGAGATTTCCTGGATGTCCAGATGGTTTGGCACCATCCAAGCTATTCATGCCTTATTGTGTACCCCTAAGAAGATGATTTATGCTTACTTCTCAATTTGATGTTCTGGGATTGGTACTGGGAAATACAAAGAGTAAGAACTTTACCCCCTCTAGAGCACCTCAAAACTATAATATCACTACAACCAGATTCCTACCATTATTTATTTTTCCTTTCTACTTCTACTAAATAGAACCACAGATTTGGCAGATATTGCATAGATAATGGGGAGGGGGGCAGGAAGAGAATGACAATATTTAGGGAGCATGAGTGGGAACATGCAGGAGACAGTTTCCTCTACAGATAACACCCTGGAGATCTACTGTCAGTTTCTTTCTATTCCCAAGCATTAAATCTCTTGCCTAGTCTAGTCCAGTACATTACACTACCTGGAAAATAATACAATTATTTTTGCTCTGAGAATAAACTACAACCAGATTAGATAAAATATAGGTACTTAGTTCTCATTCAGTGTTAGCCCATCTAAAGTATTAAACAATTCCTTCTAGACCCTCCATGATATAATTTAATTCCATCAGTTTATTTTAATAATTTTGGTTTTTTTTGTTTTTTGTTTTTTTGGAGAGAGAGAGAGAGCACTCAAGCAGGGGAGGAGCAGAGGGAGAGGGAGAGAGAAAATCTTAGGCAGGCTCAATGCACAGCCCAGAGTCCAACATGGGGTTCAATCTCACCACCATGATGATCATGACCTGAGCCAAAATCAAGAGTCAGATGCTTAACCAACTGGGCCACCCAGGTGCCCGTTTTAATAAACTCTTATTCACTGAACACATATTACATGACATATACCGTACTATGCAGCAGGACATCAAAATGAATACATGTTCTCTGCACTCAAGAAGTTTCAGTCCAATACAGAGAAAAGCAAACAAACAAAATATCAACACAAAATTTTCAAGGATACAAATGATATCCAAGTAGGAACACTATCCTAGACGACCATCCAAATAGTCTCAAAAATGGAGTTATTACTACCAAGCAAGGGTGAGAGAAGTTATTCCAACTAGGGAAAACAGCCTCAACAAGGACGAAGAGGCATGAAAAAGAGTCCCTGGTTCAGAAAACATATAGTTCGGTATTATTAACGTATCATGAGTTCACTATTCACCCCTGCATTAAGACTGGGATGTGCTGGAATTTAAGATTGGTATAGTAGCCGTTTTCCTTCTTACCAAACTGTTAAGAAGGTAAAATATCATACGTGTAATTAACCTAATTAGGTCATGGCAGACTCACAGCATCTGACTCAATATGTGGCAGAGGGGAGTATTCTTATAATACCTATTTACTGAGCTTCCAATTCTGCATTCTAACAAATCTCATAACTAAACCAAATTTGAAAGAAAGACCCACCACTAAATTCCACTGAAATTCAAATAATAGCTTCTAAAATATATGACAATCATTACACGCAACTGGAAAGTTTTTGCCAAAAGAACGTGCAAAACTGGGGCACCTGGGTGGCGCAGTCGGTTAAGCGTCCGACTTCAGCCAGGTCACGATCTCGCGGTCCGGGAGTTCGAGCCCCGCGTCAGGCTCTGGGCTGATGGCTCAGAGCCTGGAGCCTGTTTCCGATTCTGTGTCTCCCTCTCTCTCTGCCCCTCCCCCATTCATGCTCTGTCTCTCTCTGTCCCAAAAATAAATAAACGTTGAAAACAAAAAAAATTAAAACAAAAAAAAGAACGTGCAAAACATTGGAGATATACACCTACTATGCCTTCAGAATTGTTCAACTATTAGTTTCTATGATGCCTATGGAAGAATATATTCATGCTTTGCTTCCAGATTCTTGGATGGAGAATATAGTCTTAAAAAAAGACAGTATGGCATTCAAACTAGAATAAGTCATACATGACACAGTGAGACACAACATAATTCAATAAACATGGACAATTTACAAAAAAAAAAAAAAATAACACAAAACAGACATGAACACGGGAAAATATTCCATACAAATGATGTGGATGGAGGAAGGATGAGAAAAACAAAGCACTATTTTTACCAAGTAATTAACAAGGGGAAAAAAGTTTTTAAAAACATACCCACACTGTTTTAAATCTGCTTTGTAATTATCTTCCTTTGGCAGATGAAGAGAAGCTCATGACAAGGATGCCAAATGCTTTTTTTTAATGTTTATTTTAAGAGAGAGCGTGCACGCATGAGTGAGGGGAAGGGCAGAGAGGAGGGAGAGAATCCCAATCTGGCTCCACGCTGTCAGCACAGTGCCCGACACGGGGCCTGATCCCACAAACTGTGAGATTATAACCTAAGCGAAAATCAAGAGTTGGATGCTTAGCCAACTGAGACACTCAGGCACCTCGGGATGCCAAATATTCTTAAGAAAGCTAAAGTAATACTGAACCTGTAAGTATTATGGTATGAACTTATGGTAAAAAGTGCTAGATTCTTTTTTTCAATGTTTATTTTATTTTTGAGAGAGATTGAGCGGGGGAGGGACAGACAGAGAGGGAAACAGAATCTGAAGCAGCCTCTGCACCAGCTCAAACTCACGAACCCATGAGATCATGACCTGAGCTGAAATAGGATGCTCAACTGACTGAGCCACCCAGGTGCCCAAAAAATTGTGCTAGACCCTAAGGCTGTTATATTTTCCTACATTAGGAATAGGGTTAACTAAAAAATAAGCTCCTAGTTAGAAACAACAACAAAAAAGGGAACTAAATGTGCAAAAATAAATTAAGCAAACCTGGGGCACCTGGGTGGCTCAGTCGATTTGACTGTCCAACTTTAGCTCAGGTCATGATCTCCAAGTTCATGAATTCGAGCCCCACACTAGGCTCACTGCTGTCAGCCTGTCAGCGCACAGCCCACTTTAGATCCTCTGTGCCCCCTCTCTCTGAGCCTCCCCTGCTTGCACTCTCCCAAAACTAACTAAATATTTAAACATAAATAAATAAAAATAAAAATAAATTAAGCAAACCTATTATCACTCATTAAAAATGTTAATATTTTGCTATATTATGTAATATTTATATTTGCTATCTCATTGTTACACATTATATTTTCATTAATCATGGAAAAAATCTGTAAATGAGTACAAAGAAAATATACAGTATGCATTTAATTATGTAAAAACATTCACAGAGCAAGAATGGGGAAAAGAGAAGTTTTTACATCACTTAAAATATTAGGGTAACTTTTTCCTTTTGAAATATTTTTAAATGTGGTTATAATGTCATATGTACACTAAGCAAACATAAATTTTAAAAAGGGACAGGGGTGCCTGGGTGGCTCAGTCAGTTAAGCTACCAACTACTGATTTCAGCTCAGGTCATGATCTCAAGGCTTATGAGTTCAAGCCCTCTGTCAGGCTCCATGATGACAGTTCTAAGCCTACTTGAGATTCTCTCTCTTTCCCTCTCTCTCTGCCCCACCCTCATTTGCTTGTGTGCATGGGTGCACACTCTCTCAAAATAAATAAACTTTAAAAGGTGACAGATGAAATTAAAAGCACAGGCAACAAAAGAAAAAGCAGATAAAACGGACTTCATCAAAGTTTTAAACTTCTGTGCAAATGACCCTATCAAGACAGTGAAAAGGTAATCCACAGAATAGGAGAAAATATTTGTAAATCATATATTTGATAAGGGATCAATAGCCAGAATATATAAAGAACTCCTAAAACTGAACAACAACAACAAAAACAAGCAACCCAATTAAAAAATAAGTAAAACACTTTGGGGTGCCTGGGTGGCTCAGTTGGTTAAGCGCCTGACTTTGGCTCAGGGTCATGATTTCATGGCTTATGGGTTCAAGCCCCCATGTCAGGTTCTGTGCTAACAGCTCAGAGCCTGGAGCCTGCGTCAGATTCTGTGTCTCTGTCTCTCTCTCCCTCTCTGCCCCTCCCCCACTACACTCTGTCTCTCCTTCAAAAATAAATAAACATTAAACAATTTTTTTTTTTTTAGGGGCGCCTGGGTGGCTCAGTCAGTTCAGTGTCTGACTTTGGCTTGGGTCGTGATCTCACAGTTCATAGGTTCAAGCCCCACGTCGGGCTCTGTGCTGACAGCTTGGAGCCTGGAGCCTGTTTCAGATTCTGTGTCTCCCTCTTCCTCTACCCCTCCCCAACTTTGGCTCTGTCTTTCTCTCAAAAATAAACAAACATTTAAAAAAATCTTTTTTTAATTTTTTTAAATGAGTAAAACACGTGATAGAGATTTCTCCAAAGATATACAAATGGCCAAAAAACACATGAAAACATGTTCAACATTACATCTTTAGAAAAACACAAGTGAAAACCATATGGTACTACTTCATATATATTAGAAAGGCTATTACTTAAAAAAAAAATAACAGAAAATAACAAATGCTGGCAGCAAAGAAATTAGAACCCCTTTGCATTGTTGGTAGGAATGTACAATGGTATGGAGACTATGGAAAACAGTTTGGTAGTTTCTCAAAGAGTTAAACACAGAATTACTAATATGATTCAGCAATCCCACTTCTAGGTATACACCCAAAAAATTTGAAGCAAATACTGAAAAAGATACTTATACACTAAAGTCCACGGCAGCATTACTCACAACAGTGAAAAGGTAGAAACAACCTAAATACCTCTCCACAAATGAATGATAAATAAAATCTGGTTGAACTAAACAATGGGATATAACAGAACCTTAAAAACAAGTGAAATTCTGGTACATGCTACAACATAGATGAACCTTGAAAACATAACATTAAGTGAAATAAGCAAGACATGAAAGACCAATGTTATGATTCTACTTATATAAAGTACTTAGGGGGTGCCTGGGTGGCTCAGTTGGTTAAGCATCCAACTCCTGACTTCAATTCAGGTCATGATCTCACAGTTTGTGGGTTGGAGCCCCACATCAGGCTCTGCTCTGGCAGCACAGAGCCTGCTTGGGATTCTCTCTCTCTGTCCCTCTTCTGCTCACATTCTTTCTCTCTCTCAAAATAAATAAAGTTTTAAAAAATAAAGTAACTAGAATAGGTATATTCATACAGATAAATTATAGTAGAGATACCAGTGCTGAGAGGGGAATGAGGGACTACTGTTTAATGGGTACAGATTACTTCTTCCAAATTTTTTTCAGTTAGAATTAAAATATACTCCTATATCCCAAATCTAGCCATTACTAAGGTCTTTCATTAGCTACAGGGAAAGGGTGTTTAGTAACACCAGCATGAACATGCTTCCCACATCAACAAGCAGTGACTGATTTCTTCTATTTGTGATTATGAAATCAACAAAAACTACTTTTACTTCCCAGTGAAACTTTACCATTATAGTGCTGACACCATACTTAGCCACAATATATCAAGAAAATACTGAAGGAGACACAAATGGTTTACTACACATGAGCACATGTCATTTACAAGACAGAACTCAAATTAAAATTGACAAAGAAGCCCTCACTATCTCAAAAGTTTCAAATTCAAAATTTCAAAATTCAAAATTCAAATATCAAAAGAATTTCATAATTGCATGTAAGATCTCACCTCCATGATTACTATTTATCACTAGTCTCTTTTATAAGGATATAAGACTAAATCCTTAAGTCTGTTCCCACTTCTGCATTACTAGAGTCATGCTGAATCTGAGTTGTCTCTAAGAAAGTCAAATGGAAGTGGGAACCTATTTGGGACAGAAGTCAAGAAATTTAAAAGACAATGGAAAGTATACTGTATTTAAAAGCATGGAAATGCAGAGCACTCCTGAATCCCCAATATTGCTTAGAAACAGCAGGCAATACAAAGTAAGTGCCCAAAAAATAGTTAAAATGAAAATATGAATGAGATGTAGAGTATAAAGAGAAGAAATGATGACTAGGAACTATGCTTCAGAACCCAACCTTCAGAGACTATGATAATGAGAAAGTAAACAATCTGTAAAGGACGAATGAGGTAGAACACCTGAGACTGCAATGTCACAGAAACCAAGATAAGAGACTGTTTCAAGAAGGAAGACATGGTCAGTGCTACTGAGAAGTCAGAAAAGATGAGGTCATATCCAGTGAATGGCTGTGGCAATATGGAATCATTTGATGAATTTGAAAAAAGTCATTTTTGTTTAACAGTACTGTAGAAACCAGATTAGAATGAATGTTAAGTGAAGGAAGCAGAGGTAGGTAAGTCTGTGAAAAATGTTTGTTCATACAGGGAATTATAGAAAAGGGACCAGAGCTAGAAGAAAATATAGGGTTAAAAAAAAAGTTTAAGATGGGAGATAACAGAGCATGTTTGCATGCTGAGGTAAATGATCCAAAGGGACAGGAACAGTTGAAGAGGCAAGAGAGTGTAAGCAAAGGAACAAAATATTTGAGAAAGAGCTCAAGTGGAGCAACTGGTCTTTGATAGAAGGAGAACAGTTCTATTAATGGAAAAGAGAAAAGGGAGAAAGTTGCTGCAGCTATAAGGTTTGTAGATTTTAAGGCGGAAAGATGAAGGAGATTTAGTCTAATGGTTTTAATCTCTGAAGTACGAAGCAGGGTAATCATATAAGAATAAAAAAGACAGATTTTGGATATAAAAAGAGACAGATGAGGATATGACAGAATTATTTCAGACAGTAAAAAACACGGATGATTAAATGAGATCATGCATGCCAAGAATTTAGCACAGAACTTGGCACAATGAAAGAGCTCAAAAAATGACAGCCCCTTTTATGTTATCTGATCTCTAGATGGAAAAAGTTTGCTAAATATAAAGCAATGGTCAAAAAGACAACCATGATCTTCAAAAGCGTTATACCACAAAATGTTTTAAATCATAAAATGAAGTTTCAAAATGGAAATAAACAAAAATCTATACCCAATGGTATAGAAAGAAAAATTAAAGTAATAAAAAAATTTGAAGACAAATTTGAGACAGAAAACTTAAAACTTCAACTCTGTAGAAGACAGTTACGTTAAAAAAATAAGCCACAAATTGAGAAAAAAATATTTACAAAACACACATTTGATAAAAGTCTGGCATCCAAAATATACAAAGAACTCTTAAAACTCAAGAATAAGTAGGGGCACCTAGCTGGCTCAGTTGGTAGAGCATGTGACTCTGGATCTCAGGGTCATGAGTTCAAACCCCAGTTGGGTATACAGCCTACTTAAAAACAAAACTCAAGAATAGTAAGCAATCAATTTTTTTAAAAAAGCAAAGATCTGAACAGATACTTCACCAATGAGGATATACAGATGGCTAATAAGCATATGAAAAGATTCAGCATGTCACCAGGAACTATAAATTAACCAATAACATACCACTACACACCTATTAGAATGGCTAAAATACCAAACACCAACAACACCAAATGCTGAAAAGAATGTGGAACAAGAACTTTCTTTCACTGCTGGTGAATGGAAGACAGTATGGCAGTTTCTTACAAAACTAAGTATACTTTTACTACGTGATGCAATAACCATGCTCCTTGGTATTTACCCAAATGAGGTGAAAACTTAGGTTTACACAAAAGCCTGCACAAGGATGTTTATAGCAGCTGTGTTCATAAATACCAAAACTTGGACGCAGCGAAAGTGTCCTTCAATAGGTGAATGGATAAACAAATTGTACAAACAAATCATACAATGGAATATTATTCAGCAATAAAAAGAAATGAGCTATTAAACCATAAAAAGACTTGGAGGAACCTTAAATGTACATTGCTCAGTGAAAGTAATCAATCTGAAAAGGCTACACATTGTATGATTCTAGCTATAAGACATTCCAAAAAAGGCAAAACTATGGACACAGTAAAAAGACTGCTGGCAGTTTGGGGAGGTAAGGAGGGATGAATAGGGGGAGCACAGGGGAATTTTAGGGCAGTGAAACTATTCTTTATGATACTGTAATTTGTCAAAATCCACAGAATACATAATACCAAGCATGAATCCTAGTCAACTGAATAATAATTATGGACATTGGCTCATCAGTTGTAACAAATTACCACACTAACGCAAGACATCAATAATAAGGGCAAGGGCGGGGGGGGGGGAGGAGGATTAGGGGTATATGGGAACTCCCTATACTTTCATTTTTCAGTAAACCTAAAACTAGTCTAAAAACAATGTCTACTTTTTAAAAAACCTACAACCAACAGACTTACGACAGAAAATCATTAAGAACAACACAAAGGTAGAGCAATGGATAGAACAGGAAATTCATTAAAGAAAAAGTAACATAATGGGGCGCCTGGGTGGCGCAGTCGGTTAAGCGTCCGACTTCAGCCAGGTCACGATCTCGCAGTCCGTGAGTTCGAGCCCCGCATCAGGCTCTGGGCTGATGGCTCGGAGCCTGGAGCCTGTTTCCGATTCTGTGTCTCCCTCTCTCTCTGCCCCTCCCCCGTTCATGCTCTGTCTCTCTCTGTCCCAAAAATAAATAAACGTTGAAAAAACAATTTTTTTAAAAATAAAAAAAAAAAAGAAAAAGTAACATAATAAACAAAAAGACGTGTAACCTCACTAGCAGAGCAGTTTCATGCTTAAAGCCTGTAATCCAACATTTTTGTCTCCACCATTTACTAGCTATGCCACCATAAGCAAGGTTTTAAACTTTTCCAAGCATCTGTCTCTCAAGCGTAGTGTACTGACTAGGATCAACAGCATCATATGGAACCCACTTGTTTGAAATGCAGAACCCTGGACCAAATCCTAGAATTACTGATTTAGAATCTGTTTTAACAAGATGCCTAGGTGATTCGTATGCACAGTAAACTTTGAGATGTCTACTCTAAGTCTCAATTTTCTCACTTCTAAAATGAAGAGATTACCATTTATCTCAGAAGACTATTAAAATTAAGATGAAACACATACTCAGTAGCCACCAAAAACTTGATAAAATGTTCGCTATTAACTATAGCAGTAATTGAAGCAAAGTAAATCAAAAGATACATCTTTTTTACAGCTTTAACCTAGCAAAAAATTTCAAAAACAACAATCAATCCTGGTGAAGGTAAATTAAGACAGATAACCATCCACAACTAGCTAACGATGTATTTGAGGTACAATCTCTCTGGAAAGCAATTTGGCAAGACTGTACTGAATGTCTTTAAAATGTTCATACTCTTTGACCCACTTCTGGGAAACTATAATAAAGAATTAAAGAGAAATATGGACAAAAACTCTGTTCACAGATGTTCTCTGCAGTTATTTATAATAGCAAGTTTAATAAAATGAACTCCAGGGTAGAATCATAAATTAACTAAATCTTTTCTCCAAACCATGCTATGTTGGGGTCTCCTTTTCCTGCTCCTAAATTATGTCACCAGATTTCATAGCTTTTGTAGTAAATTTCAGGTATTAAAATAGTTTCATTATCAAACTTCAAAAGGATCATTTCAACCTAAATCAGAAATTCAATTTTCATTCTAATTCCTCAGCTCAAGCCTAAACTGAAAATTGCACAAACCAGAATTAGAAAGCAATGTATGTTCTTTCATTATTCTTCTACCTTGCTCTTCCACTCTTCCTGCCCACTTCATGATGCTACTTCTAGTTCGTTTCTTCAGAATCAGAAGCAGCATGGTAGAAGAAAACAAGAGGAATGAAAGGAAAAGTGCAAGGACTTACGTGAGTAACACCAAATTCTGACCCTCTTTCGTGTGAACTACTTTATGGGTTCCTCAGAGATCCTCTGAAGGTGATTCATTCTATGGCAAATTCCCATACTTGGATCTTAGCTTAGAAGGCAGGGGGCACCTGTGTGGCTCAGTTGGTTGAGCATCTGACTCTTGGTTTCAAGCCCCGTGTCAGGCTCTGTGCTGAGTGTGGAGCCTGCTTAAGGTTCTCTTTCTCTCTTCCTCTGCCTCTTCCTGACTCATACATGCACTCTCTCTTAATAATAATAATAATAATAATAATAATAATAATAATAATTTTTTTAAAGGCACAAATCACATAGCCTCTTTCTGAGAGGGATAACTCCCCACAGCAGGCAGTTTTCTTGGGCAAGATCCTTAAAAGATAGCTCTAGGGGCGCCTGGGTGGCGCAGTCGGTTAAGCGTCCGACTTCAGCCAGGTCATGATCTCGCGGTCCGTGAGTTCGAGCCCCGCGTCGGGCTCTGGGCTGACGGCTCAGAGCCTGGAGCCTGCTTCCGATTCTGTGTCTCCCTCTCTCTCTGCCCCTCCCCCGGTCATGCTCTGTCTCTCTCTGTCCCAAAAATAAATAAACGTTGAAAAAAAAAAAAAAAAGATAGCTCTATCCCAACTAACTTCTGCTCTACTTATTTTGTCCATGGGGAGAGAAATCAGCATTTTTGCCCCTCTAAAACTCTAGAAGTACTAGGTCCTCCCATTACAACCTCTTCTCTTGCTCTACTCCAGGATGGATCTAACCTTCAGACTTTTCTCAGGAAAGTCAGGCAATAATTTCATGCCCACTCCCATGCCATGCTCAATTCAACTAGGGTCAGGATCTACTCAGAATTCTCTCCCTGTACTTCACAGCTCAAGCATTTCTACAAATTAGTAAGCTTCAAGCTGGGGGTGAAATCTCAGTTATTTTAGCAGATAACCCCAACTGACATGACTGATTTTCATAAAAACTCTCTTGACTTATTTGGAGATGAGGAGAAGCAGAGCATTTCTATGCCCCTCTTAAAAGAAATCTTCATTCATTTACATATATGTGTGTAATGTATGTATGTAAAGAATGGCTATATATCCATAAATATGTATATTCATGGATATACAGAGAATAAGGGGGGTTAAAAAGCAGTTTCATCTTTCAACAAATCCTATATGAGTAATCTAACACCCTTTATTAAAATATGGAGATAACTGTTGAATATTGTCCTCACCTCTGGAGCCTGAACTATAACTCTAAGACAACAGGAAAAGTCTCATTTAATATCCTGTTACACAAATAATTGGAAACCATCTAAACATCCAACAGAGAAAGGATTAAACAAAATTAGCACAATTATATCATTAAAATTTTTGTATTAAAAATGGGCTCCCGGGTGGCTCAGTCAGTTAAGCGTCTGACTCTTGACTTTGGCTCAGGTTGTGATCTCACAGTTTGTGAGTTCGAACCCCACACTGGGCTCTGTGCCAACAACATGGAACCTGCTTAGGATTCTGTCTCCCTCTCTCTCTGCCCCTACCCCTCTTGCTCTCTTATCTCTCTCTCAAAATAAATAAAAATAAACTTAAAGAAAAAGGTGATACCTATAGGGTGCCTTTTGAGGTAAAGAAAATGTTGTAAAATTAACTGTAGTTATGGCTGCAGAAATCTGTAAAGATGCTAACAGCCCCTAAATTTTATATGTTAAATGAGTAATTGCATGGTATGTGAATTATATCTCTATAAAGCTGTTATTTAAAAAAAAAAAAAGGATGATATACTAACATAATACAACACGGTGAACCTTAAAAACATATTAAGTGGAAGAAGCTAGACACAAAAGATCATATATTGTAGGACTCCATTTATATGAAATGCCTAGAACAGGTAAACCCATAGAGAGAAAGATCAAAGGTTGCCCTAAGACAGAGGGAGAGGGGGATGGGAAAGTAACTGACAATGGGTATGGGGTTTCTTTTTGGAGTGATGAAAATGTTCCAGAATCAGACAGTGGTGATGGCTGCACAATCTTATGAATATACTAAAACCTACGAAACTGTACACTTTAAAGTGGATGCATTTTATGGTATGTAAAATAGATAATGACTCTAAAAAGTTAAATAGCCATAAATGACCAGTGACTACTATTATTGGACAGGAGAGCCACAGAAGATGCTTAAATTCAGAGCAGATCTTCTAAGAGCAAGAAACAGACTTTTGTTTTAAGCCATGTGGGAAGTATGGGTTGGGAGGGGAGGGGAAGCAGACAAACTTCCGAGTACCAAAGAAGTGTAAAACATTTGGACTGCAACCATTTAAAATATTTAAATACAAATTCAGATGAAAGTCTAAAAGCTATGGTCCAGGGATAGAGAACTTCAAAAGAATGTTCAAATTCTATGGATATAAGCTTCTAGGTTTATAAAAAGAAGAAAATGGTGCTTGCTCACTTCGGTAGCACATATACTAAAAAGAAATAAATGAACTATAACAGCAATTCTAAGACTATGCTATAGTATTTATTAAGAGCTGTTGGGCATGCATAAAATAGTTCTGAGGACTATTATATTTCATGAAACACTACATTTAGGTAAGTTAAAGGTTTCTTCAATGCAAGACATCCCAGAACATTTAAAATTATATTGTGCCTTATAGGTTTAAAAGGGGGCACATTTTGCAGTATCCACTTTACAACACAAATATTTGTACACATTATGCAATGCTAGTTTGGGAAATACAGGACTACATGGTTACAATGATTCTGTCAACTTCAAAGTTGTAGGATTCTTAAAGACTTTTGGCTTCATTTTTTTAATTTAATTTGATTTTTCATGAAGGCAAATTAGTAATTCGTAAGAAAAAATAGTTACTTCTATATAAAGAGTGATATATTTCTCTAAGTTCTTAACATTTTAGTCCTAAGGTTACAGAGAAATAAACCATCGTGTCAACTATAATATTCAAAAAATATCATGCAGTAATCCACATTATGGAATACAACTACATACAGTTAACTAAAGCCTAAGTACGTACCAATATTATATCGTCGTAACTTCTGTGACGCTGATGTTAACAACTACTGATCCCTTCCACTCAGATATCAAAGTGGCTGGAATAGTGTCTTCCCTAAAGCCTACCCTTTCTATTTTATTGCACTGATTCTTTTTTTTAATATAATTTATTGTCAAGTTAGCTAACATACAGTGTACACAGTTATTATTGCACTGATGGGCAAGTTTTCCCTAAAATATAGTCCATTTGGTATCTCACAAGTGCCTAAAATAAGTCACTTCTTTGTAAATTACATTAGCACTACAAAGAATTCAGTAGAGAGATTTTTTTTTTCCTTCCTTAAACACACTTACTTCATTTTTATTGGAGGTAATCAACTGTGCAGCAGGCATAGAATGTTCAAATCCTGCACATTCCAAAGAAAGGACTGGCCCTTCGTCAGATTCTGGGAGAAAAGGTGTAAGTCCTTGTAATACCTTGCCTGATAAGAGTATCTCTGTATACCTGGGGCCCAGGGCCATTGTTAGTTATGCTAACAATGTGACTTATGGTGAAATCCATTTTGTTCACCAGGGGCCCTAGGTTATGCTGTACCAGTCAGCTCTCTCAGGATGGGAGCCAGGAAGCCAGAGTTAGAGTCAGCCACAAGGGAGCTCCATATCTATATGGCTAAGCTCCAATAAAAACAGCACACACCAGGACTTGGGCGAGCTTCTCTAGTGGCAATACTTCATATGTGCTGTCACATGTCATTGCTGGAAGAGTATACACTGTCACAACTCCACTGGGAGAAGAAAATTGGAAGTCCATATCTGTTTCCTCCTGGACTCCATGTTACATGCCTTTTTCCTTTGCTAATTTTAATCTATAATAAACAAAAACTGTGAACAATGTTCCTGAGTTCTGTGAGTCCTTCCAGCAAACTGTCAAACCTGAGGATGGTCATGGGGACCCATGACACACCAACTTACTAAAGCTTGAGTGGAGACACTTCTCAGTTGTAAGAACTTTTAGAGAATACAAAATTCCAGTAACTACAGAAAATCATTTTTATAACTAAACACCTTTTACAGTAATGTTGTTGGTTGGCACTACACCAGTTTAAGGGTTTACACATTTCTGAAACAAGCAGTAATTTAAGCTAAGATTCTGTGTCTCTATTTGAAACATTATGAACAAAAGAGATATGGTATAAAAAAAGATGTTTTCACCCCAAATGAAAAGTAATATAAAAGGCTACATGCAGGACAATTTGATCATTAAAATAAGTAGTGATAAAAATGGATTTTAACCCTATGAATAAAACAGGCTAAAAGCTAAATGAAAAATGGGACATATGCATTATATCAAAGCATCGTCCCACAAGGTACTTTTTAATTCCAGAGAAACATTTCAAGAGTAACTTCACCAATGGAGAAACCTGTCAGAAACAAAGTTCAGTCAAGTGAACAAATAAACATCTTCAATAACAAGACAAAGTGAATCATCAGTAATAGGACAAACTGCAATCAAGACAAACTTGACAGGAAGCAAGGAAATAACACAGCATCATTTCTGTGACATTTTTCTAAATGTCTATTTATTTATCTTGAGAGAGAGAGAGAGAGAGAGAATCCCAAGCAAGCTCTGTGCTGTCAGCACAGAGGCTGACACAGGTCTCGAACTCACAAGCCATGAGATCATAACCTGAGCCGAAATCAAGAGTCGGACACTTAACTGACTGAGCCACCCAGGTGCCCCTCTGTGACATTCTTACCAAAAATGCTTAACTTGAATCTAATCATGAGGAAAC
Source organism: Lynx canadensis (assembly GCF_007474595.2). Lineage (NCBI taxonomy): Eukaryota > Metazoa > Chordata > Mammalia > Carnivora > Felidae > Lynx > Lynx canadensis. The sequence continues at coordinate 188,901,765 of NC_044310.1, read as the reverse complement.
ATTAAACGCTGAAGAACACTAAACAAACAAATAAACAGACAACCCTGCCTAAAGTTTTCAAAGGTATTATGGCCATGAAAAGCAAAGAAAAATGAAGAAACAAGTAACTGTTTCAGACTGAAGGAGGCTAAAATTCACAACTAAATGCAACATATTTCTAAACTGTATTCTTTTTTAATAACAAACATTATTAGCACAGTCAGCAAAACGTCAATGGATATGAGGACTTGATAATGAAAATATATCAATATTATTTCCTGATTTTGATGATTATTTTGTGATTAAATAGAAAAATGTTCTTGTTTGTAGGAAAAACACACTCAAGTGTTTAGCAATAATAGGACATCAAGTCAGCAACTTATTTCCAAATGGTTCAGAAAACAAAAAGTTCTTTAACTTTTTTAATTAACACTATAAGAAATTCCTTACTTCACCTGGATGGAATAATATTAAATTATTGTTGAGTTAAAAAAAAAATTGAGGGGGCGCCTGGGTGGCGCAGTCGGTTAAGCGTCCGACTTCAGCCAGGTCACGATCTCGAGGTCCAGGAGTTCGAGCCCCGCGTCAGGCTCTGGGCTGATGGCTCGGAGCCTGGAGCCTGTTTCCGATGCTGTGTCTCCCTCTCTCTCTGCCCCTCCCCCATTCATGCTCTGTCTCTCTCTGTCCCAAAAATAAATAAAAAAACATTGAAAAAAAAATTAAAAAAAAAAAAAATTGAGGAAAGGTTTCCAGTAACTTAGTTTCACCATCATTAAATTCTGTCTCATAAATCTACTAACATACAACTTTTAATTATCCTGTCAACACATAACTCATAATTAAGCATGTAAAAAAAAATCTTCCATAGTCCCTTTATCCTATAAAAGGCATATATATAAATTATGCATATTTTTACCACTACTTCTTAAGCTAATTACCTCCTGCATGCTTCATACCAATTAAAATAATGATTGAGTTTTAAAGAACTTTTCATGCTTAATGTGGAGACTATTACTCACCAGGAGTGAATAAACTTAAAAGTACTAGACTGAACCTTAATGACGTTATTTTTACTTAGGATAGAGTTACTAAGCTTCTTCTCTTTCAAATCATTTTCCTTTCATGTTAATATATGATTACCTGGTTAATACCAAATTCTAAGTATCTAGAAAGTATCCAAGTTGCAGAATTCTGAAAATATTACAAAATGATAACTCCTATATGTCAATGTTCTTGTCATAACTGTCAGGCTTTAAACAAACTGCCAAACCAAAAATTCATTAGCAACATCCAATGACTAAAAAAGCAACTACAATATGCCGTTTGAAACCAAAGAGTGGTAACAGATATTATATAATAGTTTGTTCAGAATAAATCTAAATTATTTCAAAAGTAGAATCCAATCCTTATGTAATTTCTATTCCCAACTCTAACAACGGGGACCACTATCTTACTTATGTCTGCTCTCTCACTGACCAGAAAGGCTAGCACATGGTGAAGGTCTATAAATGTCTGCTGAATACAACTATTTTCCAACTTCCCACTGCATCTTTCCTTGGGAAGTAATTTCATCATGCCACTTAGGAATACTATGGTTGTGTATTGGATCCTATTTCCATTATGAGATTATAGGACTAGATGTATTATGAGAACAAGAATCATAGTTTATTAGTTTCTTTTTAATTCCCTATGCCACCAGAATCTCACACAAAACAATAAATATTAGTTAAAAACCTTTGATCTATGAACAAAACTTGAATAAAATTAAGAGTCAGGATATCATCCTTTCCATTTACAGATGAAAAAAGAAAAAAAGGAAGAATTACTAGATGTAGGACTGTAGAACTGAAGCTTAGATCTCATGATATTCATACTAAAAAAAAGCTTTCCACTCAACTCACCTCCATGGTTTAGCCACAAACCAAACCCATCATTTTTTCACCTTTTTTATGATGACTCTCTGAGGGACATGCAATGGCTCTAAACAAACTAACAATAAAAGTACCTAATGCACACCTCAGGGCAATCACTATGTCTTAATTATGATTTAAAGACCAAAAGACCATTTGAAACTCAAGAGGAAAACAACTACTAAGTAAAGCAATGCTTAACAAAATTAAAACAGGGGCACCTGGGTGGCTTGGTCTGTTAGGCGTCTGACTTCAGATCAGGTCATAATCTCACAGCTTGGAGTTGAAGCCCCGTGTCAAGGCCCTGTGCCAACAGCTCAGAGCCATGAGTCTCCTTCGAATTCTGCCTCTCTCTCTCTCTCTCTCTCTCTCTCTCTCTCTCTCCCCCTCCCTCACTCATGCTCTTGCTCGCTCTCTCAAATATAAATAAAAACATTAAAAAAAAAATAGAACTAAAGTTTAGTAAATAATGAATGACTGAATAAATTTAAAAATCCACTATAGCATATGAAGTGAGGTAGCAAAACCAAGGGCTCCATGTATGGGGTTATGGGGTCAATTTTAAAAGCTAACACTGGGGTGTCTGGGTGGCTCAGTTGGTTAAGCATCCGACTTTGGCTCAGGTCATGATCTCATGGTCCGTGAGTTCGAGCCCTGCATCAGGCTCTGTGCTGAACAGCTCGGAGCCTGGAGCCTGTTTCGGGTTCTGTGTCTCCCTCTCTCTCTGATCCTCCCCCGTTCATGCTCTGTCTCACTCTGTCTCAAAAATAAATAAACGTTAAAAAAAAAATTTATAGGGGCGCCTAGGTGGCTCAGTCGGTTGGGCGGCCGACTTCGGCTCAGGTCATGGTCTCGCAGTCAAGTGAGTTCAAGCCCCGCGTCAGGCCCTTTGCTGACAGCTCAGAGCCTGGAGCCTGTTTCAGATTCTGTGTCTCCCTCTCTCTGACCCTCCCCCATTCATGCTCTGTCTCTCTCTGTCTCAAAAATGAATAAATGTTAAAAAATTTTTTTTTAAATAAATAAAAGCTAATACTGTAAGACTAGAAAATAGAAACAGGAAAAAATGACATTTCATGATACATGTCCTCCTTCTTGTCAGCAGTTTACTAATTTATAACCTGCCCTCCCCAGAGTAGGGTAGCTCATTGTTTCCTACTTTACAGGTCAATGTCACTTCCCTCAAAAACAAAATGTTAAATCAAAAAGATAGGATAAGAAAAAAGAATACAAGTTTATATCCCCTTAATCTAGAAGGTAAAAAAAAAAAAAATATATATATATATATATATATGTGTATATATATATATGTGTATATATATATATATGTGTGTGTGTGTGTGTATGTATATGTATGTATGTGTGTGTGTATAGCTTAGCCAATGACAATAAAAAGGAGACAGGGGAGTCAAAGACCATAGGAACTACAAAAAGAAGATATGTGCTGTATTTATGATTATACAGCTCTAGTAATGGATAAACCCAAAATATAGCAGATGGATTTCTCATCTCCTCATCTGCCTTCTTACAGTTAATGTATTCATTCAGCCAGCAACATGGTATATCCCACACAATGGTGATACAAACATGCTTACTAGTTCGTTATGTCCCCAAGTAGAATTATCTCCTTCAAAGACACAACGAAATCAACAAAGATACAGTATCTTTTTTGTTAGCACAAACTTGAGAAAGATGCCAAACACAAAAATAGCATTTTACAGACTTTTCTGGTTTGTGCATGTCTGCAACACTAAATTTCTCAAATATTTAAGTAGTTGGGAAAGAACATATTCTGAAATCTTGTTTGGAAAAGTCCACACAGGGTTACAATAGAAGAAATTTTTATCACAAGCAATCTTATTGAAAAAAGAAAATGTAGGGGGCCCTGGCTGGCTCAGTTGGTAGAGCATGTGATTCTTGATCTTAGGGTCATGAGTTGAACCCTATGTTGGGCGACGAAATTAACAACTAAAATAAAACAGGGGGTACCTGGGTGGCTCAGTCGGTTGGGCGGCTGACTTCAGCTCAGGTCATGATCTTGTGGTCTGTGAGTTCGAGCCCCGCATCGGGCTCCGTGCTGACAGCTTAGAGCCTGGAGTCTGCTTCAAATTCTTTGTCTCCCCCTCTCTCTGCCCCTTCCCCATTTGCACTCTGTCTCTCTCTGTCTTTCAAAAATGAATAAATGTTAAAAGAAAAATTTTTTAAAAAACTAAAATAAAACAAAACTTTTAAGAATAAAACAATGCTTAAAAAAAGAAAATATTGGGGCGCCTGGGTGGCTCAGTCGGTTAAGCGTCCGACTTCAGCTCAGGTCACGATCTCGCGGTCCGCAAGTTCGAGCCCCGCATCGGGCTCTGGGCTGACGGCTCAGAGCCTGGAGCCTGCTTCCGATTCTGTGTCTCCCTCTCTCTCTGACCCTCCCCCGTTCATGCTGTGTCTCTCTCTGTCTCAAAAATAAATGTCAAAAAATTAAAAAAAAAAAAAGAAAATATTTACAAAAAATTATATGATTCTTTAGTTTCTCATTACAACATATTTTTACTGTTTAAAAGCAATTGCTGGCCCTGTGTAATTTTTTTGAACAATCATTAAAGACTAACTTCCCTTTCTATGAACAATAATATTCATGTCAGTCTTTATTTGCAATTGTGAGATGGTAACTTTACACTTCTAGGTAAGATTCTTTCTAAACAAAGATTAAACACAAAGCTTTATCATTAATGTAACAAAAACAACAGTAACACTTGGCATTTCAAGTCACAGGAAATTAGAAACACACCTAAATTATTTTTTTTCTTCCAAGATTTTGTTTAGATTCAAGTCAGTTAACATATAGTACAGTACTGGTTTCAGGAGTAGAATTTAGTGACTCATCACTTACATATAACACCCAGTGCTCATCCCAGCAAGTGCCCTCCTTAATGCCCACCACCCATTTAGCCCATCCCACCCACCCATTTCCCCTCCAGCAATCCTCAATCTCCACAGTTAAGAGACCCTTATGGTTTGCCTCCCTCTCTGTTTTTACCTGTTTTCTTTTTCCTTCTGTTCCCCTATGTTCATCTGTTTTGCTTCTTAAATTCCACATCTGAGTGAAATCATATGGTATTTATCTTCCTCTGACTTATTCCACTTAGTATAATATACTATGGTGCCATCCACGTCATTGCAAATGGCAATATTTCATTCTTTTTGATAGAAACAAATACATCTAAATTCTTTTTTTTTAATTTTTTAACGTTCATTTATTTTTTTTTTCAACTTTTTGTTTTTTTTGTTTTTTTTTTTTTTTGGGACAGAGAGAGACAGAGCATGAACGGGGGAGGGGCAGAGAGAGAGGGAGACACAGAATCGGAAACAGGCTCCAGGCTCCGAGCCATCAGCCCAGAGCCTGACGCGGGGCTCGAACTCACGGACCGCGAGATCGTGACCTGGCTGAAGTCAGACGCTTAACCGACTGCGCCACCCAGGCGCCCCAACGTTCATTTATTTTTGAGAGAGAGAGAGAGAGAGAATATGAGCCGAGAAAGGGCAGAGAGAAAGAAGGAGACGCAGAATCCGAAGCAGGCTCCAGGCTCTGAGCTGTCAGCACAGAGCCTGACATGGGGCTGAAACCCACAAACTGTGAGATCATGACCTGAGCTGAAGTCCGGGGATTAACCAACTGAGACACCCAGGCGCCCTTGAAATACATCTAAAGGGCGCCTGGGTGGCGCAGTCGGTTAAGCGTCCAACTTCAGCCAGGTCACGATCTCGCGGTCCGTGAGTTCGAGCCCCGCGTCAGGCTCTGCGCTGATGGCTCAGAGCCTGGAGGCTGTTTCCGATTCTGTGTCTCCCTCTCTCTCTGCCCCTCCCCCGTTCATGCTCTGTCTCTCTCTGTCCCAAAAATAAATAAACGTTGAAAAAAAAAATTTAAAAAAAAAAAGAAATACATCTAAATTCTTAATTGGCTTATTTATGCCTGGATTAACATAAACCTGAAAACATTAAACTCAAATCTAACAAAATAAGTCCTTTTGAGAACCTATGTATTTTCTCTACAATTCTGAAATAATTTATAATTACAAATACTGAAACGATTATTTACAGACTGATTTCCCTTTTCATATTTATGCTTTTCTACCTAAAAAAAAAGGTGTCCATAATAAGGAAAAATATTAAAGCATACATGATCATAAATGTAAATAAATATTCAAGATAGAAGTCCCAACAGGCCAGGTAAATCATCAGAGGCCCTTCAACCATGCTCCTCCACCTCTGCCTTATAAACAGAAAAAAAAAAAAAAAAAAAAATGATGCTACTACACTCTAATTCAAAGGCAAGAGAGATATTAGAGTCAATAAACAGCACATAAATACGTTACAAGGGTGGAATGTACAGCATGGTGACCATAGTTAATAATACTGTATGATATACTTGAAAGTTGCTGGATAGATCTTAAAAGTTCTTATCACAAGAAAAAATAAATTCCATAACTATGTACAGTGATGGATGTTATTAGCTAGATTTACTGTGGTAACAATTTTCCAATATATAAAAATATCAAGGCATTTTGTTGTATACCTAAAACTAACATAATATTATATGCCAGTTATACTTCAATACAAAAATAATAAACAGTAGCACAGAACAACCTGATATGCATGTTTCTCTCCACACCCAGAGACTATTGACAAATGTCTTAATATTAACCTCTTAGGGACCAAGGGTGTATGACTTAGGATTCAGTTATAAGAAATAGTGCCACATTTTTCACAGAAATAGAAAAAACAATCCTAAAATTCATGTAAAATCATGTAAGACCCCAAAGAACCAAAGCAAACCTAAGAAAAAAGAATCAAAGCTGAAAGCATCACGCCTCTTGACTTTATATTACAAAGCTGTAGGGGCGCCTGGGTGGCGCAGTCGGTTAAGCGTCCGACTTCAGCCAGGTCACGATCTCACGGTCCGTGGGTTCGAGCCCCGCGTCGGGCTCTGGGCTGATGGCTCAGAGCCTGGAGCCTGTTTCCGATTCTGTGTCTCCCTCTCTCTCTGCCCCTCCCCCGTTCATGCTCTGTCTCTCTCTGTCCCAAAAATAAATAAACGTGGAAAAAAAAATATATATATATATTACAAAGCTGTAATAATCAAAACATTATGACACTGACATAAAAATAGACACTCCAACGGAACAGAATCAAGAGCTAAAAATAAATTTTCACATCTACAGTCAACCAGTATTTGACAAATGAGCCAAGAATACTCAATGTGTAAAGGACACTCACTTCAATAAATGGTGCTGGGAGAACTGGATAATCACATAGAGAAAAACGAAATTGGATCCCATCTTACACCACTCACAAAAATTAACTCAATATGGATTAAAGACTTAAATATAAGACTTGAAACTATAAAACTCCTAGAAGAAAACACAAGGAAAAAGCTCCTTGACATGGATCTTCACAACTATCTTTTTGGATATGACACTAAAAACCACAAACAACAAAAGTAAAAATGAAGAAGTGAGACTACATCAACATAAAAGCTTCACAGGAGGGGCGCCTGGGTGGCGCAGTCGGTTAAGCGGCCGACTTCAGCCAGGTCACGATCTGGCGGTCCAGGAGTTCGAGCCCCGCGTCGGGCTCTGGGCTGATGGCTCAGAGCCTGGAGCCTGTTTCCGATTCTGTGTCTCCCTCTCTCTCTGCCCCTCCCCCATTCATGCTCTGTCTCTCTCTGTCCCAAAAATAAATAAAAACGTTGAAAAAAAAGAAATTTAAAAAAAAAAAAAGCTTCACAGGAAAAGAAACCATCAACAAAATGAAACGGCAATGTACAGAATTAAAGAAAATATCTGTAAATCATATATCCAGTAAGGAGTTAATATTCAAAATATGTAAGTAATCAAATCAAAAGCAAAAAATCAGGAGCAAAAATACAAACAACTGTGGTGCCTAGGTGGCTCAGTAGGTTAAGTGACCAACTTCAGCTCAGATCATGATCTCGCAGTTTTTGAGTTCAAGCCCCACATTGGGCTCTGTGCTGACAGCTCAGAGCCTGGAGCCTGCTTCAGATTCTGTGTCTCCCTCTCTCCATCCCTCCCCTACTTGCGCGCGTGCTCTAAGATTAAACATTTTTTTAATAGTTAAAAAAATAAATTATGAATCTTTAAAAAAATACAAACAACTGGGCAAAAAAAATGAGCAGAGAAATTGAATATATATTTTTCTGAAGAAAATATACAAATGGCCAAAAGGTACACAATGAGATGCTCAACATCACTAATCATCAGGAAAATGCAAGTCAAAACAACAACGATATAGCACCTCACACCTACTACAATGGCTATCATTAAAAAGAAAAAATATAACAGTGTTGGCAAAGATGTGGAGAAAGTGTTGATGGGAATGTACATCCACTATGGAAATATGATGGAGGTTCCTCAAAAGTTAAAAATAGAACTACCAAATGACCCAGGAATGGGATTTTATATACCCAAAGAAAATGAAATTACTATCTCCAGGAGGTATCTGTATTCATGTGTTCACTGCAGCATTATCCACAATAGCCAAGATAAGGAAATAATCTAAGTGTTCATCTACAGATGAATGGATAAAGAAAATGTCACACACACACACACACACACACACACACACACACACACACAAATACCATTTAGCCATGAGAAACAAGGAATTCCTGCCATTTGCAACAACATGGTTGGGCCTGGAGGGCATTATGCTAAGTGAAGTAAGTTAGAGAAAGATAAATACTGTATGATCTCACTTAAATGTGAAATCTAAAATAGCCACACTTGTAGAAATATAGAATAGAATGGTGGCTGCCAAAAGCTGCAGGGTAGGGGAAATAGTAAGATATTGGGTCAAATGATAAAAACTTTTAATTATAAAATGAAATAAGTTCTGGCAATCTAATGTACACCATGGTGACTACAGTTAAAATACCATATCATATACTTGAAGGTTGCTAAAAGAGTAAATCTTGGGGTATCTGGATAGCTCAGTTAAACCTGACTCTTGATTTCAGCTCAGGTCACAATCTCACAGTTTGTGAGATCAAGCCCCACATCAGGCACTGCGCTGATAGAGTGAAGCCTGCTCGGGACTCGCTCTCCCCTCTCTCTCTTTGCCCTTCCCTCTCTCCTCTCTCTCTCTCTCTCAAAATACATAAATAAAAACTTTAAAAAAGAGTAAATCTTAAATGTTCTCACTGCCGCTCCCCCTCAAAAACAAGTATGTGACATGATAGAGATGTGACCCTATTGTGATAATCATTTCACAACATATACATGTATCAAATCTTCAAGTGTATACATTAAACTTACACAATATTACATGTCAGTTATATTTCAATATATATAGGGGTGGAGTGGAGAACAGTGCCACACTCACTTTGAGAAATTTCTACAAGGCATTGTTTCCCAAACAATAGGAAACACGAGAGGAATAAGTTCTAGTATGCACCACCAGATACCATGTCCATAACAAAATTACAGAATTGCCCCACCCAGAACAGATATATCACTAACACAAAGATGTGAGAATAAACAGAAGGTAACCACTGAAACTCAATCTGAGAAACACACCACCTTATTATGCTATGATCAGTAAATTGGCATATAATTACTGCTGTACCTAGAATCCATAATGCCAAGTAAATTGCATCATCCAAGAAATAAATGTGCCACATCTTAGCACTCAATACTCATGAATCCAGTTACTGGACAATGCAACACTGCCACAAAAACTAATGTTTCCACACTATTCTCGCTAGCACAAACCACAGTGAGAGCAGGAATGCAATCCCTATCCATTTCTACATCCAAATATCAAATGAATACATCAAGAATGACAGTTATAGAATCATTATTTTACAACTACCAAAACAATAAATGATTCAAGCAAAAATCATAAATGGATATGAAAATCAACATGAGAAAATTACTCATTAAAAAAAGGAAAAAAGTAACTTTACATAACAGAAATATGACAAACACCAGTTGAAACAAGTAGTCAAATTTAACATCCCCAATAATGATACTCTCCTAATTATAATGCTCTGTGCTGAGAACTTATTATCACTATTTCCTGCCAAATATACAAAAACGCATAAACTGACTGTTATCACAAGGAAACATTCAGAGAAATACCAGTTGAGGGACAATCAAAAACAAAACAAAACAAAACAAAACAAAACACTGGCATATACCTTTCAAAAATGTCCACGTAAGTTAGAAAAGTTAAGGAATTGTTCTAGTTTAAAGATTAAAATGACATGACAAATAACTGCAATAAGAAATCCCAAACTGGATCCTGGATTGGAAGGAGAAAAGAATTCTGTTGAAATAGGTATTATTGGTATTTACTTACTTATTTACTTACTTATTTATTGGCAAAAGTTGGAGTTCAGTAGACAGAGGCAAGAAGCTGGGAAGACCATAAGTTAAAAGTAACAGAGTGTTACACAGAGAAATCCAGAGATGTTCCAGAGGGTCTCCCTTTAGTATTCAGCAAAATACTGATCAGTACATGCATAGGAGAAAACTACCCAACAGTGGGGAGAGAATCAGCCAAGAGGATTATAAAGAAGAATGCCTGGTCCTCACACAAGATAGGAAATAATGCATGCTCCTTCAGCCAAAATGGAAAGCTTCCCAATTCATGGGGAACTGGTGACACTAGAGGGTCTTCCTTTCTGAGTAGTGGGGAATAATTAGCCCTAGAATAATTACTATAGTGAGAACTCTTCACACCAAAAAAAGACACATAAAGCACGAAATCGTTTTCATAATGGTTTCAATAAAATTGAAAAACATTCATAAAAACACATAAAAAACACAAAAGGATCAAATGGTTTCCAAGTAAGCTAACTGCATTCAAGAATAAACCTTAAGGGGTGCCTGGGTGGCTCAGTGTCCAACTTTAGCTTGGGCCATGATCTCCTGGTTCAGGGTTTGAGCCCTGCGTCAGACTCTGCTGACAGCTCAGAGCCTGGAGCCTGTTTCAATTCTGTGTCTCCCTCTCTCTCTCTCTCTCTCTGCCCCTCTCCTACTCACACTCTGACTGTCTCTCTCTCTCTCTCAAAAATAAACATTAAAAAAATTTTTTTAAAAACAATAAACCTCAAGAACATTTATAGGAAAATAAAAAAAAAATCAAGCACCCTGTAAATTAACACTCACAATGAGTGGTAATCAATCAAAAGTTACCAGACAAAAAAAAAAGGAAAATGATTGATAATAAGAACAAAAATCAATTGAAACCCAACTAGAATTGGCACAAATGTTAAAATTAGCAACAAAGTCACTAAAATAGTTATTATAGGGGTGCCTGGGTGGCTCAGTCAGTTGAGCATCAAACTCTTGATTTCAGCTCAGGTCACAATATCACGGTCGTGAGATCGAGTCCCTCCATGCTGAGTTGGAGCCTGTATGGATTCTCTCTCACCCTCTTTCTCTCTGTTCCTCCCATTTGTGTGCACATATGCACACAGGTGCTCTCTCTCTCTCAAAATAAATAAATAAATTTAAAAATAAATAAACAAACAGATAAAATCTTAAAAAAAAACCAGGAAGATGCTCAACATCACTCATATCAGGGAAATGGAAATCAAAACCAAAATGAGATATCACCTCACACCTGTCAGGATGGCTAAAATCAAAAACTCAAAAAACAGCAAGTGTTGTGGCACCTAGGTGGTTCAGTCGGTTAAGTGTCCACCTTTGGTTCAGGTCATGATCTCGCGGTTGGTGAGTTCAAGACCTGCATCAGGCTCTGTGCTGACAGCTCAGAGCCTGAAGCCTATCTTGGATTCTGTGCCTTCCTCTTTCCGTCTCTCCCCTGCTCACACTGTGTGTGTGTCTCTCTCTCTCAAAAATAAACAAATATTAAAAAAAATTTTTAAAGAAACAAGTGGTGGTCAACAAAAGAAAGCTGGAGTAGCCATACTTATATCAGACAATCTAGACATTAAAATAAAGACTGTATCAAGAGATGTAGAAGGGCATCATATCATAATCAAGGGGTCTATCCACCAAGAAGACCTAATAAATTGTAAACATTTATGTGCCAAATGTGGGAGTACCCAAATATATAAATCAATTAATCACAAACGTAAAGAAACTCATCAGTAGTAATACCATAATAGTAGGAGACTTCAACACCCCACTCACAGCATTGGACAGATCATCTAATCAAAAACAAGGAAACGATGGCTTTGAATGACACACTGGACGAGATGGACTTAACAGATATATTCAGAACATTTCATCCTAAAGCAGCAGAATATACATTCTTCTCCTGTGCACAGGGAACGTTCTCCAGAATAGAACATATACTGGAACACAAATAAGCCCTAAGTAAGTACAAAAAGATCAAGATCATACCGTGCATATTTTCAGACCACAACGCTATGAAACTCGAAATCAACCACAAGAAAAAATTTGGAAAGGTAACAAATACTTGGAGACTAAAGAACATCCTACTGAAGAATGAATGGGCCAACCAAGAAGTTAAAGAGGAAATTAAAAAGGTCATGGAAGCCAATGAAAATTATAACACCACAACCCAAAACCTCTGGGATGCAGCAAAGATGGCCATAAGAGGAAAGTATATAGCAATCCAGGCCTTCCTAAAGAAGGAAGAAAGATCTCAGATACACAACCTAACCTTAAGCCTTAAGGAGCTGGAAAAAGAACAGGAAACAAAACCCAAAACCAGCAGAAGACAGGAAATAATAAACATTACAGCAGAAATTAATGTCATCGAAACCAAAAAAAAAAAAAAAAACAGTAGAAAAGATCAATGAAACCAGAAGCTGGTTCTTGGAAAGAATTAACAAAATTGATAAACCACCAGGCAGTTTAATCAAGAAGAAAAAGGAAAGGACCCAAATAAATAAAATCAAGAATGAGAGAGGAGAGATCACAACCAACACAACCGGAATAAAAACCATAATAAGAGAATATTATGAGCAATTATATGCCAATAAAATGGGTAATCTGGAAGAAATGGATAAATTCCTAGAAACATATACACTACCAAAACTGAAACAGGAAGAAATCGCAAATTTGAACAGACCCATAACCAGTAAGGAAATCGAATCAGTAATCAAAAATCTGCCAAAAAACAAGAATCTAGGGCCAGATGGCTTTCCAGGGGAATTCTACCAAACATTTAAGGAAGAGTTAACACCTACTCTCTTGAAGGCGTTCCAAAAAATAGAAATGGAAGGAAAACTTCCAAGCTCTTTCTATGAAGCCAGCATTACCTTGATTCCAAAAGCAGACAGAGACCCCACTAAAAAGGAGAACTACACACCAATTTTCCTGATGAACATGGAAGCAGAAATCTTCAACAAGATATTAGCCAACCGGATCCAACACTACATTAAAAAAATTATCCACCACGACCAAGTGGGATTTATACCTGGGATGCAGGGCTGGTTCAATATCTGCAAAACAATTAACATGATTCATCACATCAATAAAAGAAAGGACAAGAACCACATGATCCTCTCAATAGATGCAAGGAAGCATTTGACAAAATACAGCATCCTTTCTTGATAAAAACCCTCAAGAAAGTAGGGATAGAAGGAGCATACCTCAAGATCATAAAAGCCATATATGAAAGACCCAAACGCTAATATCATCCTCAATGGGGAAAAAGGGAGAGCTTTCCCACTAAGGTCAGGAACAAGACAGGGATGTCCACTCTCGCCACTGTTATCCAACATAGTATTGGAAGTCTTAGCCTCTGCAGTCAGTCAACACAAAGAAATAAAAGGCATCCAAACTGGCCAGGAGGAGGTCAAACTTTCACTCCTCGCAGATGACATGATACTGTATATGGAAAACCCAAAAGATATCACCAAAAATTGCTAGAACTGATTCGTGAATATACCAAAGTTGCAGGATATAAAATCAATGCACAAAAAATCAGTTGCATTCCTATGTACCAACAATGAAGTGACAGAAAGAGAAATCAAGGAATCTATCCCATTTACAGCTGCACAAAAGACAATAAAATACCTAGGAATAAATCTAACCAAAGAGGTGAAAAATCTATACACTGAAAACTATAGAAAGCTTATGAGAGAAACTGAAGAAGACACAAAAAAATGGGAAAAGATTCCATGCTCCTGGATGGGAAGAACAAATATTGTTAAAATGTCGGTCGATACTACCCAAAGCAATCTACATATTCAATGCAATCCCTATCAAAGTAACACCAGCATTCTTCACAGAGCTAGAACAAATAATCCTAAAATTTGTATGGAACCAGAAAAGACCCCGAATAGCCAAAGCAATCTTGAAAAAGAAAACCAAAGCAGGAGGCATCACAATCCCAGACTTCAAGCTACACTACAAAGCCTAATCATCATGACAGTATGGTACTGGCACAAGAACAGACACTCAGATCAATGGAACAGAACAGAGAATCCAGAAATGGACCCACAAACGTATGGCCAACTAATCTTTGACAAAGCAGGAAAGAATAGCCAATGGAATAAAGACAGCCTCTTCAGCAAGAGGTGCTGGGAAAACTGGACAGCGACATGCAGAAGAATGAACCTGGACCACTTTCTTACACCATACACAAAAATAAATTCAAAATGGATGAAACACCTCAATGGAAGACAGGAAGCCATCAAAATCCTCGAGGAGAAAGCAGGCAAAAACCTCTTTGATCTTGCCCGCAGCAACTTCTTACTCAACACGTCTCCGGAAGCAAGGGAAACCAAAGCAAAAATGAACTACTGGGATCTCATCAAAATAAAAAGCTTCTTTCCGCACAGCAAAGGAAACAATCAGCAAAACGAAAAGGCAACTGACAGAATGGGAGAAGATATTTGCAAATGACCTATCAGATAAAGGGTTAGTATCCAAAATCTACAAAGAAGTTATCAAACTCAACACCCAAAAAACAAATAATCCAGTGAAGAAATGGGCAAAAGACCTGAATAGACACTTCTCCAAAGAAGACATCCAGATGGCCAACCAACACATGAAAAAATGCTCAACATCACTCATCATCAGGGAAATACAAATCAAAACCACAATGAGATACCACCTTACACCTGTCAGAATGGCTAAGATTAACAACTCAGGCAACAACAGATGTTGGCGAGGATGTGGACAAAGAGGATCTCTTTTGCACTGTTGGTGGCAGTGCAAGCTGGTGCAGCCACTCTGGAAAACAGTATGGAGGTTCCTCAAAAAACTAAAAATAGAACTCCCCTAGGACACAGCAATTGCACTACTAGGCATTTATCCAAGGGATACAGGTGTGCTGTTTCGAAGGGACACATGCACCCCATGTTTATAGCAGCACTATCAACAACAGCCAAAGTATGGAAAGAGCCCAAATGTCCATCGACAGATGAATGGATTAAGAAGATGTGGTCTATATATGCAATGGAATATTACCCAGCAATCAAAAATAATGAAATCTTGCCATTTGCAACTAGTGGATGGAACTGGAGGGTATTATGCTAGCAAAATCAGTCAGATAAAGACAAATATCATATGACTTCACTCATATGTAGAATTTAAGAGACAAAACAGATGAATACAAGGGAAGACAAGCAAAAATAATATAAAAACAGGGAGGGGGACAAAACATAAGAGACTCTTAAATGTGGAGAACAGAGGGTTGCTGGAGGGGTTGTGGGAGGGGGGATGGGCTAAATGGGTAAAGGCATTAAGCAATCTACTCCTGAAATCACTGTTGCACTACATGCTAACTAATTTGGATATAAATTTAAGAAAGCAGGAAAGAAAGAAAGAAAGAAAGAAAGAAAGAAAGAAAGAAAGAAAGAAAGAAAGAAGAAAGAAAAAGAAAGACAGACTTATTCTTCTCAAACTATGCAAAAAAAAAAAAAAAAAAGCTAGAAAAGCAATGAAAGCTTCCAAATTTACCAAAACCACATAAAGACACACACACACAAAAGACAATTACAGGCCAATACCTCTGATGAACACAAATGCAAAAATCTTCAACAAAATATTAACAAAGCAAATCCAACAATACATTTAAAAAAATCATTCGCCACAGTCAAGTGAGATTAATTCCTGGGATGCAGGGTGGTCCAATATTTGCAAATCAATCAACGAGATACATCCTATGAACAAGAAAGGATAAAAACCTATGATTATTTCAACAGATGCAGAAAAAGCATTTGGGAAAGTGCAACATCCATTCATCATAAAACCCCCAACAAAGTAGGTTGAAAGGGAACATACCTCAAAATAATAAGTCCTTATGTGAAAACCCACAGCTAACATCATTATCAATTGTGAAAAACTGGGAGTTTTTGCCCTAAATTCAGTAATAAGACAAGGCTATCCACTCTCACCACTTTTATTCAGCATGGTACTGGGAAGTCCTAGCCACAGCAATCAGCAAAAAAAAAGAAATAAAAGGCATCCAAATTAGTAAAGAAGAAGTCAAAGTCTATTTGCAGATGACAGGATACTATATATAGAAAACCCTACAGACTCCACCAAAAACTACTAGAACTGATAAATGAATTCTTGTGTTACTGATTTTAGTTATTCTGACAGGTATGAGGTGATTGTGGTTTTGATTTGCATTTCCCTGATGATTAGATCTGGAGCATCTCTTCATGTATCTATTGGCCATCTGTATATGTCTTATTTGGAGAAATGTCTGTTCACATCAACTGCTTAGTTTTTAATTGGATTATTTCTTTTTTGGATGTTGATTTGCATAAGTTATATATTTTGGATACTAACCACTTATTGGATATATCATTTGCAAATATCTTCTCCCATCCAGTAAGCTGTTTTTCAGTTTTGTTTCCTTTGCTGTGCAAAAGCTGTTTATTTTGATGTATTCCCAATAGTTGGGTTTTTTTTCTCCTTTTTGCTGTTGTTGCTTTTGTTTCCCTTGTCTTAGGAGACATATCTAGAAAAATGTTGCTGCGGCCAATGTCAGAAAATTACTGTCTGTGCTCTTTTCTAGAAAGGATTTTTATGGTTTTAGCTCCCATATTTAGGTCTTTAATCCATTTTGAGTTATTTTTGTGTATGGTATAAGAAAATGGTCCTGGGGCGCCTGGGTGGCTCCATCGTTTGAGCGTCCGACTTCGGCTCAGGTCATGATCTCACAGTTCGTGAGTTCAAGCCCCACGTTGGGCTCTGTGCTGACTGCTCAGAACCTGGAGCCTGCTTTACATTCTGTGTCTCCCTCTCTCTCTGCCCCTTCCCTGCTCACGCTCTGTCTCTCTCTGTCTCAAAAACAAATAAACAGTAAAAAAAATAAAATGGTCCAGTTTCATTCTTTGGCATGTGGCTATCCAGTTTTCCCAATACCATTTATTGAAGAGACTTTTTCCTTTTTTTGATGTGTATTTATTTAATTTGAGAGAGAGTGTGTGTGAGTGGAGTGGGGGCAGGGCAGAGAAAGAAAGAGAAAGTGGAGGGGGGTGGAGGGAGGGAGAGGGAGAATCCCAAGCAGGCTCCACGCTGTCAGCACAGTATCTGATGCAGGGTTCAATCTCATGAACTGTGAGATCATGACCTGAGCCAAAATCAAGAGTCAGATGCTTAACCTACTGAGCTACCCAGGTGTCCCAAGACTGTCTTTTTCCCGTTGGGTTGATTGTGGGTTGATTTCTGGGTTTTCTATTGACCTATGTGTCTATTTTTGTGCCAGTACCATACTGTTTCGGTTACTACAGCTCTGTAGTATATCTTGAAATCTGAGATTGTGATACCTCGTTTTGTTTTTCTTTTTCAAGATTGCTTTGGCTATTCAGGATCTTTTGTGGTTCCATATAAATTTTAGGATTGTTTGCTCTAGTTCTGTGAAAAACGCTGTTGGTATTTTGATAGGGATTGCATTAAATCTGTAGATTGCTTTGAATAGTATAGACATTTTACCAATATTTGTTCTTCCAATCCATGAGTATGGAATACCTTTCCATTTGTTTGTGTTATCTTCAGTTTCTTTCATCAGTGTTTTATAGTTTTTGGTGTACAGGTCTTTGACCTCCTTGGTTAAGTTTATTCTTAGATATTTTTTATTTTTGGTGTAATTGTATATGGGATTGTTTCCTTAATTTTTCTTTCTGCTTCTTCATTACTGGTATACAGAAATGCAACAGATTTCTGTATACTGATGTTGTATTCTGTTGATATATCTGGTAAGTGGTTAATATCCAAAATATATAAAGAACTTATACAAATCAACATCCAAAAAAAATAATCCAATTAAAAACTAAGCATTTGATGTGAACAGACATTTTGCCAAATAAGACATATACAGATGAAAAAAAAAAAAAAAAAAGACACATACAGATGGCCAATAGACACATGAAGAGATGCTCCAGATCTAATCATCAGGGAAATGCAAATCAAAACCACAATCACCTCATACCTGTCAGAATAACAAAAATCAGTAATACAAGAAACAACGTGTGGAGAAAAGGGAACCCTTGTGCACTGTTGGTGGAACCATAAACTGGTGCAGCCACTGTGGAAAACAGTATGGAAATTCTTCAAAAAATTAAAAACAGAATTACCACATGACCCAGTAATCCCACTACTAGGCATTTACCCAAAGAATACAAAACACTAATTTGAAAAAATACATGTACCTGTATCTTTATTGCAGAATTACTTACAACAGCCAAATCATGAAAGCAACCCAAGTGTCCACTGATGGATGAATGGATAAAGAAAACATGATATGGAGCACCTTGCCAGCTCAGTCACTAAAGCATTCAACCCTTGATCTTGGGGTTGTGAGTTTGAGCCCCTCGCTGGGCATAGAGCTCAAATGAAAAAAAAAAGAAGGGGTACCTGGGTGGCTCAGGTCATGATCTCATGATTCGTGAGTTCAAGCGCCACATCAGGCTCTGTGCTGACAGCTCAGAGCCTGGAGCGTGCTTCACATTCTGTGTCTCCCTCTCTCTCTGCACCTCCCCAAGTCACGCTCTGACTCTCAAAAATAAATAAAAACGTTAGAACAAGTTCTAAAAAAAGGAGACGATGTGGTATTTGTGTTCAATAAAATATTACTCAGCCACAAAAAAGAATGAAATTCTTGCTATTTGCAACAACATGGGTGGCACTAGATGGTCTAATGGTAAGTGAAGTCAGTCAAAGAAAGATAAATATATGATTTCACTCACAGGTGAAATTCACTAACTTAAATGTGAATTTAAGAAGTAAAGCAAATAAAGAAAGGAAAAAAGGCAAACAAAAAACCACTCTTAAATATAAAGGATGAACTGATGGTTACCAGATGGTTACCAGGAGGATGTTCAGGTGAAATAGGTGAAGGGGATTAAGAGTACACTCACCATGAAAACAGTGAGTAATATATAGAATTGTGGAATCACTATAATGTACATCTAAAACTAATATAACACTATGTTAATTACACTGAAATTAAAAAACAATTTTGTAATATTTTTTAAGTTAAAAAAATTTAAAAGTTGACATTTGATCAAAGGCATGAAAAAGGTAAAAAGATCCAGTGATACAACTATCTGGGGGATGAATACTCCTGGTAGAGGGCACAGTAAATGCAAAATAAAAAAGTCTTGAGGTACCTTTCTTGCACCCAGCAACCTTGGAGTCCGCTCTTAGTTGGGGCCATCCTGCACCTAAGACAGGTGAAAAAGTCGCTAGAGTTGATAACTCTAGGCTCCAGCTCATAATGAAAAGTGGAAAGTATGTGCTGGGATAGAAGCATACTCTGAAAATGATCAGACATGGCAAAGTGAAATTGGTCATCTTCGCCAACAACTGCCCACCCCTGAGGAAATCTGAAACAGACACTACATCATAGTGGCCAAAACTGGTGTCCACTACAATGGCAATAATACTGAACTGGACACAGTATGTGGGAAATAATACAGAGTATGCATACTGGCTATCAGTGATCCAGGTGATTCTGATATCATTAGAAGCATGGACAGCACAGACTAATGAAAAATAAATCATGCAAAATTTTTCAATAAAAACGGCTAGAGTTTAAAAAAAAAAATGTGGAAGCAGAACTATGCCTGTTATGTTCAAGGAAAAGGAGCCAGAGAAGCTGGGTGGCTCAACCTCATGGTTGGCAAGTTTGAGCCCCACATTGGGCTTGCTGCTGTCGGCACAGAACCCACTTCGGATCCTCTGCCCACCCCCCTCTCTCTGTCCCTCCTCCACTTGTGCTCTCTTTCTCAAAAATAAATAAAACATTAAAACAGAAGGAAAAGAAAAAGAGGCCAATGTGGCTGAAACACAATTAGCAAAAGAGAAGAGGAATTACATTAGGAGAGGATTCAAGACTAGAAAGCTAGATCATTTGTATCTTGTAGGCAATGTTAATTTCTAGTTCTTAAACTGAATGAGACAGAAAATCTCAGTATTTTGAACAGAACATGATCTGATTTAGATTTTTAAAAAAGATCACTCTGGCTTTTGCTATAATCTAACTGAGTGATAATCATATCTTGGTCCAGGTTGGTAGCAGAAGAGGTGGTAGTAGTCAGATCCAGACATGTGAAGACAGAGCCATTTGTTATCCAATGCAAAAGATAAGAGTCAAGGACAGTACCAAGGTTTTGGGCTTAGGTACCAAAAGGGTTACAGCCAATTACTGATACAGGAAGGAAAAGCTATGTTCAAATATTATAACTGAATAGTGCCTCCCTCCTCCCCCCACCGCCCCCCCCCCCCACAACCTTCACCCCCCAGCAAAGATGACCACATCCTAATCCCTGGAACCTGTGAATATGTTACCTTACATGGCAAAAAGGGATTCTGGAGGTGTGATAATGATCCTGAGATTGGAAAATTATCAGAATGGGCCCAACATATAATCACATGAGTCTTTATAAAGAGAGGCAGATGGTCAGAGTCAGAAAAGAAAATGTGACAACAGAAGCAGAGGGAGAAGGGGGAAGTGAAGATGGAAGCAGAGAGACAGAGATGTGAAAACAGAAGCTGAGGTTGCAGTGATGCCACTGCTGGCTTGGAATTTTAAAGAAGGTCATGAGCTAAGGAATGCAGGTAGTCCCTGAAAGCTGGAAAAGGCAAGGAAACCGATTCTCCCCCAGAGCCTCCAGAAAGAACCCAATTCTGTGGCCTACTATAGACTTACCATCTCCAGAATTATAAAATGGTAAGTTTGTGTTGTTTTAAACTGCTAAATTTGTAGCAATTTGTCACAACAGCAATAGAAAATTAATGTAAATACAATAGTTTGAATATTTAGAAATTAAGAACTATATGTATCAGATTTTTTTGTATTATAACAAAATCTCCTTCAAAACTTGAAAACAATGCCATAGGACTAAAAGACTGTACACTCAGAAGGTATTGTGTCAAGTTAAACAAATGTCTTAGCATTATAAATAAACTGTAACTCCTTATAAACTTTTCATGCAATTTTTAATGAATTCTGGGAGTATCCTTTTTGATAAAGACAAAAAACGAGGGCACCTGGGTGGCTCAGTCGGTTAAGCATCAGAGTCTCAATTTCAGTTCAGGTCATGATCTTATGGGAGATGGAGCCCAGAGTTGAGCTCTGCCCTGACAGCATGGAGCATGCTTGAGATTCTCTCTCTCCTTTCCACTCTGCTCCTCCCAGAACACACTCTCTCACTCTCTCAAGGTAAATAAATAAACTTAAAAAAAAATGTTTAAAAAAGACAAAAAACAGAAGTCATTAATGACATCTCTATTGCTCAAAAGCAAAAAATATATATTTCACATAAAATTTAAGGCACATTTTGTAAAAATGTTTTATAAAGTATTTTTTATTTTATTATCTTTTCAAGCAAGCTCTACATCCAACATGAGGCCTAAACTCATGACCCTGAGATCAAGAGTTGCATGCTTTATGGACTAAGCCAGCCAGGCACCCCTTTAGGTACATTTTTAATTTCTGTTCTTCTGAGCAAAACCATGTTACTGGATGATTTTGCTCTTACTCCAAATAATGGACAACGGGATTTTACTATGTATCTAAAAAACAAACAAACAAAAAAAAACAAAACAAAACAAAAAACCAAAAAACCAATTAACTATTTTATCTAACGAAAGGAAAAATGTTAATAATAAGTTGGTTTTTCAGAGTTACTCTAGCAAAGTAACAACTATAAATTTATTTCATCTACCAAACATTAAAGCAACTCCTACTATTATAAAACTCTTTTGGGGCACCTGGTGGCTCAGTCAATTAAGTGTCCAACTTCAGCTCAGGTCGTGATCTCACGGTTCAGGAGTTCGAGCCCCAAGTCAGGTCTTTGCTGACAGCTCAGAGCTTGGAGCCTGCTTCAAATTCTGTCTCCCTCTCTCTCTGCCCCTCCCCCACTCACGCTCTCTTTCAAAAATAAACATTAAAAAAAACAGTAATAAAATAAAATTCTTCTATTTGTAAAAATGTAGATTCCAAGTCAATCAAAACATTGTTTAAAATTTCTGGAAACTTTTTAGATTAGGTATCAATGTTTATATTAATAAATGAAAAAAAGAACACAGGTCCTACATGTATCTTTACAAAAGTCCTTAACAATTACTAAGTCCTTTTTCACAGACAAGAATTAAAATCAATCAGGAAATACCAGCAATTTTAGTTGTAATTTTTTTCATCAAATTTTTTAAAAATTTTAAGTTTATTTATTTTGAGACAGGGCGAGCATGAGTGGGGACGAGTAGAGAGAGAGGGAGAGAGTGATAGAGGGAGAGGGAGAGGGAGAGGGACAGGGACAGGGAGGGAGGGGAGGGAGAGAGGGGAGAGAGAGGGAGAGAGTTTCTCTTTCTCTCTTTCTCTCTTTCTTTCTTTCTTTCTCTCTTTCTCTCTTTCTTTCTATCTCTCTAAGATGAATTCCTCACCATTAATGCTCCTTTACCTGTCAGCAAATCTCCCTACACAGGGCTTGAACTCCCAAAACTGTGAGATTATGACCTGAGCAGAAATCAAGAGACGCTTAGGCAACTGAGCCACCCAGGTGCCTCTTAGCATCACATTTTAGAAAAAATATTTTTACTGTCACTTTTTCTAGAGGTTGAAATAATAAAACAAAAACCATCTAAATTTTTACTGAAGATGATTTTTAAATTTCTAACATTAACTGCATTAGTATCCTGGAAAACCGCTGTCTACAACACTGTTGTCCACAACGCTGTTCTACCTATAGATTGTGGGTGTTAACACAGGCAGTATCTGGTCACTCCTAATGCTGATAATGTATCTGAAAGATATTTTTATTAGGAACAATTTAAACACGATACAGTTGTTTCCAGAAGGATAGCAAAATCATTTTCCTTCCTTTGCTCAATTTCCACACTAAATATAATCCACATTTAGAGCATTCTTATTTCTCTTAGTTATGTGGCTATTCCTATGCTTAAAACCAGCTACTTAAGAACACTGAACAAAGACCCTTACCCTTTGTTACACATGTTTCAACAGATTTATCTTTTTCTACTTTACTGGCAAAAATTACATTTCCACAAAATAAAGTAAGTGTTGGGTTAGTTAACTTGAGCTAGTAGTTAGGATATGATGCTAAAACAAGGCTAAACTGACTATGTGATCATATACAACCAATTAATTTTCATTTTCTACAGGGTCAGAGGCAGCATCAAAACCCCTGCTGGTCAGTTCTTTGGTCACAAGGAGAGCCAGTTGGGTCAAATGTACAGCTAGGTCAGCACAAATCCACTATCAGCATGTTCCATTTATCAACTTTACTACAAACAAATCATGTAAGAGCTGTCATCTCATAAGAGAAAAACACCAATATTATACCCACATAAAAAAGATGATAACCTAAGAGGTAAAATCTAATCTAACATGTAAAATCTATTTTAGATGTTAAACTGAAAAAATATTTTTAAATCTAATTCCATTAATCAATAGCTATACTGTGCATTTAAAAAAAACCACACTAAATTATTAGTCCTATTGCTAAAACAGATAATGGTGACCGTAATGACAGAATAGTGTAAAATATTTAAAAAGATGACAACCCTTAATCCCTTTAACCTCTCAGTTTTATTAATCCATGTACTTTACCTTTATGTATCAATTGTAATCTAAGAAAAACTATACCTTCAAATTATAATAAAAATTATGTTCCAAAGAGAGACAAATCTGTTTTTTTATTACTGGTAATAACCGCTACCCAATCACTTTTCTATTCTCAGTTTCTCTTCTGACCTATAACTCCCATAATATGCTGCAGTCAATGGAATTACCGCTTCAGTCCTTTAGATTTGCCACTCCTAGAGACAGTGAATTCCTTAGGAATAGCATATCTTCCACCTGGCCTTCTCCCCACCTTCAGTCCCTTAGAGTATAAACTGACACACTACATTATTCATTTGCTCACAGATCAGCCTCTCCTACTAACTACACTATGAAATTCTGTAGACACTAGGTGTGTTTCATCAACCCTTTACACAGTGGCAAGCTATACAAGACTTTTGAATACATGCAGTTGAACACTGAACAACTTAATGTTTGATTCTTTTCTATCCCACTCAGTATTTAAGAAGCACCCTCCAAATATGGACCACTGTGTTTTTTTGCATGAATCTCTGACCGAAGACACATTTTTTTCTGTTCCTACTAGTTTCAATAGTCTCTTTGGAGGGAAAAGCCTTGGATTATGCCTGGTCCCTTCTTCAATACAAATCGTTGCTACAAGATAATACAGAGTTAAGTATATACCTAATTTAGTAAAATCTCACAATAACATCCTTGATTAACCACGTGATCCTTACAAAATTTATAAACCTATAAATTCCAACACCTTTTTTTTTTAGTTTACACTAAGACTAAAGAATGCTTCCCAATATAACTGATATTAAGAAGGATGCCTGGAGAGATGGAGGTGGGAGCGGGGCGGGAGGTGGGGGGGAGAAGACCATAGTGAAAGAACAATTTAACACACTTCTTCCATTTCCACCTTTATCCCAAGAGAATTTAAACGTTAAGGGAAAAAACGGAGGTAGAATCTGTGACTCCAGAATAAGCCACAAAGAAACAAAAGACGCTTAATTTGCAAACTGTTTTAACCTACCCTTTCAAATAATTTTTCAAGAAGGATTTTTTTTTTTAAATCCACAGAATCTTTTGCTGTATCCAGGCGCAGCTGGATCTCATCTCACCCAACACACCCCACCTCCATACACATACACACAGCGTTACCACTCTGAGTCTCTGTACCAAACCAACCATCTCGGGAAAAATTAAATCATGAGGATCATTTCCTAATCCTTGCTGAAAAATACTTATAATTCTTTTTCCCACAGGAAAATTAACTATTCTAACGGGATTGTCGAGGGAAGGGGGGGTGGTGCTCATTATCATGCAGCTTCTCATTCTCCATAAGGAGGAAAATGGCAATAACTTCCAACAGACAACTGCTCTTCTACAGTAACCCCGGCTAGAAACTAAAAAATAAACAGAAATACCAGTCTCTTGAGGCATTTACATGAATATAAAACTGAGGCACTTTACTTTGCAACAACATAGCCCCTTAAAAATCCTCCAGAGCTTGGGGGAGGGGGTGATCCATCAATCCCCCACACACCCCTGCCATATGGGGGAGCAGGATTCTGTCAAATAGAAAAAAACACTCTCCGCCTCCACCGCCATCCCGAACACTGACGGGTACCGAGTGCGGGGGCGGCCGAGGGCAGAAGAAGCGAAGAGGCGGGGACACGACACATACACCGCAACGAGGACTGATTCATGGCTTTTTAAAATGTTTTAAAGCTACAATTTCCTCCAGCCGGAGGTTTCTCACCAATTCACCAGACCCAGCTCCCACCCTATTCTCCCCCTCCCCCGCCCTCGAGGGCTTAGCTAGGCTGGGTCCCCGCCGCGGCCCCAGCCCCGCGCGCCCTGCGCCCCCAAGCGCGGCCCCCGGCCCTGGGATCCCCCACGCGCTGCCCACCAGAGGCCCGACGCGCCCAGGCCGGGACATGCTTCACACCTGGATGTAGTTGTTCTCGCAGTAATCTGCCACCCGTTCCAGATTCGTGTAACTGTCGAAGAGGGCCCGGCGGCCCCCCGGGATTTCCTCCTCCAGCAGCATCTGCAGCTCCGCCATCTTCACATCCTCCTCCTCCTCATACAGACCGCAGAGGTAGCGGCGGCAGCAGTGCCTGGGAAACCCAAGACTGGGAGAGGAGGAGCAGCGGCGACCGCGGCGGCGGCAACTCGCGAGGAGCGAGAAACACCCCCCGCGCGCGACAGGGGAGGGGGCAGCAGAACGGGGGCGGGGCGCGAGCCGACGGACTCCGAGGACGGTCACCGCGGCGACGGACGGACGGGCGCGCGCACGCGCGCTCCCCTCCCTCCGCCCCCGGGCGCCCGAAAAAGATTCCCACCCTCCGCCGCGCCGCCCGCCCCTCCCCCACCTTCGGCGTTTCCTAGCGACCGCGGGAGTGGGGGCCGGGAAGCGCGCGGGAGTCGGGCGCGCGGTTAACCCTTCGGCCCCCGCAAGTTGCGTGGCTCGCTAAGTGTCTCCGGCGGCTTTTGTTGGTCCGAGTGAACGCGCTACCCGGCTCTGCTGTCTTCCCGCCCGCGCCCTCTTCGACTCCCCTTCGCGTTATTCTCAACCTGAGGCCGAACTCCGTGGTCATTGGACTGAAGGATAGCAGCCCACAAAAGTTCCGTGCAGCTTTAAGTGCGCCTTGCTTTCCATTTTTCTCTTCTTCTTTGACCTTATCCATCCTCTTTGGTACAGATAAGTAAATTCCAGTTTCATAATCCCGTATTTCCTGCACCCAGGCTTTTTTGCGCTTATTTGCCCACTAAAGCTATCGCCCCCACCCCCACCCGGCCAGGTTAGTCTCCGTTCGGCTCTCAATTCCCTGTCGCCTGGACCTCAGCTTTTTGTGCTTGCCCTCTCCATGATTCTCTTCCTCACTGACATCCTTTTCTGTCATTTCTCTGGTTCAATTCCACACCTTTTTTCTTCGTGTATCCAGTATTTAAAGTTCTGAAAATGGTTTTGCTGATGATAATTTTCTTACTCACATGGCTGCTACATGGATAAGATAATAGTATATGTGAAAGCACTTTGAAAAACGTTAAATGCTACAAAAATTCAAGGTAGATAATTTTGATTTTCGGAGTTACTCTGTTCTTGTTCCCCACATACTGTATGTTTTCCTAAATCTTGACTACTCCACACAATGTAATCTTTTAAAAAACCTAAAATTTTAAAAACCTAAAATATTAGACAACTGCTGAGTTGCCCATGACCTTAATTTATACCGTGGTAAATCAAGGTTGACTACATTTGCAGTTTAGAACAGGATCCATTATTTCAGGTCTCGTTCTTGCTTTTTGTGATATCTTAGTCCTTCTACGGTGATTCCCCCGCCACCTTTTTTTCCCAGATGCTGGGGCAAACTATATTATACTTCCTTGAAAAATCATTTGAATGTTATGCCATTCCAAATTTTTGGAGCAATCTCTGGTGTTATTATATTGGGTGTATGACATACACATTAGCAAAAATTTAGCAAGTTATTTTGAATTTTCAGTGTGGAACCCAAATTAAAGAATACTGAAAATGTCCAGTTTATCTAGTTTTATTCTTACATAACCACTTCAAACTTTTTTTTTCATGTTTTTTATTTATTTTGAGAGAGAGACAAAGCATGAGCAGGAGGGGTAGAGAGAGAGGAGAGAAAGAGAGAATCTCAAGCAGGCTCCAGACTGTCAGCACAGAGCCAGACTTGGGACTGGAACCCACAAACTGAGAGATCGTGACCTGAGCTGAAGTGGAGTCCAATGCTTAACTGACTGAGCCACCCAGGTGCCCCAAACATCTTTTGCTTTAGTGGTTCTCAAACTTAAGTATAAGGAGCTTGTTAAAAATGAAAGCTGTAGCGTCACACTCTAGGGATTCATTAGAGAGCAGTAGTGATGGAATGGGCTAGTTACTTAAATGACACATAAACTTGCTTCAAGGAATAAAATAGTATGAATAATCAAGTGAATAAAACAAATTGGATGAAACTTTTGTTTCAAACCTGAGTAAATCAAAAGGCAAGTGTTGAACTGTAACAAGCCCACCAGGTGAGTTAAGTGGTAAACGGACTCTTTCCCCATTATACTTATTTCTACCTAGCATTCTTTCAAATACTTCTTAGCAATTAGTCCAATAAACAGATCTCCCTGAGGGATAATGGTTATCCTAGGAATCACTGCCTGAAAATACTGGTACTTTCTTAAATTGACTGGTGACAACCTCTTTGGATCTTCTTTATCTGAAAAAACAAAGGTTTTAACTCAGGTATGTTGTTCTCAGACTTCAGCATGGATTGGAATCACTTTGGGGGCTTGTTAAAATACAGGATTGTTGGGGGCACCTGGGTGGCTCAGTCGGTTAAGGCATCCGACTTCGGCTCAGGTCACGATCTCACGGTCCCTGAGTTCGAGCCCCACATCAGGCTCTGTGCTGACCGCTCAGAGCCTGGAGCCTGTTTCAGATTCTGTGTCTCCCTCTCTCTCTGACCCTCCCCTGTTCATGCTGTCTCTCCCTGTCTCAAAAATAAATAAACATTAAAAAATTAAAAAAAAAATACAGGATTGTTGGGGCATCTGGGTGGCTCAGTTAGTTAAGCATCCAACTTCGGGTCAGGCCATGATCTCATGGTTCCTGAGTTCAAGCCCTGCCTTGGGCTGTAAGCACATAGCCCACTTGAGATCCTCTGTCTTCTCTCTTCACTCCTCCCCTGCTCGTGCCTGTGCTCGCTCGCGTGTTCTCTCTCTATCTTAAAAATAAATAAACATTAAAAAGAATTTTTAAAAAATAGGATTGCTAGCACCCACCCGCAGAGATTCTGATTCAGTTGGTCTGACCCAATTTATAGTTCTGGCCCAGGTAATGCTGATGAAATGGCCCTTCTGGCTCTGAAGGTGTATGATCATAATTTCTGGCAGCTGGGAATCACCACTAAGCAAGGAGCTTTTAACACTGAGCAGACAATTAGGAATCACCTCACACTTTTCAGAATGGCTAAAATCAACAACACAAGCAACAACAGGTGTTGGCAAAGATGTGGGAAAAAAGGAACCTTTTTGTACTGTTGGTAGGCATGCCAAGTGGTGCAGCCACTGGGGAAAGCAGTATGGAGTTTCCTCAAAAAGTTAAAAATAGAACTACCTTATGATCCAGTAATTGTAGTATTGGTACCCAAAAAGTACAAAAACACTAATTTAAAGGGATAGTATACCCGATGTTTATAGCAGCATTATTTACAATAGGCAAGATAGGGAAGCAACCCCAGTGTCTATCAATTGATGAATGGATAAAGATGGAATACAAACATACACGCAATGGGATATTATTAAACCATTAAAAAAAAAGAATGAAATCTTGCCATTTGCAATGACATAGATAGACCTAGAGAGTATAATGCTAAGTGAAATGAGAGAAAGACAAATAGCATATGATTTTACATGATTTTATTCATGTGTGGAATTTAAGAAATAAATCAGCCAAGGGAAAAAAAAATACAAACCAAGAAACAGAGTCTTTAAATTATAGGGAACAAACTCATCGTTACCAGAAGCGTGGTGGGTGAGGGGACAGATTAAATAGATGATGGGGAATAAGGAGTGCACTTGTCCTGATGAGCACCAGTTGATATATGGAACTATTGAATCACTGTATTATACACCTAAAACTAAGATAACACTGTGTTAACTAACTGGGATTAAAATAAAAACTTAAAAACCACTCAGCAGAATCTAAGGATCCAAGTATTTAGATAGATATCAGCTGCCACCATGATAATTTAAGCAAAAAGGAAGACAACTAGAAGTTCTATAAAAATATATGTATCGTGTGTATATATATTATCTGAGTGGTGGGATTATAAGAATTTTTGATTTTGTTCATCCTTTTCCTAAAATAAACATGGATTACTTTTCTAAGAGTCCAGTGAAACTATTATCTCCCAAAATTAGAGCAAATATTTTTATTAATACTGCCCAAGCTTACATTTTTTAAATTTTTTAATTTTTTTTAATATTTTTATATTTTATTTTTATTTTTTAATGTTTATTTTTGAAAGAGAGATAGAATGTGAGTGGGGGAGGGGCAGAGGGAGATTACAGGACTAGAAGCAGGCTCCAGGCTCTGCACTGTCAGCACAGAGCCCGACTTGGGGCTCGAACTCACAAACCATGAGATCGTGACCTGAGCCGAAGTCAGATGCTTAACCAACTGAGCCACACAGGCACCCCCATTCTTTTATTTTTGAGAGAGAGAGTGACAGAGAGTGAGCAGGGGAGGGGCAGAGAGAGAGGGAGACACAGAATCTGAAGCAGGCTCCAGGCTCCACACTGTCAGCATAGAGCCTGACTTGGGGCTTGAACCCACGAACTGTGAGATCATGACCTGAGCTGAAGTTGGATGCTTAATCGACTGAGCTGCCTAGGCGCCCCCCAAGGTAACATTTTTAAAGCAATTTTATCATCAGCTTGATTAAAAGTAAGCAGTATAGATTTTTTTTAACGTTTATTATTTTTAAGAGAGGAGAGAGAGAAAGCAGGGGAGGGGCAGAGAGAGAGGGGGGCAGAGGATCTGAAGCAGGCTCTGTGCTGACAGCAGCTAGCCCGATGTGGGGCTCGAACTCATGAACTACAAGATCATGACCCAAGTCGAAATCGGACTCTGAACTCACTGAGACAGCCAGGTGCCCCAACGTTTTTTAAAAAATGTTTATTTATTTTAGGAGTGAGAGAGAGAGAATGTAGGGAAGGGGCATAGAGAAAGGATCTCAAGCAGTCTCTGCACTGTCAGCACAGAGCCTGATGCAGGGCTCAAACTCACGAACCCTGAGTCATGACCTGAGCTGAAATCAGGAGTCAGATGCTTAATCTACTGAGCCATCCAGGCACCCCACTGATTCAAAGTAAGCATTAAATATTCCTGGATTTTTTACGTATTAATCCACTCATACCAAGTACAGTTGATTCTTTTAAAAATCGAATTGCAATCCTTCCTTCCTTCTTACTTCCCTCTCTCTTTCTCTCTTTCCCTTTCTTTCTTTCTTTCTTTCCTTTCTTTTCTTTTCTTTCCTTTCTTTCTTTTCTTTCTTTTCTTTCCTTTCTTTCTTTCTTTCTTTTTTCTTCTTTTTCTTTCTTTCTTTCTTTCTTCTTTCTTTTCTTTCTTTCTTCTTTCTTTCTCTTTCTCTTCTCTCTCTCTCTCCTCCTCTCTCTCTCTCTCATCTCTCTCTCTCCTTTCGTAAGCTTCACACCAGCACAGGAACTCACACAGGACTTAAACACAGACTCTGAATCAGGACCGAGCTGGTATAAGTTGACAGCTCTAACAATTAAGCCCCCAGGTGCCCCAATTGCAGTTCTCTATAACCATAAATTATAACTTGCTTTGGCCAAACTTTAATCCTCATTACCGTCTCTGGAAATAAATAATCTTGTTTTACATCATCTACAGTCTGATAAGCAAGACTTTTCGGGTTCATCATACCCTCATGTTGAACAAATCAAGGCAAAAAAGAGGAGCCTGATGGCTTACCCTTATAAACCTCACTTAGTTGTTCAGACTACTGTTAGTATACAGTAGTCCCCTGTTACCATAGGGAATGCTTTCCAAGACCCTCAGTGGATGCCTGAAACCTTGAATAGTACTGAGCCCTACATATACTATTTTCTCCTATACAGACATACCTAGGATAAAGTTTAATTTATAAATTAGGCACAGTAAGAGATTAATAACAAGTAACAATAGAACAATTATACTGTAATAAAAGGTATATGAATGTGCTATGTCTCTCAAAATATTTTGTTATACTGTACTCAACCTTAAGATGATGTGAGATGATGCCTATGTGATGAGATGAAGTGAAGTGAATGAGGTAGGCATTGCAATGTAGCAATAGGCATCTCCTTCCCGACTGCAGTTGATGTCTGGTAACTGAAACCACAGAAAGTGAAACTGTGGATAGGGGGAACGACTGTACCTTAAATTTGGCCAGTTCTAAATGGACCTTAAGGGATTCACAATTATTCAATATTTCATCATTGTAGTCATAAGACTGGTGAAAAAGTGTCAAATTCCTCTGCTGGAATAAAGACATACTATGTGGAATTCCTCTGATTTATATCATTCTAGTAACTGTATCCTTAAGTGAAGAAATTAAGGATTTGTTAATTTCTTAAGAAATTAAAGAAATAAATGTTGTTTAACTGAACTGTTTACATTGCTCATCTTACAACATCTATGAGACATACCCATTCACTCCAGACTTTCCACTCAGATTCTTTCTGCACATCACTGACATGCTAATTAACCATAACCATTGTTTTCACTATTAACTCTTTGCCCTGAAATTTTCTTTAAGTTTATTTATTTATTTTTTTTTCTTTTTTTTTTTTTTTAAATTTTTTTTCAACGTTTATTTATTTTTGGGACAGAGAGACACAGAGCATGAATGGGGGAGGGGCAGAGAGAGAGGGAGATACAGAATCGGAAACAGGCTCCAGGCTCCGAGCCATCAGCCCAGAGCCCGACGCGGGGCTCGAACTCACGGACCGCGAGATCGTGACCTGGCTGAAGTCGGCCGCTTAACCGACTGCGCCACCCAGGCGCCCCTATTTATTTTGAGAGAGAACTAGACAGTGCAAGTGAGGGAGGGGCAGAAAACAGAGGGAGAGAGAGAATCCCAAGCAGACCTCGTGCTGCCAGCTCAGAGCCTGAAATGGAGCTGGAACTCATGAAACCTCAAGATCATGACTGGAGCAGAAATCAAGAGTCAGACACCCAACCAACTGAGCCACCAACGCACCCCTCTCTCTTTTAAATGGCATCAACCTATCAGCTTTAGTATCCTTAATATTATTAAGAATGTCAATCAGTACTTAGTGTAAATGGATTTTCTCATAAATTTTTAAAATCTATTAAAGAGTAGCATCTATGGCACCTAAAGAATAAAACCAGCTGTTTCCTATCTGCACAAAGTATTTCCTGTAATAATTGTCCATTTTCCTCTTTTTACATTAAATGCTTGGAAACTATTAAATAAGAATGTCTTCCTTCTTCATGAAGATACTTTTGTGATGTTTTCCTTTTTTTTTTTTAATGTTTATCTATTTTTGAGAGAGAGCACGAGTGGGGGGAGAGAAGAGAGAGAGGGAGATACAGAATCTGAAGCAGATTCCAGACTCTGAGCTGTCAGCACAGAGCCAGACGCAGGGCCGAAACCCACAAACTGTGAGATCATGACCTGAGCTGAACTCGGATGCATAACCAACTGAGCCACCCAGGTGCCCCATGAGGTTTTCCTTTTTTACCTTGAGAAACTCAAAACTAGTTTTCTGGCTGCCATATGATTTTTTCAGGCAATACCAAGTTGGATATATATGTATACATATTTTATATATGTAATAACATATTTCAGTGAAGGAATATATATATTTCTTTTTTTTTTTCAACGTTTATTTATTTTTGGGACAGAGAGAGACAGAGCATGAACGGGGGAGGGGCAGAGAGAGAGGGAGACACAGAATCGGAAACAGGCTCCAGGCTCCGAGCCATCAGCCCGGAGCCTGACGCGGGGCTCGAACTCACGGACCGCGAGATCGTGACCTGGCTGAAGTCGGACGCTTAACCGACTGCGCCACCCAGGCGCCCCGGAATATATATATTTCAATGAAATGTAAAACAATTCCTTTTTGTGCAATTATGTTTCCTGTTAGAGATATTACACAGTACATAGGAGAAATGCAAACAGAGGGTTTTTTTTTTAGGTTTTTATTTAAATTCCAGTTTGCTTGCAGTGTAATATTAGTTTCAGGTCCACAATATAGTAATTGACACTTCCATACATCACCCGGTGCTCATCACAAGTGCACTCTTTAATCCCCATCATCTATAGTTAAGAGTCTGTTTCTTGGCTAGCCTCTGTCTCTCTCTTTTCCCTTTGCTTGTTTTGTGTCTTAAATTCCACATATGAGTGGAATTTAATGTGGTATTTGTCTTTCTCTGACTTAGTTAATTTGGCATAATACTCTCATGCTCTATCCATGTCATTGCAAAAGGCAAGATTTCATTTTTTATGGCGAATATTCCATTATATACGTGTATATGTATATGTATCTATATCTATACACCACATCTTTATCCATTCATCAACTGATGGACACTTGGGCTGTTTCCATAATTTGACAATTGTAGATAATGCTGCTGTAAATATGGGGGTACATGTATACATTTAAATTAGTGTTTTTGTGTTTTGGGGGGTAAATACCCGGTAGTGTGATTGCTGGATCGTAGGGTGGTTCTCTTTTTAACTTTCTGAGGAATCTCCATACTGTTTTCCAGAGTGACTGCACCAGGTTGCATTCCCATCACCAGTGCAAGAGGATTCTCCTTTCTCCCCATCATTGCCGACACCTGTTTTTTGTGGTGTTGATTTTAGCCATTCTGCCAAGTATGAGGTGATCATTGTAGTTTGGTTTTGCATTTTCCTGATAATAAGTGATGGTGAGCATCTTTTCATGTGGCTATTAGCCACCTGGATGTCTTTTTTGAAAAATGTCTATTCATGCCTTCTGCCCTTTTATAATTGAATTACTTGTACTTGTTTTTTTGAGTTGTATAAGTTCTTTATGTATTTTGGATACTAACCCTTTATCACATGTCATTGGCAAATCTCCCATTCCATAGGTTGCCTTTTATTTTTTAAGTTTATTTATTTTGAGAGAGACAGAGACAGCACAAGTCGGGGAGGGGCAGAGAGAGAGGAAGAAGAGAATCCCAAGCAGGGCTTGAACCCACAAAGTTGTGAGATCATAACCTGAGCCAAAAACAAGAGTCGGACGCTTAACTGACTGAGCCACCCAGGCGCCCCCCCATCCTATAGGTGCCTTTTCAGTTTGTTGATTGTTTCCTTCACTGTGCAGAAGGCTTTTATTCTGATGTAGTCCCAATAGTTTATTTTTGCTTTTGTTTTCCTTGCCTCAGGAGACATATCTAGAAAGAAGTTGCTACAGCCAACGTTAAAGAAATAACTGCCCGTGTTCTCTTCTAGGACTTTTATGGTTTCAGGTCTCACATTTAGGTCTTTAATCCATTTAAAATTTGTTTTTGTGTAGAGTGTAAGAAAGTAGTCCAGTTTCATTGTTTTCCAAGTTGCTGTCAGGTTTTCCCAGCACCGTTTGCTGAGGAGACATTCTTTTTCCCATTTGATATTCTTTCCTGTTTTGTCAAAGATTATTATGGGCTCATTTCTGCGTTTTCTATTCTGTTCCACTGATCTATGTGTCTATTTTTATGCCAGTACCATACTGTTTTGATTACTACCGCTTTGTGATATAACTTCAAGTCCAGAATTGTGATGCCTCTAGTTTTGCTCTTCTTTTTCAAGGTTGCTTTGGCTATTCAGAGTCTTTTGTGCTTCCGTGTAAGTTCTAGGATTGTTTGTTCTAGCTCTATGAAAAATGCTGTTGGTGTTTAGATAAGGATTGTATTAAATGTGTAGATTGCTTTGAGTAATATAGACATTTTAACAATATTTGTTTTTCCAATCTATGAGCATGGAATGTCTTTCCATTTCTTTGTTTTATCTTCAGTTTCTTTCATCAGTGTTTTATAGTTTTCAGAGTAAGAGGCCTTTCACCTCTTCGGTTAGGTTTATTCCTAGGTATCTTATTGTTTTAGGTGCAATTGTAAATGGGAGTTTTCTTAATTTCTCTTTCTGCTGTTTGATTATTGTTATATAGAAATGCAACAGATTTCTGTATGTTGATGTATCCTACAACTTGACTGAATTCATTTATCAGTTCTAGTAGTTTTTTGGTGGAGTTTAGGGTTTCCTATATATAGTATCATGTCATCTGCAAGGAACAAAAGTTTTACTTCTTCTTGCCAGTTTGATGCCTTTTATTTCTTTTTGTTGTCTGATTGTTGGGGCTAGGACTTCCATTACTATATTGAATAAAAGTGAGAGTGGACATACTTGTCTTGTCCCTGACCTTAGGGAAAAAGCTCTCACTTTTTCCTGATAGAGGATGATATTATCTGTGGGCTTTTCGCATATGGCCTTTATTATACTGAGGTATGTTCCGTCTAAACCTACTTTGTTGAGGATTTTTATCATGAGTGGATATTGTACTTTGTCAAATGCTTTTTCTGCAAGCAGAGTTTATTTAAACAATTACATGGTTAATTGAGTTCCCATCCTTACCCCCAAACAAGAAAAAAAATTATTGGTGATTAATATGTTCATAGTATTTATATGCATTTTGGGGTTTTAATTACATTTAAGACTATCAGGAAATTTTAATACGAAGTGCATATAACTTGGGCATTTTAAACCTTTGAAAAAAATGTTCTGTATATACAGTCAAAAGATAAATGCCTGGAATCTAAGCTTCACATTTTTTTCTAAGCTGACTCTATGCCCAACAGGGGGCTTAAACTTACATCCTAGAGATCAAGAGTCACATGTTCCACCAACTGAGACAGCCAGGTGCCCCTAAGCTTTACATTTTTAGGAAAGCTTTTCATCTGAACCCTGTGGTAATGATTGATATAAACTTTTAGTTTTAGTAATATGAACTTTGGTCTCAATTTCAGGGATATTTAATGGCTAAAAATGTACTACAGTATTTTGTATGAGTATACATTTTATTATATAATTTTAAAATTATTGAAAAAAAATAATAAAATAAAATAAAATTATTGAAAGAAATACTAATCCTCTGAAATTAGTTTGTAAAAAAACAAAACAAAACAAAAAGACAACTCATTTTCAGAAAGTCAGTAGCTATGTTGCCCATGAATCTCACACATTCTTTGTTTCATTTTTATTGAAAGTCATATTTTTTGTTTCCTTATTATGGAAATTATAAATATACAGTATGGAGAATGGTATAATGAATACAAAATACCCATTAATTAGATATAACAATAGCTTCTATTTTACCTTATTTTCTCATAGTATTCTTTACTAAAGAATTTTAAGTATAACATGACATTGAAGAATGTTAAGCATATATAACATGACATTTAACCCCTCCTTTATTTTAGTATATATCTCTAAAAAATAAGGACATTTTGCTATGTAATCATAATAT
Organism: Lynx canadensis; assembly: GCF_007474595.2. NCBI lineage: Eukaryota > Metazoa > Chordata > Mammalia > Carnivora > Felidae > Lynx > Lynx canadensis. Next base: position 188,864,779 of record NC_044310.1, on the reverse strand, counting down.
CCTTAGTGCACCAAACAAAATCAGTAATAATCCTCTCATACTATCCAATTCCGGTGAAAAATATTTTTAAGAAGAAATTATTCTAATAAAGACAAGGAATATCATATACCAGAATACAACCTGAGGGATTTTACTTAACTACTTAGTAATATATAACAGTTTTCTTTCAGAGACAACAAAATAGCTCCTTTCCTTGTGAAATATAAAAAGAGAAAAAATATTTTTTAAGTTTTTATTTTAATCACCAGGTGTTCATCAGAAGTGCACTCCTTAATCCCCATCGCTTATTTCACCCATCCGCCTCCCCTCTGGTAACCATCATTTTGTTCTCTATAGTTAAGGAGAAAATAACTTTTTCCATTAAACTGTGAAAGTGGACAATATAAGCCTGAAATTTATTCATGGTAATATATCTCTGTGTATAGGTAAAACCACGGGGTAGACAGTTTATCTTGAAAGGTATATGTTTTTAAAGAATAAAAATTCGTCTGTTCTTTAGTCCTTACTAAAATAGGCTTTATGTATCCTGCCCTGCAAAAAACACTGAATTTCAGAGCTAAAACATAAAACAGGTAATAGTTTTTTCACAGCAGCTTACAAGTCAGTTCACAAAAATTGATTTCTAAAATTACTTACTTTTGTTCACATTTTTGTTTAAATTATGTTAAAGATTTCATAAAACTTCAAGCCTCAAAATGTACTAACTGGGTTTTTATTACTGAAAACTATACAGTACTGACCTTCATTTAATAACATGAGTTGCTAACAGTTTTAAACGTACCAGTTGAGTATGCATTACTACCATTAGAACCTCTTTGCTGAATATTAACTGATCTACAGTATGTATGATTTCCAACGCTTTATTAAGACAATCTGTTTCGGGGCTCCTGGGTGGCTCAGTCGGTTAAGCGGTTGACTTCCGCCCAGGTCATGATCTCACGGTCCGTGAGTTCGAGCCCTGCGTTGGGCTCTGTGCTGACACCTCGGAGCCTGGAGCCTGTTTCGGCTTCTGTGTCTCCCTCTCTCTGACCCTCCCCCGTTCATGCTCTGTCTCTCTCTGTCTCAAAAATAAATAAACGTTAAAAAAAAAATTAAAATAATCTGTTTCTTGTCAGTGTCAGTAATGTAAATAAAGAGGTTATACTTTGACAAAATTGCTAATTAAATACCACAGTGCATTAGTAAGTCTTACTTATGCAATGCAAGGTTGATAAGAATAAGGATATTCCCTTTTTGAAAAATTTTTTAGTTTTTATTTATTTTTGAGAGAGAGAGAGAGGCAGAGCATGAGTGGGGTAGGGGCAGAGAGAGAGAGGGAGACACGGAATCCAAAGCAGGCTCCAGGCTCCAAGCTGTCAGCACAGCGCCTGACCTGGAACTGTAACCCATGAGCCATTAGATCATGACCTGACCTGAAGTCGGATGCTTAACCAACTGAGCCACCCAGGTGCCCCCAAAATAAGGATATTCTTGACCACTGATTGCTATGTTCATGAAATGGAATGTAAAAGAGGTTAATAGCAAGAAAAATTATTCATAATTTTGTCAAAGTAATTTTATGTAGCCTCTTGGAAAGAAAGGCGCAGAACAGAATAATTTTGATATTTTGAAATGGCAGGGAACACTGAATTTAACTACACTTAAAAATACATCAGCAGGATTTCTTCCTTCCTCCTCCACAGGAATTAACAATATATTTCTCACAGATTTCTGTTAGCTACTTCTATTATCTAAATGTCTACCCCTATGAATAAGTAAATGACTCATATCACTGAAATATTTCCTAGGATTTTATGCAATTTCACAGAAAATTTCCATTTTACCTTTAAGCTGAAAAATCTTTGGCAATAGTGATTAAAATACAGGAAAAGTAAAAGTTCCATCAGTGAAATGGAGGTTCAAGATGAGATTTTTACTGTATTAGAACACTTTTGCAACTTTAATATATATGCGTACTACGAAATTGCCTTTTTTAAAGTTTGGCATCTATTTATTGCCTGTTGTGTATATAATTTTGAAACAGAATTTTAAACCACTCAATGATAAATAATAAATAAAACATTAATGGGTATTTGCAAGGACAACTAGCATACAATCAGAAAGCATAGCTCTCAAAAATCACTGAGTCACGGCACCATGCCGTGTTAAGGTCAGATGTGTCCAGGGCTGGCTTCATGGGTTGCAAACAGTGCAGTCCCACAGAATCCCACTGTTCAGAGGGCCATATGCTTGGAATATAATACTTTGAGGGCACTGTCATGAAATTCTTAAAAATTTTACTTTTCAATATGTGTTTTGTAAGTGGAGTCTCATGTAGCATGCCTTGGGGGCTTGGAGACTACTTGCTTGTCTCCCTGACAGGTTCTCAGTGACCAGCTCCCTGCTGCCTGGTGTCCTCGGCCCCACCTGACTTTTGTTCTACCTACCCTTGCTGGTGAGCAGTGCCATCTTTTGCTCAGGGCAGCAATAGGATTACATTAGCAGGGGAGTTGGTGAGGGAGGCCCACTTTTTGCCATGGTCATCCTCCAGTGGGGGCCTGGGGTGCACCCCCCCATGGGGAGGTCTGGGGTCCCACAAGCAGTTTGTTTGGAGCATCTTGAAGCAGGGCAAAGAAGTAGTCATTCCTGCCCTGGGCTGGCCACACACTACAGCATGTTCACTGATCAGGACTGTCTTGCCTACCCCTGATCGAGGTAAGTAATGCATCCTGGTACAGAGTTCAATCCCTTAGGTGATCCCTTAGGGGTCACTCATCCACCATAGTTTCAAAGAGCAAGTCCATAGGAGGGGAGACTGACTTTGTCCCCAGCCAAGGCCTCGTATTTTCATTTTGCACTGGGTCCCACAAATTTTGTAGTCAGGCCTAATTATGCCTCCCACAATCAAACTAAAAAATATTTATAGACATCATAGAATGGACTGTGGGACATCTCTTTTCAAGTGTTGTTTGTTTTTAGGACACTATTATCCTGTTTCTCTCAGTTATCAATACATAGTACACTAATTTAGCCAGTTCTTTTTGCTTAGGGGCTTTTTCCTTTTTTAAAAATAATTCTTCCTTGAGAGAATAAGATGAAATAAAAAAGGAAATCTAAACACGTGGTTTTTTTTAAAGTATAAGCCTGAGCATATTCCCATATAAAATAACCCTTCAATTTAAATTTCCCCCTTCTATATGGGGATTGGATTAGAAAATTTCTATGGATTCTCTTAAATGAACCATAGTATTACCAAACCTATTAAGACTAAAGTGAATCAAAGCTAAAAAATTAATAGATCATACTTCTGACCTCAATTTAGTTAATTAGCTGTCTTCAGGGATTCTTAAATTACTATAAACATTAATTTTTAAAAACTGCACCACAGAGAAACTACAATACAAAACACATAGCTCTTTAGCAAGTATCTCAAAATTTCAGGTATCTATGTTAAAATTAAGTTAAGTAAAAGTCATAGTTGTTGTTACAAAAACTACCCCCTTCTTCCACTGCTTAATAAATCCACATTTTCAGAATTAAGGGTGAGAATTCCTTCCTCCTAAACTTCGGGTCCCCCAAATCTTACTATTCTTCTCCTGGCCCCTAATGTCCAAAATTGAGCTTACAGACAAGGATATATGAGGTGGGGTAAAAGGAGGTCTAATAATGGTATCTGTCTAGCAGTGCTGGATTGGAGTTCAGGCCAGAAGGAACTTCTGAGGTGTCTCTGTGCATACACATGCCTGGCCACTGTAGAGAAGTCTCTTCTGGTTCTGAGTTGACCTATGATATCAACTGTGGTTTAGATTTAGATGATCCCAGGGAGACTAGATCAGTCTGGGGGTTAACTAAGAGATTTGGTCCAGAATTTCCCAACTTCTCAGGCCCTCCTATAAATCTTCTAGAAAAAACAGAAAATCGTAACAGACTCATTGTTCTACTTCAATCCAAAATTGCACCTTGGGTTTGAAACCAGATCAATTTCTGATCATGGAGAGAACAAGATGACATTTATCTTGATGGGAATGCTGTGCTACAGTACTGCCCTATTGCTTGATTTGCCTTTTCCAAAATTACATAATTCCCACAGGGCACCATGCAGACAGAAATACTCCACAGTGATTCTTGTGATTAGACCCTATACTGGAAAAGATGAAAACCTCAGAGACAGACATAAAATTTATACACACATTAAGAAAGGTTGTCATGGCAACTTTGCTTGAAGATATGTATTTTTAAATCTAAGTAAATTTAACATTCAAAACACATTTGCATCTACCTCAAAAGTTCTGTATCAAGAAAAAATTTTTTTAAATTTCCCAATTCCTTCTAAAGCTACACCTCTTTGAAAGCTTAATAAAATCCTATGAATACAATGGCAGCATACTTAAGCACATTTCAGAAGGATAGGAGAAAAACCCAAAGTGAAAGCCCAATAATGTTATTAGTTCCAGAAGCCCTAGGCTTCTCCCTCTAAAATCTAAAATTGTGAGCAGGCTGGGGCGCCTGGGTGGCTGAGTAGGTTAAGTGACCAACCTCGGCTCAGGTCATAATCTCACGGTTTGTGGGTTCAAGCCCTGCGTCGGGCTCTGTGCTGAACACTTGGCTCGGAGCCTGGAGGCTGCTTCAGATTCTGTGTCTCCTTCTCTCTCTGCCCCTACCCCGCTTGTGGTCTGTCTCACTCTGTATCTCAAAAAAAGTGTAAAAAAAAAAAAAAATTAAAATTGTGAGCAGGCTATGCCATATAATCTCTACAAGGTCTTTATAACCTCTAAAAATCAATTCTCTATTAGCTGAAGACCTTGCAACGCAAGCAACAAATCATGAAAGTTGAACACACCTAGTGCTGCCGTATAATTAAGCAACAATTCACACAAATGGCTACAATAAATATTTTTCCTTAACCTAGTCAAACCAATTCTTAATACTGTTTCATCTCACTCTGAAAGTTCTATTATTCTTTCTATTTAGCATCAATGTTGACAGTTTTCCTTGATAAGACACCTAGATTCTTCTCTTGCTCATACGCTAAAAAATACATAAATAATGGTTTACCTTCAACAGTTCCTTGTGCTTCTTCCCCCACTACAGCCTATAATTGAAGCCTTCCATGTTGTCATGTGATCATCTACAAGCTCCTTCCTAAGTTCCTTTCAGCGACTAACTTAAAGGATTCTTGAGCTGCTTCCACACCCAGGACCTAGAGAGCTCTGAGTGCTAGAAGGCTAAGCATTGGGATGTGAAACTTTAGGGTTCTCTCTCCTGGGTTGGAGCAGAGGAGAGAGAACACATTTATAATGTCATGTCTGTTTTGTTCACTGCTCTATCCCCAGTGCCTAGCTTAAGACCTGGCATGCATTAAGTGCTCAATAAAAAACTGTTGTCAAAATACATAGGAATAAATCTAACCAAAGAGGTGAAAAATATATACACTGAAAACCAAAGAAAGCTTATGAAAGAAATTGAAGAAGACACACAAAAAAAGGAAGAAGATTCCATGCTCCTGGATAGAAAGAACAAGTATTGTTAAAATGTCAATACTGCCCAAAGCAATCTGCATGTTCAGTGCAATTCCTATCAAAATAACACCAGCATTCTTCACAGAGCTAGAACAAACAATCCTAAAATTTATATGGAACCAGAAAAGACCCCGAATAGCCAAAGCAATCTTGAAAAAGGAAACCAAAGCAGGAGGCATCACAATCCTGGACTTCAGGCTGTACTACAAAGCTGTAATCATCAAGACAGTATGGTACTGTCACAAGAACAGACACTCAGATCAATGGAACAGAATAGAGAATCCAGAAATGGACCCACAAATGTATGGCCAACTAATCTTTGACAAAGCAGGAAAGAATAGCCAATGGAATAAAGACAGCCTCTTCAGCAAGAGGTGCTGGGAAAACTGGACAGCGACATGCAGAAGAATGAACCTGGACCACTTTCTTACACCATACACAAAAATAAATTCAAAATGGATGAAAGTCCTCAATGGAAGACAGGAAGCCATCAAAATCCTCGAGGAGAAAGCAGGCAAAAACCTCTTTGACCTTGCCCGCAGCAACTTCTTACTCAACACGTCTCCGGAAGCAAGGGAAACCAAAGCAAAAATGAACTACTGGGATCTCATCAAAATAAAAAGCTTCTTTCTGCACAGCAAAGGAAACAATCAGCAAAACGAAAAGGCAACTGACAGAATGGGAGAAGATATTTGCAAATGACCTGTCAGATAAAGGGTTAGTATCCAAAATCTACAAAGAAGTTATCAAACTCAACACCCAAAAAACAAATAATCCAGTGAAGAAATGGGCAAAGGACATGAATAGACACTTCTCCAAAGAAGACAACCAGATGGCCAACCAACACATGAAAAAATGCTCAACATCACTCATCATCAGGGAAATACAAATCAAAACCACAATGAGATACCACCTTACACCTGTCAGAATGGCTAAGATTAACAATTCAGGCAACAACAGATGTTGGCGAGGATGCGGACAAAGAGGATCTCTTTTGCACTGTTGGTGGCAGTGCAAGCTGGTGCAGCTACTCTGGAAAACAGTATGGAGGTTCCTCAAAAAACTAAAAATAGAACTACCCTACGACTCAGCAACTGCACTACTAGGCATTTATCCAAGGGATACAGGTGTGCTGTTTCAGAAGGACACATGCACCCCCATGTTTATAGCAGCACTATCCACAATAGCCAAAGTATGGAAAGAGCCCAAATGTCCATCGACGGATGAATGGATACAGAAGATGTGGCATATATATACAATGGAGTATTGCTTGGCAATCAAAAAGAATGAAATTTTGCCATTTGCAACTATGTGGATGGAACTAGAGGGTATTATGCTAAGTGAAATTAGTCAAAGACAAATATGACTTCACTCATATGAGGACTTTAAGAGACAAAACAGGTGAACATAAGGGAAGGGAAGCAAAAATTATATAAAAACAGGGAGGGGACAAAAACATAAGACTCTTAAATATGGAGAGCACACAGAGGGTTACTAGAGGGGTTGTGTGAGGGGGGATGAGCTAAACAGGTAAGGAGCATTAAGGAACCTACTCCTGAAATCATTGTTGCACTATATGCTAACTAATTTGGATATAAATTTAAAAAATTAAAAAAAAAAAGCCCATCCTCTAGTATATTACACTGCCTTTCCTGTTGTGTGCCATTATGTCGATATGCCACCAATTAATAAACTGACCTATTGTTAAATTAAAAAAAAAAAAGATGTGGTATATATATACAAAGGAGGATTACTGGGCAATCAAAGAGAATGAAATCTTGCCACTTGCAACTACGTAGATGGAACTAGAGGGTATTATGCTAAGCGAAATTAGTCAGTTAGGGAAAGACAAATAGCATATGACTTCAGTCATATGAGGACTTTAAGATACAAAACAGATGAACAAAAGGGAAGCAAAAATAATATAAAAACAGGGAGGGGGACAAAACATAAGAGATTCTTAAATATGGAGAACAGAGGGCTGGTTACTAGAGGGGTTATGGGAGGGGGGGTGGGCTAAATGGGTAAGGGGCATTAAGGAATCTACTCCTTAAATCATTGTTGCACTATATGCTAACTTGGATGTAAATTTTAAAAAATAAATAAAAAAAAAAATGTTGCCAGGGTAAATAAGTCCCATCTCTTTGGATAGGTATATAAGTCAGGACAGGAGTATAAGGAAGACTCAGTAGAGCTATAGGGTGTTGTGCTCTCACAGAGAAAAGAGGTAGAGATAAGGAGTGAGAGAATTTGGAATTCAGGTGGTTTGGTTCTAAGACTATGGTTGTTCCTAGTCTAGAGAAGCTCTGGACCATGCAGAGTTTAAGGAACCAGACAAGACAGATATCCCTTGAGACTATTTGTCTCTAGGTCATGTTGGACAAAATGGGTTCCGTTCTATAGAAGACTCATTCCATGAAACAGTGTTTGTTTTTTTTTTTAATGGTATAAAAACAATATTATGTTTAATATTTATATTATTGAATATTATCCAACAGTGGTTTTTATAATAAAAGATGTAACTGAAAAAAAGGGGAATCTTCATCAAAACACATTAGGAACATTCAAAATTATCAAGTTTAAATAGGCTCCTTTACAGTTGAACCTCTCATCACTTCTGACATATTAATACATATTATAAATATCTGAGAAAGATTATAGTATATAGAATCTGAGAGTATGATCAAATAACCTTTTCCTCAGAGTATTTCACAGGATAGCAGTCCATGGAACATACTTAGGGAAATAATGCTCTCACTAATTAAAACAACTGTGGTCCTTAAACATTTCCAGATTTAATGATGATCTGGTGATATGATATAAAGAAAGGACTACTTGCTTACCAACTATTTTCATTGATGTTTTGTGTAACTACAGCCTATCATGAGTCTGTGTTCATACCTAATATCACTGATAAGTCTATGTTCATACCTAATATCACTAATCACTGAAAGATTTCCATAAAACATCTTCTTAAATATTTCTAGTAATGGGATACACTTAGCATATCACAAAGTACTATTAGCATTAGAGGTAGTTTGGCTACCTGGAAATCTTTTTCAACTATTAGGTAATCACCTTTACTTTACATACACAGAAAACCTCAATGAGGATTTCACTCATTTATTTAAAAATATTTATTGATTGACCTTTTTGGAGACAGACACTTTACAACTTTATAACATAGTTACGGTGGTAATGTAACAGTTTTATTTGCTCCTATCATGTGTTAAAAAAGTAAAACAAGAATTTGCAAGTATTTTAGATAAAAATACATTTGTGGGTTTTTTTTTTTAATTACCAGACAGGATCTTATTTGTTCATGACATTTTATCACATGCTATAACAAGATCCATTCCCAGTCTCTAGAAAGCCACCAAACTATAAACCGACTAAACAGGGAGTAGAACTGGAAGAAGAATGTCATTTCCTGCCCTTTTGTTTATTGCCTGGATGTTTTACAAAATGGCTCCTAACTCCAATTTTACAAGTATCCATTCACTCTGTGTCATCAAAATAAATTTAGTATTTGATTTACAGATTTTAAGTCTATTTTCCATCCCACCCCCCAAAATCTATTCCCCAACACCCTTATAAAAGTAACAAAGGAAAATTAAAATATATTAAGTGAAAAGCAAACTATATTATGATTGAAATGTTTACAAATATATGTATGTGGAAATAGGAAAAAAAATTAGACAGTTATACAGATGATGGTTGAGTTGGCAGCATTAGTTTTCTTTAGGATATCTTTTAATACTGCTGTTACAATACTCTTTTTAGTCATTTTCTTTAGCTATTATGAACACTACATCATTTGAAACTATTGCTTGATCCCCTCTTGAGTAACAAATTATACCAATGAACCCCCCCGAAGATATGAAGATAATTTGAAATTTAGATCTTTTTATATTTCTTTGCAAGTATATGCCAGTATTCATTTATAGTATTTCTTCTAGCAGGAATGAAAAACTATTTTAGTTTGTCACTACTGTCATGCTCTAAAGGACTAAATAAGTGTATAAAGTATTTAGTTTATAACAAACGCTCCCTCCACTCCCCTCTTCTACTTTCAGCTTAACTCTTGCTGTGAGTTTCACTCTCACTCCTTTTATCAGTGGGGGGTCACTCATGTGCCTCAAAGCAACACTGTATAAAGCCTTTTTGGCTGTGCCGATTTCCTCTGACTCCAGTGTAACAGTAACTGCTTTGTTATTATACCCCACTTGCCTCCATCCTCACCTTCTACCTTAATCATTGGTCTTAGTAACTTAGGAAACAGGCATAGGACTGGCCAAGAAGAAAAATAAGGTTGCTCATATCAATTTGTTGATATTATACAAACCTGCCCCTGAAAATAGTTTTCTTTCAAAGAAAGAATAATAGTTTTCTTTCAAAGCTACTACACTTACTCTCTGATGTTTATTGGTCATGTCCTCAGTTACACACGGTAGAATTGTGTTTAAGCAGTTTTCAATCGGTCAACATAACCACATATGGAAAAAGTACATTTTATAGGTCAACAGCACTTTTCATGGATCTGAGGAAAAAATCACGACGGCTTCAAGGGAAGAATCTTAGTCTGTTTGTCTGACTCCAAAACAACAAAGATTCTTAAGATTTCCTCTTAAAAGCTGAAATGCCAGAACACCTGGATGGCTCAGCTGGCTAAGGGTCCAACTTTGGCTCAGGTCATAATCTCATAGTTTGTGGGTTCGAGCCCCACGTTGGGCTCTGTGCTGATAGCTCAGAGCCTAGAGCCTGGAGCCTGCTTTGGATTCTGTGTCTCCCTCTCTGACCCTCCCCTGCTGGCACTCTCTCTCTCAGAAATGAATAAACATTGAAAAACAAACAAACAAACAAACAAACAAACAAACAAACAAACAGTTGAAATGCCACATTGACCTGAACTTAATTGTATTTTTCTTTGGATAAAAGAGTAATTTCATTTCTTAAATGCTCCTTGTAACACCTAGACTTCTATGACTTTAGCAACTCAGATGTACAAATATATAAATTACTGTTTTGATAAATGGATGAGGAAGTAAAGCCATTTTTAAAGCTGAAAAGAATAACAATACCTGCAAAGGGAAAGAGGGGGGAAAAAGAATGACAAAAATCTGTGCTTACATTCTGAGTGAGAAGAATATGAATGTTCCAGCTGTAGAAAACATTATTGGTTCATAATATATTACATGAAGAGAACATTATGTATAACAAGTCTGTAAAAAGTATATGTGGATACAAAAGAACAGAAACATCTACCTCAGAAGCTTAATACTGGCTTACTTCAAGTAGTGGGACTATATAGGTGACTAAGTTTGTTATTTTTGTTTCTGTATTTCCAAGATTTTTCTACAGTAAACTTATATAATTTTCATAACAAAATAGAACATTTTGTTTTTAAAATATGTAATATTTTAAGAAGACAAACACATTTTTACATAGGGTCTATAAATAAGATAGAATCTACTTATATAAAAAAAATGGGACTGCACATTTGTGGGCCAGATATAACAGTATGTGAGTTTTTCATTTTTCCCATGCACAGAATTAATTCTGTCTTGAATTTTATTAGCACAAAGTGTGGAAGAATCCTTTCTTTCCATAAAAAATGTGTGTTGTGCTGGTGTTTTTAACAATAAACTTATCAACATTTGAAAAAAATGCAGATGAGGGGCGCCTGGGTGGCTCAGTCGGTTAAGCGTCCGACTTCAGCTCAGGTCACGATCTCACGATCTCACGGTCCTTGAGTTCGAGCCCCGCGTCGGGCTCTGGGCTGATGGCTCAGAGCCTGGAGCCTGTTTCCGATTCTGTGTCTCCCTCTCTCTCTGCCCCTCCCCCATTCATGCTCTGTCTCTCTCCGTCTCAAAAATAAGTAAACGTTAAAAAACAAAATTAAAAAAAAAAAAGAATGCAGATCAAAATCAGGTAATAAATAGTTTTAAAAAATCCAAAAAGCTACAAAATTTGAGTCCTGCTTAGTGTCATGCTACTAGCCATGAGTAACACTGAGGCTACTATAATTTCAGTCTTTGATAAATACAAAGGGTCAAGTAAGAACAGTGAATGGATAACTTATTTCATACATAATTAACAATATCTTTATTTAAAAAAAATCCTCTAGAAGATAACTTATTTGTAATGTTTTAAGTTAGCCATATAACCATGGATAAAAATGTGCTTATTCAGCTGATTCTTTTATTTTCATTGATTCAAACCAGTAGTAATTATACATTGGCTTGTATATTGGCAATATACCAATTCCTTGACCCTTTGGATCAACTACCCTGTTTTTGCCTTGATGATTGCTGATCAGGTCTCACTTGCTTTAAAATACAACTTACCTCAAACTGATTTTACTGACACTTGGTTTACATATCAATTGCCTACTCTAACTTTCCACTGCCAGTTTCCAAACCAATCAAGGTACTGGGATAACAAAGGAAAATATGGATACACACAAAACCATAGAAAATGATAGGTGGGAACTTAACAGTGTGCCTTTTTGGAAACAACATGATGCTGGAAACTAAGAATACATTTCACTTAAAGTTTTAGAATTTAAATTATTCCATAAATTATTTTGGCAGAAATAAAAGCTGCATCTAATTACTTAAATTCTATCTTAACCACTCCTAGCTAGTTCTAAAATGTTGGCAATCTGACCATAAACACAGCATAAAATAACTCAATAACTAGGGTACAATCTTGAAACTAAAATTACAAGTGGAATTCAGCAGTGTCAAAAATAAACCCATTTGCAAATAGTTATCATTTTTCTTCCTTTCCTCTCTATCTGCACTTGCCATATTTCCTTCAGTTGTTGTCTTAAAAGAATTCTCAAGAACAATGTAACCAGAAAAGGTGGACAAAACTATAATGCTATCAATAAAACAGTATTAAATATAAAACTTATCAGTGTAAATAAGTAAAATTTTGAAAGATACTTAAAGTGTTTTTAAAATAGCCCCCAAATTCCTTTACTTACTAGTGAGACTAACACTTTTTTCTAAAATTTTAATAGCTATTTCCTCCTCTAAGAATAGTTTATTCATGTCTTTTGATCATTTTTCTATTATGTTTTCTCACCAATCTGTAAGAGCTGTTTATATATCATATGGATATTATCCCTATCAGATGTTTTGCAAATTATTTTCATCCATGTTTTGTTTTTTTTTTAATTTGGTTTTGTTTTTTTGGTTAGTGCTCTCTCATTTCCTAATCATTGAAGTTCATTATATTTAGTACATGACATAATAACAACAAAGTAGAATTCAGTTGTTTCCACAAATGAGAATTGTTGAAGTAATATAGTGCCAGTAACACTTCCAGCCAAACAAAAGAAAAGACAAGCCTCAATCTTAGTTTGTCCCTTAGGAGAGGCACTTCAAAAACACATTCAAAAACAATGGTAGTAGTTTCCAAATGATTTAGAACTGCTCAAAATGATGATCCTTGTATAAGTCATGAAATGAACAGTATTGTCTGGGGAGGTATAAAAATAAGCAAATACAAGGTAGGTTACTCAAACCTACTAATAACGACTAAACACAAACTAATTTATACTCAGAAAATAAAAATCTTAACCCAAGAAATAACATAATGGGAAGTTCTTATTTTCCCCCATTAAAATGATTTACTGGAAGTATGAAAAGAAGTTAGGATTATGTTTCCCTTTTATAAATATTTAGAAAACATGACTTGCCAAAGTGTGCAAAAATAATGTCTCTCTTCAAGAATATTAGAGATTTAAAAAAAGAGCATTAGAGATTAAAGAAAAATAATATGAAGATAATGGCATAGAAAGTGATAAAACAAAAAAGCAGAGAGCTTCCCATTAAAATTATCATTATATTGATATAATAAGAATCAATGTATATCATGAATTAAGAAAATCTGATATACAAAAATCCAAATTTACATAATGAAGTACTAGTATGTATTTATATTCCACAGTATTACTTAGTTTATAAAAGGATTTAATACAGATTTTTCTAAACCATCATTTTCCTCCAGAAAGCTGAATGTATAAAATTTTAATATCTCTTTGAGACAGTGATCCAAGCTTCTTCCTTGGATGATGTTACCAGTTCATACTTAGTTTCAATAACTTGTCCCTCCACAGAAAGTAGGTGCAGCCTTCTCACCAATACACTCAGAAGTACTGTGGTCACCATATATGCAAACCTAGACAGGAAGAAAGTCAACCAATTACTAAAGATGAACAATTACATTTTTATATAATTATACATAATTATATAGGTTGCTTATTCTCCTCAGCAGCAATCATCAAAATTCTAAGTATAAAATTTGGCATCTTTCCTTTTACTTTCCTTTCTCTATCACCCACCTCAACTCTGGGCATTCCTGTGTGCCTGAGAATCCAAGCAAGGAGAAAGTTTTCATTACTGATTCATCATCAAACCGGTCTGGATCAAATCTAAAAAGAAGATTTGGGCAGATCAAAACAGCTCCACTGGCATCTTACTTATTTGTACTATAAAAACATAGATAGGTATCTAACAAAGTCTGAAAAATGTTTAAAATAAAAACTGCTGTCAAAATTGTATTTCAATTTCACCTATTATGTTCTCAAACTATTAAACATATATTGAGTCTTTTTCTGCTTAATTTATTATTTCTACACAATAGATACAAAATACATTTCTCTGGAATCAGCAAGGGATGAAAGTGTAACTGGGTGTACATCATTTTATGAGATATAAGGCTAAATCATACAAAATCACATAATGAATTATTTAAATTTAAGAGCATTAAAAACATCTGTTACATAAGACCATCTCATCAAAATGTGAAGCATCTTACAATGTCTCTACAATTCAAATGTATTTCGTGGGGTCCTGTGTGGTTCAGGCAGTTAAGTCCCTGACTCTTGATTTCGGCTTAGGTCATGATCTCACGGTTGAGAGATTTAGACCCAAATCAGGCTCCTCGCTGACAGTGCGGAGACTGCTTGTGTTTCTCTCTCTCCCTCTCTCTCTCTGCCCCTCCTCCGCTTTCTCTCTCTCTTAAAACAAAACAAAACAAAACACACAAATGTTAAAAGATCTAAACCACGGGTGCTTAGCTGTTCAGCTGGTAGAGCATGGGACTCTTGATCTTGGGGCTGTGAATTCTAGCCCCACGGTGGGTGTTGAGACTATTTAAAAATAAATAGAGAAATAAAAGACCTAAACCATACTGTGGGAAAAAAATAATTCTGCTTTCATTTTCTTTTAAAAAAGTGTAAATTATGTTTCACTATTGGAATATACCAGACTTACATTACAGTCCATGTAACAATTATATCAAATTAAATCGGCTTTTCCTTTTTTTTAAAGTTTTCTTTTTTTTTAAGTTTATTTATTTATTTTGAGAGAGAGAGACCACGAGAGGGGAGAGGCAAAAAGAGAGGGGAGGGAGAATCCCAAGCAGGTTTTGTTTTGTCAGTGTAGAGCCCAATGTGGGGCTCAATCTCATGAACCATGAGATCATGACCTGAGCCAAAATCAACAGTCCAACGCTTAACCGACTAAGCCACCCAGGCACCCCTCCTTTTTTTTTTTTTTTAAAGTTTTTATTTATTTATTTAAATAATCTCTGGGGTGCCTGGCTGGCTCAGTTGGTGGAGCATGGAATTCTTGACCTCAATGTTGTGAGTTTAAGTTCCATGTTGCATATAGATCTTACTTAAAACAAAATAAATAAAATAAAAAATTTATAATTAAGTAATCTCTACACCCAAGGTGAGGCTCGAACTCGTGACCCTAAGATCAAGAATCACATGTTCTTCAGACTGAGCCAGGCAGGCACCCCAATTAGCTTTACCTTTTATAAACTATCTTAAAAACTGAGACCCTAAATTTTTACCTGAAGATATCTACATGTTTTTATTTTTTTAATTATTTTATTTTTTATTTTTATTTTTTTTAAATACCCGGTTTTCTATTTATTTTTCCCCTCTAATGCTTATTTATTTATTTATTTATTATTATTTTTTTCAACGTTTATTTATTTTTGGGACAGAGAGAGACAGAGCATGAACGGGGGAGGGGCAGAGAGAGAGGGAGACACAGAATCGGAAACAGGCTCCAGGCTCTGAGCCATCAGCCCAGAGCCTGACGCGGGGCTCGGACTCAAGGACCGCGAGATCGTGACCTGGCTGAAGTCCGACGCTCAACCGACTGCGCCACCCAGGCGCCCCTATTTATTTATTTTTAAGAGAGGCAGAGCACAATTTGGGGGGAGAGGCAGACACAGAATCTGAAGCAGGCTCTAGGCTCCGAGCTGTAAGCACAGAGCCCAAGTCCAGGCTCAAACCCATGAAGTGTAAGATCATGATCTGAGCTGAAGCTGAACACTCAAACAACTGAGCCACCCATGCACCCCCTGTTTTTAATTTTTAGAGAGAGAGAGAGAGAGAGAGAGAGAGAGAGCGCGCGTGAGCACATGAGTAGGGAAAAGGGGCAGAGAGAAAGAATCTTAAGCAGGCTCCATGCTCAGCATAGAGCCCAACATGGGGCTCAATCCCACAATCCCAGGATCATGACTTGGGCTGAAATCAAGAGTCAGATGCTCAAATGACTGAGCCACCCAGGTACCTCTATGTGTTCTTAGATTTTAAAAAAGAATCAAACTTGATTTTTCCAATTACTTTATAAAACACCTCACAATTTTTACGATTAAGAATAAAATGAAATCCAAACTAAAAATAGTTTAATCCTAAATACTGAGGGATTTTGGTTTTTTTAGCTTTCAGTATATTTGACAAATGTTATGTATTTAAAGTATACAATATGATCTGATATATGTACACATTTTGAAAGAATTCCCACCCTTAAGTTAATTAGCACATCCCCCACAATAGAGTTACTATTTTGTGTCTGTGTGGGGAGAACACTTAATTTCTACTGTCTTAGCAAATCTCAATGACACTATACAGTATTACCAAACATGGTCATCACATTATACAGGAGATCCACAGACCTTACTCATCTTATAACTGAAAGTTTGTACCCTTTTACCAGCAGCTCTCTTTCCCCTACCACTACCTGCAGTCCCTGGAAAGGACCATTCTACTCTCTGCTTCTATGTGTTTGACCTTCCCCCTCACCCCCCTCCATATTACACATGTAAGTGCTACAATGCAGTTCTCTGTCTGGCTCATTTCACTTAGTATTATGCCCTCCAGGTTCATCCATGTTGCACAAGTAGCAGGATTTCCTTCTTTTTTAGGGCTCAATAATATTCTACTCTATCTATATATGTATATATAGAGAGAGGAATATATCTACATATATATCTATATATAGACATACAGATATATAGATAGAGTGGACTATTCACTTCTTTATCCATTTACCCACTGACAGACACTTAGGTCATTTTCATACTTGTAAATAATACTGCGATATACGTAAGTGCAGATATCTCAAGATGACAACACCATTTCTTTTGAATATATATGCAGCAAGTGGCACTTCTGGATGATATGGTAGTTTTATTTTTAATTTCTTGAAGATATCCATACTATTTTCCACTGTGGTTGTAGCAATTTACATTCACACCAACAGTATACAAGGCTTCCCTTTTATCCACATCCTTGCCAGCATTTGTCATCTCTTATCTTTTTGAATCTCAACATATGTGAGATGATCTCTCACTGTGGTATATATTTGCATTTTTCTGATGAGTGATGTTAAGCACCTTTTCATGTACCTCTCAGCCATTTGCATGTCTTCTTTGGAAAAATGTCTATTTGGGTCCTTTGCCCATTTTTAAAATTGGGTTATTCTTTTTCAGCTATTGAATTGTATGACTTCCTTAAATAGTTTTATTAAGCCAATATTGGATGTGTGGTTTGCAAATACTTTCTCCCACTCCATAAGTTACCTTTTCATATTGTTGATGGTTTCTTTTACTATGCAGCTTTTTATTCTGATGTAGTCCCATGTATTTATTTTGACTTGTGCTGCCTTTGCTTTTGGTGTCAAATCCAAGAAACCACTTCCAACATATACGTGAAGAATCTTACCCCTTATGTTTTCTTCTAGGAGTTTTAGGGTTTCAGCTATTACACTTAAGTATTATTCCATTTTGAGTTGTGTTTGTGCATGGTGTACATTAGGAGTCCAGTTTTATTCTTCTGCATATGAATATCCAGGTTTCCGAGAACCATTTATTGAACAGACTATCCTTTCCCCCACCGCTTATTCTTGCCTCCTTTGTTAAAAAATAACTGACCATAGGGGCCCCTGGGTGGCTCAGTTGTTTGAATGTCCGACTTCAGCTCAGGTCATGATCTCGCAGCTCGTGAGTTCGAACCCCGCATCAGGCTCTATGCTGACAGCTCGGAGCCTGGAGCCTGCTTCGGATTCTGTGCCTCCCTCTCACTCTGTCCCAACCCACTCACATTCTGTCTCTCAAAAATAAATAAACATTAAAAAAAATTTTTAAAAATGACCACATATGTATGGGTTTATTTACAGACTATGTGTCTATGCGTCTCTGATCTGTGTTTTTATGCTAGTACCATATTATTTCGATTACTAAAGCTTTATAATATAGTTTGAAATTAAGAAGTATAATGCCTCCAGATTTACTCTTCTTTCTCAAGACTGCTTTAGTTATTCTGGGTCTTTTGTGGTTCCACACGAACATAAGGATTGTTTATTTCTTCTGTGAAAAATGACCTTAGGATTTTGAAAAAGCATTTAAGGTTTTATTTTTAAGTAATCTCTATACCCAATGTGGGGTTCAAATTTACGAACCTGAGATCAAGAGTTGCACACTGCATTGACTGAGCCAGCCAGGCACGCCGATATTAGGATTCTGAAAGGAATTGTCTTGAATCTGTAAATCATTTTGGCTACTAAGGGCACTTCAACATTATTCTTTTTTTTTTTTTTTTTTTTTTTGTAGATTTAGGTTGCCATTATCATTATTATTTTATTGTCAAGTTAGGTAACATACAGTGTAGTCTTGGCTTCAGGAGTAGATTCCCATGATTCATCACTTACATACAACACCCAGGGCTCATCCCAACAAATGCCCTTCTCAATGACCATCACCCATTTTCCCCACCCTCCAACCTCCCACCCCCATCAAGCCTCAGTTAGTTCCCTGTATTTAGGAGTCTCTTATGGTTTGCCTCCCTCTCTGTTTGCATCTTACTTTTTGCTTCCCTTCCCCTATGGTCATCTGTTAAGTTTCTCAAATTCCACATATTTGTGAAATCATGATATCTGTCTTTCTCTGACTGCCTTATTTCACTTTCAACATTATTAATTACTGCAATCCAAGAACATAGATTATCTTTCCTACTTCAACTATTTTCATCAATATTTTAGTTTTCAGTATATAGATCTTTCATCTTCATTGAATTTATTCCTAAATATTTTACTCTTTTTGATGTAAATGGGATTATATCATTTCTTTCTGATAATTCATTGTTGCATATAGAAATGCCACTTATTTTTGCATATTGATTTTGTGTCATGCAACTTTACTGAGTTTATTATTTCTAACAATTTTTGGCAGAATTTTTAGGGTTTACTATATATAATATCATGTCATCTGCAAATTGAGACAACTTTACTTCTTTCTGATTTATTTATTTATTTAAAAAATTTTTTTAACGTTTTATTTATTTTTGAGACAGGGAGAGACAGAGCATGAACAGGGGAGGGTCAGAGAGAGGGAGACACAGAATCCGAAACAGGCTCCAGGCTCTGAGCTGTCAGCACAGAGCCCGACGCAGGGCTCGAACTCACGGACCTCGAGATCATGACCTGAGCCAAAGTCGGAGGCTTAACCGACTGAGCCACCCAGGCACCCCTACTTCTTTCTGATTTAGATAACCTTTTTAAAAATTTCTAATTGAAGTATAGCTGACATGTAATATTGTATTAGTTTCAGGTGTACAACATAGTGATTTGACAATTACATACATTATGAAACGCTCACCATAAGTATAGTTACCATCTGTCACCACAGAAATTATTAAAATATTATTGACTTATATTCCCTATGCTGTAGATGCCATCCCCATGACTTACTTATAAATCTAAGTCTGTATTCTTAATCCCTTTCACCTTCTTTGCCTATCCCCTCCCAACCCCAGCAACCACCAATTTGTTCTCCGAATTTATGGGTCCATAACTATTTGTTCTATTTTTTTAGGTTCCAATTACAAGTAAAAATCATTTGGTGTTTGTCTTTCTCTAACTTATTTCACTTAGCATAATACCCTTTAGGTCCATTCATGTTGTCACAAATGGCACGACTTTACTCTCTTTAACTGCAGAGTAATTTTCATTATGTACATACACTACATCTTCCTTATCCATTCATGTATCAGTAGACATTTGGGTTGCTTCTACGTCTTAGCTATTGTAAATAATGATGTAATAGGGGCACCTGGGTGGCTGAGTTGATTAAGCATGTGACTCTTGGTTTTGGCTCAGGTCATGATCTCATGGTTTATGGGAACAAACCCTGTGCTGGGCTTTGTGCTGGCACCATGGAGCCTGCTTGGGATCCTCTCTCTCTGCCCCTTCCCTGCTTGCTCACTCTCTCTCAAAATAAATAAACTTAAAAAATCTTTTAAATATTGCAATAAACATAGGAGTGCATATATCTTTTCTTTACGAAAACTAAAGGATTGTTAATTTCATTTATTAAATAATTTTTAAATATAAATTTAAAATTTTAATTCAGTGTAGTTAATATACAGTATTATAATAGTTTCAGGTGTACAATACAGTGATTCAACAACTCCATATATTACATACTGCTCATCAAGGTAAGTGTACTATTAATCCCCTTCATCTATTTCACCCATCCCCCTCACCTTCCCTCTGGTAAAAATCTGTTGGTTCTCTACAGTTAAGAGTCTAGTTATTGAGGGTGACTGGGTGGCTCGGTTGAGTGTCTGACTTCAACTCAGGTCATGATCTCACAGTTCCTGAGTTCGATCCCTGCATCTGGCTCTGTGCTGACAGCTCAGAGCCTGAAGCCTGCTTCAGATTCTGTGTCTGCCTGTCTTCCCTTCCCCTGCTCACACTCTGTCTCTCTCAAAAAAACAAAACAAAAACACAAAAAAGAAAACTCTAGTTTTTGGTTGGTCTCTTTTTCTTCTCCTTTGTTCGTTTTGTTTCTTAAATTCCACATATGAGTGTATACTGTATGTCTCCCTCTGGCTGACTTATTTCACTTAGCATTATACTTTCTAGATCCATCCATGTTGTTGCAAATGGCAAGATTTTGTTCTTTCTATGGTTGGGTATTATCACATCTTCTTCTTCTTTTTCTTTTTTTTTTTTTAATTTACATCCACATTAGTTACATATAGTGCACCAATGATTTCAGGAGTAGATTCCTTAGTGACCCTTATGCATTTAGCCCACCCCTCTTCCCACAACTCCTCCAGTAGCCCTCAGTTTGTTCTCCATATTTATGAGTCTCTTCTGTTTTGTTCCCCTCCATATTTTTATATTATTTTTGTTTCCCTTCCCTTATGTTCATCTGTTTTGTCTCTTAAAGTCTTCATATGAGTGAAGTCATATGATTTTTTGTCTTTCTCTGACTAATTTCACTTAGCATAATACCCTGGAGTTCCAACCACGTAGTTGCAAATGGCAAGATTTCATTCTTTTTGATTGCCGAGTAATAATCCATTGTATATATGTAACACATTTTCTTTGTCCATTCATCCATCAAGGGACATTTGGGCTCTTTCCATATTTTGGCTATTGTTGATAGTGCTGCTATAAACATGGGGGTGCATGTGTCCTTCTGAAACAGCACACCTGTATCTCTTGGATAAATGCCTAGTAGTGCAATTGCTGGGTCCTAGGGGAGTTCTATTTCTAGTTTTTTGAGGAACCTCCATACTGTTTTCCAGAGTGGCTGCACCAGCTTGCACTGCCACCAACAGTGCAAAAGAGATCCTCTTTGTCCGCATCCTCGCCAACATCTGTTGTTGCCTGAGTTGTTAATCTTAGCCATTCTGACAGGTGTAAGGTGGTATCTCATTGTGGTTTTGATTTGTATTTCCCTGATGATGAGTGATGTTGAGCATTTTTTCATGTGTTGGTTGGCCATCTGGATGTCTTCTTTGGAGAAGTGTCTATTCAGATCTTTTGCTCATTTCTTCACTGGATTATTTGTTTTTTGGGTGTTGACTTTGATAAGTTCTTTGTAGATTTTGGATACTAACCCTTTATCTGATAGGTCATTTGCAAATATCTTCTCCCATTCTGTCAGTTGCCTTTTCGTTTTGCTGATTGTTTCCTTTGCTGTGCAGAAAGAAGCTTTTTATTTTGATGAGATCCCAGTAGTTCATTTTTGCTTTGGTTTCCCTTGCTTCCGGAGACGTGTTGAGTAAGAAGTTGCTGCGGGCAAGGTCAAAGAGGTTTTTGCCTGCTTTCTCCTCGAGGATTTTGATGGCTTCCTGTCTTCCATTGAGGACTTTCATCCATTTTGAATTTATTTTTGTGTATGGTGTAAGAAAGTGGTCCAGGTTCATTCTTCTGCATGTCGCTGTCCAGTTTTCCCAGCACCTCTTGCTGAAGAGGCTGTCTTTATTCCATTGGCTATTCTTTCCTGCTTTGTCAAAGATTAGTTGGCCATACATTTGTGGGTCCATTTCTGGATTCTCTATTCTGTTCCATTGATCTGAGTGTCTGTTCTTGTGCCGGTACCATACTGTCTTGATTACAGCTTTGTAGTACAGCCTGAAGTCCAGGATTGTGATGCCTCCTGCTTTGGTTTCCTTTTTCAAGATTGCTTTGGCTATTTGGAGTCTTTTCTGGTTCTATATAAATTTTGTTCTAGCTCTGTGAAGAATGCTGGTGTTATTTTGATAGGGATTGCATTGAATATGTAGATTGCTTTGGGTAGTATCGACATTTTAACAACATTTGTTCTTCTTATCCAGGAGCATGGAATCTCTTTCCATTTTTTTTTTTTTTTTTTTTTTTGTCTTCTTCAATTTCTTTCCTAGGCTTTCTATAGTTTTCAGTGCATAGATTTTTCACCTCTTTGGTTAGATTTATTCCTAGGTATTTTATGGTTGTTGGTGTAACTGTACATGGGATCGATTTCTTGATTTCTCTGTCGCTTCACTGTTGGTATATAGGAATGCAACCTATTTCTGTGCATTGATTTTATATCCTGCAACTTTGCTGAATTCACAAATCAGTTCTAGCAGTTTTTCAGTGGAATCTTTAGGGTTTCCCGTATAGAGTATCATGTCATCTGCGAAGAGTCAAAGTTTGACCTCCTCCTGGCCGATTTGGACGCCTTTTATTTCTTTGTGTTGTGTGATTGCAGAGGCTAAGACTTCCAATACTATGTTGGATAACAGTGGCGAGAATGGACATCCCTGTCTTGTTCCTGACCTTAGGGGGAAAGCTCTCCCTCTTTCCCCATTGAGGATGATATTAGCGTTTGGGTCTTTCATATATGGCTTTTATGATCTTGAGGTATGCTCCTTCTATCCCTACTTTCTTGAGGGTCCTTATCAAGAAAGGATGCTGTATTTTGTCAAATGCTTCCTTGCATCTATTGAGAGGATCATGTGGTTCTTGTCCTTTCTTTTATTGATGTGATGAATCACGTTAATTGTTTTGCAGATATTGAACCAGCCCTGCATCCCAGGTATATCCCACTTGGTCGTGGTGGATAATTTTTTTAATGTAGTGTTGGATCCAGTTGGCTAATATCTTGTTGAGGATTTCTGCATCCATGTTCATCAGGGAAATTGGTCTATAGTTCTCCTTTTTAGTGGGGTCTCTGTCTGCTTTTGGAGTCAAGGTAATGCTGGCTTCATAGAAAGAGCTTGGAAGTTTTCCTTCCATTTCTATTTTTTGGAACGCCTTCAAGAGAGTAGGTGTTAACTCTTCCTTAAATGTTTGGTAGAATTCCCCTGGAAAGCCATCTGGCCCTGGACTCTTGTTTTTTGGCAGATTTTTGATTACTGATTTGATTTCCTTACTGGTTATGGGTCTGTTCAAATTTGCGATTTCTTCCTGTTTCAGTTTTGGTAGTGTATATGTTTCTAGGAATTTGTCCATTTCTTCCAGATTGCCCATTTTATTGGCATATAATTGCTCATAATATTCTCTTATTATTGTTGTATTTCTGCTGTGTTGGTTGTGATCTCTCCTCTTCCATTCTTGATTTTATTTGGGTCCTTTCCTTTTTGTTTTTGAACAAACTGGCTAGTGGTTTATCAATTTTGTTAATTCTTTCCAAGAACCAGCTTCTGGTTTCATTGATCTGTTCTACTGGTTTTTTGGTTTTGATGACATTAATTTCTGCTCTAATGTTTATTTCCTGTCTTCTACTGGTTTGGGGTTTTATTTACTGTTCTTTTTCCAGCTCCTTAAGGCCTAAGGTTAGGTTGTGAATTTGAGATCTTTCTTCCGTCTTTAGGAAGGCCTGGATTGCTATATACTTTCCTCTTATGACCGCCTTTGCTGCGTACCAGAGGTTTTGGGTTGTAGTGTTATCATTTTCATTGACTTCCATGTACTTTTTAATTTCCTCTTTAACTGCTTTGGTTAGCCCATTCATTCTTTAGTAGCATGTTCTTCAGACTCCAAGTATTTGTTACCTTTCCAAATTTTTTCTTGCGGTTGATTTCGAGTTTCATAGCTTTGTGGTCTGAAAATATGCACGGTATGATCTTGATCTTTTTGTACTTACTTAGGGCTGATTTGTGTTCCAGTATATGTTCTATTCTGGAGAATGTTCCATGTGCACAGGAGAAGAATGTATATTCTGCTGCTTTAGGATGAAATGTTCTGAATGTATCTGTTAAGTCCATCTGGTCCAGTGTGTCATTCAAAGAAATTGTTTCCTTGTTGATTTTTTGATTAGATGATCTGTCCATTGCTGTGAGTGGGGTGTTGAAGTCTCCTACTTTTATGGTATTACTATTGATGAGTTTCTTTATGTTTGTGATTGATTTATATATTTGGGTACTCCCATATTTGGCACATAAATGTTTACAATTGTTAAGTCTTCTTGGTGGATAGACCCCTTAATTATGATATAATGCCCTTCTGTATCTCTTGATACAGTCTTTATTTTAACGTCTAGATTGTCTGATATAAGTATGGCTACTCCGGTTTTCTTTTGTTGACTATTAGCATGATAGATGCTTCTCCATCCCCTTATCTTCAATCTGAAGGTGTCTTTAGGTCTAAAGTGGGTCTCTTGTAAACTGCAAATAGATGGATCTTGTTTTATCCATTCTGTTACCCTATGTCTTTTGTTTGGAGCATTGAGTCCATTGATGTTTACAGTGACTACTGAAAGATATGAATTTATTGCCATTTATGATGCTTGTAGAGTTGGAGTTTCTGGTGGTGTTCTCTGGTCCTTTCTAATCTTTGTTGCTTTTGGTATGTATGTATGTATGCATGCATGCATGTATGTATTTATCTTTTCATCTTTTCTCCCCTCAGAGAGTCCCCCTTAAAATTTCTTGCAGGGCTGGTTTCGTGGTCACAAACTCCTTTAATTTTTGTCCGGGAAACTTTTTATCTCTTCTATTTTGAATAACAGCCTTGCTGGATAAAGAATTCTTGGCTGCATATTTTTCTGACTCAGCACATTGAATATATCCTGCCACTCCTTTCTGGCCTGCCAAGTTTCTGTGGGTAGGTCTGCTGCAAACCTGATCTGTCTTCCCTTGTAGGTTAGGGAATTTTTTTCCCTTACTGCTTTCATGATTCTCTCCTTGCCTGAGTATTTTGTGAATTTGACTTTTGTGATATGGTATTTTGTGATATGCCTTGTTGATGGTCGATTTTTGTTGAATCTAATGCGGGTCCTCTGTGCTTCCTGGATTTTGATGTCTGTGTCTTTCCCCAGGTTAGGAAAGTTTTCTGTTATGATTTGCTCACATAACCCTTCTACCCCCATTTCTGTCTCTTCCTCTTCTGGGACCCCTATGATTTTGATGTTGTTCCTTTTTAATGAGTCACTGATTTCTCTGATTCTTAAATTGTGCTCTTTTGCCTTAATCTCCCTTTTTTTTCTGCTTCATTATTCTCTATAAGTTTGTCCTCTATATAGCTGAGTCTCTGTTCTGCCTCATCCAGCCTTGCTGCTGCGGCATCCATCTGTGACTGCAGCTCAGTTATAGCATTTTTTATTTCATTCTGACTAGTTTTCACTTCTTTTATCTCTGCAGAAAGGGATTCTAATCTATTTTTGACTCCGGCTAGTATTCTTATTATCTTGATTCTAAATTCTGGTTCAGACATCTTGCTTATACCTGTGTTGGTTAAATCCCTGGCTGTCGTTTCTTTGAGCTCCTTTGGGGTGAATTCCTGCTGAATTCTGTGCTTCAGGTTGTGCAGATTGTTGTGTTAATCATCCAATCAGTTTTCTAGGTGTGCAGGATGGTTTAGTGTTGGTCTGTCTGTATTTCATGGACACAAGACACACAAAAAACTTCCATGCTGTTCCACCATCTTGACTCCTCCAATCTATACCACATCATCTTTATCTATTCATCTATTGATGGACACTTGTGCTGCTTCCATACATTGGTTATTGTAAATAATGCTGCTATAAACACAAGAATACATATATCCCTCTGAATTAGTATTTTTGTATTCTTTGGGTAAGTACCCAGTAGTGGAATTACTGGATCATAGGGTATTTAGTTCCTTTTTGAATCTTTTGAGGAACCTCCATGTTGTCTTCCACAGTGGCTGTACCAGTTTACAGTACCAACAACAGTGCAAGAGGGTTTTTTTTCTTCTCCACATCCTTGCCAACACATGATGTTTCTTGAGTTTTTGGTTTCCACCATCCTGACAGGTGTAAGGTGATATCTCATTGTGGGTTTTGATTTGCATTTCCTTAGGATGAGTAATATTAAACATCTTTTCATGTGTCTGTTGGTCATCTGTATGTCTTGTTGGGGAAATATCTGTTCATTTCTTCTGCCCATTTTTAATTTTTTTTTAAATTATTTTTTTAATGTTTATATTGAGAGACAGAGAGTGTGAGCGGGGTGAGGGGCAGAGAGAGAGAGAGAGGGACAGAATCCCAAGCAGGCTCTGCACTGTCAGCACAGGAGACTGACCTGGGACTTGGTCTCACAAACCGTTGAGGTCATGTCCTGAACCGAAATCAAGAGTTGCATACTTAACCAACTGAGCCACCCAAGTGCCCCTTCTGCCCATTTGTTGGTTATTTGGGTTTTGAGTGTTGAGTTGTAGAAGTTCTTTACATATTTTGGATACTAACTCTTTATCAGATATGTTATGGGCAAATATCTTCTCCCATTCAGTAGGCTTTTAGTTTGTTGGTTGTTTCCTTTGCTGTGCAGAAGTTTTTTATTTTGATGTAGTCCCAATATTTTACTTTTGTTTTTGTTTCCCTCACCTCAGAAGACATATCTAGGAGGACTTGCTACAACCAATTTCAGAGAAATTACTGCCTGTCTCTCTTCTAGAACTTTTATGGTTTCAGGTCTCATATTTAGTTCCTTAATCCATTTTGAGTTATTTTTGTGTATGGTGTAAGAAAGTGGTCCAGTTTTGGGACACCTGGGTGGCTCAGTCAGCTAAGGGTCCTACTTCGGCTCAGGTCATGATCTTGCCGTTCACGAGTTCGAGCCCCGCATCAGGCTCTGTGCTGACAGCTCAGAGGCTAGAGCCTGCTTCAGGTTCTGTGTCTCCCTCTCTCTGTCCATCCCGCACTCACGCTCTCTCAAAAATGAATAAACGTTAAAAAAAAATGTTAGAGGGGCGCCTGGGTGGCGCAGTCGGTTAAGCGTCCGACTTCAGCCAGGTCACGATCTTGCGGTCCGTGAGTTCGAGCCCCGCGTCGGGCTCTGGGCTGATGGCTCAGAGCCTGGAGCCTGTTTCCGATTCTGTGTCTCCCTCTCTCTCTGCCCCTCCCCCGTTCATGCTCTGTCTCTCTCTGTCCCAAAAATAAATAAATGTTGAAAAAAAAAAATTAAAAAAAAAAATGTTAGAAAGTGGTCCAGTTTCATTGTTTTGCATATAGCTGTCCAGTTTTCCCAACATCATTTATTGAAGGGACTGTCTTTCCCCACTGTGGGTATTCTTACCTCCTTTATTGTAGATTAATTGACCACATAAGTATGAGTTTATTTCTACCTCCAATTTTGTTCCATTGATCAATGTGTCTATTTTTGTGCCAGTATCATATTGTTTTGATTATTACAACTTTGTTGTAACTTCAAATCTGGGATTGTAATACCTATAGCTTCGTCTTCTTTCTTAAGACTGCTTTGGCTATTTTGGCTATTCATCATTCCATACAACTTTTAGGATTATCTATTCTAGTTCTGTGAAAAACACTACTGGTATTTTTTTCAAGAATAAAAAAAAATTGTTTTTAATGTTTATTTATTTTTTGAGAGAGCAAGAGAAACTGTGAGTGGAGAAGGAGCAGAAAGAAAGAGGGAGACACAGAATCCAAAGCAGGCTATAGGCTCTGAGCTGCTAGCACAGAGCCCAAAAGGAGGCTCAAACCCACAGACCATGATATCATGACCTGAGCTGAAGTCGGATGCTCAACCCAGAAAGCCACCTAGGCACCCCGCTTTGTAAAGATTTTTTTAAAGTAATCTCCACACCCCACATGGGGATTGAACTCACAACCACGAGATTAAGAGCTGCACACACCACTGACCAAGCCAGCCAGGTGTCCCACTACTGGTATTTTGATAGGTATTCAATTGAATTAGATTGCTTTGGGTAGTATAGGCATTTTAACAGTATTCTTCCAGTCCATGGGCATGATACACCTTTCTATTTATATATCTTCAATTTCCTTCATTAGTGTCTTATAGTTTTCAGAGCATAGGTCCTTCAATGCTTGGTTAAATTTATCCCTAGGTTTTAGTTGTGTTTTTTGTTTTTTTTTAATGTAATTGTAAATCGGATTGTTTTCTTAATTTCTCTTTCTAGTAGTTCATTATTAGTGTACAGAAATGCTACAGATTTCTGTATATTAATTTTGTATCCTGAAGCTTTACTGAATTTATTAGTTCTAGTAGTTTTTTGATGGAGTGTTTAGGGTTTTCTATATATAATATCATGAGATGTGCAAATAGCAACAGTTTTATTTCTTCCTTACCAATTTGGATGCCTTTTATTTATTTTTCTTGTCTGACTGCTGTGGCTAGGGCTTCCAGTACTATGTTGAATATAAGTGGTGAGACTGAACATCTCTGTTTGCTTTGTTTTTTTTAATGTTTACTTATTTTTGAGAGAAAGAGACAGAGCATGAGTGGGAAAGAGGCAGAGAGACGGAGACACAGAATATGAAGCAGGCTCCAGGCTCTGAGCTGTCAGCACAGAGTCTGATGTGGGGCTCGAACTCATGAGCCATGAGATCATGATCTGACCTGAAGTCGGATGCTTAACTGACTGAGCCACCTAGGTGCCCCTGTCTTGTTCTTGATCTTAGAGGGAAAGCTTTCTGTTCTTCACCACTGAGGATGATGTGGGCTGTGGGTCTGTCCTATATGGACTTTATTATGTTGAATTATATTCTTTGGCTACTCGAGGCCTTTTGTCATTTCATACAAGTTTTAAGATTACTTGTTCTAGTTCTGTGTAAAATAATATTGGTATTTTGATTATGGGTCACACTTTGTCAATGTGAAAGCAGTCAAACCCCTTCCAGATAAAGACTGAAATAAGGGCATTTGCCCGCCGCCTTTGGATTGAACTCTGGGAGCTAGCCACAGTAAGTACCTGCATGCCTATTAACAACTACTTCTTTGTTTGCTATTATCCTATGGAAATTATGAATACAAGAACCCAAGCTATCACAGGTAATTTGGGGCATATACCTCAGATAGCAGCTGTAAAAGTTAGGCCACTAAATGTGTGCTAAGGGAGAGTCCTCTGACGTGGTTTTATTGTTGGGGTGAATTGGAAGTGGGGTTAGGTCATGCCCACTTGCTCCCCTAGGTTTCAGGAAGGATCATGGCCATTACAGGGAGATGTGTGCTAACTAAAAGCTAGACCCTCAGGCAGCAGCTTCTAAAATTTCCAGTCAAACTCCTTCCTCTGTGCTGAGCCCTAGAGGAAAAGCCACAGCAAGTGCTATGCTCCCATTGTGCACCATTAAGAATTGTTTCTTGGAGGTGGGGGGGAGCCTGCTTCTGTGGTATAAGCCTGTGGGACTCATCAACACAAGCCCTGGTGGCTTTTAGAGCTACATGTTTTGGAAACCCAAATCTCAGGTGAGAGTCTTCAATTTGGGGCAGTAAGAGTACAGTCCAAACCCTTTGATCCTCAGGGAGAAGCTGGCAGTTGGGGGTTCCCTCCCAATTATATGGCACTGTGCTGGGGGTAGGTTTATGGTAAGAGTGTGCCTCATCCTTTCCTACACGTTTTAATATGGATATTTTCTCATTTGCCCCATTGTGTTGGAGTCACTAAGCTAGTTTCTGGATTTCTCTCAGAGGGATTTGCTCCATGCATGGCAACATTGAGTGCTGCCATGTTTCTGGAGGGAAATTCAGGAGACTGCTATGTCACCATTTGGTCCCAGTCCACACTGAGGTTTTGACATTTGTCTTCATTCTTTTCAGCTGAGAATTTTGTAACAGTCTGGTTTTTAAAGTTGATAGTATTTCATCCTTTACTATAGAGTAGTATTTACATTATTGTCCATTAAAACCACAGAATTTGACCCGGATTTTCTTGCTCTGACATATTGCAAATATGGTAACAGTAATAATGTATTTCTATGCATTTATTTTTATAAATAAATCATATCCAGACATTTCTCTATAGGGAGAATGTGTTAACATCAGTTACTCAAAAAGAAAACTTCTAAAAACCATAATGAACTACTGAGAATCCCTGAAAAACAGCCTGGCAGTTTCTTACAAAACTAAACATGCACTAGCCATATGACCCAGCAATTGCACTCTTGGGCATTTATCCCAAGGAAATGAAGCCTTATGTTCACACAAAAACCCTTACATGAATGTTCAAAGCAGCTTCATTACCAAAACAACCCAAATGTTCTCCAGTGGGTGAAAGGTTGAACAACTCTGGTATATCCATATAATAGAATACTATGCAGTTCTAAAACGATAGGAAACATATTACGTTGACCTCAAGAGCATTAGATTTAGGGACACCTGGGTGGCTCGGTCACTTAAGTGTCCAACTCTTTAAATTCGCTTAGAGGGGCGCCTGGGTGGCTCAGTCGGTTAAGCGGCCTTTTGGCTCAGGTCATGATCTCGCGGTCAGTGAATTCAAGCCCCGCGTCAGGCTCTGTGCTGACAGCTCAGAGCCTGGAGCCTGTTTCAGATTCTGTGTCTCCCTCTCCCTGACCCTCCCCCATTCATGCTCTGTCTCTCTGTCTCAAAAATAAATAAACGTTAAATAAATAAATAAATAAATAAATAAATAAATAAATAGGCTTAGGTCACGATCCCAGGGTTGTGGAACCAAGCCCCGTGTCAAACTCCATGCTGATCATGGAGATCGCTTAAGATTTTCTCCCTCCTCTCTCTTTGCCCTTCCTCCTGCTCACACTAGCGTTCTCTTTCTCTCTCAATAAATAAATAAACCTTAAAAAAAGTGATAATAGGAGAGACAAAGAGAAACAGATAGCAGATTCATGAATGAAATAGTGAACAGAAGATATAAAGAGAAAGCAGTGGCTTTCTTATGTTATATCACTGTCACATATTAAATTTTCTCCTCAAAATTTAGAAAAGGAATGCAAAACATGCAAACACATGAGAATCAATAATCACAAGGATAAAAAAAGATATTTCATACTTGTGTGGTAATGGCCAAGTACTGGGATCCTGAAGTACCACACCAAGGGCATAAAGAACAAGAGTCTGCAAAAAAAAAAAATTACTCTAGTTAGTAAAGGTCTAACAGAGATGAAGTGACTGCCAGAAAGCCGACTCATCCTAAATGCTCTTTTAATACAGATAATGAATACAGAATAAAAATAGAAAGTAAAAGAAGAAAACACAGGCCATTATTTTGATGATTATATAGTGGGGAAGGCCTCCCTAAGTTTGTCAAAATCTGGAAGTCATAAAGGAATAACAGATTTAACTATGAAAATTTAAAACCTGCATCCAGTTAAAACAAAACAGACCAAAATCACCAGTGAAAGATAAATAATAAGAAACACATAATAAGTGTTTAATAAATAAAATAATAAGAAAAACACATTTCCCATATAATTGACAGTTAGTATGTACAATACACAAAAAGACATTTAAGCTTACTAGAAGAAAGAGTAAGTTAGAAGCACATAATTCACAAAAGAAGAAATACAAACTGTTAAATATGCATGAAAAGCTGCTCAATCATTCCAATGATCAGGGAAAAGCAAATTAAAATAATGATATAGTATGTCATATAAGAAATGTGTAAAAAGTTCATAAATCCTGAAGTGGTAAGGATATGGAGAGAAAAAGCATTCTCATACACTGTTGCTAAAAATATAAACTGCTTTTTAGAGGGCAACTTAAATTTAATATACATAAGCAGTTTGACCCCAAAACTCTTATTTCTAAGGCTCTCTCTACTCAATACCTATACAAGTATACAGTTTGTAATAACAAAACAAATGATGTCAATCTAAATTTCAACCAATGGAGACTGCTTAAATAAACTACATAACACACTCATACAATGGAATGAATACTCTACATCCATTAAAAATAATGAGTTGGATCTGTATTAAACACCAGTTGTACTAATAGTCATGATACACTTAATTAAAGAAGCAAATTAATGAAGGATATATGAAAAACAACCTTTCACATATAAATTCAGTTTTTACAATAAATACATATATGTATATTACACACACAGAGGAATATACATACATAGAAAAAGATCTACAAAAATACTTTAGTATTAATAGTAGCACACATGAGGAAGGAAGCGTTTCTATTATTTAGACTTTAAAACAGCATATGTTATTATTATTTAAAATAACTGTGTCCTTCATTTATTTTATTTATTTATTTTGAGAGAGTGAGTGAGCACAAGTGGGGGAAGGGCAGAGAGTAGGACAGAGAGAAAGAATCCCAAGCACGGTTAACACTGTGAGTGCAGAGCCCAACATGGGGCTTGAACCCACGAACCATGAGATCATGACCTGAACCAAAGTCAGACACTTAACCGACTGAGCCACCCAGGTACCCCATGTCTTTGATTTAATAACAGGTATAATTTATTGGACATTTTAGACAATACAATTTAAAAATACACACTAAAAGAGTTGAAAAGAACAACTAGATGAGTTAGTAAGTATAACAAATATTTCCTACCTCTCTAGGAATAATAAATTTGTCAACCTTTCCTTCAATATCTTGAAGCCGGGCAGAAACTGGAGTCAGTTTGGCAGTCCGAACTGTTTCACAAAGTACTTGCCGACAATATCTGTTTAAAAAAAACATTTTTACAGATTTTTACTCTGGGAGAGGCAGTTTGAAATGTACATACATTTTAAAATGTCATTCAACAACTTTAATAATCTTCCTAATTTGAAATAGTCACATCATAATTCTAATGTGTTTTAAAATAAGTTATGTATTAGAGGTATATAAAGTCCAGGTAGGTATAAATTTAAACAAATGAAAACAACTTTAAAAGTACCAGAAGAAAACTCAAAACAGTTATTTTTATATTTGAGTGCAAAAATCCTTTATTTTTAAAATAAAATAAAAATAAAAATATTGACACGACAGAAATCATAAAGAAAAATACAAATAATCCAAGTATGAAAATGTAACATATTTGCAATTGTAAGTACAACTGAAAAACAACTAGGAAAAATATTATCACAATGCGTAACAGCTCTTTAAAAATCCATAATTATTGGGGCGTCTAGGTGGCTCACTCAGTTAAGTGTCCGATGCCTGACTTCAGCTGGAATCATGATCTCATGGTCATGAGATAGAGCCCCAATTGAGGCTCTGCACTGGGCATGGAACCTGCTTGAGATTCTTTCTCTCCCTCTGCCCCACCCCAGCTCGTGCTCGTTCTCTCTCTATCTCTTTCTCCCTAAAAAATAAACAAAAATTTATAAAATAAAAATAAAAATAAAAATAGATAATGAAAATCATCAAACACCCTGACAGAAATATGGACAAACATAAAAAAGTAATTCACATACAACAAAATACAAATGTCCTGCAAACATATGAAGTGATACTCAACCTCTTTAATGGTGGAAAAATTGCCAATTATAGCAAATTAAAAAAAGTTTTTAACGTTTATTCATTTTCGAGACACAGAGACAGAGCATGAGTGGGGGAGGGGTAGAGAGAGAGAGAGAGAGAGAGGGAGACACAGAATCCAAAGCAGGCTCCAGGCTTTGGGCTGCCAGCACAGAGCCTGACGTGGGGCTCGAACTCACAGACCGTGAGATCATGACCTGAGCCAAAGTCGGATGCTTAACCAACTGAGCCACCCAGGCACCCCTATAGCAACTTTTTTCTTACTTGACAGATCAGCAAAGATGAAATAGAATGACATCAGACAATACTAATAAAAAATGGGGAAAAGAGGGGTGTCTGGGTGGCTCAGTGGGTTGACTTTCGCTCAGGTCATGATCTCAGGGTTCATGAATTCAAGCCCCATATCAGGCTCACTACTATCAGTGCAGAGCCTGCTCAGGATCATCTTTCTTCCTCTCTCTCTGCCCCTCCCCGGCTTGCGCTCTCTCTCAAAAAAAATATGTTTTTTAAATGGGGAAAAGACATTTATATCCAGTTGTTGGAAATATAAATTGGTACACCCTTTCTGAAGGATAATTTGGCAATGTATAAAAATTTTAAGTGTACAACACAATTAGAATAAAAGCTAAAATGTATTGAAATCTTATCATAAGCCAGTTCTATTAAATATTCTCTATGCACCATCTCACTTAATCCTTATTTAAACCTCATGGATGCTATTATTATTTTAATTTTACAGATTTTTAGAAATGAGGCAATTTTTTTTTTAGTTTTTTTCGATTTTTTTTTTTTTATTGAGAGAGAGAGAGAGAGAGACAGAGTGCAAGGGAGGGGCAGAGAGAGAGGGAGACACAGAATCCAAAGCAGGCTCCAGGCTCTGAGCTGTCAGCAAAGAGTGCAATGTGGGGCTGGAACCCATAAACCACAAGATCATGACCTGAGCCAAAGTTGGATGCCCAACAGACTGAGCCACCCAGGCGACCCGTAAAATGAGGCAATTATTTAAGATCAACACAGCAGGGAAGTGGTGTCAACAGAATTCAAACCTAGGTCTGTCTTAGTCCACAGCCCCTTATCGTAAATACTAAGTTACTGTATATATCCTTCAATAATAATCTCACTTCTAGGACTTTATTAATAGAAACAATTGGAAATATTAACAAAAATACAAGTGTAGGAAAGTTGGCTGTTTATAATGTCTAAAAACAACAAAAACAAAGGAGCCAAATCCTTCCTTTCCTCTTTGAACAAGTATTTATTAGGTACCTACTACATTAGAAGCACCATGTTAGATCCTGAACTACAACAGTGAACAAGACAGATACCCACAAAGGGACTCAAAGTCTAGTTGGTAGGGAAAGAGAAGGAGGTAGGGACATCAAGGATGACAATTTAAAAAGCATACTAATGGTTATGATAAAGGAAGTTCAGGGATTTGGATAACATATGGCATAGCAGGAGCACCTAACTAAAGAAAGGACTTTGCAGAGAAATAAGCATTTTAGGCTGAGACCTGCTGGGGAAAAAAAAAAAAAAAAAAAGGCGTTAGCTAGAAGACAAAGGAAGAGAGAATCTAGACAAAGGAGTAGTCTGCAAAAGCCAGAAGATAAGAAAGACTACTGCAGCTTTGCAGAAACAAAAGAATTTTAGTATAGCTAAATCCTAGATATGAAAAGGTACAAATAATAAGAGAAAAGATGGGAGAAGAATACAAAGCCCAGCTCTTAGAATGCCTCATAAGCTACACTGGTGAGTTTAAATGTTATCTTAGGGGCAACCAGAAGTCACTGAAGGCTTTTAAATTAGGGAGTCATCTGCCCAGATGCTGACTCCCTAGGTATAGAAAAACCACTAGCACAGTAATTCTCAACATTAGAATTATCTGAGAAGCTTTTGAAAACTGATGCCTGGAGATTGTTGGTATAGAATTGGTCCTAGGTTATCTGTATGTTTAAAGCACCCAGTGTTTACAGTGTGTAGTCACAGCCTCCAGTAGCAACTTGGAAAATGGACTGGAGGGGACCAAGATCCAAGGCTGTTGAAATATCCCACGCAAGTTGATGGTGGTCTGAATAGAGTGGGGGCGATGAAAAGAATTAAAATCAAACTTCCAACTAAAATGTGTTTGGAAAGTACAAACAACAAACCTAATAACTGATTGGATGTGGTGGAGTTATACATATATAAAAACACTGTCCATAAAATATTTAGAGAAAAAATTAAATTTACAGAAGATTTATATTTTAAAATATTTTGAAATTTTTTATTTTAAATATATATGTATATATGCACAGAAAAAGCTGGAAAAATAGTAAAAATAGTTAACAGTTGTTATCTCTTAAGGGTACACTTACAAAAAACCTTCACCTTCTACTTCATACACTTCTGTATTATAAAAACTTCAAAAGACAATTATGTATTACTTTCAAAATGAAAGGTTATGAGGAGCCTAGATGGCTCAGTAAGTTAAGCGTGTGACCTCAGCTCAGGTCATGATCTCATGGTTCGTGAGTTCGAGCCCCTCATTGGGCTCTGGGCCGACAGCTCAGAGCCTGGAGCCTCCTTTGGATTCTGGGTCTCCCCCTCTCTCTGCCCCTTCTCCCCTTGCACTCTCTCTCTTACTCCCTCAGAAATAAATATCAAAAAATTAAAAAAAATAAAATGAAAGGGTTAAATTTAAGGTAATGAATAAAACTTCCAACATTCTGAAGAATTTGTAAGATAAGTCTCCCTATCTTCTTTTCTATAGTTAAAAGAGGTAAATACAAAGGTAGGGTTGGTCACCTGCTATCCAGACTCAGACTTCAACACCTCAAGCAGTCATAGTTGTTATTAAAAAAAAATCTTTTTAGGGGCGCCTGGGTGGCTCAGTCAGTTGAGCGACCGACTTCGGCTCAGGTCATGATCTCACAGTTCATGAGTTCGAGCCCGCAATGGGCTCTATGCTGACAGCTCAGAGCCTGGAGCCTGCTTCTGTTTCTGTGTCTCCCTCTCTCTCTGTCCCTAACCCACTCACATTCTGTCTCTGTCTCTCTCAAAAATAAATAAACATTAAAACAAATTTTTTTAATCTTTTTAATTAAGGTATTATTTACATATAAAAATTTGTCTATCTCACCTGTACAATTTAATGAACTTTAGTCATTGTGTATAACTGTCTAACCACAACCACAAGCAAAATACAGAACAGTTCCCTCACCCTAAAAACTTTTCTCATTCTCCCTCCTAGTTGATCCCCTCCCTATTCCTGGCCCCAGACAACCACTGATCTACTTTCTATCACTACAGTTTTTTCCTTTTCCTAGAATTTCACCTTAATGAAATCATATCGTATGCACACTGTATGTGTTTGACTTCTTTCACTTAATAGAATGACATTTATCCACATTGTTGTATATATATTATCATATTTTTTTTTACTACTTGGTAATATTTCAAGATAACACAATTTGTCTATTTACCAGTTGATCAACATCTGGACTGCTTCTACTTTTTGCTATCATGAATAATATTGCTGTTAAATTGGCATAAAGTTCTCTGTGTGGACATATTTTTTCATTTCTCTTGGGTAAATGCCTTGGAGAATTTTGGGGCTATATGGTTAAGTGTATGTTTAACTGCCACATTGTTTTCCAACAGGACTGTACCATTTTGCATTCCCATCACTAAGGTTCCACTTATTTGAACATCAATGATACTATTTTATACAGTTTAATGTAAAGGTTTCCCAGAACTACCTTATGGTTTTTATTTTTGTTTTATTTAAGAGAGAGAGTGTGAGCGGGGGAGAGAGGCAGAGGGAAAGAGAGAGAATCACAAGTGGGCTCCACACCGAGTGTTGAGCCAAAATCAAAAGTTGGATGCTCGACTGAGCCACCCAGGCACCCCTATCTTATGATTTTAAAGAGCAAATTAAATTATCTAAGTCCTATAAAAATATATACCTTTCCCAGATATTATCACTAGCTTTAAATAAGCTGGTTAAACTTATTAGTGAGAATAAGAAGTTCGTGAGTTCAAGCTCTGCGTTGCTCTGTGCTGACAGCTCAGAGCCTGGAGTCTGCTTCAGATTCTGTGTCTCCCTCTCTCTGTGCCCCTTCTCAGCTCACACTCACACTCTCTCTGTCTCAAAAATAATAAACATTAAAAAAATTAAAAAATTAAAAAAAAAAGATAGTTAAACCAATTCAAATTTACCTTTTAATCATCTCTTCTTCTTTTTATTGTATTCTTACCTGAGCTGCTCAATTTTCTCTGGAGTAATGGGATCCTTCCCCAAAACTTGGTCTATCTCTTCATAAAGTTTTTTCTGAACCTCTTCAGAGGTGGTTAAAAAACAGATTGCCCAGGTGCACACTAAGTAAAAATTTATATTAATAACAATGAAAATAGCTAACTCATAGTTTGGGTACTATTATTATTTTGTTCCTGTATTTTCCTTTTTTTCTGATAGGCAAGATACCTAAATGCTACCAAAAAATAAAACAAGATTATTCACAGGATTTGTACTTCATTGAACAGAACACAAATATTTATAGAACATTCCTAAAGAGATAGTACAATCTGGAAAATTTCTTTCTTAAAAACTGGCAAGTAACTGAAGCCAAAAATGCATTTTAACTTAAGTAAAAATAGTAATGATAATAAATAAACTTCACATCTGAAGGAGTGTTAAATGCTGACAACTGTAACGGACTGTCTGGTTCATCCAACTTTGTGTAATAAAAATACTGATTTATCAGTTCACTCAGGAACCCTAATGAAATGATTCATACAAATCAAAGTAGCAGGAGATTTACCTATAAATCAATACTCTAAATTTTTACTTGTAATGGTAGATACAATGGCTCAAGAATTGGTACCAGTTATTGCTTAGGACAGTGGTTGGTTCTCAAGGTTCTCAAAAACCACCTGGGAATTGATTGATAGCACAACCCCACATTTCGCAGATTCTGATTCAACAGGTTTAGGAGAGTCCACGCATCTATACTTCCAACAAATAACAATTATTTTGATGAACACCAAGATTGGAAGATTATTAAACTTATGGACTTATTTTTGCTTAAAATGGTTTATAGATTATTCACTGAGAAAATGAGAAGATAAGAAAATTACATGATGAACATAAAACAGAGGTAATAAGAGTATTTATATTTCCTTTAGAAATCCACTGGGATTACAAACTATTCAAAGAATGGAACCATTCACATACATAGTACCTTTTGCCCTAGATTATGCTTGAGATGACTCGATCTATACTACTTTTTCTATGTCAAGTACTTTAAAAAATGCATTAAGTAGTTTCTACCTCCACTTATTAATTATCTCTTTCTTTAACTAAGGGCTGTCTTAAATTTGTTTCAAAGTTACTTTTTTTTTAAATGTTTGCTTTATTCACATATTATCCAATTCCGATTCCTGAAAGGACGTACTCACTTTCTAAGTGTTATTACCATTAAAATTTATAGCTGCCTGGTACTCAATTATTTTTTTTTTTTACTCACATCCAGAGTTTATAAAAGGCACATGAGTAACTGCCTGTCCTTAGCTTTTTCCTACAAAAACTTCTTTATTAGGGCTTTTGAGTGAACTACAGAATTTGTATTTCACAAGTGACATGAAAACTTGTACAGACAGTGCATAATATGTACGCATTTTTACTATAGTAATATACAACACTAAAAGAGTACAAGGATATGCACACAGTAGGTACTCATATACCCCACTTTACTGTATCATTACTTGAAATATAATTATATAAGCTTAATAATCTCAAACATTGGTTCTTTTGTAGAACTCCATCAAAAAGTATGACTGAGCACAACTTAAATGTAAGATTTTAAGTCACTGAATGTTCTTTAATTATGATACTGAACCAAAGACACAAATGTATATTTGAGAGATACCTAGGAGGTCATCTAGAGCTAAATTCTTATTTTAGAAAAGGGAAAAATGTGGGGCGCCTGGGTGGCGCAGTCGGTTAAGCGTCCGACTTCAGCCAGGTCACGATCTCGCGGTCTGTGAGTTCGAGCCCCGCGTCAGGCTCTGGGCTGATGGCTCAGAGCCTGGAGCCTGTTTCCGATTCTGTGTCTCCCTCTCTCTCTGCCCCTCCCCCGTTCATGCTCTGTCTCTCTCTGTCCCAAAAATAAATAAACGTTGAAAAAAAAAAAAAAAGAAAAGGGAAAAATGTAAAGGCAAGTATCTTGCTCAAAGCTAATTAGTAGTAGAGGAAGGACTTTAAAGTTTCCTACTATCTTGACTCTCAAAAACTTTAGAGATACCTTAAAAAATAACCAACCCATGTACAAAGAAACAGTGAGTGATAGGCTAAAATCCCCCCTAAAAACTGCAATACCATTAAAACATTAACTTGACTTTGGAAATGGTCACTTATTGTGTTCTGTATCCAGAGCACAACCAATTTAGATTTTTTTGAAGGTCTTTAGCAAAGATATATTTTAATATAGTAAATTTTTTTAATGTTTATTTTTAGTTTTGAGAGAAAGTGTGAGTAGAGAGAGAACTCATGAACAGGAGAAGGGAAGAGAGAAAGGGAGAGGCAGGGAGGGGGGAGGGGCAGAGGATCCAAAGCAGGCTCCATGCTGAGGGCAGAGAGCCCCAGGGGGGCTCAGGATGTAGGGCTCAGGCTGGAACCCAGGAACCCTCAGATCATGGCCTGAGGTCAGATGCTTAACTGACTAAGCCACCCAAGTGCCCCTAATGTAGTAAATTTTTAAAACAAGTACTTTTAAAAAAAAGTTCAATACATTATTTTTGACACATTTGACCTAAATTCCACAACTCTAGATGTCAAAAATTTTATAAGGAAGAAAAATGTATGGGAAGTTTACATTTTGAATCATTGTTTTTAAACAAAGTTGTAAGTGAAATCCTTCAAATATATAATTTTTTTCTATTTCAAACTGTTATTTTAGTATTTCCTTTAACATTTTATACTAGTGTATTTTTAGAAACATACACAGATTTTTATAAACACCATATGAATTAATGGTACTCTGCTAAACTAAAATACAGTAAGGAAACATAGAAACATATCACACATTTTAGAATTTTAAGTAAAAATCACCTTCAATTCTACCAAGAGAGGAGTTCTTTTAAATTGTGATCTCTGTGGCCTATATCCTCTGT
The DNA here is from genome assembly GCF_007474595.2 of Lynx canadensis. Taxonomy (NCBI): domain Eukaryota; kingdom Metazoa; phylum Chordata; class Mammalia; order Carnivora; family Felidae; genus Lynx; species Lynx canadensis. Next base: position 188,823,886 of record NC_044310.1, on the reverse strand, counting down.
TGGTAGACCTTAATAAGAGCAAACTGGATTGGAGTCAAAGAGAAAAGCCGCAGCAGGAAATTGAAAATCTCACTGCTCTGGTTGGAAAAGTGTCAATAGCAGTTCATTTTAAAGGCACTAACTAGAATTCACAATCCATAAACTGTGTCAAGAAATTTATGGCAATGTTCAGAGGTGGCATAGAGCACCTGGGGTTAAAAAAAAAAAAAAAAGGCAGCTGTGTGAATCAAGCCTTTCAAACAAGAATAAAGAAGAAAAGAGACAGGAAATTATAAAGAGGTCTTGCAAACAATGTTTCTTTTGTTTTATCCCTGTGTATAATATCTCTCAAAAAAAATCAGTTTATACTTACATTTTGCAGTTATTATGCAACTGGCCAGAGAAAATATCATACTGTCTTCAAGGATCTAGGAAAGAAAACTAAGTTTAGAAAGTGTAAAATGTTTAAGGTGGCCTCTATTAGATCCTATTAAAATAATGTGTAGTATAGAATTAGGGTCAAGGAAAGGAAAAAAAGTCTATTATTTCTTTACAATGTTTTCACTTAAAAAAAGTCTAATGTAAAAACCAATCTAAATACTGTATTGATTTTTTGATGCAATAAACATTTATCAGTAATATCACTGGCTCATGATATGTTTTTTTGCAAATATCACTGGCTCAATCCTATCTTTCTGGCTTGGCCCGATGCAGCAGCAAAGCCTCAAGAACAATGGAGAAGAAGCTGCCATTGTCCTTGGAGCCTTATTCAATTTCTGCACCCATACACATACCCAGCAAACCATTCTATCTCTGAAATTTGCATGCATAGAGTGGGCAGAAGAATCCTATAAAGAACAGGTGTGGACTCTTGTTCTTTGCCTGACAACACCACACAGTGGTATGCTGGGGGTAACAGAGGCACCCTGGGAACAAGCCAAGCTGCTATATCTAGTCATTTAGGTAGAGCAGCTTGGCTGATAAAGACTTCTATAAGTCCACGGGGCACCTGTGTGGCTCAGTTGGTTGGGTATCCGACTTCAGCTCAGGTCATGACCTCACAGACCATGAGTTCAAGCCCCGCATCAGGCTATGTGCTGACAGCTCGTGGCCTGGAGCCTGATTCGGATTCTGTGTCTTCCTCTCTCTCTGCCCCTCCCCTACTTGTGCTCTTCTCTCTCTCTCAAAAATAAACTTAAAAAAAAAAAAAGACTTATACAAGTCCTCCTCTTTTATGATAGAAGAATTTTGATTCAGTATTTGCTTACTCAATATTAATTAATATACAGCTGATCCAAAGATCTAAATACCTGTACTAACATGAGACTAAAATACCTATACTATTTATAGATGATGTACAATAAAAAAGAAGCCACTAAATTTTAGGAGGGAATCTGGATTAAAGTGAATAAAAAACATACTATACATGTGTGATTATCATTTATTTGATAAACACTGAACAATTACATCACCTGCTGGTCATTAAGGTTCCCTTGTACTAAGGAGTCAATGAAAATATGTTGACTGAAGTTCCTTCCTTTTCGTTCTTTTATGATTTTCTTTAAGATATATTCCAGTTGCATAAGAGCTTAGAGAAGAAATCCAAAAAAATTTAGAATATAAACATTTGTAAAGACTGAACATTTTTTAATATTTTTGTACACTGTTGCTATGTGCAGAACAAAGCTTTCAAAAGTAAAAGAGGTGTAACCGACAATTTTTAAAAAGCTAATTTATGCTTAAATTCATGAACTTTCTTTTCCTTATTTTTTGCTAAATTTTACATATAAAAAGCTGTTTAAAGCATGTAGGTACAATTTAAGGAATAATAAAGCAAACACCCATAACAGCACCACCTACATCAAGAAGTAGAACTAATGCCAGCACCTGGGAGGCCTCCACACACATAAACCTCTCCTATGATATTATCTACTTTCCTTCTAAATTCTGTCTTTTTAACTCCATTCCTCTCCCACATCAGGCATTTAGGAACAGAAACAGATGTAAAATAATCAGAAAAGTAGATTTATGAAACCAGAAGGATACAGAATAAATAACTGATATCCAACAGTCAAAATTATCCCGAAGTCATTGCTCAGTCTCCATCTTACTTGACCCATCACAGGATTTGATGATGTTGATCACATAGCCTCCAGGTGTAAAATTTTCATTTGAATCTTGGGGTTCCAATGTTCTCCTGGACTCCATACTTACCCTACCTTGTTGCCTGCTCATTCTGTCTCCTTTTGTTGATTCCTTCCCTTGAATTTCTTAATGATATAATGTCCAAGGTCAGGACCGAGTTTTTGGACCTCTTCTCTTTTACTATTACATTCTTTACCTTGATGGTCACTAGTCTCAAGGCTTTAAATACAAGCTATTGACTGAACACTCCCAAGAGTCAGGAACTCTTTCCCCTTAACTCCAGACTCACGTATCTAACAACCAACTTATTAACCTCTCCACTTAGATGTCTGAAGCATATTAAACATAACATATACACAAATGAACTCTTGATTTTTCCCCACCAAAACTCGATCGTCCTACAGTCTGCCCCCTCTCCTTCATTCTCCAACTACTTCATTCTCCAACTACTTCATTCTCCAACTACTCAGGCCTAAAACCTTGGTGTCACCTTCTCTCTTATACCACACAACTAATGTCAGTTAATGTTGGTGTTCTACCTCCAAAATATAGAATTATTCTCCCTTACTATTTTTTTTTAATTCTATATTTTCTGTTGCCTGCCACCTAGTCCAATCCACATTATTTCTCTTGCCTGTTTCATTGCAATAGCCCCTGAATTAGTCCCTGCTTCTGCTCTAGGTGCCTGTAATCCATCACAGCAGCCATAATGACCCTTTAAAAACATAACCCAGATTGGGGTGCCTGGCTGGCTTAGGTGGTAGAGCATGCAACTCTTGATTTTAGAGTTATAAACTCAAGCCCCACGTTGGATGTGGAGATTACTTAAAAATAAAATCTCTGGGTGCCCCTGGGTGGCTCAGTTGGTTAACTGTCTGACTCTTAATTTCAGCTCAGGTCATAATCTCATGGTTCATGGGAATGAGCCTCACATTAGGCTCTGTGCTGACAGTGCAGAGCCTGCTTGGGATTCTCTCTCTCTCTCTCTCTCTCTCTCAAAATAAATAAACATTAAGAAATAGTAAAATAAAGTAAGATCTTCAATAAAATAAAATAAAATAAAATCTTTAAGGAAAAAAAGCAAACATAACTCAGATTATAACTGTTCAAAACCTTCCAGTGGCTTCCTATCTCATAGTAACAACCTAGTTTACAATGATCTATAACTCTGACAAAACCTGTTCCTCTCCCCAATCTTTCTGGTCTCATCTCCTTCTATTCCTTTTCTGACTGTCTCCTCTCCAGCCACAAAGTTCCCTGAACACCAAATAAAACAGAATCCCACCTCAAGGACTTTGTAATTACTTTCCCTCTACATGGAATCTCCTTCCTTTGGATATGGAGATATTCACATGATCTGCATTGCCTGGTTTCCAGTGTTAGCTCATAAGTCACCTAATCTTAGTGAGGCCTTTCCTAATAACTAACCCTATTCAAAATTGCAACCTTCTCATCCCTGGCACGCCCTATTCCCCCTCCTGATTTAATTGTCTCCATAGCACTTTTCATCTTTTAACACACTATTCGGTTTACTTATTTAAAATTATTGGGGGCGCCTGGGTGGCTCAGTCAGTTAAGCATCTGAACTTCAGTTCAAGTCATGACCTCACCCACGGTTCGTGAGTTCAAGCCCTGCATCGGGATCCGTGTTGACAGCGTGGAGCCTGGAGACTGGTTCAGATTCTGTGTCTCCCTCTCTCCCTGACCCTGCCCCGCTCTCTCTCAAAAATAAATAAACGTTAAAAGAAAAATTTTTTAAATACATAAAGTAAAATAAACTAAAATAAAGTAAAATAAAGTAAAATGAAATAAAATAATTGGCTGCCTCTTCCCACTAGAATGTGGAGCCACAAGGACAGGAATTGTTTGTTCTGTTCATGGACATCTCCCCAGCACCAAAATCATACCAGAATATTACAGATACTCAGTAAATAGTTATAGAGTGACATGAATGTAACACATTAGTGATTAATATGAGAAATTATTAACACTGTACTGCAATGGTTCCCAACTTTGCTACAGATAAGAATCACCTAGGAAGCTTTTTCTAAAAAATCGTAAAGTACAAGTCACACCTCATACCAATTAAATCCGAATGTTTAGGAATGGAAGCCTGGCTTCAATATATATATATATTTTTTTTTAAATAGTTGTTTGTTTGTTTTTAGTGATCTCTACACACAGTGTGGGGCTGGAACTCATGGAATATATATATATTCAATATATATATATATATATATTTATTTTTAAATAGTTGTTTGTTTGTTTGTTTGTTTGTTTTTAGTGATCTCTACACACAGTGTGGGGCTGGAACTCATGACCTCGAGATCAAGAGCCATATCTCTGCCGACTGAGCCAGCACCCCTTATATTTTTTTAAAGATTCAATGTTCAGCAAAGTTTGGGAACTATTTCTGTACGTTCTCAAACCTACAGGTACATCAAAATAACCCAGAAAGCTTTCATAAAAATATCTGATGCCCAGGGCACCTCTCTCTCAGACTTCAAATAAACTGGCTTAGGGTAGGGCCTGATCTTCACTTTTGTGTCTTAAGTTCCCAAAGTGATTTTAATGTATAGACCAGGTTGGAAATTACTCACTTGAACAAAGGATGCACTGATCCAGCCATGGGATCCCAGTCACATAAACCAACACAGACTCCTTTTCAATAAAAGCTCAAACTTTATTTATGCCAATGTTACAACCCAAGTAACGCATCATGTTAGACAATCTACTTTTATTTAGAATCAAAGAATGTAAATTATTTTAATTTTGTATAAATTGAACCAATATTTGTGAAATACTTTTTTTTATTAAAGGGTATGAATCCTAATGCATCCATCAAGATAATCACAATGATACTGAAAACCAGAGTATAGAAAAATATGTCTGTTAAACTGGCTTTTGGGGGCTTATGTTGGACCTCAAAGGAATCACTAGAATGGTAAGCCCCATGAGGGCAGGGATTTTTGTCTCCTTCACACAAAATAATGCCTCAATAACATTTGTTGAAAAGAATGAAGGAAGAGAGGCACTTAGCTGGCTCAGTCAGCAGAGCGTGGGACTCTTGATCTCAGGGTTATGAGTTCAAGCCCCATGTTGGGTGTAGAGATTGCTTAAAAAATAAAACCTTTAGAAATAAAAGAAAGAAAGAGAAGGTAGGAAGAGACTACTGGGAAGCAACACTATTATATATGAAAAATAATCCATTTTTTCAATACAGCCCATGTACTTTAATTTACCCTACTTTCAAAAAAAGAACCAAAGCAGCTGAAAATAAAGGCATTAACGTATTAGAATCATAGGGGCGCCTGGGTGGCTCAGTCGGTTGAGCGTCCAGCTTCGGCTCAGGTCATGATCTCACGGTTTGTGAGTTCAAACCCTGCATCGGGCTCTGTACTGACAGCTCAGAGCCTGGAGCCTGCTTCAGATTCTGTGTCTCCCTCTCGCTCTGCCCCACCCCTGCTCGTGCTCTGTCTGTCTCTCAAAGATAAGTAAACATTAAAAAAAATTTTTTTAAGTATTACAATCATAAAATTACTGACAGAAAATAAAAGGGAGAATAATTTTGTGCAGCTTTCATAAACTAAAATTGTTATTTTTCTGTGCAAATTTTATAAAGTTATAACCAATGCCCAACAATTTTGAAAAATAACTCAACGTTATAATAGCAAGACTTTTTACATAGCTACATTTTTTACAAAAAATCTATACAACATTTAAGTTGATATTATTTCCTTAGTAATTCCTACATTGTTGGACATCTAGATTGCTTCTTGTTTTCTACTTAGCACTACAAAGCACTACAAAAAAATATTCATGATTTTTTTCTTCTTTTAGATAATTTCATTTATTATTTATGACTTTAATATGTATTATCAAATTGCTTTCCCAGGACTGTACCCTTACATTTTCCTATAGGCTATACCAACCTCATTCTACAGTGAGTACTAAAGCTTTGTTTACTGATTCACTGCTTTTTCCTCTTTTGTTAAAGAAAAACCTTTAATATAGGAAACACAGGAGAAAAATATAAAGAGAGAAAATATAAATGACCTATAATCTCATGATTCAGAGACAACCTTATTAAAATTGGGGCACATATCCTTTTGTCCTTACTATAATTTAAGAGTAGTAAAACTTACCATCTTCATATTGTTTTTTCCGAGTTATACTTTTATCAAGTGATCCATCTAAAAAGCCTTTTCCAATTTCAGACCAAACCTGAAAATAGAAAAACATACCTATTATCTTAATAAAGTACATTTTCTAAAGAATGACACGCAATCTAAGCTAATAATTGAGGATTTTGTATCTTACCAACAGATCTGATAATTAAGCTCTCCCTTTTAAAATTGGGCTAATCGGGGCACCTGGGTGGCTCAGTCAGTTAAGCATGCAACTCTGGATCTTGGCTCAGGTCATGATCTCACGGTTTATGAGTTTGAGCCCTGCATCCGGCTCTGTGCTGACAATGCGGAGCCTGTTTGGGATCCTCTCACTCTCTGCCTCTCCCTCTCTCTCAAAATAAATAAACACTTAAAAAAAAAATTTTTTTTTTAAATAAAAGTGGGCCAGTCATTCACTTCAGAGTCTCTGAAGATAGAGTTCAAATATATTTTAATAATTTCAGTCAAGGCACTTTAAAACTAATTACAATTAAAAAGTCAAAGTTCGTTGGGGCTCCTGGGTGGCTCAGTCGGTTAAGTGATGACTCTTAATTTCAGCTCAGGTCATGATCTCACAGTTCATGGGTTTGAGCCCCATGCTGGGCTCTATGCTGTCAGTGTGGAGCCTGGAGCCAGCTTGGGATTCTCTGTCTCTCTCTGTCTCTCTGCCCTTTCCTTGATTGCACTCACTCTCATTCTCTCTCTCTCAAAAATAAATAAATATTAAAAAAATAATTAAGTAAAATAAAAAAATGTAATGTCAAAAAACAAAGAAAAGGTGAGGACTATTCCACATTAAAGAGGTCTGGCCACGGGGCGCCTGGGTGGCTCAGTCAGTTGAGCATCCGACTTCAGCTCAGGTCACGATCTCATGGTCCGTGAGTTCGAGCCCCAAGTCGGGCTCTGGGCTGATGGCTCAGAGCCTGGAGCCTGCTTCCAGTTCTGTGTCTCCCTCTCTCTCTGCCCCTCCCCCATTCATGCTCTGTCTCTCTCTGTCTCAAAAATAAATAAACGTTAAAAAAAAAAATTTTGTTTTAAAAATAAAAAAAGAGGTCTGGCCACTGAAAGTTAAGAAATTTGAGGGGCACCTGGGTGGCTCAGTTGGTTAAGCGTCTGACTTTGGCTCAGGTCATGATCTCACAGTTCATGGGTTCTACCCCACATCGGGCTCTGTGCTGACAGCTCAGAGCCTGGACCCTGCTTCGGATTCTGTGTCTCCCTCTCTCTCTGCCCCTCTCCTAGCTCACACACTCTCTCTCTCAAAAATAAATAAACATTAAAAAAAAAAAAGAAATTTGAATATGGGCTGTGGAGAACAGTATTGTATGAATGTTCAATTTCCCAAGTTTGAAAACTATGTTGTTGCTATATAAGAGAATATCCTTGTGTTTAGGAAATACAGACTGGAGTATTTAGGGGGAAAAAAGACAAAATGTCCACTTTTTTTCTCAAATGGTTTCAGTAATGGTTCGAAAGAGGTAGGTAATGAATTACAAAAGCAAATGGGGCAAAATGTAAACAACTGGTGAACCTGGGTAAAAGATATATGGGAATTCCTTACACTAGTTGCAACTAGTTTCTGTAAGTTTTAAATTATTTCTATTTTAAAGTTATAAGGAAAGAATGAAAAAGGAAGAAAAAGAAAATATCAGCATGAAAACATACTAGAAATAACAGGTCACCGTATAAATAACAGTGGAGGTCTCTTAAAAACTGCTGTCTTATATGGGGTACCTGGGTGGCTCAGTCATTGGGATACTGACCTAAGCTCAGGTCATGATCTTGCAGTTCGTGGGTTTGAGCCCCGCATCAGGCTCTGTGCTGGCAGCTCGGAGCCTGGAGCCTGCTTCAAATTCTGTGTCTCCATCTCTGCCCACCCTGTGCTCATGCTCTGTCTCTCTCTCTATCAAAAATAAATTAACATTAAAAGAAAAAAATTTTTTAAAAAATGTTGTCAATATGAAAAAAAATCAGACAAAAATAACTGAGTCAAAAATTGTTTCTTCATTAAAATATGAAAACATTTTAGGAATTCCTTAATCAATTTATTTTGACTGGGTATACAAACTAGTTTACTCCAGGAAGTGGAATTTAGAGTGATTTTTCTACTTTTATTTTTACACTCCTATGTGGACGTTTCATAAAAATGTGTGTGTGTATATATATATATACACACACGCATAAATATAATATACACATATATTTTTCTTTTTGAGAGAAAGCAAGTGCGAGCAGGGGAGAGGGGCAGAGGGAGAGAGAGAGAGAGGAACCTAAACATGCTCCAAGCTCAACATGGAGCCCGATGTGGGGTTCGATCCCATGACCCTGGGATCATGACATGAGGTGAAATCAAGGGTCGGATGCTTAACCAACTGAACCAGGCGCCCTAAGAAACATACATTTTTTAGTCATCAGGCATAAAAATTAAACAATTTTAATGGGAAGAAGCATATTAAATAACAGGGAATCAAACCACAGTTCCTAGTGATTTTTGTTTAAAAAAATTTTTTTAAATGTTTATTTACTTTTGAGAGACAGAGTGTGATCGGGGAAGGGGCAGAGAGAGAGGGAGACACAGAATCCGAAGCAGGCTCCAGGCTCTGAGCTGTCAGCACAGAGCCCGATGGGGGCTTGAACCCATGAACCGCGAGATCATGACCTGAGCTGAAGTTGGATGCTCAACCGACTGAGCGACCCAGGTGCCCCTCTAGTGATTTTTGTTTTAAACACATTATCCCAGTTATTTAACCAAAATGTTTTTATAGATTTGAATAAAATAAGGAATAATTAATTTCTTAGAGACCCAAAATGTGGCCAATGACCTAAGTATGATTTGAATTGAATAAATTAATTTAATATTGGGATTAAACACATGAATGCTGAAATTGATAAAAATACAGAAGAAAATAAATTCCATATGTGAATCTAGAAAAAAACAGAAAATAAATCATTTTTAGACTGAATTAGTCTTTCTTCAAATCATATTCATTTCATTTTAATGCTCTACTGGCTTTAATTTCTTTCTATATGGGACATAGTCTAGTTCTATTAAAGTTTTTCTCTTTATTCTAGAATTCAGTATCATTTTATAACATTCTTCTAAGTATTAAAAGGAAATTTCTTTAGTCACCCACTTTTTACATTTCAAAAAGTAACTGCTGAAAAAAAGTAATTTTTACATTTTTGAAAAATACAATTATCTTTGCTTGCATTGTTGATTTAGCCCCAAACGGAAATTCTATACTACAGGATGTGACATCTTTTTCTTGAGAGGCAAAGTCTACATTATTCAACTATCCAATTTGATTGAAAGAATAATTTTAAATTTGGCCCTAGACTTACTGTGCCATGATTCTTCTGAAAGTGAATGACTTCCTGGTCATCTTCAAATGTACTACCCATCACCATCTGTGTAACAGACTTCATAGCAAAACCAAGCATATGCTGGCAGAGAGGTACATGCTGCGAATCTGGGTAGGAGAGCCATTTATCTAATAATTCTTCTGAAAGCTGGAAGTGAACAGAAAACCACAATGATTTACTATTTCTTCTTGCTAGAAAAATTCAGCAAGTAGATTAATTTCACAGTGCAACTCTGTAATCAAAGTAAACATTCAAGTGTTTATTTCAACTGTCAGGCAACTTTGGCTCCACCTGTAATTATATCTTCAAGGATTCAGGTTCAGATTCTGTCAAAGGGTTGATTTGCAAAACAAAACAAAACAACCACCACAATAATAAAAAGAGAAAATATAAATTACAAATTCAAGAGCTGGTAGAACCTTAAGCCTAATCTTAGTCTCTAATTAAAAATAGTAAAGGTTCATCACAGAATGCCTGTGATAAATATATGAATATGTAAAACCTTAGACATGCTCCAGTGACAGAAACCTCTCATAGTCTCTTTGTCATTCCTTCATTCAACAAATACTTATTAAATCCCTTGTGGAATAAAAACAATGGGTAGTAAATAGATCAAAAGCTTTGGAGTAGAAAAACCTTGGTGTTACTTCAGGCTCTATCTCTTAGAAGCATTGTGGCTTTGAGCAATTTGCTTAACTCTTCCAAGGTTCAGGTGTCTCAACCATTATATATGGATGACATCTACCTTGAATGGCTGCTGTGATATGGTAATTATAACCACATCATATAATGCAGGAAGAGTTTTTGTAAGGTAATATACATGAACTTAAGTTCCTTTCCCACATGAAATTTATGAAAGTTTTGTCACAGTATAAAGGATTAAAATTAAACGTGAGAAATAGAATAAATGTTTAAAATGAAAAGATTAGCACTACGTAGGTTTATACCAACTTAAAGTAACATATCTGGAGTACTTTTTTTTTGAGAAAGGGAAGGGAAGCTTTAATGATTCCATAGTATCAAGATTAACAAATATACCTTTTTTTAAGTTTACTTTGAGACAGCACACATGTATGTGAAAGCAGGGGAGGGGCAGAGAGAGAGAGGGAGAGAATCCCAAGCAGGATCCACACTATTAGTGCAGAACCCAACTCGGGGCTCAATCCCACAAACCACGAGATCATAACCTGAGCCTAAATTAAGATCAAACTCAACTGACTGAGCCAACTGGGTGCCCCAAATATACTTTAAAAATCTCTTTGAGATGGGTGAAGATGAAGAAAACAGGAAGATAATTATTAAAACAGAGCTACATTATTTTTTTTTAATTTTTTTTTCAATGTTTATTTATTTTTGGGACAGAGAGAGACAGAGCATGAACGGGGGAGGGGCAGAGTGAGAGGGAGACACAGAATCGGAAACAGGCTCCAGGCTCCGAGCCATCAGCCCGGAGCCTGACGCGGGGCTCGAACTCACGGACCGCGAGATCGTGACCTGGCTGAAGTCGGACGCTTAACCGACTGCGCCACCCAGGCGCCCCGGAACAGAGCTACATTATTAAAAAATAAATTTCAGGGGCGCCTGGGTGGCTCAGTTAAGCGTCCAACTTCAGCTCAGGTTGTGATCTCATGGTGCATTAGTTGGAACCTCACATCAGGCTCACTGCTGTCAATGCATAGCCTGCTTGGGATTTTCATTCTCCCCCCACCCCTCTGCCCCTCCCTTGCTTATGTCTTTTCTCTCTCTCAAAATAAATAAAAACGTATAAATTTTTTTTAATTAATTTCATGTTATGGACAAAATAATCTCAGATACTTTAAAAACTTAGAATTCTACAGTTATTACTCAAGTTTACATAACTTCATACTAAAAGATGAAAAAAGGGGCGCCTGGGTGGCTCAACTGGTCAAAGGTCCAAATTCAGCTCAGGTCATGATCGTGCAGTCTGTGAGTTCGAGCCCTGCATCAGGCTCTGCACTGACACCTCAGAGCCTGGAGCCTGCTTCAGATTCTGTGCCTCCCTCTCCTTCTCTGCCCCTCCCCCATTCACATTTGATCTCTCTTTCTCTCAAATATAAATAAACATTTTAAAAATTAAAAAAAAAAATAAAAGGTGAAAAAAGATTTTGGAAGCAAACCATTAAAGTGACAATATTTCTAGGTAAAACTGGAAGAGCTAATGTAAGTTTGACTTATGGGTAATTATAGAAGTTTCAAACGTGAAAACTAAATATTAGGGGTAAAAAAGCTTTCTTATAGATTGAGTGCCTGGGTGGCTCAGTCAGTTGAACATCTAGCTCTTGGTTTCAGCTCAGGTCATGATCTTACAGTTTCTGGGATTGAGACCCATGTCAGCCTCTATGCTGACAGATCGGAGCCTGCTTGGGTTTCTCTCTCTCTCTCTCTCTCTCTCTCTCGGACTCTCCCCTGCTTGTGTGCGCTCTCTCTCACAAAATAAATAAACATAAAAACATTTTTTTTAAAGTTTTGTGGAAAAAATAAAACATATTAATAGATATAAGATAAACCAGTAAGATTTCCTTTGTCTAAACATGAAAGTTTTTTTCCTTCAGAAAACATTATTTTCCTTAGTATGCATGAGATTTTGTATCAAAACAATTCTAGTACAACTATATAACTTGCAAACATCTCAGCTTCATGCACAGAACTGGGAAACCTAACTGTGTGTTAAGTGTTCACCCACTCAGACTACAATGCCAGACTGCACCTTTTTCATCACTCCATCTACTCCTAAATATCTAATCCTTTTTTAAGTAAGTCATCAAGCCCAATGCCATGTGACAAAACTACAACCTCATCATTTACAATCTTAGTGTTGAGGTATTTGTTTGAATTTATTCCAAGTATCATATGTCAATGCTGAGCCTTTACCTTGATTCTTACATTCATTTTAATTTTTTAATAAATGTATTTATTTATTTTGAAGGAAAGAGAGTGAAAGCAAGTGAGCACGAGTGTGGGAAGGGCAGAAAGGGAGAAAGAGAATCCCAAGGAGGCTCTGCACTGTTACTGCAGAGCCTGATGCGGGGTTCAAACTCACAAACTGCAAGATCATGACCAGAGCCAAAATCAAGAATCTGATGCTTAACCGACTGAGCCACCCAGGCACCCCGATCCTTGCATTTAAAGAATTTACAGGGAGCCTGGGTGGCTCAGTTGGTTCAGTATCGACTTCGGCTCAGGTCATGATCTAACGGCTCATGAGTTCAACCCTCGAATCCTCTCTCTGTGGTCAGCACAGAGTCCGCTTCAGATCTTCTGTCCCTCTCTCTTTGTCCCTACCCTGCTTGCGCTCGCTCTCTCAAAAATAAATAAAAAACATTAAAAAGAAAAAAAAGCCACAAGTAGGATTCCAAACTCTTAAATCATAATAAAGTAGAATTTACTTTGGTATTAACAGTGAATTCCATTTACTTATTTTTCCATTTAATTTTGAAAATGCTTACACTCTGTTTACCCATTAAGTATGTCTTTTTTCCACTAATTTGAAATGCCACTCACTCTTTATATACTGGATTCACACACGAACTTGGGACTTTTTCTGGACATTGTCTATTTTGTTGACTACACATATGCCACTATCATAACTTCGAAAATTTATTTTATGTTTATAATGTGTACTATTATTATTTTCTTTCAAAATGTTCCAGAAGAATGACTTCCAGAATGGTGGAGTGAGGGCCTTGTTGATATTGTTCTTCCTCTAAAACAATGCTAACACATGCACACCAATGAAACAATAAAAATCAATCATTTCAGCACGGTGGCAATTAACCAGGATCCAGTGCCCACTGAGGAGTATCTAGTCAACAAAAACTACAGGACCTCAGTAGGACAGTGGGGTCTGTGATGCTTTAAAAAAAAAAAAAATTAACGTTTATTCATTTTTGAGAGAGATAGAGCATGAGTGGGGGATGGGTAAAGAGAGAGGGAGACACAGAATCTGAAGCAGGCTCCAGGCTCCAAGCTGCAGCACCGAGCCTGACGTGGGGCTCGAACTCATGGAACGAGAAATCATGAGCTGAGCTAAAGTCAGACACTTAACGGACTGAGCTACCCAGCTGCCCCTGTGATGTTTTAAGTTAAGGTTATTTCCATCTCCCTTCTATCTCCAGCTCAGTAGTAGCATGGTAGCCAAAAGCCAACAGCATTGCAGACAACACAGAAACCTGACATCTTTGGAGTGTTACTAAAGCGTGATCACCACTGGTTATCAAATGGTCACTGAAAATGGGGTAGGGAATCCCAAGACTCTCTCCTCCAAAAGCAAGTAATGGGCTGGCCCAAACTCAGAATCAGCTTCCAAAAAACTCTACAACACAGTCAAAAACTTACAGCAGCCAGGGGAAAGCCTGGTGAAGAAAGAAGCTGCTACTTTGCGGTAAGCACTGTGGCATTTTAAACAACCTTCCTACCATCTCAAAACCCCAGACAGGCAACAGCTATGACAACAGCAGTCTACATTCCTGCTACAGAGTGCTAGGAAGCAATACAGGCATTATTCTCAAAGAACTGTAGTTGTGAGTCTCAATCTGCCTGGCAGCTCCCATCAAGGACTGGTGCAAAGGCTTTCCTTTATTTTGCACAACTCTACATTCTCAGAGTGTTCCTAGGACACATTCTTGGGTAGTTTGTGCTGAAAACATTTAAAGGCACAGGTATTGGCCACAACAGCTGGAGCAAGAAACCACATTTGAGACAAGCAAATAACAGACTAAGAAGCCTGGGAAGGAAGTGGTTAGGAGAGGAGATAAATGTGGGAATAAGATCTTTTGAAAGTTTCTGCATATACCAGGATTATTAAGAAAGCCATGCACATGCCAAAGAGCAGGATATATGCTCGGAGAAGGCTGGAGAAGAGTAAACTTTCACAGCTGACAGGTCTTTTGGCTCCATACAAGTAGGAAGTGAAAGCTGAAGTGGATTTATAAAAGGCCCAGATAAATGTTAAAGGAGGGCCCAAATGCAAAGCCAGTCTACAAATACTGGAAGAGTTTTTGTTTCTGTTTTGTTTTTAAATGGCTTCATGCCCAGTGTGGCACCTGTCTTGAGGCTTGAACTAATGACCATGGGATCAAGACCTGAGCTGAGATCAAGAGTCTGATGCTATACCAACTGAGGCACCCCAGTGCCCAAGAGTTTTTTTCTTTTTACTTTTCTTCTTTTCTTTTGTCAAGTGTTTAAGGTAAATCTGTCAACACCAGCTGACCATTAAGCTAACAGAACAGATGCTTCCAGTGGCCATACATGAGAAGAATACAGACCTTACAAAAACAGGAAAGGCACTAAATAAGCAAACAGCAACACTGCACAACAAACAGCAAGAAGAACCTCTGAGGAAGGTAAAGAATCTGATTTTGAGGGAGGAGTTAAGATGGTGAAGTAAGGGGACCGGGATTTCCCTTGTCCCTCAAACACAGCTGTAATGAGGTCAGATCACTTCGAACACCCAGGAAATCAATTTGTGGAGTTGCACAAGGATCTCCACAGGTGGAGGGAGACAGCTTGGCAGGATCAATGTGCGTGTGTGTGTGTGTGTGTATGTGTGTGTGTGAACTGGCAGAGATAAAACGGAGTAGGCAGGGAAGGGAGGGAACCCCTTCTGTGGAGAGACAAAAGGGAGAGAAAGTGAGAGGGTTTTGGTATCAACTTAGCACAAGAGGAAAACCTCTCCAGACCACGGACTGTGGAATGAGAAATACATAGAGTGCCAGTTTCTATTTTGCAAACAGCCTTAGGAGCTGAAACTCAGAGGTAGCAAAATGTGCGACTTTCTTTCGACTTTCTCCAGATGGAATCTGCTACCCTATGCGCATGCCTGGGTGGGTAGAGAGCCAGCCCTGGGCTCTGTAGCGATCTCAGGGGCACACTGGGAGAGAACAGTCCCCTTCCTCAAGTACTGTGGGAAGAGGGTTTATTGCCTCCCCACAGACAAAAGAGGCCTTTTATCAGCTGACTGAGGGGTGCTACACCAGAACATGGTCTGAGTGGTACAGGGCCCTTTAAGACATCGGGTTTTGAATTCCAGGCTGAGCACCTAGAAGACACAGGATTACTGTGGAGCAGGGCAAACTGAACCCGTGCTATTCTTTGAGGGCTGCTTCAACAGTGTGCTTTGAGACATCCAGTCCAGGGAAGAGAGACTGGGGTGTCTCCATTTTTCTCCCCAATACCAATACAGTGGGACTTTGGAGAGCATCACAGCAACCCCCAGTGGAGGCAGGACCTACTTACACCAAACCCCACCCCTCCATGCCTGGCAACAGCTTATCCACTAGAGGATGACTAACTGACCCAAGGCAGCAGGCATCTCCTCCAGACAAGCGCAACCACCGGTTCCCCCACCACCCTTTTCCATTTTTTTTTTAAGGGTTACTTCAATTAACAAATCAAAGTGCACTTGGTTGAAGGTCCAAACACTCCACTACTACAAGCAAGGAGGAGCTTTGCAGAGGACTGACCAGTGCGATAGAGCAGCCAAAACACAACAGAGTGCACGCAACACACTCCAGAAACATTTCTGAAGTGCCAGGCCCTGGACAGTGTATGACCCCTTTTTAATATAGTGGTACTTGCAAGTGCAGAACACATAACAAGCTATGAAAACACATAAAAGACAGAAACCTAACCAAAATGACGAAATGGAAGAACTCTCCTTAAAAGAAGAAAATTCAGGAAGAAATGGCAGCCAGAGAATTGCTCAAAACAAATATAAACAATATTTCTGAACAAGAATTTAGAATAACAGTCATAAGACTAATAGGTGGGCTTGAGAAAAGCATAGAAGACAGCAGAGAAATTATATCTGCAGAGGTTAAAGATCTACGAACTAGTCACAATGAATTAAGAAATGCTACAAATGAGATGCAAAATAAACTAGATACAGTGACAGCAAGTAAAGAAGAAGCAGAGCAGAAAACAGGTGAAACAAAAGACAAAATTATGGAAAATGATGAAGCTGAAAAAAGAGGGAAAGGAAATTACTAGATCACAAGGGGAGAATTAGAGAGCAAAGTGATTCTATGAAATGAAACAGTGTCTGTATCATAGGAGTTCCAGAAGAAGAAGGGCAAGAGAAAGGGGCAGAAGGTTTATTTGAACAAATTATACCTGAGAACTTCCCTAATCTGCGGAAGGAAACAGGCATCCAAGTCCATGAGGCACACTGAACTCCCTTCAAAATCAACAAAACAAAAACAACACATCAACACCAGGACATATTATAGTGAAACTGGCAAAACACAAAGATAAAGAGAGGATTCTGAAAGTAGCTAGGGAAAAATGGTCCTTAACTTACAGGGGTAGACACATAAGGATGGTAGCAGAACTGTCCACTGAAACTTGGCAGACCAGAAGGGAGTGGCAGGAAATATTCAATGTGATGAATAGGAAAAACATGCAGCTAAGAATCCTTTATCCAGGAAGGCTGTCACTCAGAATAGGAGAGAGAAAGGCTTTCCCAGACAAAAACTAAAGGAGTTCATGACCACTAAACCAGCCCTGCAGGTGATCTGAAGAGGGATTCTGTGAGTGGAAAGCAGCAAAGACTACAAAGGACCAGAGACATCACCACAAACATGAAACCTACAGATAACACAATAGCACTAAATCCATAACTTTCAATAATCACTCTGAATGTAAATGGACCAAATGACCCAATCAAAAGTCAAAGAGTATCAGAATGGATAAAAAACAAGATCCATCTATATGCTGCCTACAAGAGACTCATTTTACACCTGAGGACACCACAGATTGAAAGTGAGGGGATGGATGGGACACCTGGGTGGCTCAGTTGGTTAAGTGTCAAGACTTGAGCTCAGGTCATGATCTCATGGTTCATGGGTTCAAGCCCTGCATTGGGCTCTGTGCTGACAGCACAGAGCCTGGAGTTCTGTGTCTCCTTCTCTCTCTCCCCCTCCACCACTCATGCTCTGTCTCTCAGAAATAAACATTAAAAAAAAAAAAAAGAAGAAGAAGGAAAGAAAGTGAGGGGATGGAGAACTGTCTATCATGCTACTGGACGTCAAAAGAAAGCCAGAGTAGCCATACTTGTATCAGACAAACTAGATTTTAAAACAAAGACTATAACAAGTCATGAAGAATGGCATTATTACATATATATATATATATATATATATATGTGTGTGTGTGTGTGTGTGTATGTGTGTGTGTGTATAAAATTATACATATAATTAATTGGTCTATCCATCAAGAAGAGTTAACAATTGTAAATGTTTATGCCCCCAATGTGGAGGCACCCAAATATATATATCAAGTAGTCACAAACATAAACAAATGTATAGATAATAATACTGTGATTGTAGGGGAATTTAATGCTCCACTTATAGCAATGGACATATCATCTAGGTAGAAAATCAATAAGGAAACAATAGCTTTGAATTACACACTGGACCAGAAGGACTTAACAGGTATATTCAGAACTTTTCATCCTAAAGCAGCAAAATACACATTCTTCTTGAGTGCACATGGAACATTCTCCAAAAGAGATCACGTACTAGGTCACAAAACAGCCCTCAACAACTATAAAAGGATTGAGATCATACCATGCATATCTTTCAGATCACAACACTATCAAACTTGAAATCAACCACAATAAAAAATTCAGAAAGCCCCCATATACAGGGAGGTTGAAGAATATCCTATTAAAGAATGAATGGGTCAACCAGGAAATTAAAGAAGAACTTAAAAATATAAAATGAAAATGAAAACACAACAGTCCAAATCTTTTGGGATGGAGCAAAGGCAGTCCTAAGAGGAAAATACATTGCAATTCAGGCCTATCTCAAGAAGCAAGAAAGATCCCAAATACACAGCTTAACCTTACATCTAAAGGAGCTAGAAAAGGCAGCAGCAAAGAAAGCCCAAAGCCAACAGAAGAAGAGAAACAGTAATGATTACAGCAGAAATAAACAATATAGAATCAAAAAAAACAAAAAACAAAAAAACAAAAAAACAAAAAAAACAAACAAAAAAAAAACAACCCAGTACAACAGATCAATGAATCTAAGAGTCGGTGTTTTGAAAAAATAAACAAAATTGATAAACCCCTAGCCAAACTTCTCAAAAATTAAAGAGAGGACCCAAATAAATAAAATCACAAATGAGAGAGAGAAGAGATCACAACCAACACCACAGAAATACAAACAATTATTAGATAATATTATGAAAAATTATATGCCAACAAACTAGACAATCTAAAAGAAAGACAATTTCCTAGATACTCACATACTACCAAAACTCAAACAGGAAAAAATAGAAAATTTGAACAGACCCATAACCAGTGAAGAAATTGAATTGGTTATCAAAAACCTCCCAACAAATCAGAGTCCTGGGCCAAATGGCTTCCCAGGGGAATTCTACCAGGCATTTAAAGCACAGTCAATACCTATTCTTTTCAAACTGTTCCAAAAAATATAAAAAGAAGGAAAGCTTCCAGACTCATTCTATGAAGCCAGCATTACCCTCATTCCAAAAGCAGACACAGATCCCACTAAAAAGGAGAATTAAAGGCCAATATCCCTGATGACATGGATGCAAAAATTCTCAACAAGATACTAGCACATCGAATTCAACAGTACATTAAAAGAATTATTTACCATGATTAAGTGGGATTCATTCCTGGACTGCAGGGCTGGTTGAATATTCGCAAATCAATCAACATTATACATCACATTAACAGAAGAAAGGATACGAACCATGTGATCCTGTCAATGGATACAGAAAAAGCATTTGACAAAATACAGCATCCTTTCTTAACAAAAACCCTTAATATGGCCTTTTGTAGCAACGTGGATGGAACTGGAGAGTGTTATGCTAAGTGAAATAAGTCATACGGAGAAAGACAGATACCATATGTTTTCACTCTTACGTGGATCCTGAGAAACTTAACAGAAGACCATGGGGGAGGGGAAGGGGAAAAACAAAACAAAGTTACAGAGAGGGAGGAGGCAAACCATAAGAGACTCTTAAAAACTGAAAATAAACTGAGGGTTGATGGGGGCGGGAGGGAGGGGAAAGTGGGTGATGGGCATTGAGAAGGGCACCTGTTGGGATGAGCACTGGGTGTTGTATGGAAACCAATTTGACAATAAATTTCATATTAAAAAAAAAAACCCTCAAGGAAGTCAGGATATAAGGAACATACCTTCACATCATAAAAGCCATATATGAAAGACCCACACCTAATATCATCCTCAATGGGGAAAAACTGAGAGCTTTCCCCGTGAGATCAGGAACACAACAGGGATGCCTACTCTCACTCCTGTTGTTTAACATAGTGTTTGAAGTCTAGCCTCAGCAATCAGACAACAAAACAAAATAAAAGACATCCAAATTGACAAAGAAGTCAAACCTTCACTCTTTGCAGATGACATGATATTCTACATAGAAAACCCAAAAGACTCCACCCAAAGCCTGCTAGAACTGATACATGAATTCAGCAAAGTCGCAGGGTACAAAATCAATGTGCAGAAATTGGTTGCATTTCTATACACCAATAATGAAGCAACAGAAAGAGAAATCAAGAAATTGATCCCATTTACAATTGCACCAAGAAACATAAAATACCTAAGAATAAACCTAACCAAAGATGTAAAAGATCTGTATGCTGAAAACTATAGAAAACTTATGAAGGAAACTGTAGAAGACAAAAAGAAATAGAAAAACATTCCGTGTTCATGGACTGGAAGAATAAATATTGTTAAAATGTCAATACTACCCAAAGCTATCTACACATTCAATGCAATCCCAATCAAAATTGCACTGGCATTCTTCTCAAAGCTAGAACAAACAATCCTAAAATTTGTATGGAACCACAAAAGACCCCAGATAGCCAAAGTAATGTTGAAAAAGAAAACCAAAATGGGAGGCATCACAATCCGACGTTAGCCTCTACTACAAAGCTGTAATCATCAAGACAGTATGGTATTGGCACAAAAACAGACACATAAACCAATGGAATAGAATAGAGAACACAGAATTGGACCCACAAATGTATGGCCAACTAATGTCTGACAAAGCAGGAAAGAGTATCCAATGGAAAAAAGACAGCCTCTTTAGCAAATGGTGCTGGGAGAATAGGACAGCGACATGCAGAAGAATGAAACTGGACAACTTTCTTACACCATACACAAAAATAAATTCAAAATGGATGAAAGACCTAAATGTTAGACATGAAATCATCAAAATCTTAAAGGAGAAAAGAGGCAGCAACTTCTTTGACCTCAGCTACAGCAACATCTTACTTGACATGTCTCCGAAGGCAAGGGAAACAAAAGCAAAAATGAACCACTGGGACCTCATGAAGATAAAAAGCTTCTGCACAGCAAGGGAAACAACAAAACTAAAAGGGAACTGACGGAATGGGAGAAGATATTTGCAAATCACATATCAGATAGAGGGTTAGTATCAGAAATCTATAAAGAACTACCAAACTCAACACCCAAAAAACAAATAATCCAATGAGGAAATGGGCAGAAGACATGAATAGACACTTTACCAAAGAAGACATCCAGATGGCCAAGAGACATATGAAAAGATGCTCAACATCACTCATCATCAGGAAATATAAATCAAAACCACAATGAGATACCACCTCACACCGCTCTGAGTGGCTAAAATTCACAACTCAGGAAACTACAGACGTGGGAGAGGATGTGGAGAAAGGGAAACCCTCTTGCACTGTTGATGGGAATGGACACTGGTGCAGCCACTCTGGAAAAGAATGTAGAGGTTCCTCAAAAAATTAAAAATAGAATTATCCTATGACCCAGCAATTGCACTACCAAATATTTAT
This sequence comes from Lynx canadensis, assembly GCF_007474595.2. Taxonomy (NCBI): domain Eukaryota; kingdom Metazoa; phylum Chordata; class Mammalia; order Carnivora; family Felidae; genus Lynx; species Lynx canadensis. The sequence continues at coordinate 188,802,394 of NC_044310.1, read as the reverse complement.
CCAAAGGATACAGGAATGGTGATTTGAAGGGGCACAGGCATCCCAATGTTTATAGCAGCACTATCACCAATAGCCAAATTATGGAAAGAGCCCAAAAGTCCATCAACTGATGAATGGATGAAGAAGATATATACACAATGAAATGTTACTCAGTGATAAAGAAGAATGAAATCTTGCCATTTGCAACAACATGAATGGAACTGGAGAGTATTACGCTAAGCAAAATAGTCAGAGAAAGAAAGATATCATATGACTTCCCTCATATGTGGAATTTGAGAAACTTAACAGATGATCATAGGGGAAGGGAAGAAAAAGATAAAAACAGAGACGGAGGCAAACTGTAAGAGACTCTCAAATACAGAGAACAAACTGAGGGTTGATGGGGATGGGGAAAATGTGTGATGGGCATTAAGAAGGGCACTTGTTGGGATGAACATTGGGTGTTAAATATAAGTGATGAATCTCCCGTAGCCAAGACTACGCTGTGTATTAACTAACCTGAGAATAAATTTTTAAAAAAAGAAAAAAAAAGAATCTGATTTCAAGAGTTCCCATTCACATCTGTGCCCCTTAAAACAGAGTCTGGGTCTCAGTCCTGGGGGCATGGGCCCTCTGTCTCAGCCCTAGAATTGGTGACTGCTTCCTATACCTGCTATCCTATATTCTTTAGAGTTCTGTTTACTTCTGACTAGTCAACCTCTCATTACTGCAGTCCCATTATAGCTAATAATTCTTTATATTAAACTTTTCCTATTTAAATAATTGTGTGCTTTCTCTCTCCTGACTGGACCCACAATAATAAAGATCTTTAGGGGAGACTTAGTGGCTTAGTCAAGTAAGCTGACTCTTGATTTCGGCTTCGGTCATTGTCTCATGGTTCTTGAGTTTGAGCCCCACGTAGTGCTCTGCTCTAGCATTGTGAAGCCTGCTTGGGATTCTCTCCCTCTCTCTCTGCTCTTCCCTACTCACACTGTCTCTTTCTCCCTAAAGAAATAAATAAATAAAAATCTTAAAAAGAAAAAAAAAAAATAAAGACCATTAGAAACACTAATCAAGAATTGAATTGCATAGGACAAGATATGGGGTTCACGAGTTCAAGCCTCGTGTCGGGCTCTGTGCTGACAGCTCAGGGCCTGAAGCCTGCTTCAGATTCTGTGTCTCCCTTTCTCTCTCTGTCCCTCCCCCACTCAAGCTCTGTCTCTGTCTCAAAAATAAATAAACATTTAAAAAAAATTTTTTTTAAAAGAAACAAGAGAGGGAAGGTACTAAAGAGCCTAAGGACATTAAAAATATAACAGAATGTTTGGCAAGAAAACAAGAAAAGAAAGAAAAGGTAGTAGAAATGGAAAAGAAAACTGTCCATTGATCTCAAATACCAGGATAAACCATTAGAGTTAATAAGGAAATCTGGCAAGGTTAATGACTACAAGGTCAATATGCAAAAAAATCAGTTGTATGTATCAGCAAAAAAAGAAATTTAAAAATAGTACCATTTATGACAGCATCAAAGCCCCACTAAATATCTAGAAGTAACTTTAATAAAAGACATGACCTTTACACTGAAAAGTAAAAAAATATATATATACTGAGAAAAACTAAAGACCAAAATAAGTGGAAGTATACTCTTCCATGTTCATGGAGTAGAAGATTCCATAACACGTAAAGATAACTTTACATAGGGGCGCCTGGGTGGCGCAGTTGGTTAAGCGTCCGACTTCAGCCAGGTCACGATCTCGCGGTCCGTGAGTTCGAGCCCCGCGTCAGGCTCTGGGCTGATGGCTCAGAGCCTGGAGCCTGTTTCTGATTCTGTGTCTCCCTCTCTCTCTGCCCCTCCCCCCGTTCATGCTCTGTCTCTCTCTGTCTCAAAAATAAATAAACGTTAAAAAAAAAAAATTAAAAAAAAAAAAAAGATAACTTTACATAAATCAAGTGACCTATACAATCACCTGGTTTATGATAAAGGTAACATTACAGTATAATAAAGAAAGGATGATCTTTTCAATAGGTTATGCTGGACCAACTGGATAACTGCCTAGAAAAATAAGAATGTTAACTCCCTTCCTCATTATTTACACAATAAACACCAAACGTATTATAGATCTAAGTGTAAAAATTAAACAGTAAAAGCCTCAAAACAAAACTCAGACGAATATCTTCATAACATTAGGATAAACATGTTAACTAACCAAAATTTAAATGAAAACTTGAAATTAAAAAAAAATTTCTTGGGGCGCCTGGGTGGCGCAGTCGGTTAAGCATCCGACTTCAGCCAGGTCACGATCTCGCGGTCCGGGAGTTCGAGCCCCGCGTCAGGCTCTGGGCTGATGGCTCAGAGCCTGGAGCCTGTTTCGGATTCTGTGTCTCCCTCTCTCTCTGCCCCTCCCCCGTTCATGCTCTGTCTCTCTCTGTCCCAAAAATAAATAAACGTTGAAAAAAAAAATTTTTTTTTTTAAAAAATTTCTTACATAGGACACAAAATGCAGTAACAAAAAAAGGCAAAAGAATAATAAGTTGACTACACTAACATTAGTATCTGTTCATCAAAAGACAAGGTTAAGAGCATATAAAACCAAGCCACAGAGGAAGATAATTAATATTTCAATAAAGTTCTTAAATTTGGAAATTTTTAAGACCTCTTAAAAATTAAAAATAGAGAAGACCCCAAAGAAAAATGGTGAAAAGATTTTAAGCAACACTACCTCAAAGTTAACAAATGAAAAAAATGTTCAATTTTATTAGCTATCAGGAAAATACAAATTAAAATCACAATGAGAAACCTCTATACATCTACCAATACCAAGGAACAGTGAGGATGCAGAAAAAGGAGAATGCTCATACTCTGCCATGAGACTCTAAGTGGTAAAACTACTCTGGAAAACTATTTGGAAGCATTTTCTAATGTATGAATTCATTTACTCCTTAATACTATGAGACAAGTAACCGTTATTACCCTCATTTTATAAATGAGGAAATGTATCACACAAAAAAGTAACATGCCCAAGGCTACACAACAAAAATCAAAGAATTCGTATTCCAACCCAGGTAGTGTGATGAAGAGTCCAAGCTGTCAACCATTATGCTTCTCTTTATATAAGTAAAAAAGGTAAGAACATATACTCTTAGACTAACTAATTATGTTCTTGTTGGGAAACTAAAATCAGAAGACAATTGGAACTTCAAAAATAGAAGGTGTTTTGAGATTAAGGGTCAGGATATAGGCCAAGAGTAGACTTAAGAGTAAGAGAAATAGAAAGTGGTAAAAAGTTTGCTGTCAGAAACTCAGTTTGAGACTGGTTCCAACATTTAACAAAAGGAATGCATTTACGTAGCATCACTATATTATTTAAAGACCCAGTACTTGATAACCATTAGACATAAACCTTCTTGAGGGTAGCTTTTTATACTGGTAATCAATCCTAGTACCTAGCAGTGTCTGGCAAATCTTAGATGCTCAATAAATTTTTAGTGAATATAACCAACTCTCTTTTTCAAAATGACTGTCCTGTATCTACTACAAAGAGTAAGTTATGTTTCTGACAAGACTAAGAGAACTCTCTCAGAAGTTAATAGATACTTCTTTAAATATTCAAGTCTGTCTTACTAGTAATATATGTCCCAACTATATGTAAATGTAACTAAATGTAAAGTCGTTGATCATCAGATCTTTCATTTCATAAAATTTGGCTTTTTACAAAGAACAGTTTTTTTTTTTTAATTTTTCAAAAGACAAAAAACAAAAAACAACTCTGATGAAAAATACTGAACAACACAGTAACCAGCAAGGAACATAATTCTTCCCAAATCAACTCCTGCATATTAGCAGTTTCCAGAAAAATAAAGGAAACCAAATATACAGTCCTAAAAAGTCCATAAATAAAAGGCTTTGTTCTTAGAATAAACTCAGTTTTGGTTTTAATTATTCAATGAATTATTAAACTTTGTTCCTAATGAAAATTCAAATATTCAGACTATCCCTGATAGCTGAGTTCAGTTTTCCTGAAAAGAAATGAAAAGAAAGAAAAATAATATAAATGAAAATATAGAAATTAACTTAAATCACCCTAAATTTAACCCAGATGGAGATAACTACTTACAACATTTTTGTACCTAGCTTTTCATATGTTTTTCTATGGGATGAGTATCCATCTATAAATGTGCATACATGTGTGTATATAGATATACTTTGGAAAATGTACTAATACTATACAAACTGTTTTGTATGCTGGTTTTTTCACCTACCATTATGTTATGGGTTGAATTGTATCCCCCCAAAAAAATCTTATAGTCCTAACCCACGTACCTGTGGATGAGACCTTTTTTGGCAAGAGGCTCTTTACAGATGTGCAAGATGAGCACATTAGGGTGGATCTTGATGCAATATGACTGCGTCCTTATAAAAAAAGGATACACACATGGAGACCTCCTTATAAACATGAAGGCAGAGAATGGAGTGATACATCTTACCAGACAAGGAACACCAAAGATTGCCAGCAAAACCAGAAACCAGGAAGAAACACAAGACAGATTCTCCCTCACAGTCCTCAGAAGGAGTCAACCCTGCTGACACCTTGATCTTGGATTTCTAGCCTCCAGAGCTGTGAGACAATATATTTCTGTTTTTTAAGCCATCAAGTTTGTGATACTTTGTTATGCCAGCCCAAACAAACACCATCTTAAAATAATCCTCATATATTAATAAATAAATGTCTGCCGTCTTTTTAATGTCTTTATTCTGATCCATTGTAAGGATTCACTATCATTTAAATAATCCTCTACTATTGGACATTTAAGTATTTCCAATTTCTGCTATAATAAACAATGCTTCAGTAATCATCTTTGTACATACATCTATTTCCATTTGGCTTCCCTTACATATGAAATTTCTGAGTTAAATAGTAATCATTTTTTAAGCTTTTGATATATATAGCCATACTGCCTTGCAGAAGCACTTACCAATTTATATTGTTATCAGCAATATCAAAGTACCCATTTCCCACACCTCTGATATAAGTAGGTATTGTCATTAAAAAAAAAGACCCTGTCAGCCTAACAGGTAAAAAATATCTCAACATGGCTTTAATTGGCTTATTTTGCTAATTACTGGTAGGGTTTAGACAAGCTTCAAATATTTAGAGGCCATTTAACATGTTTTCTTCAATGTACTCCATGTTCACATCTTTAGCCATTTTTCTTTTGGAGCTTATATTTCTTTAAATTTATTTTAATGTTTATTTATTTTTGAGAGAGAGAGAGAAAGTGAGGGAAAGTGCCCCTGGAGCTTATATTTCTAATAATGTATAAAAGATTTTATACGTAGTTGGTTTTTAAGTGAAATCTGAGGGGGCACCTGGGTGGCTCAGCCAGTTGAATGTTTGACTTTGGCTCAGGTCATGATCTCGCAGTTTGTGGGCTTGAGCCCCACATCCGGCTCTGTACTGACAGGTTGAGACCCTGGTGCCAGCTTCAGATTCTGCGTTGCCTTCTCTCTCTCTGCCTCTCCCCCATTCGTGCTGTCTCTATCTCAAAAATAAACATTAAAAAAAAAAAAAAAAGGGAATCCTGGGATCTTTCATTTAAATTAAATCCAGGGTGGGGTTCCTGTGTGGCTCAGTCAGTTGAGCATTGGCTCAAGTCATGATATCATGGTTCATGGGATCAAGCCCCACATCAGGCTCTGCACCAACAGCATGGAGCCTGCTTGGGATTCTCTCTCTCCCACTCTCTGTCTCCCTCATTTGTACTCTCTCTCTCTCTCACTCAAAATAAATAAACAATCTTTAAAAAAAGAAAGTCTTTAGGTAATTATTGTGAAATTATTAAAATTTCAGAGAAGCAAATGATTTTCAATTCCACCTTACATTAGGTTATTATTGTGACTGCAAACTTAAAAAAGATTTTTTAAAAAAGGGAAAAAAAAAAAACCTAGCCAAGCAAAACTACATCCCAGGGTAGCAGAACAAGCTAGAGAAGAAATGTGCCAGACTGGAATGATATCCTGATCCTACTATTTACGAGCTATATGACCTTGGACTGGTTAATTTAACCACTCTATGGTTCCTCATCTGTAAAAAGGGGTAAATAACAACACCTATTTATAAAATTGTTGTGAGGCTTAAATGAGTTCATACAATCCACTGGACCAACAAACTCAACAATTTTCACTATTAACTATTACTAAGCTGTCAATTAAGAAGATTCTGGATAATAGTCCTAAATTACAAATCCAGAAATAGTTATTAAATCAGAATTTTTCCCACAAGTGACAGGAGAATATGGGGTTTCAGCACAGAGAATAGACAAGTTACACTCACAGAATTAAAGTGGAGGTTTACACACAGTGGAGCAAAGATGGTCAGGACAGGAAGGAACCAGAAGTCAAAGGATGAGGTTTGAAAGGATTAGAGAAGAATCCAAACAAAGAACTCAGATCTGGACAAAAAAACAAAAACAAAAAAAGGCAAAAAGATTATTATGTGAATATAAAGTAACATTTATTTTGGGGGGGAATAACTCTGGTAACAGCACTCTTCCCTCAAAGAAAAAATATTGGTAAGGAAAAGGAAGATGTTCTGACAGCAGCACTCTCTAGTCATATTCTTCTTGATTAAACATTTAATTAGTATTTCTGATGACTAAGTAACTTGCTTGTACTACGGGATTGACAATATAAACTCAAAATATATTTCTCACATTTGGACCCAGTCTATGAACCAAAACTTAAAACTATGATGGCAAGAAACATGAAAATTTGGAAATAATTTTCCATCTTGATTTGCCTTTAATCAGGTAGGAGGAGAAAAATCTGGAATACAGAACAAAAGCAAAGAAGAAAGTTTGGGAAACAGAGCCTATGATAAAAGATTAAAAAGTTAGAATTACTTAGTTTGAAACACAGAAGAAAGAATAATTAAGGCTTACAATAAATATTACTTTAAAAAAAAAGGTATTTCTGTCACCACTGAAAGCAAAGCAAGGAGAAATGGGCAAAACTCCCTGGAGTTATACAATTAAATACGAAAAGATGTTGGTTACTGGCAAATGTTAGGTATTTAAACAGAACAGAAAAGAAGATTCTGACTTGTGAATGTTCAGAGAAAGGCAACCTAACTGCTTCCAGGGAGGACAATGAGGGATGACAAAACAGGCATGACAACCCAAGTGGGAAGCCTAATAGGCCTTGAGAACTTGATGTGAACAAAGCTAATAAGGTTTGTTTGACACACCAAACAGGAATGATAACAATGAGAGGGTGGAGATTTGGTATATAAGTCTCCTGACGGGCCAGTAGAAATAGGAACTGGAAGGAGAGAGACTAATCAACATCCAGCCATGGATAAAGGCCTTGTTTCGTCTGTTTTTAGGAGGAAAACTGTGCAGAGGAGTCAATGTATTAATGCTTCCAGTAAACTCAGCAAGCCAGCCTCAAGTTTTTTGTTTGTTTTTTTTTTTTTCAGCCTCAAGTCTTGAATAGAAAATATTAGTTTCAAACAAAACTCTGATAAGGAAAAAATGGCATTAAGTACTTATTAAATGTTATTTTTATTTTTATTTTTTTTTAAAATTTTTTTCAATGTTTATTTATTTTTGGGACAGAGAGAGACAGAGCATGAACGGGGGAGGGGTAGAGAGAGAGAGGGAGACACAGAATCGGAAACAGGCTCCAGGCTCTGAGCCATCAGCCCAGAGCCCGACGCGGGGCTCGAACTCACGGACCGCGAGATCGTGACCTGGCTGAAGTCGGACGCTTAACCGACTGTGCCACCCAGGCGCCCCTTAAATGTTATTTTTAAAAAGTAGTTAAGAGTCAATTATGCATCCTCTTAACAGCTTTCAGGTATTCTATAACTCAAAAAAGTTACAGAAGGGCTTATAATGTGCATTTAAGAACATTTTTAGAAGGAATGAACAAAGTAATAGAAGATGAGAAGGTAAAGAAAATAAAACTGACCCATGTGGGGGCACCTGGATGGCTCAGTCAGTTAAGCATCTGACTCTTGATTTTAGCTCAGGTCATGATCTCGTGGTGGTTGTGAAATGGAGCCGTGCATCTCTCTTAAGATTCTCTCTCTCCCTCTGTCCCCCATCCCTCAGAAAAGAAAGAAAGAAAATCTACTTTTCAAACAAACAAACAAAAAAGAGCTATTTCTTGAGTAGTAGTTACTGTGTCCTAAGACCTGTAGTTGGGAATTTTAAATCATTATTTCACATCATCCTCACAGGAAATTTGTAATGTAGATGTTATTAAGATAAGGAAATGAAAGCTCAAAAGGCCAAGTAACATACAAACCATCATGCAGATACTAAATGGTAGAAGCAAGATTCAAAGCTTCTTGCCCAAGCTTAATCTTCACACTGTAAGATAATCCTATTTCCAAGGAGCTACATCAAACATACAACAAAATAAATAACTACAAATTGAAGCACAAAGATAAGAAAAAAGGAGATGGAAAACACAATCTAAGAAGGGAGAAAGATAAGAAAATCAATTTAATTTTGTCATGTCAGGTTGTTACTGTAGTTTAAAGAAGGTGCATGAAGAAGGGTACATAACTAAACTGGATACTACAGTAGGAGTTGGCCAGGCAACATGAGAAACCTATTTTTTTTTTTTTTTTTTTTTTTTTTTTAATTTTTTTTTCAACGTTTATTTATTTTTGGGACAGAGAGAGACAGAGCATGAACGGGGGAGGGGCAGAGAGAGAGGGAGACACAGAATGGGAAACAGGCTCCAGGCTCTGAGCCATCAGCCCAGAGCCCGACGCGGGGCTCGAACTCACGGACCGTGAGATCGTGACCTGGCTGAAGTCGGACGCTTAACCGACTGCGCCACCCAGGCGCCCCGAGAAACCTATTTCTTAAGAGAGAAGATGGGGCACCTGGGTGGCTAAGTCAGTTAAACATCCGACTTCAGCTCAGGTCATGATCTCAGGGTTAGCGCATTGAGCCCTGCGTTGGGCTCTGTGCTGACAGCTCAGAGCCTGAAGCCTGCTTTGGATTTGTGTCTACCTCTTTCTCTCTGCCCTCCCCCACTTGCACTCTGTCTCCCTCTCAAAAATAAACATTAAAAAAATACATATTTTTTTAAATAGAGAGATGAGTTTGACTCATAGAGAAAACAAAGGAGACAATGACTAAAGAACTTTAAACTGGTCAGGTTTTGTTTTGGTTTTTTTTTTTTTTTGCTAATTTTTTTAAAGGTCTGGACACTTAACCAACTGAGCCACCCAGGTGCCCCTAACCTTGTTAGTTTTAATAAATGTTTACTAAGCTCTGCCACTCTCCATCCCACAAAGCTGCTGCTGCTGAGCCAGTCCTGACCTGGAATACTGCTCACATCAGATGCGCTCATCTAGGAAACAGAATGTTGGGGAGGCGCAGGAAGATGGCGGTGTAGGAGGACGCTGGGCTCACCGCGCGTCCTGCTGATCACTTAGATTCCACCTACACCTGCCTAAATAACCCAGAAAACCGCCAGAGGATTAGCAGAACGGAGTCACCGGACCCAAGTGCAGACGAGAGGCCCACGGAAGAGGGTAGGAAGGGCGGCGAGGCGGTGCATGCTCCACGGACTGGCGGGAGGGAGCTGGGGCGGAGGGGCGGCTCGCCGGCCAAGCAGAGCCCCGAGTCCGGCTTGCAAAAGCGGAGGGGCCTGATGGACTGTGTTCCGACAGCAAGCGCGACTTAGCGTCTGGGAGGTCATAAGTTAACAGCTCTGCTCGGAAAGCGGGAAGGCTGGAGGACAAAGGGAGGGTGAGCTGCGGAGCCCCCGGACGACAGAGCTCAGTTTGGCGGGGAACAAAGGCGCTCGCCAGTGCCATCTCCCCCGCCCATCCCCCAGCCAAAATCCCAAAGGGAACCGGTTCCGGCCAGGGAAATTGCTCGCTCCGCGCAAACACCCAACTCTGTGCTTCTGCGGAGCCAAACCTCCGGCAGCGGATCTGACTCCCTCCGGCTGCCACAGGGCCCCTCCTGAAGTGGATCACCTAAGGAGAAGCGAGCTTAGCCTGTCCCCCCTCCCGCCGTGCACCTTGCCTTCCCACCCCAGCTAATACGCCAGATCCCCAGCATCACAAGCCTGGCAGTGTGCAAGTAGCCCAGACGGGCCACGCCACCCCACAGTGAATCCCGCCCCTAGGAGAGGGGAAGAGAAGGCACACACCAGTCTGACTGTGGCCCCAGCGGTGGGCTGGGGGCAGACATCAGGACTGACTGCGGCCCCGCCCACCAACTCCAGTTATACACCACAGCACAGGGGAAGTGCCCTGCAGGTCCTCACCACACCAGGGACTATCCAAAATGACCAAGCGGAAGAATTCCCGTCAGAAGAATCTCCAGGAAATAACAACAGCTAATGAGCTGATCAAAAAGGATTTAAATAATATAACAGAAAGTGAATTTAGAATAATAGTCATAAAATTAATCGCTGGGCTGGAAAACAGTATACAGGACAGCAGAGAATCTCTTGCTACAGAGATCAAGGGACTAAGGAACAGTCACGAGGAGCTGAAAAACGCTTTAAATGAAATGCAAAACAAAATGCAAACCACCACAGCTCGGATGGAAGAGGCAGAGGAGAGAATAGGTGAACTAGAAGATAAAGTTATGGAAAAAGAGGAAGCTGAGAAAAAGAGAGATAAAAAAATCCAGGAGTATGAGGGGAAAATTAGAGAACTAAGTGATACACTAAAAAGAAATAATATACGCATAATTGGTATCCCAGAGGAGGAAGAGAGAGGGAAAGGTGCTGAAGGGGTACTTGAAGAAATAATAGCTGAGAACTTCCCTGAACTGGGGAAGGAAAAAGGCATTGAAATCCAAGAGGCACAGAGAACTCCCTTCAGACATAACTTGAATCGATCTTCTGCACGACATATCATAGTGAAACTGGCAAAATACAAGGATAAAGAGAAAATTCTGAAAGCAGCAAGGGGTAAACGTGCCCTCACATATAAAGGGAGACCTATAAGACTCGTGACTGATCTCTCTTTTGAAACTTGGCAGGCCAGAAAGAATTGGCACGAGATTTTCAGGGTGCTAGACAGCAAAAATATGCAGCCGAGAATCCTTTATCCAGCAAGTCTGTCATTTAGAATAGAAGGAGAGATAAAGGTCTTCCCAAACAAACAAAAACTGAAGGAATTTGTCACCACTAAACCAGCCCTACAAGAGATCCTAAGGGGGACCCTGTGAGACAAAGTACCAGAGACATCACTACAAGCATAAAACATACAGACATCACAATGACTCTAAACCCGTATCTTTCTATAATAACACTGAATGTAAATGGATTAAATGCGCCAACCAAAAGACATAGGGTATCAGAATGGATAAAAAAACAAGACCCATCTATTTGCTGTCTACAAGAGACTCATTTTAGACCTGAGGACACCTTTAGATTCAGAGTGAGGGGATGGAAAACTATTTATCATGCTACTGGAAGCCAAAAGAAAGCTGGAGTAGCCATACTTATATCAGACAAACTAGACTTTAAATTAAAGGCTGTAACAAGAGATGAAGAAGGTCATTATATAATAGTTACAGGGTCTATCCATCAGGAAGAGCTAACAATTATAAATGTCTATGCGCCGAATACCGGAGCCCCCAAGTATATAAAACAATTACTCATAAACAGAAGCAACCTTATTGATAAGAATGTGGTAATTGCTGGGGACTTTAACACCCCACTTACAGAAATGGATAGATCATCTAGACACACAGTCAATAAAGAAACAAGGGCCCTGAATGAGACATTGGATCAGATGGACTTGACAGATATATTTAGAACTCTGCATCCCAAAGCAACAGAATATACTTTCTTCTCGAGTGCACATGGAACATTCTCCAAGATAGATCATATACTGGGTCACAAAACAGCCCTTCATAAGTTTACAAGAATTGAAATTATACCATGCATACTTTCAGACCACAATGCTATGAAGCTTGAAATCAACCACAGGAAAAAGTCTGGAAAACCTCCAAAAGCTTGGAGGTTAAAGAACACCCTACTAACGAATGAGTGGGTCAACCAGGCAATTAGAGAAGAAATCAAAAAATATATGGAAACAAACGAAAATGAAAATACAACAATCCAAACGCTTTGGGACGCAGCGAAGGCAGTCCTGAGAGGAAAATACATTGCAATCCAGGCCTATCTCAAGAAACAAGAAAAATCCCAAATACAAAATCTAACAGCACACATAAAGGAAATAGAAGCAGAACAGCAAAGGCAGCCTAAACCCAGCAGAAGAAGAGAAATAATAAAGATCAGAGCAGAAATAAACAATATAGAATCTAAAAAAACTGTAGAGCAGATCAACGAAACCAAGAGTTGGTTTTTTGAAAAAATAAACAAAATTGACAAACCTCTAGCCAGGCTTCTCAAAAAGAAAAGGGAGATGACCCAAATAGATAAAATCATGAATGAAAATGGAATTATTACAACCAATCCCTCAGAGATACAAACAATTATCAGGGAATACTATGAAAAATTATATGCCAACAAATTGGACAACCTGGAAGAAATGGACACATTCCTGAACACCCACACTCTTCCAAAACTCAATCAGGAGGAAATAGAAAGCTTGAACAGACCCATAACCAGCGAAGAAATTGAATCGGTTATCAAAAATCTCCCAACAAATAAGAGTCCAGGACCAGATGGCTTCCCAGGGGAGTTCTACCAGACATTTAAAGCAGAGATAATACCTATCCTTCTCAAGCTATTCCAAGAAATAGAAAGGGAAGGAAAACTTCCAGACTCATTCTATGAAGCCAGTATTACTTTGATTCCTAAACCAGACAGAGACCCAGTCAAAAAAGAGAACTACAGGCCAATATCCCTGATGAATATGGATGCAAAAATTCTCAATAAGATACTAGCAAATCGAATTTAACAGCATATAAAAAGAATTATTCACCATGATCAAGTGGGATTCATTCCTGGGATGCAGGGCTGGTTCAACATTCGCAAATCAATCAACGTGATACATCACATTAACAAAAAAAAAGAGAAGAACCATATGATCCTGTCAATCGATGCAGAAAAGGCCTTTGACAAAATCCAGCACCCTTTCTTAATAAAAACCCTTGAGAAAGTCGGGATAGAAGGAACATACTTAAAGATCATAAAAGCCATTTATGAAAAGCCCACAGCTAACATCATCCTCAACGGGGAAAAACTGAGAGCTTTTTCCCTGAGATCAGGAACACGACAGGGATGCCCACTCTCACCGCTGTTGTTTAACATAGTGCTGGAAGTTCTAGCATCAGCAATCAGACAACAAAAGGAAATCAAAGGCATCAAAATTGGCAAAGATGAAGTCAAGCTTTCGCTTTTTGCAGATGACATGATATTATACATGGAAAATCCGACAGACTCCACCAAAAGTCTGCTAGAACTGATACATGAATTCAGCAAAGTTGCAGGATACAAAATCAATGTCCAGAAATCAGTTGCATTCTTATACACTAACAATGAAGCAACAGAAAGACAAATAAAGAAAATGATCCCATTCAAAATTGCACCAAGAAGCATAAAATACCTAGGAATAAATCTAACCAAAGATGTAAAGGATCTGTATGCTGAAAACTATAGAAAACTTATGAAGGTAATTGAAGAAGACTTAAAGAAATGGAAAGACATTCCCTGCTCAAGGATTGGAAAAATAAATATTGTCAAAATGTCAATACTACCCAAAGCTATCTACACATTCAATGCAATCCCAATCAAAATTGCACCAGCATTCTTCTCGAAATTAGAACAAGCAATCCTAAAATTCATATGGAACCACAAAAGGCCCCGAATAGCCAAAGGAATTTTGAAGAAGAAGACCAAAGCAGGAGGCATCACAATCCCAGACTTTAGCCTCTACTACAAAGCTGTAATCATCAAGACAGCATGGTATTGGCACAAAAACAGACACACAGACCAATGGAATAGAATAGAAACCCCAGAACTAGACCCACAAACGTATGGCCAACTCATCTTTGACAAAGCAGGAAAGAACATCCAATGGAAAAAAGACAGCCTCTTTAACAAATGGTGCTGGGAGAACTGGACAGCAACATGCAGAAGGTTGAAACTAGACCACTTTCTCACACCATTTACAAAAATAAACTCAAAATGGATAAAGGACCTAAATGTGAGACAGGAAACCATCAGAACCTTAGAGGAGAAAGCAGGAAAAGACCTCTCTGACCTCAGCCGTAGCAATCTCTTACTCGACACATCCCCAAAGGCAAGGGAATTAAAAGCAAAAGTGAATTACTGGGACCTTATGAAGATAAAAAGCTTCTGCACGGCAAAGGAAACAACCAACAAAACTAAAAGGCAACCAACGGAATGGGAAAAGATATTTGCAAATGACATATCGGACAAAGGGCTAGTATCTAAAATCTATAAAGAGCTCACCAAACTCCACACCCGAAAAACAAATAACCCAGTGAAGAAATGGGCAGAAAACATGAATAGACACTTCTCTAAAGAAGACATCCAGATGGCCAACAGGCACATGAAAAGATGTTCAGCGTCGCTCCTTATCAGGGAAATACAAATCAAAACCACACTCAGGTATCACCTCACGCCAGTCAGAGTGGCCAAAATGAACAAATCAGGAGACTATAGATGCTGGAGAGGATGTGGAGAAACGGGAACCCTCTTGCACTGTTGGTGGGAATGCAAATTGGTGCAGCCGCTCTGGAAAGCAGTGTGGAGGTTCCTCAGAAAATTAAAAATAGACCTACCCTATGACCCAGCAATAGCACTGCTAGGAATTTATCCAAGGGATACAGGAGTACTGATGCATAGGGGCACTTGTACCCCAATGTTCATAGCAGCACTCTCAACAATAGCCAAATTATGGAAAGAGCCTAAATGTCCATCAACTGATGAATGGATAAAGAAATTGTGGTTTATATACACAATGGAATACTATGTGGCAATGAGAAAAAATGAAATATGGCCCTTTGTAGCAACGTGGATGGAACTGGAGAGTGTAATGCTAAGTGAAATAAGCCATACAGAGAAAGACAGATACCATATGGTTTCACTCTTATGTGGATCCTGAGAAACTTAACAGGAACCCATGGGGGAGGGGAAGGAAAAAAAAAAAAAAGAGGTTAGAGTGGGAGAGAGCCAAAGCATAAGAGACTGTTAAAAACTGAGAACAAACTGAGGGTTGATGGGGGGTGGGAGGGAGGGGAGGGTGGGTGATGGGTATTGAGGAGGGCACCTTTTGGGATGAGCACTGGGTGTTGTATGGAAACCAATTTGTCAATAAATTTCATAAAAAAAAAAAAAATGTTTACTAAGAGTCTATTCTACACCAAGAGCCAAGTATACAGACACAATTAATACAGAATAGTCCTTCCCTGCATAGGGCATACAGTTTAGGACACAGACATTCAAAGAATTACACAAAATGGAATTAACAAAATGGAAAGTGTTGTGAAGTAAAAGTACAGACTGTTATGACAGCATCTAAAAGGGGACAGTGGAATAATTAGAGATGGTTTCCCTGAGGAGTGACATTCAAACTAAGAGCTAAAAGATGAACTTGCATTTACTAGGTATGTGAGTAGTTAGAGGAGACAATCTAAGCGATGAGAACAGCATATACAGAGGCCTTGAGACAGGAGAGAACAAGGTATAAAACTAAAAGAAAACCAATGTGGCTAGAGTATAAGCACAAATAAGAATGAGAAATGAGGGTGGAAAAGTAGGCAAGCTAAATCACAAATGGCCTTTAAAACTTACATTAAATATTCTGGAATTTGTCCCAAGAGCAAAGGGAAGCCAGGGGAGTTTTCTGATTAAGGAAATAATAAAATAAGAATTGCAGGGGCGCCTGGGTGGCTCAGTTGGCTAAGTGTCCGACTTTGGCTCAGGTCATGATCTCATGGTTCACAAGCTCGAGCCTTGCGTTGGGCTCTGTGCTGCCAGCTCAGAGCCTGGAGCCTGCTTCAGATTCTGTGTCTCCCTCTCTCTCTGCCCCTCCCTCACTCACGCTCTGTGTCTCTCTTTCTCTCTCAAAAATAAATAAAAACAGGGGTGCCTGAGTGGCTCAGTTGTTGGGCGCTGGACTTAGGTTCGGGCCATAATCTCACAGTCTGTGGGTTCAAGCCCCACATCAGGCTCTGTGCTGACAGCTTGGAGCCTGGAGGCTGCTTCGGATTCTGTGTCTCCCTCTCTCTCTGCCTGTCCCCTGCTTGCACTATGTCTCTCTCTGTCAAAAATAAATAAACATTAAAAAAAATTAAAAATAAATAAAAACATTTTTAAAAAATTAAACTAAGAATTGCATTTTGAAAATATCTATTCTCACAGGTTCTGAATCTCAAGTCCACAGACACAAAAGGGTCTCTACCTAGAATCCAGGAGTTCATGAAATTGAATGAAGGAGAAAAATCTTTATTTTTTACTCACCCCTGATTGAAATTTAGCATTTCTTTTAATTGTGAATATAGCTCCTTTGACTCTGTCATCGATACAAATTTCAAATATGTACATATCATATGATGCTTATTACAAAACTTTCAAAATAATGGTTTTGTCCCTCATAAGGCCATTACTTTAATATTATGGAAGTTTTGGGGCACCGGGGTGGTTCAGTTGGTTAAGCATCCAACTCTTGATCTCAGCTCAGGTCTTGATCTCAAGGTTATGAGTTCAACCCCCGTATTGGGCTCTATGCCCCAATCCATCAGTTAGTTAATTTATGAAAGTTTTGTACCCTATGATCCAGCAATCACACTATTAGGTATTTAAAGAATACAAAAGTACTAATTCAAAAGGATACACGCACTTTGATGTTTAAAGTAGCATTATTTTTTGTTTTTAAAATTTTTTTAACGTTTATTATTTATTTTTGAGAGAGAGGGAGACAGGAGCGCAAGTGGGGAAGGGACAGAAAGAGAGGGAGACACAGAATCCAAAGCAGGCTCCAGGCTCTGAGCTGTCAGCACAGAGCCTGACACAGGGCTCAAACCGTGAGATCACGACCCGAGCCAAAGTCGGATGCTTAACTGACTAATCTACCCAGGCGGCCCTTAAAGCAGCATTATTTACAATAGCCAAATTATGGAAATAGCTCATGTCCATCCATTGATAAATGAATAAAGAAGATGTGGTGTATATGTATACAACGGAATATTAATCACCCATAAAAAGAACGAAATCTTTTGCATTGTTGTTGCCATTTGCAACAACATGGGTAGAGTGAGAGAGTATTATGATAAATAAGTCCGTCAGAAAAGACAGTATTTTCCATCAGAAAATACCATAAGATTTCACTCATATGTGGAATTTAAAACACAAAACAAAGAAACAAAGGGAGGGAAAAAAATGAGAGAGAGAAAGAGAGAGAGAGAGAGAGAGAGAGAGAGGCAAACCAAGAAACAGATTCAACTGTACAGAACAAACTGATGGTTACCAGAAGGGAGATAGGTGATGGGAATTAAGGAGTGCAGGTGATTTATGGAATTGCTGAATCATTATATTATACACCTGAAACTAATATAACACTAATGTTAACTGAAATTTAAATAAAAACTTAAAAAAGATAAAAAATTAAAATAGAATCCATTAAATGTAAAAACTTAATTAAAATTACGGAAGTTTTAGAAACATTGCTAGATCTTGTTATTTAATGAATTAATAATGATGTATAGAGGCACCTGGGTGGTTCAGTCGGTTGAGCATCCGATTTCGGCTCAGGTCATGCTCTCACATGAGAGTTTGAGCCCCGCATCAGGCTCACTGCTCTCAGCACAGAGGCTGCTTTGGATCCTCTGTCCCCCACTCTCTCTGCCCCTACCCCGCTTGCGCTCTCAAAAATAAATAAAACGTTAAAAAAATAATGAAGATGAGGTACATACATTAAAATATCACAAATTTTTAAAAAATAATATTCTTGGGGCGCCTGGGTGGCGCAGTCGGTTAAGCGTCCGACTTCAGCCAGGTCACGATCTCGCGGTCCGTGAGTTCGAGCCCCGCGTCAGGCTCTGGGCTGATGGCTCAGAGCCTGGAGCCTGTTTCCGATTCTGTGTCTCCCTCTCTCTCTGCCCCTCCCCCATTCATGCTCTGTTTCTCTCTGTCCCAAAAATAAATAAACGTTGAAAAAAAAAAATTAAA
This sequence comes from Lynx canadensis, assembly GCF_007474595.2. Lineage (NCBI taxonomy): Eukaryota > Metazoa > Chordata > Mammalia > Carnivora > Felidae > Lynx > Lynx canadensis. The sequence goes on along the minus strand of NC_044310.1, from coordinate 188,784,264 downwards.
AAAAAAATAATATTCTTATTAGTATATCGTTTTCCCTTGTAGTTACACATATCTTTAAGTTTATTTATCTTAAGAGAGAGAGAGAGAGCATAAAAGCAGGTGAGGGGCTGAGAGAAGGAGAGACAGAATCCCAAGCAGGCTCTGTGCCATCAGCACAGAGCCCCAATGTGGGGCTCAAACTCGCGAACAAAGAGATCATGATCTGAGTCAAGATCAAGGGTCAGATGCCCAATTGAGAGCCACACAGACAGCCCTGTAGGTACACATTTTAAAATGTTATTCTCAGAAGGACTCCATAGGTTTCACTAAAGGTACAAGGGATATGTGTCATAAGAAGAGTTTAAGAATCCCTGCAGAGGATAGAAAACGGATTAGGGGAGAAGCACAGAGAGAAGTTAAAAAAACAAGCAATCGAGGTAAGATTATGGAAGCTTAAACTAGGATGGTGGCAGTGCTGATTGAAAAAAGAAGATCAATTTGAAAGATATTTGGAAGGTAAAATTGAGAGCAGAGACTCTTTTCAAATGTAATTATCAAAGAATAATGTTATAAGTGCTTATAATAAAATGGAAATAAAAATGCAGAATCTAGGGGCACCTGGTTGACTCAGTCAGTAAAGCATGTGACTCTTGATCTTGGGGTTGTGAGTTTGGATATAGAGATTACTTAAAAATAAAATCTTAAAAACAATTCAGAATCTAAAACTATCAATATAGTATGATGCTGATTAAAATTCTAACGTGTACAGAAAAAATAAAATGATAGAAAGCATTTTAAAATGTTAAACATGGTTATCAACGAGTAATGGATAGCATTAAAAATGTTTATTTTTTTCCTTAGGATTTCCTAAATTTTTCCATTATTTTATAAAATGAATCAGAAAAAAGTAAACATAATTTTAGTTATTTTGGGGGAAATTCTAATGGCATGGAAAAACGTTTGTGATACGTTTTAAGGTGAAAAGTATATAAAATTATACATACAGTATGATCTCAACCACACATACATCTATAGTGATATTATGAATGATTTATTTAAAGTTAATGCTTTCTGGGGCACCTGGGTGGCTCAGTTGGCTAAATGTCCAACTCTTGACTTCAGCTCAGCTCATGATCTCACTAATTTGTGAGTTTGAGCCCCACATCAGGCTCTGAGCTGATGGCACAGAGCCTGCTTAGGATCCTCTCTCTCTCTCTCTGCCGCTCCCCCACTTTCTCTCTCTCTCAAAATAAACATTATTAAAAAAATAATAATAAAGTTAATGTTTTCTGGGGTGGCTGGGTGGCTCAGTTGGTTGAGCATCCGACTTCAGCTGAGGCCATGATCTCATAGTCCGTGAGTTCCAGCCCCGGGTCAGACTCTGTGCTGACAGCTCAGAGCCTGGAGCCTTCTTTGGATTATGTATCTCCCCCTCTCTCTGCCCCTCCCCGACTTGTGCTCTGTCTCTGTTTCTCTCTCAAAAATAAACATTAAAAAAAATAAAAAATAAAATGTTTTCTACAGCAACCATACATTAATTTTATAAATTCCATTATTAAAAATTTTTTTAATGTTTATTTATTTTTGAGAGAGACAGAATATGAGTGGGGGAGGGGCAAAGAGAGAGGGAGACAGAATCTGAGGCAGGCTCCAGGCTTTAATCTGTCAGCACAGAGCCCCATGTGGGGCTTGAACTCACAAACTGTGAGATCATGACCTGAGCCGAAGTCGGTCGCTCAACCAACTAAACCACCCAGGTGTCCCAATTCCATTGTTTTTAAAGAGCACAAATGGATGGATTAGTTTTGTACAGAAGAAAGGGTTCTTTAAGATTTAAAATGATAAGAAAGAACAAGATTGAGATGGATAGAGTTTGTGGGGAAATAGGATATTGAGGGAATTTACAGGTAAGGGACACTATGGTCTCAGCAAACCAGGAGGCAAAGACACCTACAGCAAGCAAAGGGATTTGTTAGCAATACTAGAATAAGGGTGAAGGTTTGGAACAGTGCTATTGGGACACAGAGAACTGTCAGCACATAGGGCTCAGCTAAGGATCTTTAGGGACAAAAAGTAAATAGTATGGATTACTATTGTTCTCAAACTTTGTAAATAAGTCATTTGTGGAACATCTTAAAAATGTCAGATCCCTAGGGGTGCCTGGGTGGCTCAGCTGGTTGTGTCCAACTTTGGCTCAGGTCACAATCTCACAGTTTGAGGGTTTGAGCCTCCATCGGGCTCTGTGCTAACAACTCAGAGCCTAGAGCCTGCTTCAGATTCTGTGTCTTCCTCTCTCTCTGCCCCTTCCCCACTCGCACTCTCTCTCAAAAAATAAATAAACATTAAAAAAATTAAGGGGCGCCTGGGTGGCTCAGTTGGTTAAGCATCGGACGTCGGCTCAGGTTTGATCTTGCAATTTGTGAGTTTGAGTGAGCCCTGTGTTAGGTTCTGTGCTGACAGCTCAGAGCCTGGAGCCTGCTTCAGATTCTGTGTTTCCACTTCTGTCTTCCCCTCCCCCACTCATGCGCGCTCTCTTTCTATCTCAAAAATAAATAAACATTAAAAAAAATTAAAAAAAAAACTGTTGGGGCTGCTGGGTGGCTCAGTCAGTTAAGCGTTTGATTGTGGCTCAAGTAGTGTTCTCACTGCTCATGAGTTTGAGCCCCACATTGGGCTCTGTGCTGACAGCTCGGAGACTGGAGCCTGCTTCAGATTGTGTCTCCATCTTTCTGCCCCTCACCTGCCCATGCTCTCTCTCTGTCTCTCTCAAATATAAAATAAAACATCTAAAAAAATGCTTTAATAAGTAAATAAAATAAAAATAAATTTAAAAAATTGTTTAAAAAAAATGCCAGATCCCTCTGCAGTATGATTTAGTTTTGTCTATTCAGAGGCCCAGTAAATCTGCAGTTTTAACAAGAGAATGTGTTTTAAGTGAGCTTAGATCAGGTTTTGGGACTGGTTTAGAGTCTGGCCTGGACACAAAGGACAAATCTATTGACACAGAAAATTTGTTCAGGTTCTCTCCATTCCCATCATTCCAACTTACACAGAAGAGTACAGGTGTGAAGATTATTTATTGTTGTTTGTTTTGTTTTAGAATTTCAGGAGAATAAAAATCAGCTTAGAAAGACAAGAAAAAAAGTAGCAAAGACAAGACACACTAATAGTCAAAAATATACTATCATCTGTATTAAAGAATTCTGGGCCACACTTCTCATCACCTTACCTTTAGCAGGAGAGCAAAATTACTCTGCAGAGAATTAGTCACACCACTTTCATATAATTTTTTCCTCATGTGGTTTTCATTCACATTCCCACCATCAGATTGATACCTTAATAATGACTTAAGCATGGTTTCAAAAGGGTCCGCTGAAACAGACAAATTAAGCATTTCTGAGTCCAAGTGGGCAACAGAACTGAAAACAAAGAAAACAACTATAAAAACCTAGCACAAAACAAAGAGATCAAGGAGGTAGGGGACTGTAGCTAACAGCATGCCAAGTTTTTTCCCAACTCCCTTCATTATCTTTCCTAAATATGAACAGTTCAAGAGGCAATAAAAACTGTTAAGAATACAATATCCTGACAATTACACTATAAATAATTAATACTTAACATAAATACTCTACCTACATGACAACAATATCTTTGATTTTTAAAAAAGCTCATTCCACTGGTTTTAAAGCAAAATTGTTATTGGTGTGTAAAGGTTAAGTATTACAGTTAAAATTATTTGGCTGAGTGCAGAAATTTCTTTTTTCTCTTTCATCCATTTTTTAAGTGTTTCTTTAATGACTATATTGTTTCATACAAAAAAAAATACATTGTCATTGTAAACAATTAAAACAACAGTAAAATACAAAAGAAAATTCGTCTAAATTTCACCAGAGAGATAATGTTAAACATTTTTGAGACTGCATTTTTTTTTTTTTGACAGAGAGAGAGGAGGGGAAGAGGGAGAGAGAATCCCAAGCAGGCTCCACGCTCAGCTCAGAGCCCCAAACAGGGTTCAATCTCATGACTGTGCTATCATGACCTGAGCCGAAGTCAAGAGTCGCTGCTCAACCAACTGAGCCACGCAGCTGCCCCAATAAGACTGCTTTTGTTTTGTTTTTATAGTTAACATTACTTAACAGAAGGAAAGAGAAAAATGTCAGATTTTACAAATACAAACACTTCTTTCAGAGCACTTCTCCCAGTTCATTAGTATGATCACTTCAATGTTTACATGGTTCTCCTACTCCCCAGTACACCATAAGCTCCACAGGAGCAGAGACCACGTCTGGTTTTACTCATCTTTGCATTTCCTGACAGAGCCATCCTTCCACGTTATGGAAAGCTTAGTGATTAAGAACACAAACTCAGGACAGACTGCTTACCTTCAAGTCCCATTTCTATCACTAATAAGTTGTGTGATCTTGGGCCAATGACCTAACCTCTTTGCACCTCAGTTTTCTCTAATGTCTACTTCATAAGGTTGTTCTAAGGATTAAATGAGTTAATATCTGTAAATGGCTTATAATAGTATTGGCATATAGTAGGCCATACAGATATTTGGTAAACAAAATAAATCTACATCAGCATATTAAAGCCTGATTATATTTTTTCATTCAGCCACTAACATTTAACTTTGCTTCAAATTTTTATTATAAATAATATTAATATGTGTTTTCTCATATGAATATCAACTTATGATAAATTCTTTATGATATTATTGCTAAATCAAAGATCCTGCCAACCCTCTCTCCCAAGTTTATAAAATATTTACATTCCATGTTTGCCTATTCCCTTAGCAACAATGCATTTTGCCAGTATTTTTCATATCTTCCAAGTAAGATAGGTAAAACTTTTATTTGCATCCCACTAATTATTAGACAGGTTGAAATCTTCATTTATTTATTGGCCATTTTTATTTCCTCTTTCTTAATTACCTTGTTTTTGCCCATTTTTCTATATCTCCATTTTATTTTTATTTTCTTATTAGTGTTTACTTATATATATGGATGGTAAATGGTTTCCCCATCTCTTTTAAACTTTTTCAGGGTACCTTTTTATTTTACAGAAATATAGTAATCAACTACACATCATGGGTAGTAATCTGTGCTTTTTATTGTACTGAAATTTCTCATTTTTATATAGATTTACATAAAAATTTAAGACAGTTTACCTATCTTGTGCTTGATGGCTCCTAGATCTCATGGTAAGAAAAGGTTTATCAACACCTATCCCCAATTTAATATTTAACCACGTTTTCTTCTAATACTTTTTAGGACTTTAAATTTTAATCATTTGGAATTTATTTTGCTATAAAGAGCAAGGCAGGGATGCAGATTTATTTTTTTCCAAATAGCTAACCAGTTTTCCAAAACCGTTTATCACCTTTCCCCTTTATCATAAAATGCTCTCTTATCATGTATACTTGGTTTGTCTACCAGACTACCTACTCCATCAATCTGTCTAGTCTTATCATAATACAAGATTCTTTAAATTAATCTAGATTTATAGCACATTGCTCTATCAGATGGTATAAGTATTCCCCTCATGAATATTCTTTTCTAGATGTTTTCTGACTGCTCAAGTACCTTTACTATTCCAGATGCACCCTGGATCTATTTTTTTCAAAAAAATCCTGTTGGAATTTATATTGGGATTCTACTGTATATATCTATAAACTGAGGAGAAAAATAATCATTTTACAATACTGTAACTTCAGTGAGGTACTAATTATACAGACCTTAGCATAATGCCTGGCATATAGTACAAAACATTCAACAAATGTTAGCTAGTCTTACCCATGAACAATGTGTGGCTCTTCACGTATAGATGTTTATTCGTAAAAGATAAGGATCAGATAATTAGAAAAAAAATTAAACTTACATGTCTTGTTGGGGTTGATATGCTGTTTCAGGACATCAACAGTGCCCAAACTAACCACAAGGCGCCTGCCAAACCAGAAAGAGACCACAGGCCCATATCCCTCATGCAAATTAACCAGGAACTCGTGCAAACTTCCACTCTTCACAATATCTGGAAGATTACCATCTCTGAGAAAAGAACAACATTTGAAAAAATAACTTGGAAAAATAAGAAATTTAACTTGGAAGAATCAGAAAAACAATAACTGATACTGAATTAACTGTGTCAACAGATGAGAGCAGAGTTGAATGAAATGCAAATTATTGCAAAATCTAAAACTTAATTAAATTTGACTCCTTACTTTCTGTAGTTATATTTAGATATGGATTTTTCTGATATTTTGAGAATTTGTAACAATTCAAACCAAGAAAAAAGCTACACAAGGAACATCTGACTTACACAATGGAAAATAATCCCATTTTTGCAACATCTCATTTTGAGATAGCAATGATCATCATAGGCTGATTTAAATCATCAGATCAGTTCTGGCATTTTTTTCTAATTTCCTTCTATCTTAATTATTGTTTTTTATTTTCAATACTCTGGCTAGAGAAAGTGAAAGCAATTAAAGTTTTGTGTTGTTTTTTTTTTTTTCAGATTTTGTGCGTATAACTTTTTATTTCTTATTTTTTAAAGTAAACTCTACACCCGATGTGAAGCTTGAACTCACAACCCTGAGATCAAGTGTTGGATGTTCTAATGAATAAGCCAGCCAGATACCTGAAAGCAATTAGTTTTTGTTTATACAGCTCTCCTTTCTGTTCTTAACAAAGTTCAGGTTTAGGCCCAGAGTTAAATTTAGAGTAAATAAAGGAATTAAATAAACTATGTAATTTACAAATATGGTTTAGTTTTGATACCAAAAATTAAATAAGAGTTAACTCTACTGAATTCCAAAAAAATAATAATAATAACAATAATAACTACTCACTTTTCTTCAGTTGGAGTAATCCCTGGAATTCCTGCAGCTTGTCTAGAAGCCTTAAGGAGAAATTTTAAAATAGTTTAGTATAATGACTTAATGTATAACATATAACTTAATGTATAATCACATAACCCATAAGTCAGATGTTCTGCCAAGACATCTGCAGGACTAAGTGATGGCTTTCCAATTTGGTTGAATATCAAGAATTCTTTCTATATTAAAATACAAAAACTGGGTTCCTTGTATTTAAAAGAATAATCTTAATATTCTTCCTCTGTGTCAATTAAACTAACAAGTTTGAAAGTTTTAATATCCATTCTACATCAACTAATATATAACAAAGTACCTTTTTTGTTGTTGTTCTGAGTCTACGTATGGTCCCTTCTGGCTTGGCTTATAAAAAAAAAATCAATGTCATGCTTACAAGAGTTTCATTCCTAAAACTGTTCTCTTTCTAGCCAAAGAATTTACCAAAATACAATATGATATTCATCTTTTGCTTTAATGTAGTCAGTTTTTAAATTATTTTAGAGAAAGCATGCACAAGTAGGGGAGAGGCGCAGAGGGAGAGAGAGAATCTTAAGCAGGTTCCATGCTCAGTGTAGAGCCTGACTTGGGGCTCAATCTCATGACTGCGAGATCATGACCTGAGCTGAAATTAAGAATTAGATGCTTAACTGACTGAGCCATTCAGACGGCCCAAATATAGTCATTATTGTCAGGGTCATACAGTCATTGAGGTGTGTGGCATACAAATAATAAAATAATTCATAGCAAATTGCTCAAGTAACAACCTCTAAAATGAACTGGGGAAAAGTATGTAAAATTTTAATATTTACAATGTTATACTGGGGTTACAGCTGCTATGTTTTGGGATCAATGTTATTTTTTTCTTAGTTTTTATCTTATGACAAGCATATTATTCTTTAATATGACTTTTTATAATTTTCTTTTGATGTTTATTTATTCTTGAGAGAGACAGAGTGTGTGTGGGGAGGGGCAGACAGAGAGGGAGACACAGAATCCAAAGCAGGCTCCAGGCTCCGAGCTGTCAGCACAGAGCCCGACGCGGGGCTCGAAGTCACAAACCATGAGATCATGACCTGAGCCGAAGTCAGATGCTTAACCGACTGAGCCACCTAGGCTCCCCAGCTTTTTATCATTTTTAAATAAACTAAATATTTATAGAAAAAATAACATGAAATATTTACTCCAGGATCAATTCTGAATTTTGTCAACAATTTTGATTAATATTAGTCAGCATTTGTCTATCTAGCATTCTGCCCCCTTTCTTTTTCCTAATTAACATTACATAAGTAAATGAATAAATATTTCTTTACTTGAGCATTTATTGTTTTATATCTTAATTAAAAGGTTTCCTTTTTTATTTTTAATTCTAATATAGTTAACATACAGTGTTATATTAGTTTCATGTGTACAACATAGTGATTCAACATACTTGAACATTTAAAGGCTAAACTATGTTCATCATGTAGTAGAAATTGCCTAGGGCACCTGGGTGGCTCAGTCAGTTAAGCATTCGACTTCAGCTCAAGTCATGATCTTGCAGTTCCTGGGTGCAAGCCCCACATCGGGCTCTGAGCGGACAGCTCAGAGCCTGGAGCCTGCTTCAGATTCTGTATCTCCTTCTGTCTCTCTGCTCCTTCCCTGCTTGTGCACTCTCCCTGTCTCTCAAAAATAAATAAATAAACATTTTTAAAAACTAAAAAAACATTGAGGGCCACCTGAGTGGCTCAGTTGGTTAAGCGTCTGACTTTGGCTCAGGTCATAATCTCATAACTCATGAGTTCTAGCCCCGCATCGGGTTCTGTGCTGACAGCTCAGAGCCTGGAGCCTGCTTCGGATTCTGTGTCTCCCTCTCTCTCTGCCCCTCCCTCGCTCATGCTCTGTCTCTCTCTTCTTCAAAAATAAATAAACAATAAAAAAATTTTTTTAATTGAATTTAAAAAAATTTTTAAAAAGGAAATTGCTTAATCATTTTCCTACTATACTGCTATAAAACATCTCGGCTATTTTTTTTTTCTTTCTTCTGTTTTTTCATTAATATAAGTAGTGCTATAAAAATCTTTGTAAAACTTTACTTTTTTCCTCCTTTGGGGTATATATGCCAAAAGAGAAATACTAGATTGAACGGTACTAACTATAGAGTTTTTCAGTTTCTGCTAAATACTACAAGAATGCTATCTAGGTAACAGTATGTGTAGTATGTGTCACTTGTATTTAGCTGATAACAATGAAATCTACAGTGTATAATTCTGTCCTACAGTCATCAATAATGGAAACTTGTCAAGTTTAATATTTTAAATAGGGAGGAAATTAGAAAAAAGATAAACCCAGTGGTATAAAAAATCCTACTTTCAATTTCCTGGGATAAAATTATTAATCATAAAACAAGCTTCTTGATTTCTCTTTAAACATGGTAGATCCATAACATTCATCAATTATCTGTTCCTTCTGAAATCCCACTAAATGAAAGTGAATAAGAAAGGAGAAAACAAAAATGAAGAGAAAGGGAGAGGAAATAACAGAATGAACAATTCAACAAATTTCTGAAAGTGTTAAGCTGTTGGAGAAGTGATTAATTGACATAGTTGAGAGGCCTCCTCTAGGAGTCTGCAGAGGAAGAAGGAGGATTCCTAAAAAAGCAATCAGATTTGCACTCAGTAACCAGAAAGCCTGGATAAGACATAAGGTAAGACACAGACTTAACCAATTCTTAAAAAGTTGGCATACAGATTCTTTATTCCTCTGATTACCATCCTTCTGGAAGTAAACCTCAAGATTCCAAATTCAGGAAAAACAGGCTGGGGGAGTGGTTGCACCTATAATTCTAAGGGAAAATATTCTATAATCTAATACGAAGCCAAACTATTATTCAAGTGTAAAGCTAGAACAGAAACCTTTCAAATAAGCTAGGTTTCATAAAATGTATTTTCCATGCACACTTTCTTAGGAAGCTACTGTAAAATGATGCACTGCAGCATATATAGCAAGTGAAACAAGAAAGGATTGTGAGGCATGTAGGAAATAGGGTACATAACACAGGTGAAGAGAATGCCCACAGTGATAGTAAAAGAACAAGAGCTAAACTGAAGGAGACTATAACCAGTACCAGCTGGGGAAGGAAGATGGATGGCTCCAGAATGTGTATCTTCATGCTGAAGAAAATGCAACTGATGTCTTTGAATATTTGGACACCTTCACAGAGTAATGTTACGACAGAAATGTTGAATATTTGGAAAAAACTACTGACACGCAGGGGTGAATAAACTCTAACGATGTGGAAATACTAAGTACAATCCCTCCCCACTAACCTAATCCTGGCTTCCACAACTCCGTCAGCAAACAGGAAGAGGGAGCATTAGAAGTCTGTGCATCCTCTGGATAAAATGGTTCCTATAGCAAATGCCACATTTCATCAGCAAAAAAGAAGAGTGAACCTCAGAATGCCAGATAAAATGCTCTCCCACTCTTTACTACATCCACATCTCCCAAATAGCTAAAATGATGAGAGGGATCCCAAAATTAGTATGCACCTGGACAAAACCCTGCAAAACTTCAATCTCCCCATTTCACTGCCTCACCACTACCATTGGCCTTGAGACTATCCAGAGTGTTATTATGATCTTTTTCCTTACTTATATTAGACACCACACAAAGGCCAGGACTACCAACCTTAGGTCTTCTCTCATCCCCAGACTCCTATACCTACAGAAGTTTATCCTCTTTCCCTTACCCATCTCTCCCCTATTCAAGCCTCCGCCCTATCTTAGCAACTCATTCCCATGGTCATACATTAGATTTTTTTTTTTTTTAATTCTTAACGTTTATTTTTGGTAGAGAGTGTGTGAATGGAGGAGAGGCAGAGAGAGAGAGGGAGACACAGAATCTGAAGCAGGCTCTAGGCTCTGAGCTGTCAGCACAGAGCCCAACACAGGGCTCGAACTCACAAACCACGAGATCATGCCCTGAACCAAAGCTGGACGCTCAACCAACAGAGCCACCCAGGCGTCCCCATAAATTAGATTTTTACATGACCAATAACTTCAACATCTCCAGAATTTTAACATTAAGCATCCAAATCTCCAAGCACCTCCTATCTTTCCTTCTCAACTATTTTTATTATCTTCACTCCAAAAACTATTTTTATCCCAAAAAGTACTTTTAACACACCCACTTACATATTCATTTTCCACTTTACTCAGGTTAGATTCCATGGTACGTCATTATAAACATTCCTTTGTCCTGTATCCTTTTGCCCTACATCCTGGTGTCCCAACAAAACCCCAATTCTAATTAAATCCAACATCTGACAAACTGTCCCTGAATCCACACAGCTGAAGAGAAACACAACCATGCTGACTAGTCTTATTTTAATTTCATGAACCCCCAGTGAACTGCCTGGAAATCACACACTTCCCATGTCTATCATTCTGTAATCTTCTAGATGGCTCTTCTGCTCCTTTTCTTTCTTTAAATCCCCTATCCCCACCAGTAACTGATCTTGCTACTTTTCCACTGAAAAAATGAAAGCAATCAGGAAATAACTTCCACACCATGACTATCATCTGCCTACCTGTATGCCGATATATTCCACCTTCCCTCCTATTAAACTGTCTATGCTCCAAATGAAATATACCCCTCTTCCCTCCACACTATCTCTGCTATCAAGCTAGCACCAGATCTCACCAAAATTATTTTAACAGCTTCCTAACTACCCTGCCTACTTCTACCCTTACCCTAGGTCCACAAGTTTATTCTTTTTTTTTTTCGACGTTTTTATTTATTTTTGGGACAGAGAGAGACAGAGCATGAACGGGGGAGGGGCAGAGAGAGAGGGAGACACAGAATCGGAAACAGGCTCCAGGCTCTGAGCCATCAGCCCAGAGCCTGACATGGGGCTCGAACTCACGGACCGCAAGATCGTGACCTAGCTGAAGTTGGACGCTTAACCGACTGCGCCACCCAGGCGCCCCCACAAGTTTATGCTTAACGTATCAGTCAAAATGATTTGCTTAAGATTTAACTAATAATATTAAATTTTTAACTCCCTTAAATTTAAAATGTCACTCTTCTGTTGAAACCCTCCAGTGGCCTACTTCAGAATGAATGCCAAGTCCATAAACTGGCCTACAACAAAAACCTGCCTTTCCTCCCCATCATTCTGATTTTATCTTTCTTACTAGTTTCTTCCTCACTCCACTCCAGCCACACTAGTCTTCTGTTTTCCTGGAACACATTAGGATGTTTCCCCCTGAAGATGTGCATATGCTATTCTCTTTGTCTGGAATGCTTTCTCAGATACTTGAAAGAGGTATCTGATATCTCAGATACTTGAAAGAGGCTTGCTCCCTCCCTCATCTCCTTCAGGTCTCTTTTCCAATTTCTCCTTACCTCTTGGTCATCCTATTTTATTAATATTTTTAATTTTAAATTCCAGTATAGTTAATATACCGTGTTAGTTTCAGGTGTACAATATAGTGATTTAACACTTTCACACAACATGTGGGGCTCACCGTGACAAGTGCACTCTTTAAACCCCATCACCTATTTCACCCATCCTCCCACTACCTCTCCTCATAACCATCAGTTTGTTCTCTATAGTTAAGAGTCTGTTTCTTAGTTTGTCTCTTTTCCCCCCTTTGCTCATTTATTCTTTCTTAAATGCCAAAAATGAATGAAATCATATGGTATTTGTCTTTCTCTGACTTATTTCACTTAGCATTATACTCTCTAGCTCTATCCATGTCACTACAAATGGCAAGATCTCATTCTTTTTTATGGCTGAATAATATTCCATTGTAAGTATACACCACATCTTCTTTATTCATCTATGGATGGACACTTGCACTACTTCCATAATTTGGCTGCTATAAATAATGCTCTATAGGGATGCATGTATCCCTTCGAATTAGAGTTTTTGCATTTTTTGTTACATACTCAGTAGTACAATTACTGGATTGTAGGATAGTTCTACTCAAGAAATAACAACTGTTAGCAAGGATGTAGAGAGAAAGGAATCCTCTTGCATTGTTGGTAGGAATACAAATTGGTGCAGCCACTCTGGAATATTTTTCCTTAAAAAAACTGACCATCCTACTTTAAAATAACACTACCTGTTCCCAACTTTATTTTGCTCCATAATACTTAATACTAGTATTTTAGTGTTATTTGTTTATATTATCTGTTCCCCCTCACCAGAATATGAATTTTCTGCCTGGTTTGTTCACTGCTGTATAGCCAGTACATGGAACCGTATCTGGCTGAAAGACTAAACAGTGCTCCTTCCTACAGACTAATCAAAGAGCAATCTCATTTAAAGATTATCAAAAATTCAAGATCTGGAGAGGCACCTGGGTGGCTCAGTTGTTGGAGGGTCCAACTTCGGCTCAGGTCACGATCTCATAGCAGGTGGGTTCGAGCCCTGCAACCAGCTCTGTGCTGACAGTTCAGAGCCTGGAGCCTGCTTCGGATTCTGTCACCCTCTCTCTTCTCTCTCTCTCTCTCTCTCTCTCTCTCTCTCTCTCTCTCTCTCTGCCCTTCCCCCTCTCTGCCCTTCCCGTTTGTGCTGTCTCTCCCTCTCAAAAATAAACACACATTAAAAACAAACAAACAAACAAAAAAAAACACCTCAGGATCTGGAGTCACTAAACCTTTAGTTTCTAGATAAATAGGATACAGGACATTACAGGTTGTGTAGCTGCAATATTACAATCTAATCCATTTACCATCTCTGAACATTTAAGGTGTTCCCTCATTATTATCAGTGAGGTTTTGGGGAGCTCAGCTACTTAACTTTTTCCACGAAAACACCACCGTCTTTTGTAAACAGGTTAAGAGATGATTGCTCATCTACTAGCTCCTTTCCCTCTCAGAATCACCCCCTGAGGCTGATAAAGGCAAGCAGATAAGTCTAGTAGAACAAGATTCAGAGCTAACGCAAAGTCGCTACTTCAAGCTCAGGAACTAACCCACCACAACGCTCATTCCACAGCTCCATTTGCTTCCGAGGCCCTGCGAAAAGCAAGACCGATCTGGGCCGTGAGGACTTTGGATTTCGTTAACAGACGGAAAGACTGATCGAAAGGCAGGACACGAAGGAGAAAAAAAAAAAAAAATCCAGGAGAATCCTCAGAAAAGGACAAAGGAGTGGAGCACTCTCGCACCCTCAAGTTTCCTCCCAGACACCCTGGAAAATGGAATTTGGGTTTGGCAGGATTACTGCCCAAAAGTCACCCCAAAGTATTGCTCACGCAGCCTGTGACAGAGGCGTGGCAGTGCCGGGAGCAGGCAGGCAGCAGGACCCAGAAGAACGGCCCTAAGCCCTCAGTCGGCAACGCGTCCCTGGCCGTGCGCGCCAGAGGGGTCCTCCAGCCGCCCGCTCCGCTCTCCCAGCGCAGCCCGCGCGCACCCCGCGAGGCGTCACGTGCCCGAGAGCTGCAGCAGCGCGATGCGGGAACGGGAACACAAGCGAGGGCGGGAGCCCTCCTCTCAGGCCCGCTCCCTGCGGCCCACTGCGCGCAGAGCGACGCGGATACGGCAACAGAGGCTGGGGCTGCTGTCAGAGTCCCCGAGGCCGAGACGGCGATTACCGGATAGAGGTAGAGCACCGCTGCCACCAACGCCAGCAGGAAGGTAACGGCGAAGATGGCAAAGTCCAACATGGCTCTTCCGCCGACGAGCCACGTCTCACACCCCGCGCTCCGGCAGCAGCGCCTCAGCCTGACCAGCTCTGCGGAATGGGCGTGAGGGCAGAGGCGCCCTGTGGCCCTTGCGAGCCAATGGGCCCACCGGGGGGCGGGGCCGGGGCCAGGCGAGGCTGGCGGGGAGAGCAATGGAGTGCCGAGGCCCGCGGCGGGGCCGGAGCCACACCCCAGGGCGGAGTTGGCGGCGGACAAGGCCTCGGGGCACGCCCATGATTTGGGGTTCCTGTCGCAGGAGAAAGTGGAGTCCAGGCTTCTGAAACACGTTAGGAGTTACCATCGCTCTGCCCAGACCAACACTTGTCCCAATGGTTTTAGGATTAAAACTCATAAACCAAAGATTCTTACGGCGTAGCTTCCGGAGCAGCAGCAGCAGCACCGGGGAACTTGCTAGGAATTCTGATTCTCTACCCCACCCTGGGAGCGAGAGGGATTCCGCAAGTCTGTGCTTTATTTAACAAAGCTGTTAAACACCGTGAGAACCACTGACCCAAGCTAACCTGGACAGGAGTGTCTAAGAGTCAAGCATCGTTAGATGTTCCTTGTTTCGAAAAATTATTTGAAGTGCTAATAAATGTGATTCCTTGACACTTTCTCGTGATTGAAGGCAGCGAACTGTTCAGTTATGGTAAGATTTCCTGACTCTGCTAGAGTTTCAGAAAATTGAATTTTCTAAGCTTCCATTTACTTATATATAAAGCAATGGAAATAATACCACACAGAGTTGCCTGCTGGAATAAATGAGGTATTTTATGGAAAGTACTTAATACAGTTCCTAGCAAAATGCTCGTTAGTATTTAGCACTAGTTATTCTGAACATAAAAATATCCTAGGATCCCTCTTCTTTTTCACAGGACTCAGAAGGCTTTGTTTGTTTGTTTGTTAATTTTGAGAGAGCGCTTGAGCAGGAGAGAGGCAGAGAAAGAGAGAGCGAGAAAATCCTAAGCAGGCTCCAGACTGTCAGCGTGGACCCAGTCCCAGAGTTCTGTCCCACGTACTGGGAGATTATGACCTGAGCTGAAATCAACAGTCCCACACCTTACCAACCAAGCCACCCAAGCCGTGATTCAGAATTTTTGGTATGTATAATGTAAGGCAAAGGCCATTACTTACTGGTGTTCCATTTAGTGAATGCACACTCAAAGTATGTATGGTTTTTATAACTTTCATAGTATAAAGTGTGTGTCTCTCACACACACAGACACACATACATTCACACACAAAGGCAGCAATTCAGTAAGTGGAATCATTTGAGATTGCATTTTAGAACATCTGTGATAAATGACTTCTCGAGTAAGCATGAAACATCTCATTGAAAATGCCAAGGCTTTTGGCATCTATAGCAACTATAAATGTTGCTATTTGATATTTTATTTCGCAGAAATTGTACTTTTTTTAAAGAGAAAAGTATGTATGTATGTATGTATGTATTTTAATGTTTTATTTATTTTTGAGACAGAGACAGAGCTCGAGTGGGGGACAGGCAGAGAGAGAGGGAGACACAGAGTCCCAAGTAGGCTCAGGCTCTGAGCTGTCAGTCCAGAGCGGACGCGAGGCTGGAACCCACCAACCTAAGCTGAAGTCGAAGGCTTTACCGACTGAGCCACCCAGGTGCCCCTACCTAAAAATATTTTATGAAACCATGTATATACTTTCACACATTTTGATGTTGACATCTAAAATTTTTATCTTGACTTAAAAGGATTAAATTTTCAGTGTATTGTAAATATTCACATTTGAAATTATTGTATCTCTTTAAATGTATGAAAAGGAATTTAAATACCATAGTGATGTGATGACTATCACCGAGCATTTATTTTTATTTTTTATTTATTTTTAAATTTACATCCAAGTTAGTTAGCATGTAGTGCAATAATGATTTCTGGAATAGATTCCAGTGATTCATCCCCTATGTATAGCACCCAGTGCTCATCCCACCAAGTCTCCTCCTTAATGCCCCTTCCCCATTTAGCCCATCCCCCCCCAAACACAACCCTTCCAGCAACCCTCAGTTTGTTCTCTGTATGTAAGAGTCTCTTATGTTTTGTCCCCCTCCGTTTTTATATTAATTTTGTCTCCCTTCCCTTATGTTCATCTGTTTTGTATCTTAAAAAAATTTTTTTAATCTTTATTTATTTTTGAGAGAGAGCATATGAGCAGGGGAGGAGCAGAGAGAGAGGCAGACACAGAATCCGAAGCAGGCTCCAGGCTCCGAGCTGTCAGCACAGAGTCTGATGCGGGGCTCGAGCCCACGAACGGTGAGATCATGACCTGAACCAAAGTCGGACACTGAACTGACTGAACCACCCAGGCTCCCCCATCTGTTTTGTATCTTTTTTTTTTTTTTAATGTTTTTATTTTTGAGACAGAGACAGAGCATGAGCAGGGGAGGGGCAGAGAGATGGGGAGACACAGACCATCTGTTTTGTATCTTAAAGTCCATATGTCTGAAGTCATATATTTGTCTTTCTCTGACTATTTTCGCTTAGCATAATACCCTCTAGTCCCATCCACGTAGTTGCAAATGGCAAGATTTCATTATTTTTGATTGCCGAGTAATATTCCATTGTATATATATATCACATCTTTATTTATCTGTTGATGGACATGTGGGTTCTTTCCATACTTTGGCTATTATTATCAATAGCTCTGCTACAAACATTGGGGTGCATGTGCCCCTTTGAAACAGCACACCTACATCCCTTGGATAATACCTAGTAGTGCAATTGCGGGGTCATAGGGTAGTTCTATTTTTAACTTTTTGAGGAACCTCCATTCTGTTTCCCAGAGTGGCTGCAGCAGTTTGCATTCCCACCAGCAGTGCAAAACAGATCCTCTTTCTCCACATCCTCACCAGCCTCTGTTGTTGCCTGAGTTGTTAATTTTAGCCATTCTTACTGGTGTGAGGTGGTATCTCATTGTGGTTTTGATTTGTATTTCACTGATGATGAGTGATGTTGAGCATCTTTTCATCACATAAAAGTCTTTTAGAAATTTCTCATGGGTGAAAAGAACAGCTTTAAATCCAAATGACAGCCCTGCCTTAGTTTAAAGCTAAGTTCTCTTTTCTGCTTATTATGGATCTTTGATAAAAAATACAATTGCTGAGAAGTCTGTTTTGCTTGCTGTTTGCTACGAGCATTGTGAGGTCTTTCCTGAATGTAACTCGCTATGTAATAGAGTAAGTTGTGAAACTTCCTAAATGTAGTCTGGTATGTAATAGAATAAGTGATTGTACATGAACTAACCGGCATTTCTCGCTTCTGTAAACCTGCTTGCTTAACACATTCCTCCCCTACCCCCTTCCCCCTTCCCCCTTCCCCCTTTTCCTCCTGCCACAAGTAACGGACAAAGCCTTCCCGCCAAAGAACAGACAAAGGACGCCCAATCAGAGAACAACAAATGTCCTTACTTTAAAACCAACTAATCAGGCCCCTCATAATTTGAAACCTCCCCTGTGCTATTTGTCTCTGTCTATAAAAACGCTGTACCAACCCTGATCGAGGCCTCTACTCGTCACTGGCGACGAGTGCGCAGAGGTCCAGGTTCGAACCTGCAGTAAACGACCCTTGCCGCTTGGCTTTGACTTACGACTCTGGTGGTCTCTTGTGGGGGGGTTTCGCGACCTCGGGCATTACATTTGGAGGTTCCACCGAGATTTCCCCCGAGCCCACCAGACTTCTGGTCAACGGGTCGTATCTGATTCGGATCGGTAAGTAAGCCGGCTCTAACGTTCTTCCTTTTCTCTGATCTGTGTTTCTTCTCTGGAGAACCAGTTCTGTCTGGAAGCTGGTGTGACCCTGGCGGACGCGCTATAGGGCACCCGGCCGGGGTCAGTTGGAGACGTCCACTGACATCTGGGGGCCTTCTGGCTCATCAGGGGACCTTCTTGGTCCATCGGGGGGCCTTTTTGGCCCATCAGGATTCTTTTCTGTGGGCTGCTTACGCCCAACGCTCCTGCGAACTAAATACTTTCATTTTCTCTATGAACTTACAGAGTGCTAAAAAAATATCTCTAGGCGTCTAAAAGAAAAACCATCTAGGCATGCCAATTGTTACCCGTATTCTGATGTGATGTGTGTCTGTGTGTCTGTCTGTTGAATTGACTGGAATGATTGTTGAGAGTCAGGGGCACGCACCTGACTTACCCTATGTGTAGTCCCACGGTGTAAGCTACAGGATTCGAGTGGGCTCTAACCCGATTTCTGCAGTGATCCTCATATGGCTTAAGGTGGTCAAAATCTTTTGATCCAAGCAGGGGGTTTATACCTGCCCGCCTATGCTAAGAGGCACCTAAGCTCCCTCGAGGGACGCAGACGGACGAGTACTCGAGTGCTTCTGTGTCAGTCTAAATGTATTGTCACCCCTGGGCCTTTGTAATAATAACCATCCTAGCCGTAACCCTTTCTACCGGGTTGGCTGAAACAGCACCAGAAAGTTGGAACCGCTGCGAAAGATTCTTGTTAGTTCTTGTTTTTCTTTCATGGGTAGGATGCTTTATTGGAATTGTTTTCTCGGCTGATCAGAATTAATTATTTCATCCTTTGTTCCTCTCTCCTCCTTGCTCAGCTCCCTGCGGCTTTCCCTCCCGCCCCTCCGCCTGGGGCCCAGCCAGGCCGCTGGGGGTCTCACCCTCGGAGGTCGCTGTGCGAACTCCTCCACCGCTAATTTCAGCCGCTTCAGGGCCCCCTCCGTGCCGCCCCCTGGCCAGCGGCCCCCCCCCCCCCCGCGTCCGTGCTGCCCGCGCCCCCTTCTCTTCTCCTCTTCCTCAGAATCATAACATGGGCCAAACGCAGAGCACCCCTCTCTCCCTCCTCCTCACCAATTTCAAAGATGTAAGAGCTAGAGGACACAGCTTAAGCCTAGACAATCGCAAAAGGAAGTTGATCACCTATTGCCGCTCTGAATGGCCCACCTGTGGGGTCAATTGGCCTACAGAGGGAACCTTCTGCCTCCCTGTGGTCCTTAAAGTAAAATCAAAAATTTTCCTACCAGGGAAAGAAGGTCACTCGGATCAGATTCCCTATATTCTGGTGTGGCAAGATTTAATAGAAAACCCACCTCCCTGGATGGCCTCTTTCTTAACAACAGGGCCATGCAAAATTCTAGCGGCTAAACCTACCAACCCTCCCAAGCCACAAACTCCGAATGCACCCCCTGTTCTCCCCGACAGCCAAGATTCACTTTCCCTTGACCCTCCCCCTTACCAGATTCCCCCCCTTATTCCTCAAGCTGCCCCCATCCCTGCTCCCGACCCCATTCCTCCCACCCCATTCCTCCCGCGCCGGCAGAGCCTCCCGTAGCCCAGCCAATGGAAGAACTAGAAAATAGGGAGGCTCAACCCGCGCCCATGCCTAGTGGGGGCGAAATCCAAGGGCCGGCTGGACGTACCCGTAGGCGGGCCCCACATGAGCCAGGACTCCGCCTTCCTGACTCCACCGTAGCTCTACTCTTACGGGAAATAGGGCCTCCCGATGATATGGGGAACCCCCGGCTTCAATACTGGCCCTTCTCCACCAGTGACCTATATAACTGGAAAACCCAGAATGCCCGATTTTCTGATAACCCTAAAGATTTAATAGCTCTCCTGGACAGCGTTATGTTCACCCACCAACCCAACTGGGATGATTGTCAGCAACTCCTCCGAATCCTGTTCACCACTGAGGAGCGAGAAAGAATTCAATTGGAAGCAAGAAAGCTGGTTCCTGGAGATGACGGCCAACCCACTGCTAACCTTGATCTCATTAATACAGCTTTTCCCTTGACCCGACCCCCACAGGATGGCTGGGACTACAACACGGCAGAAGGTAGGGGACGGCTACGCATTTATCGCCAGACTCTAATGGCGGGTCTCCGGGCTGCTGCACGCAAGCCCACTAATTTGGCAAAAGTGTATTCAGTAATACAAGGTAAGACAGAGAGCCCTGCCGCTTATTTAGAAAGATTAATGGAAACCTTCAGACAGTATACCCCCATGAACCCCGAGGCCCCTGAAAATCATGCTACTGTTGTAATGGCCTTTGTAAATCAGGCAGCCACTGATATTAAAAAGAAACTCCAGAAACTAGAGGACCTGGAGGGAAAACAGATTCAGGACTTACTCCACATTGCCCAGTGTGTCTATAATAATAGAGAGACTCCAGAGGACAGGCAACTTAAAGCTACCGAAAAAAATGACCAAAGTCCTGGCCGCTGTCGTCCAAAAGCCCCTGGATAAAGACCAATGTGCCTATTGCAAAGAAAAAGGCCATTGGGCCCGAGAATGCCCTAAAAAGAAAAAGCCACGTCATAATCAAAAACCGTGGCAGCCAAAAACCACACCCGCCCTCTTCACTCAAGATGTGGAATAGGGGGAGGGGCGCCTGGGTGGCGCAGTCGGTTAAGCGTCCGACTTCAGCCAGGTCACGATCTCGCGGTCCGTGAGTTTGAGCCCCGCGTCGGGCTCTGGGCTGATGGCTCAGAGCCTGTGAGCCTGTTTCCGATTCTGTGTCTCCCTCTCTCTCTGCCCCTCCCCCGTTCATGCTCTGTCTCTCTCTGTCCCAAAAATAAATAAACTTTGGAAAAAAAAAAATTAAAAAAAAAAAAAGATGTGGAATAGGGGGGACGGGGTTCGGATCCCCTCCCCGAACCTAGGGTAACGCTACAAGTGGAGGGGAACCCAGTTCAATTCCTAATCGACACAGGGGCACAACATTCGGTCTTGATCAGACCCCATGGAAAAATTTCTGAAAAATCTTCCTGGGTCCAAGGGGCTACCGGAATAAAAAAATATCCCTGGACCACCCAGAGGACTATGGACCTAGGAAATGGAAAGGTCACCCATTCCTTCCTAGTCATCCCCGACAGCCCCTGCCCCTTATTAGGAAGAGACTTGCTCACTAAAATGGGGGCCCAGATTCATTTTACGCCAGGGGGCCCCCAAGTGACTGGCCCTCACAACCAACCCATGACCATACTTACTCTAAGATTAGAAGATGAATATCGACTCTATCAGGAGCCACCCTCACAAAGTCAAAACATAGAGACCTGGCTCCAGCAGTTTCCAGAAGCATGGGCTGAAACCGGGGGTATGGGGTTGGCTAAACATCACCGGCTCTATTCATAGAGCTGAAACCGGGGGCAGATCCAGTTTGGGTCTGACAATACCCAATGTCAATGGAGGCCAGAAATGGCATCACGCCACATATCCGTCGCCTCCTAGACTTAGGCATCTTGCGTCCCTGCCATTCAGCCTGGAACACCCCCCTGCTGCCTGTACGAAAACCTAACGGTGCGGACTACCGTCCAGTCAGTACAAGATCTGAGAGAAGTTAACCGCCGAGTCATGGACATACACCCAACAGTACCCAACCCCTATACCCTCCTAAGTGCCCTCAGCCCAGAAAGACAATGGTATACTGTCCTTGATTTGAAAGATGCTTTTTTCAGCCTGCCTCTGGCCCCCAAAAGCCAAGAGCTCTTCGCCTTCGAGTGGTCCGACCCTGAGAGGGGCATAAATGGGCAACTCACCTGGACCCAGCTCCCCCAAGGATTTAAAAACTCACCCACCTTGTTCAATGAGGCACTTCACGAGGATCTGGGTGAGTACCGGAATCAAAACCCCGAAGTGACTCTCTTGCAGTACGTCAACGATCTTTTAATCGCCGCTGAAACTGCCGAAGCTTGCTTGCAAGGCACCAGGAACCTCCTCCGGACACTTGGTGCCCTGGAGTACCGGGCTTCAGCAAAGAAAGCCCAAATTTGCAGATCCGAGGTAACCTACTTGGGGTATCTGTTAAGAGAAGGCCAACGATGGCTCACTGATGCACGGAAGGAAACCGTCCTCCGCATCCCCCGACCCACAACGCGAAAGCAGGTAAGAGAATTCCAGGGATCGGCCGGGTTCTGCCGCTTGTGGATACCTCGGTTCGCCGAGATGGCTAAGCCTCTTTACCTGGTCACCCGAGAACAGGCGCCCTTTGGGTGGACAGAGAAAACTGAGCAGGCTTTCCAGCAAATTAAACTCGCCCTGTTGTCGGCGCCAGCCTTAGGGCTCCCCGATGTCTCCAAACCCTTTCATCTCTTCGTAGATGAAAATAAGGGGGTAGCCAAAGCAGTGCTGACGCAACTCCTCGGTCCATGGCCCAGGCCCATTGCCTATCTTTCAAAAAGACTAGACCCAGTAGTGGCTGGCTGGCCCCCTTGCCTCCATATGATCGCTGCTACAGCTCTAATGGTAAAGGATGCTGATAAGTTAACTATGGGACAAGAGTTACATGTTACAACCCCTCATGCCATCGAGGGAGTCCTCAAACAATTTCCTGACTGATGGATAAGTAACGCCCGACTGGTTCACTACCAGGGACTATTATTAAATCCCCTCAGAATCATTTATGCTCCCCCCCGAACACTAAACCCTGCCTCCCTGTTACCAGACCCAGACTTAGATACCCCCCTCCATGACTGCGCTGAGATATTGGCACAGGTTCATGGAGTTCGGGAAGATTTACAGGATCACCCTCTACCAGACGCCAAGGTTACCTGGTTCACTGACAGCAGCAGCTTTGTACATCAGGGTCAAAGGTACGTGGGGGCAGCAGTCACAACTGAAACTGAGACTGTTTGGGCAGAGCCTTTGCCAGCTGGCACCTCTGCCCAACGGGCTGAACTTGTGGCCTTAACCAAGGCACTGACTTTGGGAAAAGACAAGAGACTAAACGTGTATACCGATAGCAGATATGCTTTTGCTACGGCCCACATACATGGAGCTATATACAGAGAGAGAGGACTGTTAACTGCAGAGGGGAAAACTATCAAAAACAAAGAAGAAATATTGGCTCTTTTAAAGGCACTCTGGCTGCCTAAACGACTAGCCATCATACATTGCCTAGGCCACCAAAAACCGATCACACCGGTGGCCAGAGGAAATAATTTGGCTGACCAGGTGGCCCGAGAGGCAGCCTTACAGGTGGACTGTGCTTTAATGACCACCCTACCAGACCCCGGTTCAGCTAGTTTATCAGAAAATCCCGCCTACACTAAAGAAGACCCAAACTGGATCCAAAAATTACCTTTAACTCAGTGCCTTAACGGATGGTGGAGGGCAGCAGACTGTAGCATAATTCTCCCAGAAGAAATGGGAAATAAAGTCTTATCCAAGATGCACCGAGCCACTCATATGGGCACAAGAAAAATGCAAGACTTAATAAGGCATGCTAGAATCACCATTAAAGACTCCAGGACAAAAATTGAGCAGATAGTTACTAGCTGTAAAGCTTGCCAACTAACTAACACCACCAACCACGGGAAAAACCCTGGCTCCAGAACCCGCGGAACCAGGCCGGGAGCCTATTGGGAAGTAGACTTCACCGAGGTAAAGCCTGGAAAATATGGATATAAATATTTGTTAGTGTTTATAGATACCTTTTCAGGATGGACAGAGGCCTTCCCCACCAAGCATGAGACTGCGCAGGTAGTAGCAAAGAAAATGTTGGAAGACATCATGCCCAGGTACGGATTCCCTACCCTAATAGGATCAGACAACGGACCAGCATTCATTTCAAAGGTAATACAAGGGATAGCGCAGTTTATTGGGGCTGATTGGAAACTACATTGTGCATATAGACCCCAAAGCTCAGGACAGGTAGAAAGAATGAATAGAACTCTAAAAGAGACCTTAACTAAATTGACCATGGAGACTGGCGCTAACTGGGTAGTCTTACTCCCCTACGCTCTGTTCAGGGTGCGGAACTCCCCTTACAAACTGGGATTAACCCCCTTTGAAATCATGTATGGAGTGCCCCCCCCTATAATTCCCAACCTACAGTCTAATGTGTTAACTGAATTTGATGATCATAAACTTCTTATTTCCCTGAGGGAACTCCAGCACACCCACCAGGAAGTTTGGCCCAGATTGAGAGCCATTTATGAGAACGGGCCCCCTCCTGAGCCGCATCACTACCGACCCGGAGATTGGGTATACGTGCGGAGACACAAGCAAGAGACCCTCCAACCACGGTGGAAGGGACCCTACATTGTGATCCTAACCACACCCACTGCTGTCAAAGTCGACGGGATTGCTACCTGGATCCATTACACCCACGCCCGACCAGCTGATCCCTTTGCGGTTCGAGAAGACTTCGTGCCGGAAGCCAACACCGCCTGGACGGTTGACCAGAGTAAGACCCATCCTTTAAAATTGACTCTGCGTGGAAAACCTGACCCCGAAAACCGGCTGAGACCAAAGGCCTGGGTGTCCCATATCAAGACTGTTGCAGCAGCTCCGGACCCACAATGATCGAAGGAACACTCATTAGCGTGCTCCTGCTCACCTCCTACGGACTGATAAGTATTGCGAGCAACCCCCATATACCCTATACTTTAACTTGGGAGGTTTCTAATTTGGAAACCCAGGAAGTCTATAATACTACCACAGCAGACGATACTCCCCTAAATGCCTGGTGGCCTGATCTATATTTTAACCTAGAGGACGTAGCTGTAACCATGGGGGTACTTCCCCCCAACGGAAGCCGCCAGCGTCCTAATCCGTCATGGACCGGAACCCCAGAAAATGAAAAAAAGCGCATAAGGTCTGGTGGGTTTTATGCATGTCCTGGGTTCAGAACAGGAGCAATGAAAAAAACCTGTGGAGGAATCGAATCCCTCTACTGTAAGGCTTGGAGTTGTGTTACTACCAATGATGGAAGCTGGAAATGGGAGGTAAAACCCCATTATATTGACATGAAATTTGCCAGCCCCTGTCCCAAGCAAACCCGTGCCTGTAACCTTATTCGTATCAAATTCCTAGAGGACGGAAAAAAGGAGACAAGATGGATTACAGGACTAAATTGGGGAATTTACCTGTATCGGGGACCACCTTACTTTGCAACTGTTATTCAGATAAGATTAAAAATAAAACCCAAAGCTTCACCAACACTAACAGGGCCAAACCAGTCAGTATGGCCCACAAGTAAGCCTAATACTACCCCGAGGTCCACAAATAAGGGTGGTTTGAATCCTGGTTCAACACGTCCCCTTGGTTAACTACCCTGCTCTCCGCTTTACTCGGGCCTCTGGCCATTCTACTTCTCGCTCTCACATTAGGCCCCTACATCATAAACAAAATTATTAATTTTGTCCAAGACAGGTTCAATGCTATACAATTAATGGTCTTACGAACTCAGTACCAACCGCTCGAGACATTACAAATAGAAAATTGAAGATCCAAGATTGGCTCTTTAGGCACAAGAAAAAGGGGGGAATGAAAAGAACAGCTTTAAATCCAAATGACAGCCCTGCCTTAGTTTAAAGCTAAGTTCTCTTTTCTGCTTATTATGGATCTTTGATAAAAAATACAATTGCTGAGAAGTCTGTTTTGCTTGCTGTTTGCTACGAGCATTGTGAGGCCTTTCCTGAATGTAACTCGCTATGTAATAGAGTAAGTTGTGAAACTTCCTAAATGTAGTCTGGTATGTAATAGAATAAGTGATTGTACATGAACTAACCGGCATTTCTCGCTTCTGTAAACCTGCTTGCTTAACACATTCCTCCCCTACCCCCTTCCCCCTTCCCCCTTTTCCTCCTGCCACAAGTAACGGACAAAGCCTTCCCGCCAAAGAACAGACAAAGGACGCCCAATCAGAGAACAACAAATGTCCTTACTTTAAAACCAACTAATCAGGCCCCTCATAATTTGAAACCTCCCCTGTGCTATTTGTCTCTGTCTATAAAAACGCTGTACCAACCCTGATCGAGGCCTCTACTCGTCACTGGCGACGAGTGCGCAGAGGTCCAGGTTCGAACCTGCAGTAAACGACCCTTGCCGCTTGGCTTTGACTTACGACTCTGGTGGTCTCTTGTGGGGGGGTTTCGCGACCTCGGGCATTACATGGGTCAGTTACATCACAAGAGATTGCCTTTTATCCGGAGGAACTCCCATATCCCCTCATTATCTCCAGGCTTATAGAGAGAGTTAAACTCCTCATGGCCCACAAAGAGAAATGCCTAATCAGTTCCTAGAGGAAATAACCTAACAGTGGCATTTCAACAAAAAGAGGCTAGTGGTGGAGCACCCCCAGCAGAATGGAGGAATTTATTACTGACATTTTTATGATTTCCAGCACATGGTGATAATAAAAAGAAGACATTTAGTTGGTTTATTATTGCTTCAAAATTCTCTACACACAGTGCTCACTTCAGCAGCACATATACTAAAATTGGAATGCTAGAGAAGATTAGCATGGCCCTTAAGCAAGGATGACATGCAAATTCATGAAGTGTTGCATATTTTAAAAAATAATAAAAATAAAATTCTGTACACACAATGCACCCCCTTTTGTCTGAACCTGGAGCAGAACACTACATCAAACAAACAGTAAGGCCTTGTTAATTTGTGTCAGAGAGAACATAGGTGGATTCTAGGCATGTCTGTTTAAAAAGAATAAAATATAAAGGCTAGGAAGGGCAAGTATATTTATATGGTTTCATTCATTCAGGATTTGAGATTTTAGTGTTACATTGAGCACCTGATATTGGATCTGAATGTGCTTGGTTAACTGAAGCCTGGATTGAATACTGGCCAACAGTCATTCAAGTTGAGATGCCAGATATTTCCTGGCAGGGAGTCAGCAAACTAAGGAATTGGGGCCCCATCTGCTTTTGTAAATAAAGTTTTATGGGAAGACAGCTATGCTCATTTATTTGTGTATTGTCTATGGCTGCTTTCATGCCACAATGGCAGAACTGAATAGTTGTGATAGAGACCACATGGCTCTCAAAGCCTAAAATATTATCTGGTCCTTTAACAGAAAAAGCTTGTGGGTCCCTGCTGTAGGGGAAAGAAATCTACAGATTTAGGGAGATGGGAATGTTGGTATGGATTTTGTTGACATGTCAAAATACTTTAGAACTCACAAAGGAAGTTAACAAACTGTTACATAAGTGATATTCTATCTTTCTGCCCTAAAATTATACCTTCATAATGCCAAATTTAAAATATGTGTAAACTATGGTTTTTATGATTGAAAGTCAATAAACTAACAAAGATAGGTGAACTTAGTTATTGCACATGCCTAGGTATTCTAGAATGGTCTAGTGTGTTTGGATAAAAAATAAAATATAGACACATAATTCAGAAATTATTTGTTTTATAAAGTTAATTTTTCATTTCAGCAGTATCTCTGTTTTTATAATCAAGATTTCACATCTTTTTTTCCTGGCAGTGTTTTCCTGGAAGTAATGCCAAATTAGCTTATCTTGGGTCATAGTATTTCTTGGATAGATTTTTTTAAATATAATCTTTTCAGGGGCACCTGGGTGGCTCAGTCGGTTAAGCGTCTGACTTCAGTTCAGGTCATGATCTCAAGGTTCGTGGGTTCAGGCCCACGTCAGGCTCTGTGCCGACAGCTCAGAGCCTGGAACCTGCTTCGGATTCTGTCTCCCTCTTTCTCTGCCCCTCCCCTGCTCATACTCTCTCTCTCTCTCAAAAAATAAAAATTAAAAAAAATTTTTTTTCAAGTTTATTGAGGCATAATACATATACAGGATAATTTTTAAATTCTTTTCAATTGGAGAAATTTTCTTTGTTCAGACAGTAGGGAATAATTTGGCTCAGGTAGCAAAAAAGAAAAGAATGCATAACTGCTATGTACTATTTTTCACATTCATTAGTGTATCAGGCTGAATAATGGCACCCAAATATGTCCACATCCTAATCTCTGGAATTTGTAAATGTTATTTTACATGGTAAAATACACTTTGCAGAGGTGATTAAACTAAAACTCTTGAAATGGAAAGATCAAGTTGGATTATTCATGTGGGCTCAACATAATCACAACAGTCCTAATAGGAAGGACACAAGAAAAGTCAGAAACAGAAACTGAACTGAATCACTGAAACTGATTTCTAACTTAAAAGTGAATTTATGTTGTTTTAAACCACTAAATTTGTGCCAATTTGTTATAGCACCAACAGGAATGTAGTATAATGACCTTTAAATAAAATGACACAACTTAAAGAATATCTATCAGTTAAGTACTATTTTATAGTAAGTAGATTCAGGGTATTAGCTATTCACTTCAAAGAAACTTACTTCGCCTCTCTTACTAAAAGGTTACTCCTTGCCAAGGAAGTAATTTCTCTTTTGTGTCAGACTATCTAAGCAACTGATCTCCTTGAATAAGATTTGTCTCTTTATTTTATTTTAGTCTGTGTTGCCGTAACATTGTATGTATCATATATTCCCTTAATAGTGTATAACTTATTATTAATCTTTTGGTACGTTTTTATGAAGAATTCCATACTTGTTACCTAACACTTTAACATATGTAGCACAATAATCTGGATCCCTACAACCAGTATGTCATTTGGCCTACTTTCATTAAAGTGAAATTAAAATTATGTATTACAACAGTGTATTTCTTTTTAAAAAATTTCTTGGTTTATGATCTTATGAATCACAGCTTACCTAACAAGCATCCTACTACATCTCATCACACATCCTTCAGATGATTGCCTGTGTCTGCTCTGATTAATGATGTGCTGGACTTAAAATTTACACTCACAGGGCAGTCAATGATCCCTTATTTTCTTGTTCTGATTTTTTTTTAAATTTACTTTTTTAGTAATATCTACACCCAAATATGGGGCTCAAACTCATGACCCAAAGACCATGAGTTACAAGCTCTTCCAACTGAGCCAGCCCGGTGCCCTCTAATAGTGTGTTTCTTACCTCTGATCCTTTAATGTTATTTCATTTGATCCCTAAACATCATTAACACTCTATTTTACACATGAAATAACTAAAACCAGATAGGTTTAAGTGTCTTACTCTAAGTCATAGAGGTACTTTATAGGAGAAGTGTAAATTGAAGCCAGATCTTTTGTTCCAGACCTGAGCTCTTTCACTGGATCCCATTCTATTAAAGACATATGATAATATCTGAGAATCTTGACCAATATTGATGGGTAGATCAAAATTTCCCATTTCAATATACTTAAAAAAATAGTAGTGACCTTAGTACATTAGGATCTGTTAACAGTATGTAAGACAACTGTGAGAAATTAAAGAATGAGGGTTGTCTTGGGATGCCTGGGTGGCTCAGTTAGTTGAGCATCCGACTTCAGCTCGGGTCATGATCTCAAGGCTTGTGAGTTCGAGCCCCTCATTGGGCTGACTGCTATTGCTGCAAAGCCTGCTTGGGATCCTCTGAGTCCTCTCTCTGTCCCTCCACCACTTGGGCGCACAATCTTTCTCTCAAAAATAAAAAAAAAATGAGGTTGTCTTAGGAAGGAAACCACTAGAAAACACTGCATTATAAATTAGTGAATTTGCACTGTAACTTATATAGGTCACTCTTGTGAACTTGTGTCAATTAGCATTCCCAAGTTTGATTTTCTTTAGGATAGTGATAGCGCCAATTCCCAAACCATCACAAGTTCATCACGGTAACACCATCTGGAGAAAGCCTGTACCTGGATAAATCTCCCCATGTGACTATGGCTCTAATTAATAAGACTGTTAGTTAATATTCTATTCATTTAGTCAGTATGGGAAAACAAAAATATTTGCATATAACACAACCTCTCAAAATGATTTTGGGTTTTAATGAAAATTTAGATTGTCTTCTCAAATAAAAGTTCCTGATGATCCACATATTCACTTTCAGATGTAAAATCTGATCGTTTTTAAGCTGTCAATGTCCATTTTCAACCTGTTTGACACTGTTCAAGTTCTCATTAAACACATTCTTATGTGTCTTCCCATATGTAAATGCCTCTGTGATGTTGCTTGAAGTATTCTGACCAAAGATGCTTAAATAGGATTCTGCAACTATTGTTCTAGGTTAAATAATTAAACCCATCTTTACTTCTCTTTAATCATCATGCCATATGCATAGGAATGACTTGGCACACTATTTTCTTCTGAGAATCCATGATTTTTTGAAAATTTATTCTGACAGAGAATGTGCCAACAGGGGAGGGGAAGAGAGAGAGAGAATCCCAAGCAGGCTCCACACTGTCCGCACAGAGCCCAATGCAGGGCTCAAACCCACAAACTGTCAGATCATGACCTGAGCTGAAGTCAAGAGTCAGACACTTAACTGACTGAGCCACCCAGGCACGCTTGAGAATCCATGATTTGTTAAATGATTTGGGACATAAGTTAAAGTTGAATACTGTAAGAAGGCACTTAACTTTCAAAAAGAAGTTTCTATCACTAGATCATGAAAAATGCTAATTCACAAATTTTTTGAGGCCTTCCTCTCACTCTCCAATTTCTGCAAAGTTACAATTGAACCACTTTTGAAGGGACACTTTCTATTGTTGTTGTTGTTGTTGTTGTTTTTAATTTTAAAATGTTTATTCATTTTTGAATGAGAGATAGGGAGACCCAGAATCCGAAGCAGCCTCCAGGCTCAGAGCTGTCAGCAAAGAGCCTGACACAGGGCTTGACCCCATGAACCATGAGATCATGACCTGAGCCGAAGTCAGATGCTTAACCAACTGAGCCAGCTAGGTGCCCCTGACACAACTTTAGAAAATGCACCAAACATACTGTGAGGTAAAGAGTTTTACAAGTATTGAATAGACTGTCAAAATTATTCTAATATGTTTAGTAGTGAAAAAAGTAGTAAAAAATTTTCATAATAAAAGGTTTCAAAAATGGTTTAATTTCTCATCAAATGAATGATACATGGTGAGAAAATATAACTCCAGTATAATTGCATAAAATAAATACATTTGTTTGATGCTTGGTATGGCATTATTGACTGATTTCAGAGAAGCAAGGCAGTCTTATTATTTTTTTTAATGTTTATTTATTTTTGAGAGAGAGAGAGCATGAACAGGGGAGGGGACAGAGACAGAGGGAGACACAGAATCTGAAGCAGGCTCCAGGCTTCAAGGTGTCAGCAAATAGCCAGAGGTGGGGCTTGAACCCACAAACCGGGAGATCATGACCTGAGCCGAAGTTGGACTCAATGGACTGAGCGGCCCAGGTGTCCCAAGGCAGCCTTAATTAAGCCTTTAAATAACACGGCTTTGTCCTGTGACTAAAAGTGTAGTATGATGCAAAGATGGTATTAGGCTACAAAAAGGTTAATGTTCATTTCTGTTGTGTCATTACTCTAGATCTAGAAACAAAAGTACTAAAAACCTTAAACTACTAAAAAAGTACTAGAACAGAGCTTAGAATTCTGTTTTATTATGGATTAAATTTTATTAACCCTAACAAACACAGGAGAATTAGGTCAACATTTAGACTGTCAAAAGTTGATGAATAAAAGATTTTAATTATATGAAAGGAAATAAAAGTTTTAAAAAACTCAGCTCAATGTATTATTTAACTACAAATGGAAATCTCTTACGATCATTAACCGAGGGAGGAAAATGTAACTATGTTTCTAGGGAGATTTATAACCAAAGGCTTAATATCTGTTTTATGTATGACAAAAACTGGTCAATTAACATAATATTTATCTTGTACACATAGGACTACAGAAGAGATTCTCAACGAAAGAAGCAGTGATTACTGCTTAACAAAAACTGTATTCAATCCCTTGCCCAAATAATTTAGCCATGGCTAAGTTCTAATCAGACCATGAAGTGACAATTGCAGATAAACTGAAGAAAGTAACATCATTTTTTTATTTAATTTAAACCCATTTAATACACAAAGCTAATGTATTATGTACAAAATAAATGTAGATTCTTAAAAGCTGTTAGAATACAAATTTCCAAAGGACTAAAAAAAGTGCAAAATTCTCAATTATCTTCAATCATGCTATACAGAAACAAATATTAGCTCATATATACACACTGAAAAATTTAAAACAGCACTCAATGTAACAAAATAAAATATACAACTTATATATTTAATCTTAAAAGGATGAGGCAGGAAAGAATGTATTGCACCAAATTAACAGTAACTTCATTTTAATGAGAAGACTAATCAAAATTTACACATTTTTATTAAATCTAAAATTTTCTCAACTTTAAGACCACTTTTTTTGGCATACAAATATTGAGTCACAGTTTGCAGTCAATAATTAGATATAAATAAGGCTTGATATTCTTTCTCATGGTCAATTCCAGTAATATAAATGAGAAGGACCATTTTATGATAACTACACAACTTTCTGAATTCCTTAAATATTTAAGTAGCAGCACGATTTGCAAGTGTTTTTTTTTATAACAAGTAATTCCGAATTTTCAGCTATCCTCCTTTATGTGCATATATATGCATTCAAGTCACTGTCACCATCTGTGATAACACTGAAATATTCCTGTTTAATCTGGGTCCCAGAAAAACTGACATAAGAGACAAACATATATGTTTGATAGTTTTCTGTCTTAATCGATTCATTTCTGTAGCAAAGCATCTGATAGAAAAGGACGGTCTAGCTAGATCTCTGCTTACTTTTTGCTAATTGTTTTACTCCAACTATATAAAAAGCGTACAACTGGGGAAAAGAAAGCCATACTCCTTAAGAGTTTCTGAAGACAACAGAGCAGCCATACAGTTTTGTAACAGTTTTTCTTACATAAAGATAACTATAAAATAAACAGTATCCGAAGATATTTTTGGTGATAGTATTTCTGAATCACAGAAAACAGTAAAATGCAGAATACGGACGAAAAAGTCTAAAATGTGAAAGATCTTTGATAGTAAGATCTTTGCTGTAATATGCCATAATTTTGGAAAAAGGTAGACACTATTATAAATATTTAAAAAAGCAATCAAAACCCCAGAGGAAGAAATAGTTATTCTCTTTAATCCCTATATAAGAATTTAAGAGGCTGAATTTTTTCAGTTAAGTGTGACAACTGGTATCTCCTTACCAGAACCATTTTCTGAAGTATTTATTGATTAATATAATTTTAGCATTCTGAAGAGCAAAATGGCGGCCATCACAGATAAGTTCTTTTCCTTCAAAATGCAAGATGTGCATATGTTGAATTTGTAGGTTGAGCCCCCTAAGTCTTAAAACACATTGCTTGGATGGTGTGGGAAATAGTTCCAAGGGAAGGAACATAAAAAATAGCATTTTAATATTACCTAGTTAATACACTGGCTATCAGAGAACCTCTGGTTTTAATACATATTAAGTTGAAAGATATTATTGCCAAAATAAAATTTTAAAACGTCCACTTGGAATAAGACTTTTAAAGTTTTTATTTAAAACAATAAAATATAATTTTATTTTTCAACCCTACCTAAATCCTAACTTGTTTTTTGTTCTCAAATTACAATGCTACATTGGAATAAGGAGATAATCATTTTGTATGTTCAAAAATAGTTATAAATTTTAAATAATGTGACAGCCATTATATTATAAGTGAAAACACACACACAAACACACCCCAAACTCCATTAATAGTCAACTTTGAAAACTGAATGGGTAATTCTTTCAATGACAGAACTGTGCTGTTGTGTTATTATGGTAATATTTACAAAGTAAGTTTCCAAGGAAACATTAAAACTATACCACAGAAAACAAATGTTAGATTAGTAACTTTCTACTTGTTCCTTTGAATTTTCAGTTCTTAAGATTATAGGCATTAAGACAAAAGTAAACGCAGTTGATTTCTGTCCTTTTATTTTTTACTACAGCCATTTGCTTCATAGGTCCAAATCCTGTTTAGAAATCACCCACATGTAACAAATATCAGTGAGATAACCTAAGATATGTCTGATGATTTATACAATCTAACCAAAAAATGTATAATATAGCCACTTTTACACAGGTTCTTATCCTGAAGAAAATCATGTAACTCCTATATCTAGGATGGCCTTATATTTTTAATGTAGAAAATTGCATTGTTTCCAATATATGCCTAAATATCTTAAATGTCAATGCTTTTATTTTCTGAAATACTAGGACTTTTTATATGAAAAAAATTAAAGATTATTTCCATAAAGTCATCAGAAGTACTTAGGGAATATATATACCCAATGCTTTTTAATTAGAAAAATTATATCATTTCCTTTAAGGCTATAAGAGATCCAATTGTATTTTTAAACCTAGCATTTTGTAAATCATGCTTTTTATTGATACTTCAAAATGTTACCAAATTCAAATATGCAAAAATATTCACTAACAGTCACTAGGAACTAATATAAGCAAACAGCATATCTTTTTTGTTGGAACCACTATTAGTTAGAATATTCAAATATGACAGGTTTGAAGAAAATTATAAGAATGATGCAACTGAAAAGGAAATTTGGTTGTTGTGGTGGCAAGCAAAATGAAGATAGGAAAGCCATTCCAAGCAAATTTTAGACAAAATGTTTCCAAGGACAAAGATTAAACCTAGTTTCATATAAGCCTGTGAATATGCAATGATTCCTAAAAATGGATGGATATAATTTCTACAGCAGAAAATATTTTAAGACAACATATAAATTCTGGGATAATTTTTTTTTGTACCAAGAGATTCAGAAAGTCCAGAACAGTGCCTAAACTTCTGTGTGTGTGTGTGTGTGTGTGTGTGTGTGTGTGTGTGTGTGTGTGTGTCTATCTATGTATCTATGTATCTATCTATCTATCTTCATGGACAAGTCTGATCTACAATCTCAATGAAGAAACACTGGCTTAGAAAATGCTGGATTCAAATTAAAGAACTAAAGTTGTGGTCAACATTTTAACAATATTGAAATGATGACTGGTAACACTGTACTGTTGTTGCAACAATGTCATCAGAAAAAGCACCACCAGGACTCTGATACAGAAAAACTCTTCAGAACAATGTTCTGGATGGGATCAAATTTAAAGCAAAGCAAATGCTGGGTACATACGATAAACGAATTAGGCAAAAAAGAATACTGAGAGTGGATATTTGTTGAGAGTGATAAATATTTAAGATTGGCTACTTACTGGGAAAGAACAGAGTCAGTGGATGAAAGGAACAGTAAATTAGGACAAGCTAGGAGTCTGGCTGATAGAGGAAAACAAAGGATTAGATTTAGAAAAGAAAAATAATTTATTTCATTTCTTATATCAAAAATTACATCCTACAGACAGGTTTAAGAATTAATGGAAGACAAACTTACTGATGTATTTGAAGAGACCAACCTTCACTCACTCGTACACATACCCTATGATAGTACATATTATCTAATATTTATGTTTAATATAGTCCATGTACTTGCATCTTTTCATTGGAAAGGTGATAAAGACAATGCTACTCATTTCGTGAAAGTAAATATACAAAAGGAGTTAACCTCTTTAAATTTAACTAGAAGATTTTCATGAGTGATTTCTTTAGTCACAATATAAAATACACTTCAGGACAAAGGCCATGTGTCGATCATCATTAAATAAAAATCTGGTATTCAAGTTAAAATTTTCTCTGCTTACTCCTATTCAAGTAAAATATAAAAAAAAATCTTAGCTTAAGATTTAACTTTCAAATCTGAATTCTAATTAATTATGAGGGTACACTTATTGCTTCAGAAATGTAAAAGTAACTTTCAATACCAGTCTCTTAAGGATAATTGTTGTATGCCTAACAGAAAAAAAGGAAGCCTCACTGATGTTTCTTGCTGATGACACATGAATATCTGGCATTTTTCTCTCTGACAAAAGGCTGTGACCTAAAAAAAAAACCACTGTGACCTAATGGAAGTTAATAGATAGACACTTAATAACAGCTGACACAAGCTTCCTAGGCTTAAAAAGATTTTAAACCAACTGGACAAGCTTTATTTTTATATACTTTTCTAATTCCCATGCCCTGATCTATTTTTCCTTCTCTCCTCCAATTTTATCTAAGTAATGACAGAATACTGATTGGAGAGTTGAAAGTTTGCTTTATTTTCTAAATGAACACAGGTATTATATGCTTTAATATTTTAAATCTCACTTTCTAAAAGTAAAATCATTATTTTAGTATAAATCTCTTCCTATCACAGGATGCTGAGATTTTTATTTCCATCATTATTACCAGTGTCAAGAAACAAAAGCAGATGAAAGTTTCTTTAGACAACAAACTTCATAGCAGCCAAGTTGAGATACTGTATTTATCAACTGAAATGTCTACTTGTTATTCCATTTTCATCACACTGTTGTTCACTTCTCCCATTATATAAGCAGAAACCGTTTCTATGGATAACATCTAAATACACCAGAATCCCCAAAGTATATCTTTTCAGTGATTTTATCTGGTCATTTTTTTAATTAATTCAGTGGGCTACACTGTTTAAAAGAGGTTTATATTATTCAACTAATGGTTCTACTGTATTTGTTTAATAGATAAAGTTAACTTCCATTCCTTTAGACTGTTGCTAGTATTATCAGATTTTCCTCAAAATCCTACATTTTTGGTTTTCACTTTTTTGGAAAAAGTAATATAAGGAAGAATTCCATAGCTCTAAACATCTATTGTTAGTCTAGGTAGGATATTTATTTTACTGTGAACAAAGGGTCTTCTATTTGTGATATAAAATGAATACTGCTTGTTTTGTTCTTCAATCTAAAAAGCAGCAAAGTAAAACACCATAAATTTAGGAATTTTTCCCTGGTAATTTTAAAACATCATAAATTTAGGAATTTTTCCCTAATAATTTCAGTTAAACTTCTTTATAACTTTCCAAAATAATTCTAAAACCATTATTAAGTAACCTTAAAAATAAAGAAGGCAACACTATACCACAGTCAATGGATAAGTAAGCAAAAGAAAAATTTCCGAAGTTTTGATTCAGAAAAGTTTTTTTAAAATTAACATTTAAAATACTCCAAATCAATCATGTTGGTTTTGCTGACTTGAAACCTTCTAAAAAATGTAATAGAAAAAATAAAATGAAATAAATAGAAGCAATAAATTCAATAAATCATAATTATCTTTACTGATTTGAGACATTTTCATCACAAATTCCTGAAACCCTTAAAAAGGCTTCACATTTACATGTGCTCTATTTTATACTTGCTGCACCAGTTTGTTTCAGTGTTACTTATCTAAAACTTGGTTTTTTGTTTTTGTTTTCACTGAATAAAACAGGATTTTAAATAATTGTAAAGAAAATTCTTCTATAAATTTTTATTAGTCCTGACTTGAACAGATCATATCTATTCAAAAAGCTTCCCTAAACAGAATCTTTTACTTCTCATAAATTTTTTACTCATTCATAGAATTATAAAGAAAAGGGCAATAGATACTGGGGGCAAAAGAAGAATTGCAGAGGGAAAGGTTCTCAAAGATTCCATGGAGAAGAGAATTGGATGTAAGGAAATCTATGATTTGTGGAATAAAAAGGAATATTATTTTATAAGAAGCTATTATTATCTTTTTTCCCCCTTCTGATCAGAAACCCCTTTATGAAAGCCACACACTCACTCACTCCTGAAAAAAAAAACTGCAGTTAACACACAGAATTTCCACACAATTTCAGGGGATTCATAAATTACCCCAAACCCGTGGTATCTCAGATTAAGGACACTTGTAGTTGTAAAAGCTCTCTGACCTAACTCAAAAGGATGACCTTATAAAAGCACTAGGCTTATCAACCACTTTGAATTCCAAAATAAATTTATCAGCATTTTACTTTAAAATTTCGAACAGTAAAACATAATGTAACACTTAACTATGTATAATAAAATTAATTATAATCTTAAAAGTTATACATAACATGAAATACAAACGTGTCTTTAACAATTACTATGTCTAAGTGACTACTTTAATGATGCATTATCTTTTTAATTCATGTATCAATCACATGGAAGTTCTAGGTAAAAATGTTAATGTATTTGGGTATCATTGCTAACACTTCTAATTATTGGGGAAACACAGTATCTGCTTAGTAAAGAATAAACCAAGAAATTTTGAACTTTGCAGATAATAAACTATGCTACTTAAAGGATCCAACTGTCAAAATCATAATCAGCATTTTTCCTTAATTATACTACCAATGAAATACACCTGCAAAATATATCTCAGCTTCTCTTATTCCTACTCAACCTTTATTATTTAAGCATATAATAATACATTTCAATAAGTTCTCATTAATAATATGCTAGCAGTAGTGGAATGACCCAATGTACCGGTTTCAATAGTCTTATAGTCAACTTATCATGAAAACCTGGAATTTACACTGAGTTTTGAAAATCTAAGTGTGCAACAGATGCCTTTAAAATATTACCTCCAATCAGGAGTTTCATAAATAAACTGATATATTTTTAAATATGGTGGTCAGTAAATAGGAAAATGATTAACTAAAGAATATATTAAAAGCCATGTCTCTCAACTGTCCCATCATCTGTACTATTTTATTAGAAATACCTTAAATTTTGTTGTTTGGAATAATAAAGGAATCATATGGTATTTCTTTATTTTTTAGAAATTTTTTTTTTTAATGGATCTAATGATCTTTAGGAATGAACCACAAATCTAATTCAAATGTATTTTCTCAAATCCACCTTAGTGTAGACCAATAATTAGTCAATACAACTGGGTTTAATATTAACCAGAAATTTTTAAAGTGGCTAATAATACAACCTATGTCTTTATACACATTGCATATTCAATTTTGATAATCCCTAAATGATTTTCAGTGATAAAAGCCCTGAAACATTCAGATAGTTGAGAGATGTGGTTAAAGTGACAAAGCAATAAATCAAGTTTCAGTTATCCATGACAGAAGATGGAAATAGTAATCACTTGGAATCTTGAGTATTATATTCAGTTTCTCCAGCTGAAATCTGGCTGAGCCGCTTGCTAGATCCCCACAATTTTCGAGAAAGCTGACCTGAACGCATCTGTTTAAGGTAATCCAGAGAAATGAACAACAGATGTGATTAAGAAAAAAAGAAAGAAAAAAAAGAAGTGAGACTGATATATAAGACACTGATTTTGTAGGATGCAGAATGTAAGAATGTAAGTTTTGTTAGCAGAATCATTCATATTAACATTTTAATGATTCTTGATTAATAATAATTAAAGAAAGGCTTCTCTATACCAATTGTCTTTCAACTGAGAAAGGTCTAATGCCAATGTGTAAATTTTAAAATTAAATGTCCCAGTTTGTCCAAATTATCAGTCCTTTTCTTTATAAATTAAAGAAATATATTTCACAGTTCATTAAAATAATCTTCTGAATTTTACTTTAGCTAATAAGACACATAATTTTGAGGATTTTCTCCTTTTATATTTAAAGTACTATTGATGCTAATCACAAGGATAATAAGAAAGTACAATAATGTTCTGATGGAAACAAAATAATTTTAGAGTATTTTGATATAAGAATTTCAAAAAATGACATTTAGCAACAAAATGATAAAATATAATTTAGAGAACAAGGTGAGAAGGTGAGAATCACATTTGTTCACCATTAAATTTGTACCACCTAGCACGCTTCTCAGCACATAACAATTATTAATTAAATATTAATCCAATCGGTAAATAAATGCCCCTCTAAAAGTGCTTATAATTCTAGGTAAGGCAAAAAAGAATCCATGTGGGACACATTTCTCAAACTAACAATATGACTTGTTGGAATTACTTTCCCAAGTATAATCTATTTTTTATTTGTCTGCCAGCCTTTTTTAATGGTTACCCTTCTCTAGGGTACATTTATTAAAGGGATAAAAAAAAAAAACCAAGCCTCATGCAAAGACACTTTAGCATGCTTGTTTTGCATTTTCATTTCCAGAAACATTATTTCCATTAATCTATTATCACTTTACCATATGATTAATAAATATGAATTTCATACTGACAGTGTAATATACAAAACTGATACATGGCTTAAAGTACACATTAATCAAGACTTTGATCTTTTATGATAAATTTAGATCTTTACATAAAGATCTTTTCATAACTAAAGCTTTAATCATACTGTCATATGGAATTATATCTTAATTATGCAAGATTCTAAGTATTTGATTATGTACTAAAGTAGATCCATACTTCAACTGATACATCCAAAGATGTAAAACAGATAAAAAATACTTTTATTCCAAATCTGCACACAATTCAGATTCTATGTGTTGTAGACTACATAAAACTTTCAAGGAGGACAAAAAACTTACTTAATAAACAGTACAAAACACTGATTTAAGCCTACAAAATGAAGTTGCTTAGGCATTTTTGTTCCAATCGATTTTTAAAAGAAAAGTGTGCACATAATGGTCACTTCATATAAAAAAATTCAGTAAAATCAGAAACTGAAAAATTACTTAAGGTGGGGAGATGCAGGCAAATTTAAAGGGCACTTGAGTAATCCACAGAAAGTGAAACACATTCAAAGAGAAAAAATGCCTAAAATGTTTTAAATGTAAGTGAAATACCAAGATACAGACTTGCTGACATTCTTTGGGGGACTGTTACAACTGAAGGTAAATGGTGCAATCACTTTAATTTAATAAGACCTCTCTTTTGTTATAATAATATCCTGAACAGGTATAAGAACTGATGAAAACTTAGCAAAAAGGTTCCTATGATCCGTGGTAGATTTATTAAAAGCAGTGACACTGTGTTATTCACTAATGACTTCTCTTGAAACAACTACTACAGATGCCATATTTTAGATTTCTCAGAAAAGACTGATGGTATCAATAAAAATTGATAATGCTTAATTTGACTCTATGTAATACAATTAACTTTCTAACAGAATCACTATATTACTTGGAGTATAGCCACCAAGTTTTCTAAGGAACAGTATCAGATTTATGATATCTGAATGTTCAGTAATTGATAAACCATTGGCAAATAAGTTTACAGTAACTACAGGAAACTCACCGAGAATTAGGATATTATATGGGGATATCTGTAGTTCCAAGTAAAAAAAATGATGCTTTTACAAAAGGATAATTGACATACAGTCATACTGGTATTTATTGAAATTAAAGTAAATAGTTTTATTGTTTGAGCCTGTATTTAATTTTTTATAAAGGCTCTTATTTATTAAAAATCCAAGTCGTGTCTTGAATCTAGATTTGGAAAGACAGAAAATAAAAGAACTTTCTTATTCATTTAGAGGACAGAAACTGTCAAATGTATGCCTTCAATTGAAGCATAATATAAACATCACTCTTGAATACTAGCTTTATCGCCTTTTCATTTACTGCCCTTTGAAAAATCAAATTTGGTTAATTTGTTCATCCATAATGGAGACTTCTGATTCAGCTGGAACAAAGGAGAACCAAAGGAATCCCCAATAGTACGGGAAAAGAAGTTCTTGATGCTATGTTTTACCTCAGCTGGCTTGCCAACACCCACTACAATCAATTTGCCATCTTCTAATCCTACAAGAATATGGCTGTATTCTTTGGTTACACAAACACAGTGGATAGGCATCCGCATGGCTAATGGATTCATGCTGAGATTCAAACTAGAAAAGAAAGAAAACACACACACATAATTACATGGATACATAACGTATTCATGGAATTTAATACCTGGAAGATAATTTAATGATCACCTGGTTCTCCATTCTAATTTTACAGATGTGTAACTTAGATTCAGAAAGGTTGAACGGCTCACACAAGGGCCTACATTATAGTATTACTTAAAATACTTAATCTATCTTTTCTCATTCTCAACATCTGTTTTTCTTCTAACTATATATACAACCAAATATATATATTTTTTCTTCTAACCAAAATCTTCTCACTAAAAGATTTTCATCTTGTTGATTAAAAAGCTAAAACAGTGTGCATGTGTTGGGGGGTAAGGTCAATAAAATCGGTCTATTTGCCTTGTCTTAGAAGATATATGTATAAATATATAATATAAAATAATACATAATATTTAAAACCATAAATATATGGTTATGATATAAAAACATAACTCAACTATGGAAAATATCCATGGCTTTTAGGATTACAGAATGAAGAATCCTCTGAAGTACATACTGTGTTTAGACTAACCTGCTATAAGATCTTATTCATTTTCCTGATTTGAGATTCTCTTAATAACACCCTGAGTAA
Source organism: Lynx canadensis (assembly GCF_007474595.2). Classification (NCBI taxonomy): domain Eukaryota; kingdom Metazoa; phylum Chordata; class Mammalia; order Carnivora; family Felidae; genus Lynx; species Lynx canadensis. The sequence goes on along the minus strand of NC_044310.1, from coordinate 188,741,815 downwards.
AACAAAATGTTGGAAAGATAAGATTCAAATAGGGATTCAGTGCTCTTCCACAGGAGAAAGAATGACAAAAATGAGAAGGGACATACAAAAACAGGGACGGGTGTTGGTACAGAAATGATTCTGACATGAATGTGGTAGGATAGAGCACAATGGATCAGGAAATGATTTATAAGAAAGGTTTGGGGGGAAAAAAAAGAAAAGAAAAGAAAGGCTTGGGAGGGGCCAAGATAGTCTCAGTAGTGTAAATAAGCCACAATAAATTTTGTAAAAATGGAAGAAAAGAATGTATTTGGGCATAACAAATACAAATACAGGAAATAACAGTGCTTTGTATACATAAACTAGTAAATACGAAGAATACAAAGCTCAAAAACGTATCCGCTATTTAAACATCCTTTCCCTTCACTTTAATAACAAGACTCCCCACCCATTTTACACACACATACACACAATCATGAACACATACATTAGCCTTAAAAATACCTTAGTTTGTTTTACCCCAATTAAAAAAAAAATTAAACCCTAACTTTAGTTTGTAAAAATTCAAACTATAATTTAACAAATTTCCAAATCCATAATTGAGACTTGGCACTATGAAATTTTTTTTCTGTTTTTTAAAAAATTTTACTTGTGGTAAAATATACGTAACATAAAATATCCTACATTTTAAAAATGTACATCTATATTTCACTTACTAATCCAGAAATTCATTAGCTTTCTCAATTTTTTTCAGAGTTACCAAAAAAAAGACATGTTCATAATAAATGATAAACCAAAAGATTAGAAATCTTTGATTCCTGATTTCCACTCTAGGCTGAAAGTATTACTACTTTTTCTTTTCCTTTTTTTTTTTTTTTTTAAGATTTTATTTTTAAGTAATCTATACAACCAATGTAGGGCTTGAACACACAACCCCAAGATCAAGAGTCACATGCTCCATCAAGTGAGCCAGCCAGGTGCCCTATTACCACCTTTTCTTAAGTGAGATTTCAACAATTCTTTATATTTACCTGTGGAGATCTCTTATGGACAGGAAACCTTGTAAACTGCCCGTGATAATGTGTTCTCCAGTGATACACAGATCTGATATTTGTTCTGTCAGGACTTGAGACCCTAAATACTTGCCATTTACAGAAAACAGATGTAGTGCACTCTTATCCTATAAAGTTAGATGAAAATAATTTAATGATCTCAAAATTTAATGATTTAATAATTTCAAATTTAATGTTGAAATAAACATACAGTTATGTATAAAGAGAGTGTGTAGACAATATTATTAAAGTGATTTTAAATCAGAAATAATTTCATACTTTAAGAAAATATTTAATAACTAAATAATTGCTAAGTAAACAATATTAAACAAGAACTCTCACCCCTCCAAAAGAATTAAAATCTCATCCAGTTATGGGGCGCCTGGGTGGCGCAGTCAGTTAAGCGTCCGACTTCAGCCAGGTCACGATCTCACGGTCTGTGGGTTCGAGCCCCGCATCAGGCTCTGGGCTGACGGCCCAGAGCCTGGAGCCTGTTTCCGATTCTGTGTCTCCCTCTCTCTCTGCCCCTCCCCCGTTCATGCTCTGTCTCGCTCTGTCCCAAAAATAAATTAAAAAAAACGTTGAAAAAAAAAAAATTAAAAAAAAAAATAAAATCTCATCCAGTCTAAAAAACCCCGCATTCTTAACATAAAACAAAAAGATTCTCTTAACTTTTTTTAAAGCTATAAGGTTTTTTTTTTAATTTTTATTTAACGTTTATTTATTTTTGAGAAACAGAGACAGAGAACGAGCAGGGGAGGGGCAGAGAGAGAGGGAGACATAGAATCTGAAGCAGACTCCAGGCTCTCAGCTGTCAGCACAGAGACTGACATGGAGCTCGAACCCATGACCTGTGAGATCATGACCTGAGGTAAAGTCAGTTGCTTAATTGACTGAGCCACCTAGGTGCTCCCCCCTCCCTTTTTTTTTGAGAAAGAGGGAGAGAGAGGGAGCATGTGTGGGGGAGGGGCAGAGAAAGAGGTAGACAGAGAATCTGAAGCAGGCTCCAGGCTCTGAGCTGTCAGCACAGAGCCCGATGCAGGGCTCGAGCTCACGAACCATGAGATCATGACCTGAGCTGAAGTCAGACACTTAACTGACCGAGCCACCTGGGTGCCCCTGTGTTTTTTTTTTTTTTTTTAAACTTTTTAAGTAATCTCTACACCCAATGTGGGGCTCAAACTCACATCCCTGAGATCAAGGGTCTCATGTTCTATCAACTGAGCCAGCCAGGTGCCCCAAGATTCTCTTAGTTTTTAAATAGCTTTATCATGGAAAGAAAAATAAACATAATTCATGGCTTGTTTTTTCATACCCAGACTGTGCAAAAGGAATTTAATTTGGTTATAATTTCCACTTAAGTTTATGAAGTCCCACATAATCAGAAATTCTTTTTGAAATCATGTATTATATAAGTCCATATAAATCCCTAAACAAAATAATATCTCATAAATACAGTATAATATGGAAAGGAAAAGATGGGCTTATAGATAGTCTAGCCCTACTGTATGAAACTGTTATATACCTTGAGATTGGTCTTTTCTTCAGTGCTGGAATAGATGACAATATGTCCTTCCCAAGATATCGCCAAATTAGGAACAGTGAGGAGTAGAGAACTCTCGCAAGGTGGTCGTAAAGTCCTCATGTACTGACCTTTCTGAATGGTATGTATAATCACAGTGCCATCCTACACAGAAAATATTAGAATATGAAAAAAAGAAACAGAACAACACAAAAAGAAAGAGGACCAGATAAATAAATACAGGAAAGGAACTTAGAAAATGATTATTCTACCAAGGCACATGTACCTTAGGAAAAATTCCAATCTTGAAATTTGAAATAGTCTTTTATTTCATAAAATGCCCTCTTTCCTTAACTTATAAGACCAATAAAATCCCAAAATGGAATCCAGTCTGTTTAAGTTTCTTCTTTCTGGATTAATCCTACTTCTGCAAGTCATACACAAACAATAATTTCTATGCTTTTACCAATTCTAGAAAAAAAATTATTTTTCCGATTTTAGCATATGTGCTTCTAAAGCAAGCATGAAAAGAATTTAAATTTAAATATTGTTTCACAATTTGTAGAAAAAACTAGCATTTCTTAAAGGTGAAATCTTACCCTTGATCCTGACACTGCCATGTCAAGTTCAGTGCTGATGCCAACACTCAATACCTCATCAGTGTGTCCATACAGAATCTGAAAGGGTTTCGATGCTAAGCCCACGGGAACACCTCCCTAGTGTTAAAACATAGAAACAAAGGTAATTTTCTAGTCGGCTATTTTCTACAAAAAGGCTTATACTATATTTAAATTGTCTAATCGCAAACGAATATTGCAAAACAAGTTCTTACTACTGCATCTATTTATAGTAGTATTCATTCTTGTGTTTTTCCTTGGATTCCTAAATTATTCCTGGAGAATTCCCAAATTCTCAGCCCCTTTTGAGGCTCTAAAACTTAAGCAGGCCCAGGCTCTGAGCTGTTGGCATAAAGCCTGACACGGGGTTTGAACTCACAAACTGTGAGATCATGACCTCAGACGAAGTCAGACACATAACTGACTGAGGCACCAAGGTGCTCCTATATGGTTTTATTATAGGAATTCCAGAATGGTTCAAGCCTAGGAGAATTTTCAACATAATACATTAAGAGAAAATAAGAGAAAAACTACAAATAAAAGAAGACAAACTGTGAAAAATAGCTAAAAAGGACATTATGGGAACTACTAGCAAAATTAGAACATGAACTGTGGATTAGATAACTATATATATTATATATTGTATAGGTGTTCTGATTTTGATAGCTGAACTGTGATTATATATAAGAATGACTTGTTCTTAGAAAATATACACTAAAGTGTTTAGGGGTAAACGAACACAGTATCTTTACTGAGAGAGAGAGAGAGAGAGAGAGAGGGCAAGGGCAAAGGGAGAGAGACAAAGGATCCAAAACAGGATCCGTGCTGAGAGCAGAGAGGCTGATGTGAGGCTCAAACCCACAAACCACAAGATCATGACCTGAGCCAAAGTCAGAAGCTTAACTGACTGAGCCATCCAGAGGCCCCAATATCTACAACTTTTAAATTGTTAAAAAAAAAAAAAAAAGATGCTGGGAGCGAAAGACATTAGGAGAGAATAATAAGACAAATGCAAAAATGTACTATTTTTGTAACTTTTCTGTAAACTACTAAAAAGCTACCAAAAGAAAAAAAAATCAGAAGGAAAGTAACTACTTAAATATCAAAAAAAAAAACCCCACAACCCAACAGCAATGTATGGTGAAATGCAACAGCAAATGGTATACTAAATGGCACAATGGTGAAGGCACTTTCATCAAAATCAGACATAAGACAGGGATACTCACTATAATTTTCTTACTCTATTACACTAGCTAATAATGTAATAAGATAAAATGAAATCATTTTATTGGAATCATTATATTGGAAAAGATAAAGACATCTACTTTTTTTTTTTTTTTTAAATTTTTTTTTTCAACGTTTATTTATTTTTGGGACAGAGAGAGACAGAGCATGAACGGGCAAGGGGCAGAGAGAGAGGGAGACACAGAATCGGAAACAGGCTCCAGGCTCTGAGCCATCAGCCCAGAGCCCGACGCGGGGCTCGAACTCACAGACCGCGAGATCGTGACCTGGCTGAAGTCGGACGCTTAACCGACTGCGCCACCCAGGCGCCCCAAGACATCTACTTTTACTTTCGGATCATATGATTATATATCTTATCTACTTTGTTATCAGAAAACCTAAAAGATACTAATAATTACAAGAGCTGGATAAGAAGATTTGGTAAACCAATTAGATAACTGTATAGAAATCAATAGCTTTTTTTTACACTAGCCATAATCATTTAGAGTAAAAGTGATTTAGGGGTGCCTGGGTGGATAGGTTGGTGGTTAAGTATCTGACTCTTGATTTCAGCTCAAGTCATGATCTCACAGTTCATGAGACTGAGCCCTGTGCACTGGGCTCTGTGCTGATAGTGAAGAGCCGTTTCGGGATTCCCTCTCTCCTGTCTCTCTGCCCCTCCTCCAGCTTGTGTGTGCTCTCTCTCAAAATCAAAAAGAAGTAAAAGTGACTTAAAAAAGTCCCTTCAAAACAGTAATAATACAATAATCAGAAATAAACTTAAATAGGGGTGCCGGGGTAGGAGACACCGGTTAAGCGTCTAACTCTTGACCTTGGCTCAGGTCATGATCTCATGGTTCGTGAGCTTGAGCCTCACGTTGGGCTCTGTGCTGACAGTGCAGACAGAGCCTGCTTGAAATTCTCTCTCCCTCTCTCTGTCCCTACCCCACTCCTGCTCTGTCAAAATAAACTTAAAAAAATTTTTTTTAAAGAAATAAACATAAACAAGTACAGAACCTAATGGAAAAAAATAATTAAAAGATTTTGTTGAAAAACATTAAAAAAAGAACAGAAACAAATATGGAAAGACATGTCCTATTTCTGGATAGGAATGATTATAAAAATGCCAATGCATACCAAATTAATGTATAAATTAAATATAATTTCATCAAGATTAAGAGATTTGTGAGGAAGATATGGTTAAAATATTTTTTAAGTTCATATGGAAGAATAAATACTAATATAAGACTAGCTGAGAACATTTTTTATAAAGAAACATAGTGAGAGGAGATTTGTTTTACCAAATATTAAAATGAAAATGTTTTGGTGTTGCTATAGAAACAAAATGGCGAATCTAGAAGAAGATCCAATTCAGTAGGTAGTCATTTATGCTGGCATAAATGACTTTCCACTGAAAGTAAACATAATAATACATTTTAATATTCTATATTATTATAGAATATATATTACATACTCTATATATTCTATCCTATATATCTATTTTTTTTTTAGTTTATCTTTATTTTTGACAGAGAGAGAACACAAGCAGGGGAGGGGCAGAGAGAGAAGAGAGGGAGACACAGAATTTAAAGCAGGCTCCAGGCTCTGAGCGGTCAGTACAGAGTCTGATGTGGGGCTTGAACCCACGAACTGCGAGATCATGACCTGTGCTGAAGTCGGACGCTTAACCGACTGAACCACCCAGGCGCCCCTATCATATATATCTATATATTATATACATAATACTCTTATTCTCTATTATAAAAAGAAAAATTAATTACCAAAGGATTGAAGATTAAAATGTAAAAAAAAAAAAAAGTTAAGAAAAATATTATAGGAAAATTTTTAGGTAATTATTTTAATAAATTTGAAGTAGAAGAAAGCCTGTCAAGTAGAAAATCTAAAAGCCATAAAAAAGACACTTTACTTCCTTGAAGCAACATCATAATGAGTATAATATGGCTGATAAAAATTATAAATCTGTAATTTCTAGTAGTCCCACCAGAAAGGAAGATTATTTAAATGTGTAACTAACCTGTTGTATTATTTGCCATATCATACATGTAGTGTCTCTTGAACCAGAAATCAAATGTATTCCACAATAATCTGTAGCTAAACAAGTAACAATATCTGTAAGAAAAAAGGAATTACAAAAAAATGAAATGGCATGGTTTTGCTGGAACAGAACTAAAAGGGCAATTTTAGTTCATGGTCAAACTATTACTAAATTGGTTGTTCTAGCAGGAGAAATGTAGGAACGGCAATGGAAAAGCACTGGGGAAGAAGAACACAGGAAACAAGCATTTCTAAACTCATGTAGAGGATCTTTCTTTGAGGTCACCCAGCTTTGAGAGTTAAGAGTACACACGGGGCAGGGAAATGTCCATTAGAGTCCTGCTAGTGGGTTAGGAGGCTTGAAATGGATCCCCAGGTAGTTTTGATAGGCCTCTCTGCTCTCTTACTCTCTCATCCCCATTTACCTTCTACTCCCATTAAGAACTGAAATCCTGTGGAATATATGCCCCTAATCAAAAAAGTACATATTACACTGCAAATTCACACAATATAAAATACATTTCTACTAAAAGGGAAAAACCTGAGCTAAGTGGCATCTCAGGAGCCACTGGTACAGAATTAGTAGCAGACTCCCATTTCCCTTTTGTAATAGGTTTATCAGGAGGAAATCTACACCATGTCTTACTCTTATACTAAAATGAACAGCCTAAGAAGTACCAGGTTAAACCACATTCAATAATTTACCTCTTTCATGCCTAACTATTAACTAAGTAATAGGGCAGGTGATGTCTTCTTCAACAACGACAGATTTTTTTTTAAGTTTTGTCTTAAAATTCTTACTTGTATCAACCAATTTTTTTAAAAAAGGCTTAGCCTAACATCTTTCAGATACTATGAAGCTGTATTTAATTTATATGGTATTTAGTATACCCCAAAACATTAAATACTCTTAAAGAAAGCATATAATGTTCATAACATTGCTCTATCAAAAAAAAGTTCACTCAGCTTCAAAGGTAAATACTAATGTTTTTTATAAGGAGGATGTACTACTTTTGTAGTTAGAAGACACAGGGAAACTTTGCTTTTTTGGGAGAAAAAAGTTAACACTTACCCATGTGTCTAATATTGTGTGAGATAGTTTTGCCTTTTGTAAGTGACATCACTTGAATGCTATTATCCCAGTGTCCAGCACTGAAAAGCAACTTTGCATCATGTGATACTATGAATAGCTTAGAAGTTATTTCCAGCCCTGGAGCAAAAGGACCATTCATACTACGCTGAGTTCTGTAAACATAATTAAATATTAGACTTTTCCATAAAAGACCATTTACACCGATATCAACTATTTTTTAAATCTCTTTAAAAAAGAAGTAAAAATAAATCTTAACTGTTCAATTGAAATGACCATTAGTGAATGATAAAGATTTTCAGAAAAAATTAATCTTATTCATATTTTTCATCAAATAAAAATATACATAATAATAATCTCAAGGGTTAAGCTAAAGAAGTTGAGACTGGTGAAGGTGTGAAAAAGATTTAAATCTTGTCTTTCAAAGCCTATTTAGTAAGATTGTCAATTCTGTAAAATGTAGTATCAAACTATTAAGCACAAGAAGGATATGACAGGATGAGGAACTGGAAATCAACTCAAACCAGAAATCTACCTCATAAGCAGTTAAATGTGTATCGAACAATATTCATGAAGATAATTCTTCACTCAAACCAAAGCAAGCATGTTGGTTTTATCTGTTTCCCAGTGAACTAACTGTGAACTCAGTCAACCCAGATTTTGCAGAAAGATACAAAGAAGTAATTGCACTTTAGCGTGCATACAGAGAATGAGGGCCAATTCTGACAGTTCAGCTCTAGAATTTTATTATTCAATATCAATATGCTGAAGGTATGCTTTGTGCCAAACACAAAGAGTACTAAGACCTATGTGGGATAAGAAGGAAAAAAGACATTGCTCCTAATAAACAGCTCAAATAACTCTGAGTAAGGGAAACATCACTTTAACTTAAAATGTAACCTTTGGATACTTAACAAATTAAGGTAAATAATAAATTCTTCTTATATAAACACATAAGGCTTATTTATAAACAACACTGTACAATAAAAATAAAATTAAGCCTCAAAACTATTGCTAATAATTTGTTTCCCTATGATATTATATAAGTTGTTTTATCCTTAAACCAGTATCAAGTCAGGAAGAGGGAAAGAACAAAAGAGAGAAGGAGGGAAGAAAATCTGGAGGTCTACTGTATTACTATCAAAATGACACCAATCAATCTAGTTGTTTTTCCTGGCAATAAGGTACCAGCTGCACCTGTTTTGCTTTAAATGTTCATTTACTTACTTTGGATTTGTCACAGTTTGATCTTTGATGAATGTAAAGTAATTAGAAATGTTTCTGTCATAAGGCAGCCATCCATGGGTTCCAACAACATAATTCATGCTTACTGTTATCTGGAAGAGAACATATGAAGACAAATATGAAATAAAAGATTAAAGAAAGCAGCACAGAATAACCAAATGCTCACATGATGTTAGCATTTATCATTTAGGGAGTAATGTGGGATTGTGTACTTAAAACACAAAATTCATTAGTCCTTTTTAAGATTTATTTTTAAGTAATCTCTGAACTCCATGTGGGGCTTGAAATCACAGCCCCAAGATCAAGAGTCACATGCTTTGCCAAATGAGCCAGCCAGGCATCCCTCATTAATTACATCTTAATTCTTAAAAAGAGTAGTCTTAATACTAATAAAGTCTTAAAATGGAAAAAGTCATTTCTTATTTTTATCTTTTATGTTATTGCAAGAAAAACTGTTCAATGAATCTTTCTTTAGTGAGAGAATTTTTGTCATTTCTCAAACTGTATTAGCATTTTAGTTGGCAGTCAGAAGAAATTAAGGGTCAAGTCTTACCATAAAAATACGACATATTATATATAATTTAGAACATAAATCAGAAGTACAATTTATGACAAATTGTTAAGAAGGTCTCTCATCTTAGTGACAGTAAGAGTGAACGTTGTTTTAAAAATGAAAAACTGGGGCGCCTGGGTGGCTCAGTCGGTTGAGCGGCCGACTTCGGCTCAGGTCATGATCTCGTGGTCTGTGAGTTCGAGCCCTGCGTCAGGCTCTGTGCTGACAGCTCGGAGCCTGGAGCCTGTTTCAGATTATGTGTCTCCCTCTCTCTGACCCTCCCCTGTTCATGCTCTGTCTCTCTCTGTCTCAAAAATGAATAAACATTAAAAAAACAAAAAATGAAAAATGAAAAACTTTCCCCCCCTTGATTATAAAACATATTAAAAAAAAGATAACTTAAAGAAATGCAGGTATTAAAGGTGAAACCATAAGGATTCCATCATTGAAAAGCACTTTCATTTTCTTTTGTTTATCTTTCTAGATGTTTTTCCTAAACAAACACACAATATGCGTAATTAGAAAGATAAGTCTAATTCTGGAATCTCTACTGTTCACTATGCTATACTCTGTTTTTATAATTTGTACCTGACAAAATGAGAATAAGACATACCTAAGTTTGGTCCATGTGCCTGTCCCAGATCCAAGATCCTTTACTTGCTAGTTCTATGACTTCGAGCAAATTACCTTTCTTTTTTTAAGATTTATTTATTTTTGGGGTGCCTGGGTGGCTTAGTTGGTTGAGTGTCCAACTTCAGCTCAGGTCATGATCTCATGGTCTGTGGGTTCAAACCCTGTGTTGAGCTCTGTGCTGACAGCTCAGAGCCTGGAGCCTGCTTCCAATTCTGTGTCTCCCTCTCTCTCTGCCCCCCAGCCCCCCGCTCATGTTCTCCCTCTCTCTCTCTCAAAAATAAACATTAAAACAAAAAGATTTATTTATATTTGAGAGAGCGAGCACAAATGAGAAGGGCCAGATAGAGAGGGACTGAAGACCCTAAGTGGGCTCTGTGCTGACAGCAGTGAGCCTGATGCAGGGCTTGAATTCACGAACCATGAGATCATGACCTCAACCAAAGTCTGACGCTCAACTGACTGAGCCACCCAGGTGCCCCTGAGCAAATCAGCTATGAATTTTAGTTTCTAAACTATAGGAAGGAAATAATAATGGTGCCCATCTAACAGGATTATTAGTGCCCATCTAACAGGATTAAATTACAAACTTCGTGTAAACTACTCACTAACATCTCCCGCATCTATACCTTCCTCAATTCTGTATTATTTCTCATTTTTATTACTTATACTGCCTTATGATATATTGTAATATCTACTAAGATGTTACATTCTATTTTTCTGGTATAAAATTTTCTGGTATTAGGACACCTGGATGGCTCAGTCAGTTGAACGTCTGATTTTGGCTCAGGTCATGATCTCACAGTCCATGAGTTCAAGCCCCGCGTCGGGCTCTATGCTGTCAGCTCAGAGCCTGGAGCCTGCTTGGGATTCTGTATCTCCCTCTCTCTCTGCCCCTCCCCCAATCGTGCGCGCGTGCTCTCTCTCTCTCTCAAAAATGAATAAATGTGGAAAAAAAGATTAAAAAAATAAAAATAATAAAATGTTCTAGTATTTTCACATCAGAATTACAGCTAACTACTTGAACATTGCTATGAAACTAGAAGAAAACCACAAGAAAAACATCTGGAAAGACCACAAATACATGAAGGCTAAATAACATGCTACTAGGCAATGAATAAGTCAACCAGGAAATAAAAGAAGAAATTTAAAAAATACATGGAAACAACTGAAAATGAAAATACAACAGTCCAAAACCTCTGGGATCCAGCAAAAGTGGTCCTAAAAGGGAAGTACAAAGTAATACAGGCCTACCTCAAGAAGCAAGATCATTTATATAAATAATAAGAATCTAACCTTATACCTAAAGGAGCTAGAAAAAGAACAGTAAATGAATCCTAAAGCAAGCAGAAGAGGTGAAATAATAGATAAGAGCAGAAATAAAAGATATAGAAACTAAAAAAAACAATAGAACAGATCAATGAAAACAAGAGCTGGTTATTTGAAAAAATTAATTGATAAACCTGTAGTCATACTATTCAAAAAGAAAAGAGAAAGGACTCAAATAAATAAAATCACAAATGAGAGAGGAGAAATAACAACCAACATCACAGCAATACAAACAATTATAAGAGAATATTGTGAAAAACTATACCCCAACAAACTGGATGATCTGGAAGAAACAGATAAATTCCTAGAAACATATAAATTACCAAAACCGAAACAGGAAGAAACAGAAAATTTGAACAGACCAATAACCAGCAAAGAAACTGAATCAGTAACAAAAATAACTCCCAACAAACAAAAAACCCATGACCAGATGGCTTCACAGGCAAATTCTACTAAATATTTAAAAAAGAGTTAATACCTATTCTTTTCAAACTATTCTAAAAAACAGAAAAAGATGAACAACTTAATTTCATTCTATGAGGCCAGCATTATCCTAATCGCAAAACCAAATAAAGATACCATATAAAAGAGAAATATAGGCCAATATCCTTGATGAACATAGATGCAAAAGTTCTTTAAAAAATACTAGCAAACCAGATCCAACAGAACATTAAAAAAAAAAACATTCACCACAATCAAGCTGGATATCCTTGGGTTTGCAAAGGTGGCTCAATATTCACAAATCAACCAACATGATACATCACATTAATAAAAGAAAGGAAAAGAACCATATGATCATTTCAATAGATGCAGGAAAAGCATTTGGCAAAGGACAACATCTATTTATGATAAAAATAAATGGAAAGATATTCCATGCTCATGGATTGGAAGAAAAAATATTTTTAAAAAGTCATACTACTCAAAGCAACCTACAGTTTTAATGCAATCCCTATCAAAATGTCAACATCATGTTTTCACAGAACTAGAACAAACAATCCTCAAATTTTTATGGAAACACAAAAGAGAAAAGCAAAGCTGGAGTCATCACAATTCCAGACTTCTAGTTATATTACAAAGCTGTAGTAATCAAAATAGTATGGTACTGGTACAAAATAGACCCACAGATCAATAGAACAGAACAGAAAACCCAGAAATGAACCCACAACTATATGGTCAACTCATCTTTGATAATGCAGGAAAGAATATCCAATGGGAAGAAGAATGTCTGTTCAGCAAATGGTATTGGGAAAACTGGACAGCTACATGCAAAAGAATAAAATGGGACTACCTTCTTATAGCGTACACAAAAGTAAATTCAAAATGGGTTAAAGACTTAAATGTGAAACCTGAAACCATAAAAATGCCACAGGAGAACATAGACAGTAACTTCTTTGACATTGGCCACAGCAACTTCTTTCTAGATATGTCTCCCGAGGCAAGGGGAACAAAAGCAAAAATAAATTATTGGGACTTCATCAAAATAAAAAGCTTCTGCACAGCAAAGGAAACAATCAACAAAACTAAAAGGCAACCTATGGAATGGGAGAAGATATTTGCCAAGAACATATCTCATAAAGGTTAGTATCCAAAATATATGAAGAACTTAATAAAATGGAACACTCAAAACACCAAATAAACCAATTAAAAAATGGGCAGAAGACATGAATAGACATTTTTCCAAAGAAGATATACAGATGGCCAACAGACACATGAAATGCTCAACATTACTTATCATCAGGGAAATGCAAATCAAAACTACAATGAATTATTACCTCACACTTGTCAGAATGGCTAAAATCAACAACACAAGAAACAAGAGGTGTTGGTGAAGATGTGGAAAAGGGGGACCCTCCTGCACTGTTGGTGGGAATGTAAACTGGTATGGCCACTCTGAAAACAGTATGAAGTTTCCTCAAAAAGATAAAAATAGGACTACCCTGCCATCCAGCAACCACACTACTAGGTATTTATCCAAAGAATACAAAAGTACTAACACAAAGGGATACAAGCACCCTGATGTTTATAGCAGCATTATCTACATACCATAACCAAATTATAGAAATAGCCTAAATGTCCATCAACTGATGAATGGATAATATTGGAATATTATTCAGCCATAAAAAAGAATGTAATCTTGCCATCTACACAGACATGGATGGAGCTAGAGAGTATTATGCTAAGTGAAATAAGTCAGAGAAAGACAAATACCATATGATTTCACTCATATGTGGCATTTAAAAAACCAAAGAGCAAAGGGGGAGAAACAGATAGAGGGAGAGAGGCAAACCAAGAAACTATGGAGACCAAACTGATGGTTAGCAGAAGGGAGATGAGTGGGGAGATGAGCAAAATAGGTAATGGGGATTAAGGAGTTATACTTGTTGTGATGAGCACTGGGTGATGTACACAATACTATATTATACACCTGAAACTAGTAGTATACTCTATGTTAACTGGAATTTAAATGAAAACTTAAAAAAATTTTTTGACTCTAAAAATTGACCAAAAGCAAAAAATAAATCAAGACACATTGACAGAAAAAAAAAAAGTGTATTACAGTTAACTACTTGAAATAAAAGCTGTGTATCTAGAAGATACATTTTTTATACTTAGTCAAAATAATTCCATAAAAATTGTCTTTATTATTTAAAAAGTCTTTAAATTTTTTTATTTTCTCATTTTTTAAAAACGTTTATTTATTTTTATTTTTGAAGGAGAGAGAGACAGAGTGTGAGTGGGGGAGGGGCAGAGAGAAAGGGAGACACAGAATCTGAAGGGCTCCAACTCACGAGCAGTGAGATCACGACCTGAGCTGAAGTTGGGACACTTAACTGACTGAGCCACCCAGATGCCCCATATTTTCTCAATTTTTTTGATGAGTTGTAATGTATACAAACATAGCAGTGAGAAAAAGCCATAAATCTACTTACCAGTAACTCAGGACTGCCTTGAGACATAAAAGAGCGAGACTGATTTTTGGGGACAATGGCCTTTATTAGTGGAATACCATCACTAATTCCCTATAAAATAAAAGACGGAGGCTTAGTGGCTGGTTCTGTTATCTTTATTAGTTACAAGTTATTGAAAACTTCTATTTCTTTAAACAAGAATGAACCCGGTAATACAGCATTTTACTCTATCAAAACATATCATTTAATTAAAATGTAGGAAAGGAGAATCACTATGCTGTACTCTTGAAACTAATATAACAGTGTGTGTTAAATGTACTTTAATTCTTTAAAAAGGCTAAAAAATGTAGGAAAGGAATTATATACCATGTTTGGATGGCATACTTGAAACTTCTCAAACCCATCATTTTCTTGTATTCTACTACTTCACTGTGAAACAGATGCAGATTTCAAGGAGTATCAACCATTTAAACAGCCAGTGATTTAGAATCTTTCCTTTTCCCTTGCCATACTGGCATTAATATAAAGTAGAAAATATAGACCATATAAGAGTACATTGCTCAAATAAGTCAAATGAGACAACTGGTTATATTCTATAGAATTTCCTTTTGGGTTTAACTTTCAAAACACAGATCTATCCCATTAACTGAGGCAATCTCTGTAAGCCGTAACAATAGGACGAGAAAATAAAGAGTTCTCAGAAAATTGGCATTTATCTTATATAACGTGAAATGGAACAATGATTTGAATTAAGTTTTGTGACAGTGGTTCATAAATTATACCTAACATTTATTAGGTAAATTATAACTTAATATGATTGGGTATATACTATGTACCAGGTGCTATTCTAAGAGCCTCATATGAATAATCAATGATAAACTATAAAAAGTTAGTGCCTATCTTTTCTCTTCACTCTGTAGATCAAGAAAAGAACTTACATTTGAACAAGCATAAATGAAAATGGTGTCTGAAGAAAACTATTTATTAGGCCCTTGCTTTCACTGCTACCTGTTTTCTTCACCATTTTAACTAGGAAGAGATGACCTATAGAGACCTTTTTTCATATGAATGAGTGGGGAAATACCTTCCCCTATGATGATGTAAAGGGATTAACAAATTATTAGTACCCAAGGATATTTATTGTGTTTTTTATCCTGCTCCAGATACTGGTCCCGAGGATAGCTACCCTGTGACACAGTGGGTACAGAGAGGGACAGATGTCACTGCAGTTGCAAATGCAACTTGGAATGTATTATTCTATAAAAACAAAGTTGCACATGATTAGACATGGTGAAATCATTTTATCACCATTGCATAATAAATATAGTATTACATGTCCATCAGATTATAGGATAAATAGGGTTTTATGGGTTGCCCTATGTGCAGTGGAGAGTTAACACAGAAGGATTGAGACAGCTCTTTTTAATTTTTTTTAATTTTTTTAAATGTTTGTTTATATTTGAGAGAGAGCGAGAGAGACAGAGCGCTAGTGGGGGAGAGGCAGAGAAAGAGGGAGACACAGAATCTGAAGTAGGTTCCAGGCTCCAAGCTGTCAGCACAGAGCCTGATGCAGGGCTCAAACTCACGAACCTCAAGATCATGACCTGAGCCAGAGTTGGACACTTTGACTGAGCCACCCAGCCATCCTGAGACAGCTCTCCTTAGAAAGGCCTTCTTGTAAGGTCGGCCCTTGGCTGGTATCTGGGAACTTGGTGGGCAGAGTTCCTTACACTGATATAAAACTTGTCTTCAATGATAAAAGTGGCTCATTATTTCTAGATTACTTGTGCAAACAATATGGCTTGTGCTGAAGATGTGCTTTTGTACTTGGAGTCTAGAATTTTAGCATGTGCTAAGCAGAGGTTGCTCATGTTACCAGCCTCCAATAAAAACCCTGGGTGTTGGGGTGCCTGGCTGGTTAAGTTGGTAGAGCATGTGACTCTTTATCTCACAGTTGTCAGTTCTAGCCCCACAATGGGTGTAGAGATTACTTAAAAATAAAGTCTAAAACAAAACAGAACAAAACACAACACCTGCCCTGGGTGGTGAGTCTTTAATGAGCTTTCCTGGTAGACAAATTTGTTTTCACATTTCATTACCGGTAGAATTAAGCACATCTTATGTGACTCTACTGGGATAGGATTAATTCTTGGATGCTTGTACCTGGTTTCCCCTGCACTCCACCCGATGTGCCTTTGTCCTTTGTTGATGTTGTTTTGTATCCTTTCACTGTAATAAATTTTAGCTGTGAGTATAATAATAGGTTGAATCCTGTGAGTCTTTCTAGCAAATCACCAAACCTGAGGGTGGTCTTGGGGACCCAGAACACATCTGGGAATTAGTCATCATCTTTTTTTTTTTTTTTTTTTTTTTTTTTAAGCTTTTTGCCCAACGTGGGACCTGAACTCATGATCCCAAGATCAAGAGTCCCATGCCCCACCAACTGAGCCAGCCAGGTGCCCCAAATTAGTCATCATCTCTAAGTACTGTTTCCATTTATGCTGAATTTCAGGCAACTGACTTAGATACTTTGGGAAAACAACTGATTCTGGGGAGTTTGTATTATTAAACACTAAATAACTATCTCATTAAACATGAATTTAAGAAAGGAGTGACAAAGATTAATTATGAAGTGCTTTCACAGACATGTGAAAACATTTACATTAAAATACCGTAGAGCTTACTACAACATTGTTCATTTGAGTAAAAGTCAGTTTAAAGCTAACTATAACAAACTTAAAATTTGTTATACCAAAGTATCAAAAAATTCTTTAAAGACTTCCCATGGTACTGAACCTAAGAAACACATTACAATGATGCTCTGGTGCAGGGTTTGACAAACTAGGCCTATGGTTGAAGTCCTGCCTACCACATGTTTTATAGGTTGTAAGTTGAGAATGGTTTTTAATTTTTACTTTTTTTTTTTTTAACGTTTATTCATTTTTGAGAGACAGAGAGAGACAGGGCATGAGCGGGAAAGGGGCAGAGAGAGGGAGACACAGAATCTGAAACAAGCTCCAGGCTCTGAGCTCTCAGCACAGAGCCTGATGCGGGGCTTGAACTCACACACCGTGAGATCATGACCTGAGCTGAAGTCGGATGCTTAACCGACTGAGCCACCCAGGCGCCCCAATTTTTAAATGGTTATATTTTAAGTGGTAATTATGTACCTACATAATATTCTTGATTTTGACTTTGGATTACAAAGTCCAAAAATATTTACTATCTGGTTAAATTAAGAAAAGTTTACCAAACTCTACTGTATTGCATGAGTTACTGCTTGTTCCACACATCTCCAAGCTATTCTTTTTTTCCCCCCAAACTATTCTTAATAACATTTTTTTGAGAGAGAGAGAGAGAGGGAGAGACAGAGAGGGAGAGAGAGAAGAGAAGAGATGCATGCGTGGGGGAGGAGCAGAAGAAGAGGGACAGAGAGAATCCCAAGCAGGATCCCTGCCCAACACAGAGCCAGACATGAGGCTTGCTCTCACAACTGTGAGATCATAACTTGAGCTGAAATCAAGGATCGGATGCTTAACTGACTGAGCCACCCAGGCACCCCTTCTTAATAACATTTCATTATCATTTTTTCTTCTTGCCAAGAGTTAATATTATCTGTCCTAACCAAATTCACAGGTATAAATGCATTCATATTCTGAACCATGCTAAGTAATTCAACATGTATAAACATTTGAATTTAAAGCACTCTTTCAATTATAGTATTAACTACCTTGTTTACTTCATTATTCCTTCTGATATTAGCAATTAACAATTTGACTTGCTGGGCCATATTTATAAATATGCAGACACTGTAATTAAGAGTTATTTCACACACCCTCTACCTATCATCTCAGCTGTCATAAAAAGGAATTTAAATCAAATTATTCCTTTTTCCTTGTCAAGAAAATGTAAAATAAAAGAAAGCTAAGAGAAACATTTCACACTACCACTCAGTGGCAAACAAAACTCCCAATAAGATTGTTTTAAAAATCCTGGATGCCTAGGAGGTTCAGTTGGTTAAGCATCTGACTCCTGATTTCAGCTCAGGTCATGATCTCATGGTTTGTTGAGTTTGAGCCCCGCATCAGGCTCTGCACTGATGGTGCAAAGCCTGCTTGGGATTCATTCTCTCTCTCCCTCTCTCTCTCTCTCTCAAAATAAATATATTTAAAAAAATAAACAATAAAGAAAAAATTGTTTTAAAAATTCAAGAACATATTATTGCAACATTATTTATGATTTTGGACTAAATATTTATGATGCCCCTCCCTATAGAGAATAAAAGGAGCATTGAGGTGTACAGAATTCATAGAGAAAATGCTTTGATATTACCAAGTTTATATTACCTCTATAAAAAATGACTTGAGTTCGGAGAGGTGCTGAAACAGGTTCAGGGTTGAAGTGTCTGTTTTGGCCTGCTTCTGCACTGCTTCCTCTGCTGACAATCTAGGAGGATGTGGTTCCTTCAAAATAATTTTAAGAAAAATAATTCCGTAATTATATTAAGACATATCTTACTGTATTCTTTCATACATACTGGGCTCTAGTTACAACAGATTATATACCATGCACTGTTGACAATTCTAGGCCATTGTTCAGAGTACTCCCCTCAGCAGAATTCCTACTCTTTTCATTTCTAAAGAAACCCTACTTCTACTTTAAAGTTTTTCTTACTGATGTCTATCTTGAATTTCTAAGCCAGAATTAATTATTCTCTTTGATTATCTTCACCAGCATATTACTTTGTTTAGTATTTTATTTGTTACTTATTTCTAATTTGGATTACATACTTGTTTATGGTCTATCTTTTCCAACTAGGCAATAGGTATCTACCTTTTTTTTAATTTTAAGATTTTATTTTCTAAAATAATCTCTACACTTAATGTGGGGCTCAAACTCACAATAGCAAAATTAAGAGTTGCATGCTATACTGACTGAGCCAGCCAGGGGCCCCTAGGCAACAGGTATCTTTAAAAAAATTTTTATTTTTATTTTTAGTTTATTTATTTTTAAGAGACAGAGAGAGAACCAGCAGGGAGGAGTCGGGGCGGGGAGGGGTGGGGGGTGGATAGATCTGAAGCAGGCTCTGTGCTGCCAGCAGAGTCTGATGAAGGACCCAAACTCATGAACCGTGAGATCCTGACTGAGCTGAAGTCAGACACTTAGTCAAATGAGCCATCCAGGTGCCCCAGCAGTAGGCGTCTTAAAGTCAGAAAACAAGTCTTACTCATTTTTGGATTTTCGATACCTGTTATATTGAATATGACAGAGGCTTAATAAGTATTTGGTAAAATTAAATGAATTGCTCAGAAGTCAAAATTTACATGAGTGAATCCTTATTTCCTGAAATAAGATAGAAATGTCAATACTATCAGAATCCTATTATACATATTGCTGCATTTGTTTTCAAATAAATTATTCTTCCTTAACTTTAATGTCAGAGACATAGAACAGTGTTACCTTTATAAATAAGAAGTAAACGGCAAATCAAATTAATATGCAAAAGGCATAGTTAAAATGCATAACAGAATTCCATCTATAGGGGATTTTTCTATCTCCATCACAAAATATTCAATTATAGAAAATAGTATGACAGCTATAAGTACTTCAATAGTACTCAATTAGCTCTCAATCCATATATTAGTCACTTTATTATTTAAAAAAATGTTTTTAATGTTTATTTTGATAGAGACGGTGCAAGTGGGGGAGGGATAGAAAGAGGGGGAAGAAAGAGAGAATCCCAAGCAGGCCCTGCACCTTCAGCACAGAGCCCAATGCAGGGCTCGAACTCAAAAAACACAAGATCATGCATGAACTGAGCCAAAATCAAGAGACAGATGCTTAACTGACTGAACCACCCAGGCATTTCTTATTCACTTTATTTTAAATCAAAGGCTGACTTCTCTGTCATTTTTTATGGTAATAAAAACTAATTAGCACTTGTTTTATAAAAAAAAGAAAAGTACAGCCAGTACAAAAATAATATGGAATCTATTTCAAAACTCAAGTGTTCTATTGTCTTCTGTTCCTTTTGCACAGCAGATAGGGATAAAGCACTGATTTTAAATATGACTATTTTGTAAAAAACCCATGTTGGAGGCTTTAAATAAACTCTAAGGGATAGTAGCAATTACAAAGCTAGGTGTGATAACTGACTTAACAGAAGTACAAAAGATCTATAAGCCAGACTTTAGATCCACTCTTGCTATAACAGCTGTGGAGATTTCAATTCACAAATATTTGCTGCACACATACTATATGCAAGAAAGATATAAAATGATTAAGAAAAGGTTGCTGCCTGTAACATAGTTATAATAAAGTGAGGCAAATGCATAAATATAAAACTAAGGCAGAAAATGTCATAATTAGGATATATATAATAGCCCATAGAACACAGAAAGTGATGTAGTTCAATAAGGGGGATTATGGCTAATATTCAGAGGAGACGTGGCATGGTAGAAAGGCTTTTGAGTTAGCTAGTCATGCATCCAAATCCTGCTCCAGTCACATTTTAGTCATGTAAACACAATAAAATGATTGGCTTCCTGAGTAAATATAACTCCTCTGTGATTTGAGAGTTATTGACTATATATGTGGATTTTGACTACAATATTTTGTTATTTCAAAATAGGAACATTTAAATCTATTTATTTTTTAATAATATAATGACAGTATAATTTTTGTCAAATTCTAAATTCTGAGATAAAGCGTTAAATCATTAAAATACTTAAAAACACCAGTAATACTGCTCCTCAGCAATTAAAATTCTAGACTTCTGATGCAATCAATAACTTTTATGATTTACCTTTAACAGTTGACAAGTGTTTGCCCAAAATTATTAATCATCCCTTCTAAGGCTTTTCTTTCCTTTTCATCTGTTAAGGCATCTAGATCCACAGCTCCTAAAACAAGGAAAAGTCAACTCACTACAGAGTGAAAACAAATCAGCAAGACACACAACTGATAAATATACTGGGGACTGATGAGTATATTTTCAATAAAATATTATTCCGTTCTTCAATTTATAAGAATATTGTGAGAGGTCACTTAAAAAAAAAAAAAAAACACCGAACCCTCAACATTAAATATGTATAAAAATAAATTCCATCTATTATTCTCCAACAAAAAAAAAGTGGGGGGCGGGTAGCAACTGGGTAGCTCAATAGTTTGAGTGTCCAACTCTTGATTTCTGCTCAGGTCATGATCCCAGGGTCATGGGATCAAGGCCCGCTCTGGACTCCACACTCAGCGTGGAGCCTGCTCCAGATGATTCCCTCTCTCTCTCTCTCACTTGTGCTCTCTCTTAAAAAACAAAAAATTCCATCCATTATTTAGAACAAAAATGTTTCAAACAAAAGTTAACTGGAAGTCCATAAAAATTTCTCTTGGAAAAGTACAAATTATTCACAGTATACTTAATTGTTTTCTTCATGATAATCAAGCTGAAACAAATGTAATAATCACACAAAATACTACTATAAATTACCATTTATCTAACAAATACTAGGAAAGGTAAACACTCCTGGTTAACTGATTACACCCAGCCATACTTGATATGGTTAGTAATTGGCCAAACTAGGTAAGTCTGATTTCAAATCAAGCCTATGCTCATAACGAACATGGATACTACCTCTCTACAAAACTATTATCAAATGAATATGGCAAAACAAGAGCATGTTTGTTTATTTACCAAAAGGCATATGGACTCTGCTCATATTTACATAACTTCACACTATTCACAATCTTTAGAACTATTAGGATTAGATCTACTGAATGATTAAAAAGAAAACAAACTACTTTTTTTTAATGTTTATTTTTGGAAGAGAATGAGAGAGAGCACGAGTGGGAGAGGCGCTGAGACAAGGGAGACAGAGGATCTGAGGCAGGCTCTGTGCTGACAGCAGGGAGTCCAATGCCAGGCTCAAACTCATGAACGAACAGTGAGATCAGGACCTAAGCTGAAGTCAAATACTTAACTGACTGAGCCACCCAGTCGCCCTGAAAACACTATTTCAAAGCCTTCAGAAAATGTTCTTCATCTTGAGCTAAACACTGGAATGATGTCATCTTACTATTATTTGAAGACTTTGTTATTTATAATACTAAAGGTCTTCTTTCAAAGTCTGCTAACAATTCAACACTAATACTTATTGTATGACCTGACTGAATAGACACATATGGTCAGAGATCAAAACTTTTATGACACCAATAACTGACATTACAATCAGATTTTCCATACATACTGTTTTTTTAATCCCCTTTATCTATTTCACCCCTCCCTGCACCTACCTCCCTGCTTTGGCAACCACCAGTTTGTTCTTTGTATTTAGAGTCTTTTTGTCTTTTTCTTTGTTCATTTGTTTTCTCTCTTGTGCTTTTTAAAAAAAAATTTTTTTAATGTTTATTTATTTTTAAGAGAGACAGACACAATGCGAGTGGGTTAGGGGCAGAGAAAGAGGGAGACACAGAATCCAAAGCAGGCTCCAGGCTCCGAGCCGTCAGCACAGAGCCCAAAGTGGGGCTCGAACTCATGAGCTATGACATCATGACCTGAGCTGAAGTCAGACGCCCAACTGACTGAGCCACCCAGGCGCCCTAAGACATGTACACTTCTTAATCCCATCACCTATTTCACCTGTTCCCACACACACCTCCCCTCTGGTAACTATGTTTGTTCTCTATAGTTAAGAGTCTGTATCTTGGTTTGCCTCTCACTTCGCTTGTTTTGTTTCTTAAATTCGACATGAATGAAATCATGGTGTTTATCTTCTTTCTCTGATTGGCTTATTTCACTTAGCATTACATTCTCTAGGTCCATCCATATTGTTACAAATGGGAAGATTTCATTTTTATGGCTGAGTAATATACCATATAGTACATATACAGTACATAAAAATATATACATCTTCTTTATCCATTCATCTATCAATGGACACCAGTTGCTTCCATATCTTGGCTATTATAAATAATGCTACCATAAACATAGGGGTGCACAGATATTTTCAAATTAGTATTTTCCTATTCTTTGGGTAAATATCCACTAGTGGAATTACTGGATCAAAGGGTACTTCTATTTTTAATTTTTTGAAGAACTTCCATACTATTTTTCACAGTGGCTGCACTTGTCTGCATTCCCACCAACAGTGAACAAGGGTTCCTTTTTCTCTACATCCTAACATGTTATTTATATATTTTTTAATATGAAATTTATTGTCAAATTGGTTTCCATATCACACCAAGTGCTCATCCCAACAGGTGCCCTCCTCAATGCCCATCACCCACTTTCCCCTCTCTCCCACCCCCCATCAACTCTCAGTTTATTCTCAGTATTTAAGGGTCTCTTATGGTTTGCCTCCCTCACTCTCTAACTTTTTTCCCCCCCTCCCCTCCCTCATGCTCTTCTGTAAAGTCTCTCAGGATACACATATGAGTGAAAACATATGGTATCTGTCTTTCTCTGTATGGCTTATTTCACTTAGCATAACATTCTCCAGTTCCATCCACGTTACTACAAAAGGGCATATTTCATTCTTACTCATTGCCAAGTAGTATTCCACTGTACATACAAACTACAACTTCTTTATCCATTCATCAGTTGATGGACATTTAGGGTCTTCCCATAATTTGGCTATTGTTGGAAGTGCTGCTATAAACATTGGGGTATAAGTGTCCCTATGCATCAGCACTCCTATAACCGCTTGGGTAAATTCTTACCAGTGCTATTGCTGGGTCACAGGGTAGATCTATTTTTAATTTTTTCAGGAACCTCCACACTATTTTCCGGAGTGAATGCACCAGTTTGCATTCCCACCAACAGTGCAAGAGGGTTCCCGTTTTCTCCACATCCTCGCCAGCATCTATAGTCTCCTGATTTGTTCATTTAGCCGCTCTGACCCGCGTGAGGTGGTATCTCAGTGTGGTTTTGATTTGTATTTTCCCTGATGAGAAGTGACGTTGAGCATCTTTTCATGTGCCTGTTGGCCATCTGGATGTCTTCTTTAGAGAAGTGTCTATTTCATATCCTCTGCCCATTTCTTCACTGGATTGTTTTTTGGGTGTGGAGTTTGGTGAGTTCTTCATAGATTTTGGATACTAGCCTTTTCTGATATGTCATTTGCAAATATCTTTTCCCATTCCCTTGGTTCCTTTTAGTTTTGTTGATTGTTCCTTTGCAGTGCAGAAGCTTTTTATCTTGATGAGGTCCCAATAGTTCATTTTTGCTTTTAATTCCCTTGCCTTTGGAGATGTGTCAAGTACGAAATTGCTGTGGCTGAGGTCAGAGAGGTTTTTTTTCCTGCTTTCTCCTCTAGGGTTTTGATGGTTTCCTGTCTCACATTTAGGTCGTTTATCCATTTTGAGTTTATCTTTGTGAATGGTGTAAGAAAGTGGTCTCGTATCATTCTTCTACATGTTGCTGTCCAGTTCTCCCAGCACCATTTGTTAAAGAGACTGTCTTTTTTCCATTGGATATTCTTTCCTGCTTTGTCAAAGATTAGTTGGCCATACATTTGTGGGTCCAATTCTGAAGTCTCTATTCTATTCCATTGGTCTATGTGTCTGTTTTTGTGCCAATACCATGCTGTCTTGATGATTACAGCTTTGTAGTAGAGGCTAAAGTCTGGGATTGTGATGCCTCCCGCTTTGGTCTTCTTCTTCAAAATTACTTTGGCTATTCGGGGTCTTTTGTGGTTCCATATGAATTTTAGGAGTGCTTGTTCTAGCTTTGAGAAGAATGATGGTGCAATTTTGACTGGGATTGCATTGAATATGTAGACTGCTTTGGGTAGTATTGGCATTTTAACAATATTTATTCTTCCAATCCATGAGCACGGAATGTTTTTCCATTTCTTTGTATCTTCTTCAATTACCTTCATAAGCTTTCTATAGTTTGCAGCATACAGATCTTTTACATCTTTGGTTAGGTTTATTCCTAGGTATTTTATGAGTCTTGGTGCAATTGTAATGGGATCAGTTTCTTTGTCTTTCTGTTACTTCATTATTAGTGTATAAGAATGCAACTGATTTCTGTACACTGATTTTGTATCCTGCGACTTTGCTGAATTCGTGTATCAGTTCTAGCAGACTTTGGTGGAGTCTATCGGAATTTCCATGTATAATATGTCATCTGCAAAAAGTGAAAGCTTGACTTCATCTTTGCCAATATTGATGCCTTTTGATTTCCTTTTGTTGTCTGCTGATTCTAGAATTTCCAACACTATGTTAAACAACAGAAGTGAGAGTGGACATCCCTGTCGTGTTCCTGATCTCAGGGGGAAAGCTCTGTTTTTCCCCATTGAGGATGATATTAGCTGTAGGCTTTTCATAAATGGCTTTTATGATGTTTAAGTATGTTCCTTCTATCCCGACTTTCTCGACGGTTTTTATTAAGAAAGGATGCTGAATTTTGTCAAATGTTTTTTCTGCATCGATTGACAGGATCATATGGTTCTTATCTTTTCTTTTATTAATGTGATGTATCACATTGATTGATTTGTGAATACTGAACCAGCCCTGCACCCCAGGAATGAATGCCACTTGATCATGGTGAATAATTCTTTTTATATACTGTTGGATTCGATTTGCTAGTATCTTGTTGAGAATTTTTGCATCCATATGCATCAGGGATATTGGCCTGTAGTTCTCTTTTTTTGCTGGGTCTCTGTCTGGTTTAGGAATCAAAGTAATACTGGCTTCATAGAATGAGTCTGGAAGTTTTCCTTCCCTTTCTATTTTTTGGAATAGCTTGAGAAGGATAGGTATTATCTCTGCTTTAAATGTCTGGTAGAATTCCCCTGGGAAGCCATCTGATCCTGGACTCTTATTTATTGGGAGATTTATTTTTTTATTTTTTAATATATGAATTTTATTGTCAAATTGGTTTCCATACAACACCCAGTGATCATCCCAAAAAATGCCCTCTTCAATGGCCATCACCTACCCTCCCTTCCCTCCCACCCCCCCCATCAACCCTCAGTTTGTTCTCAGTTTTTAAGAGTCTCTGATGCTTTGGCTCTCTCCCACTCTAACCTCTTTTTTTTTTTCCTTCCCCTCCCCCATGGGTTTCTGTTACATACACAATGTTGGGAGATTTTTGATAACTGATTCAATTTCTTCACTGGTTATGGGTCTGTTCAAGTTTTCTATTTCTTCCCCTTTGAGTTTTGGAAGCGCATGGGTGCTTAGGAATTCGTCCATTTCCTCCAGGTTGTCCAGTTTGTTGGCATATAATATTTCATAGTATTCCCTGATAATTGCTTGTATTTCTGAGGGATTGGCTGTAATAATTCCATTTTCATTCATGATTTAATCTCTTTGGGTCATCTCCCTTTTCTTTTTGAGAAGCCTGGATAGAGGTTTATCAATTTTGTTCACTTTTTCAAAAAACCAGCTCTTGGTTTCATTGATCTGCTCTACAGTTTTTTTAGATTCTATATTGTTTATTTCTGCTCTGATCTTTATTATTTCTCTTCTTCTGCTGGGTTTGGGGTGTTTGCTGTTCTGTTTCTATTTCCTTTGGGTGTGCCGTTAGATACTGTATTTGGGATTTTTCTTGTTTCTTGCGATAGGCCTGGATTGCAATGTATTTTCCTCTCAGGACTGCCTTTGCTGCATCCCAAAGCGTTTGGATTGTTGTATTTTCATTTGTTTCCATGTATTTTTTAATTTCTTCTCTAATTGCCTGGTTGACCCATTCATTCTTTAGTAGGGTGTTCTTTAACCTCCATGCTTTTGGAGGTTTTCCAGACTTTTTCCTGTGGTTGATTTCAAGTTTCACAATATTGTGGTCTGAAAGTATGCATGGTATGATCTCAATTCTTTTATACTTATGAAGGGCTGTTTTGTAACCCAGTATGTGATCTATCTTGGAGAATGTTCCATGTGCACTCGAGGAGAAAGTATATTCTGTTGCTTTGGGATGCAGAGTCCTAAATATATCTGTCAAGTCCATCTGGTCCAATGTATCATTCAGGGCCCTTGTTTCTTTATTGATCCTGTGTCTAGATGACCTATCCATTGCTGTAAGTGGAGTATTAACGTCCCCTGCAATCACCACATTCTTATCAATAAGGTTACTTTTGTTTGTGATTGTTTTATATATTTGGGGGGCTCCCATTTTCAGCGCATAGACATTTATACTTGTTAGTTCGTCATATGGATAGACCCTGTAATTATTATATAATGCCCTTCTTCATCTCTTGTTATAGCTTTTAATTTAAAGTCTACTTTGTCTGATATAAGTATGACTACTCCAGCTTTCTTTTGACTTCTAGTAGCATGATAGATAGTTCTCCATCCCCTCACTTTCAATTTGAAGGTGTCCTCAGGTCTAAAATGAGTTTCTTGTAGACAGCAAATAGATGGGTCTTGTTTTTTTTATCCATTTTGATACCCTATGTCTTTTGGTTGGAGCATTTAGTCCATTTATATTCAGTGTTATTATTGAAAGATATGGGTTTAGAGTCATTGTGATGTCTGTAGGTTTCATGCTTGTAGTGATGTCTCTAGTACTTTGTGGTCCTTGCAACATTTCACTCACAGAGTCCCGCTTAGGATCTCCTGTAGGACTGGTTTAGTGGTGATGATTCTTTCAGTTTCTGTTTGTTCGGGAAAACCTTTATATCTCCTTCTATTCTGAATGACAGACTTGCTGGATAAAGGATTCTCGGCTGCATATTTTTTCTGTTCATTACATTGAAGATTTCCTGCCATTCCTTTCTGGCCTGCCAAGTTTCAGTAGATAGGTCTGCTACTACTCTTATGTGTCTACCTTTGTAAGTTAGGATCTGATTATCCCTAGCTGCTTTCAGAATTTTCTCTTTATCCCTGTATTTTGCCAGTTTCGCTATGATATGTCTTGCAAAAGATCGATTCAAGTTAAGTCTGAAGGGAGTTCTCCGTGCCTCTTGGATTTCAGTGCCTTTTTCCTTCCCCAGATCAGGGAAGTTCTCAGCTATGATTTGTTCAACTACACCTTCAGACCCTTTCTCTCCCTCTTTTTCTTCTGGAATTCCTATGATATGGATATTGTTCCATTTGATTGCATCACTTAGTTCTCTAATTCTCCCCTCATATCCTGGATTTTTTAATCTTTTTCTCAGCTTCCTCTTTTTCCATAATTTTATCTTCTAATTCACCTATTCTCTCCTCTGCCTCTTCAGTCTAGCTATGGCCGCCTCCATTTTATTTTGCACCTTATTTATAGCATTTTTTAGTTCCTCATGACTATTTTTTAGTCTCTTGCTCTCTGTAGCATTAGATTCTCTGCTGTCCTCTACGCTTTTTTCAAGCCCAGCATTAATTTTATGACTATTATTCTAAATTTTTGTTGTGTTATATTGCTTAAATCGGTTTTGATCAATTCGTTAGCTGTCACTACTTCCTGGAGTTTCTTTTGAGGAGAGTTCTTCCGTTTCGTCATTTTGGGTAGTCCCTGGGGTGGTGTGGAACTGCAGGGCACTTCCCCTGTACTATCTGGAGAAACTTGTGTTGGTGGGCGGGGCCGCAGTCAGACCTGATGTCTGCCCCCAGCCCTCCACCGGGACCACAGTCAGACTGGTGTGTACCTTATCTTCCCCTCTCCCAGGGGCAGGACTCACTGTGGAGTGCTGTGGTCCCTGTCTGGGCTGCTTGCACACTGCCAGGGTTGTGGTGCTGCTTTGATGGGATCTGGCCAAAGGCATATTAGATGGGGTGGATCTGGATGGTGCACAGGGGCGGGAGGGGCAGGCTTAGCTAGCCTTGCCGTGGGAGGGGCCCTGCAGCACCAGGAGGGAGGCAGGTCTGTGGGAGGGATGGACCCACAGAATCAGTGTTGAGGGTTTGCGCAGTACAAGCAAGTTCGGTGAGAGGAACTGGTTCCCTTTGGAATTTCAGCTGGGGGATGGGAGAAGGAAATGGCGCTTCCCAGCACCTTTGTTCCCCCTGCAGAGCTCTGTCATTCAGGGTTCAACAACTCTCCCTCCCTGCTCTCCGAGAGCAGAGCTATTGACTTTTAACATTCCAGATGTTAAGTCCCGCTGGCGTCAGAACTCACGGAGTCCGGCCCTTCCACTTTTGCAAGCCAGACTTTGGGGGCTTTGTCTTGCCTGGTGGGCTCTCCCTCTACTGCCCTGGCTCCCTCCTACCAAGTCCGTGTAGCACACGCTGCCTCTTTGACCTTCCTACCCTCTTCCGTGGGCCTCTTATCTATGCTTGGCTCTGGAGAGTCTGTTTTGCTAGCCTTCTGGTGGACTTCTGGGTTATTTAGGCAGATGTGGGTGGAATCTAAGCGATCAGCAGGACAAGGTGAGCCCAGCGTGCTCCTACACCACCATTTTCCCAGCTATCCTTATGTTTTTTTATTTTAGTCATTCTGACAGGTGTAAGGTGATATCTCACTGTGGTTTTGATTTGTATTTCCCTGATGATGAGTGATGCTGAGCATCTTTTCATGTGTCTGTTGGCTATCTGTATGTTGTCTTTGGAAAAAGGTCTGTTCAGGTCCTCTGCCCATTGTAAAAATGGGATTATTTGTTTTTTGGTGTTGAGTTGTATAAATTTTTTTTTTCAATTTTATTTGAGAGACAGAACGTGCACACAAGCAAACAAGCAGGGGAAGGGGAGAGAGAATACCAAGTAGCTCCATGCCCAGCGTGAAGACCTACATGGGGCTTGATCCCATGACTGGCAGATCACAACTTGAGCCAATATCAAGAGTCGGACGCTTAACCAACTGAGCCATCCAGGCGCCCTGAGTTGTATAAATTCTTTATATATTTTGGATATTAACCCCTTATCAGATATATAACTTGCAAATATCTTCTCCCACTGCGTAGGTTGCCTTTTTGTTTTATTGATGGCTTCCTTTGCTCTGCAAAGTGAAGATCTGCACATATACTCCTAACTACTATTTAAAACAACCACACATCAGGGGCACCTGGATGGCTCAGTCAGTTAAGCGTCCAACTTCAGCTCAGGTCATGATCTCACAGTTTGTGAGTTTGAGCTCCAAGTCAGGCTCTGTGCTGACAGCTCAGAGCCTGGAGTCTGCTTTGGATTCTGTCTCCTTCTCTCTCTGCCCCTCTCCTACTCGTGCTCTCTGTCTTTCATAAATAAATAAACATTAAAAAAATTAAAAAACACACACACACATCTCTTAACCTTTCAAATAAAAAAGATCATTTAAACTATTTTTAAATGCAGTCTTTCTCATGTCCAAAATACCACATATAACCACCTATTAAATAATACTTTCCATTGATTGAATGCAAGATAAAAAGTATATAGGCTATACCTTCATAACTACAGTAATAGAAAACATTGAGTGCTTCCACTGCAGCTGGACCCCTCTGTTTATAGCCAAAAATCAGATCTATCCATTCATGAAGATGAGCAGAAACATATTCAGACTCCTAGAAAAAGAACAAATAATAGAGACACCTTCCAACAACAATGTAAATATGAGTCTTTTTAAAAAGTAAATCAAGCATTTCTACCCAAAAATGTTACAACTATAAAGAAAATTATATCAAAATCATGTTAAACATTTGATCAGCATCTACTACATATTTTACATAGATTCTATCTAGTACAATATAAACATATTTATTAATATTTAATAATATATCTCTTAACTAATGGCTAAAGAAATACTCAAATATTCTAATAGTCAAATATCAACAACAAAAAACTTAATGATGGCTATGGATGTATCTTTCTTGTTAAATTTCCATTCACATAGCCATCTAGAAACTCACTTCAAAGAAACAAACCAGTTGGGGTAGATTAAAGATGGCTGAAATCACCCCCTCCAACCTACCCAACTTGATACCACCCCACTAAAAAGGTGGACTGGGTGGCAGGCAGAGAGGCTTGAAGGACCTCCTGAAGCCTGTTAGTGACGGTTTGAAAGACAATATGACAATTGTTATTGGAGACAGGAGAAAAGGGGATTCAAGTTTAGTTCTAACAAAGAGAGAAAGAGTACCTAATTACCTCATGAATCTGGGGTAGAGATTTTTTTTCAGTTTCTATTTTAACTCCAGTTGGGTAACATACAGTATAATACTAGTTTCTGGTATACAATATAGTGATTCAACACTTCCATACAATGGGTGGAAGGATGGGTTAAAATTTTTTTTTTTTTTCAACGTTTATTTATTTTTGGGACAGAGAGAGACAGAGCATGAACGGGGGAGGGGCAGAGAGAGAGGGAGACACAATCGGAAACAGGCTCCAGGCTCTGAGCCATCAGCCCAGAGCCTGACGCGGGGCTCGAACTCACGGACCGCGAGATCGTGACCTGGCTGAAGTCGGACGCTTAACCGACTGCACCACCCAGGCGCCCCGGAAGGATGGGTTAAATAGGTGATGGGAATTAAGGAGTGCACTTGTTGTGATGAGCACCTGGGTACTGTATGGGGATGGGGATTTTCGGGCAAAATGTTTTTAACTGGTAATTTGTGCCTTTAACTGCCTGTGATAAAGCGTAGAAGGAGTAACATGAGTTTAAAAAAAGAGCTATTTGGATTTTAAGCATAATTTAAGAAAAATATAAAGGAGCAGATCTTGCTGGGTTCCAAATAAAATTATTTCTCATTTTCAGGATACTAGAGAGCAAAGACTCTTGAAGTGAGAAATGGCCAAGGTCAATGATGAAATCAGTGTGTAGCCTGTAAAATATGGTCTCAGGTGAACGTTTAGTTCAAGAGTGTAGCTGTGAAGCAATCTGTTCACACCTCAAAGATTTCAGGCTGTGCCACACAGACCCACTCAACTAGAAAAGAGAATATCTTAAGAATCTTTTTTGCTTTTTGTAACGTCTTATTTTATTTTTGAGCCAGAAAGGTCAGAGAGAGAGGAAGACACAGAATCTGAAACAGGCTCCAGGCTCTGAGCTGTCAGCAGAGCCCGATGCGGGACTTGAACTCGCGAACCGTGAGATCATGACCTGAGCCAAAGTTGGATGCTTAACCAACAGCCAACCAGGCTCCCCAATATCTTAAGAATCTTAAAGGTATTTTCCCACATTAGCTTCCAGCTTGGCCCAAAGGAAATAATGGATCGTATTCTAAAATAATGTGAAATGGTTTTTGTCCGATAATACTGATGCGTAAGAAACCCATTAAATTTTAAAAGAAATTATATTAGTTCAGACTGAAGTAAGTAGAGACTGTTAAAAAAAAAAAAAGATGAGAGGCCTTTGATTTTCAATTTACTGTGGTTAGGTAAGAGGCTGACAAAGATACTCATGCAATTTTTTTTTTTTTTTTGAGGTAAAAGAGAGAATGACTCAAAATAGGAAGCTAAGAGCCAAAGGGTAAAACAAAAGAGCCACAAAGAACCACTGGAATAGCACTGGGCCCTCGTAAAGGAACGGAAAGCATGTCCCTGTTGGAATTCTGAATTGCTATAAACCAATTACTGTTACATAGCCCTTGTTTTTCTCTCCCCCACCCTTTTTGAAATTAAATTATTTGCCCAACATGGGGCTGAAACTCATGACCCCAAGATCAAGAATCTCATGCTCTACCAACTGAGTCAGTCAGGTGCCCTTTTTAATCTCCCTTTTGAATGAGAGTGTCTATTATAGTTCTCCTGTCCTGGTCACACCACTGTTGTTATGTGGGGGCATATAACCTGTTTCTTTACTCCACAATCTTCAGATCAAGAGGAGACACACCTGTATAGTTTTGTGCACAAATAGATTTGATTTAGATTACTAAGAAGATTCTGGACTTCAGACATCATGCTTTAATGCAGGGATCAGCACACTACTTACTGCTTGTGGACCAAGTTTTACTAGCTCAAAATTTCTAGAGTAGTAGAACACAGCCACGTCTAATTTTTTTTGCACTATAGTGGCAGAATTTTGCCACAGACCTTAAAGCCAGCAAAAATATTTACTATCTGGTCCTTTTTTATAGAAAAAGATTGTAGATACCTGACTTAAAAGTCCCTGACATAAGCCTTTGGGAGGATCTTAAGAGGAAGTATGTACATTTTGCACATAGGAGGAATGTAAATAATTTGTAGTCAGAGGGCAGACTGCGTGTGATGGATTAAATATGGTTGCAAATTCTTTTTCCCTCCCACCATTGTGAAATGGAGTTTACTTTCCTTGCTTTTTTTAAGAGAGAGAGGGTGCAAGTGAGCGGGGGGCAGAGAGAGAGAGAGAGAGAGAGAGAGAGAGAGAGAGAGAAGCAGAGCTCACCTGAGTGGGGCTTGTGCTCACCTGATGTGGTACTCGAACTCATAAACCATGAGATCATGACCTGAGCTGAAGTCAGATGCTTAACGGGTTGGCCCTACTTTCTCTGCTCTTGAATCTGTACTGATCCTATTACTGTTTGACAGGGTGACAGAAGTGCTGTGACAGTTCACAGACTTAAGCTTTAAGAAAGGGTAGAAGCCTTCCAATTTTGTACTCTTTTCTGAGCTGTGGACATGTAGATATCTGGCTACCTAGCTAGAGAGACTACATGAAGAGGAGATATCTTGAGAATACATGGAAAGAGAGAAAAGTCCAGCATTCCAGTGTCTCAATGCAACCTCCAGATGACCTCAACCTCAGCTGTTATATGCCTGCAAGGCTATGAGAACCTCAACAAGATGAGAATTGCTCAAATGAAACCAGCCAACTCACAGAACTGTGAGAGATAATAAAATGGGTATATTTTAAGCCACTAAATTTTGGATAGTTTTTTATATAGCAATACATAACTGAAACACAGGTTTCTAATATTTTAATATAAAGAGCGTGTCTTCCTAAAATCCTGGACCCTTACTTCATGTCATAGATACTATAGAGGAATACATCTGAGAAGTTCCTGGCTAGCTAGTAAGTAACAGATTATTTTTCAGAGTTGCTTAGTTTTTTTCCCAACTCCTTATTCATATATAATGTTCTTGAATTTTGTAAATTTGACATACTATGTATTAATGACAAGGCGTGTTTCCAAGTATTGGCCAAATTAGTTTCAGAGTCTGAAACATTTCAGTTTAGAAAGAGAACTAAGTGGACTATTGAAAGGGAAAAAAAACCACATCATTTACAAAATGACACAATTATCAGTGCTTAACTCTCACTACTCCTTTAATTTCAAGCTGGAAATTCAGCTAAAAACGACTATTTTTTAAAGTGGAATTTAGGATTTAGCAGTTGTATTAAAAACTTACTGAAATCCTTGAGAGAACACAAAAATCCTTCAGAGGACACAAAAATGTGCTCATTCTTGTTAGATTTGAAACAAATATGGGAACTGAAAAACACTAAACTACACCACCTTGGTCGTTAGAATACTTTAAAATATAACAGGCAGGTACCTTATAAAACTGAATTGCATTTTTTTTTTTTTTTGCTATACATCCATTGGACTATACTATATTCTCACGATATCAGAAGATTCAATATCTCAAAAGAAATTACTATATTATACTTTCTACAACAGCATATATAACAGATGACAAGTTAATCTAGAAAAATAATTGTCAGATATACTTCCTCTGACTGTTAGACTGTTTCTTTAGCCCATTCTTCGGAAAACACATACATCTCTATCTTAGTAATCTGTCTAATAACTAAACACAAAAATCTTACCAGAGCTTTCCTGTGTTTATAGATGAAATCTTCAGCTGACTTAGCCCATTTGGGGAGAATGACATCATTTACTACATCTTTGGAAACTTGTAGACAACCCAAGTTAAATTCTAAGACAAGTAAAAAATAAATGTATCAAATCATTTAGATTTAAATAAATCAAGTAAAACAATATGAGGGCACAATCCTTAGCAAAACTAAGGATTTTTAGTTTTTTTCTTCTTTAATTAAGAGTAAAATGTGAGAACCAAGTTCCCTTCTCTTGATCTAAGTTTACTTAACAGGTAAAAACAATTCTTATCATATTGGAAATGTATTTTATCAGTTGATTAAAAAGGTAAATGAAAATAAAATGAAATTAGTTATTACAAGGTAATTATTAGTTTTAAATTAGTCATTATAAGGTAAATCAGAAAACTAATTGATTTGGGGTTGAGAAGTGGGGAAAACTATAGATATGACCAAAACCTTAATCTACACAAAAACGGAATATTCAGTATTCTTCTTACATTTAAATTAATTAATATAGTCCTTCTAGTGGTTAATTTACAAAATGCAACTCCTTAGAACTTTTTTGGTGTAACTTATACTTTAAATTCACTCAATGGAAGTGTTATATTTGTCATATGGAAAAAATATACTTACATACCACTATTCTAAGTAGATACTGACATAAAGATTTGCTCATATAGTTAAAATGCAGTATTTTGACAAAAGTGTCCCAAAGATGAGGTTTTCTTGTTTATATGAGGAAAGAAAAGTGTTAAGACAAAAGACCTTCATAAAAGAAGCTGCCTTAAAATATCAGTGTGTTCCAAAGCTGGAGAGAGGTTTGAATGTCATAGAATGACAGGATGCACAGGGCCTGTGGCTTTGTTAACCCCACTACTGTGTAGCAGACATTGTTGCCAATGTGCTAACCATTCCTCCTTATTTGGTAACAGAATCTTGATTTTATTCAAGTATCCATCCTTGCCCTATGTTTTATGCCTGTAACAAGTTGACTGGTGTAGGGGTTGGTATACGACTCAGCTCTGGACAATAGGGAGAAGTTATGAGAAAGAATTTCTCACTCTTAAGAAATGACACAAAAAATTACAATCTTCTTCTATTGTATCTGCCTATGATGCCTAGAAATGCTTCAGTCATTTGTAACCATGAGAGCGACTAGCCAAGGACAAAGTCAAAACACTTAGAAGAGCAGAATGAAAATACAAGAAGAACTTAGCTTTGATGATGATGTTAAAAACTACCTGAACACCATCATAACTTGGGGGTTTTATTATGGAAAATACTAAAATTTTCTTGCCTGTACAATTCTAAGTTGACTTTACTAATATTTGTTTTACTAATTAATATTATTATTTGTTGACATTCTAATTAATGTACTTTGCTTTCTCCCACCTAGCTCATTTCAAACAAAGAAGCAACTCACAGTTAGAAAAGGAGGACAGTAGGACAGTAGTATGAGACAGCAAACTGCTCTAGTGCACATCAGAAATTGTCAAGCTAAGAGTATAACTTCTACATCCAAATTTAATCTCCTCAGCCCTCCTAGTGCAGATATCCTGCTTTGGAGGCTCCTATGGGTAAGAGTCTAGGATCAGAATCCATTAACAGACTCAGTTGATTTTCTGAAAGTGACCAATTTTAACTGCCTTACTCTGAGAAATCAGATGCCAACAGCATGTCCCAGAATGTATGATCAGAGGACACAAAGCCCTGGATATGCTCTCCCTAGCATGGCAAATAACTCTGCTGAAAAAGCAAAGGGTCAAACATTAACATTACACACTAGGAGAGGAAAAAGAAGTTGGAAATGGTCCTTTGACACTGCAATTTCCCTTAAGAACACCAGTAGTAACAATCTTGTCATTATCTTATTGTGCTTAAAAATAAATCTCAAACTACTTCACAGAGGAAGTATTTGGGTATTTTTAAAGACTGTATTGGCTCCTTAATTCTCTACTTCAAAACATAATACGATTTTTCAAATATTGTGGTAATTTACACCCTGTCATTATTTTCAATTTGCCTTAAACCAGGAGTCTGCAAACTTGTTCTATAAAGTGTCAAAGAATATTTTTTGCTTTGTGAGCACCATGGTCTCTGTTGCAACTACTCAAATCTGCTGTTATGTTATGAAAGCAGCCACAATCTGTATGTAGATGAACTGGTTGGGCTGTGTTCCAACAAAACTTTAAAAACACATGAGTTTGCCTGTGGATTTAATCCATGGACCCATAGTTTGCTAACCCCTGATCTAAATTTTCATCTTATCTAACTCAAACACTTTTAACCTAAGTGGCTAGCTATATGGCTGAAAGAGCAATGGCATTTTTCCTTTCTAGTAACCACTGTACTTTAATAAATTCTCTCACCAACTCAAATTTGATTCATCATAGGCCAGTGTAGCATTTTCCTGGAAAAGTAAGACTACAACTGGGCATTGGTTAAACCCTATTACTAAATAGTACAGACAGAATGAACCTTAAATAATCTACAGAATTTCACAAAAATATCCAGAAAGGTATTTTTCAGGATCCTCCACTGGGACCCGTTGAGGTAAATTTTTAATCTATTTCTTACGATTTTGATTTTCCAAAAACTCTGGGAAATAGAAGAATTCAGGAATAAGTTCTTTCACATCATATGGATTGTCCATGAGAGCCTGCCAAGTGGCAGGGATGGAATGGAATTGTCGATCTGCACAGTCAAACCTGCACATGGAGATTGGAAGAGAACAGTGAATGAATACTGAAGGAGAGCAACAACAACCATGAAACAAACCTTAAACTCTCCCCATGTTTCCTAATGGTTAGAGCTTCTCTTTCATTAATTTTACTCTTCATGTCTAAAAACACAATTTGCTCTCCTTCTTATGATAACCTATCTTTCAAGTCTTGTTGCCAAGAACTAATACTGTAATTTTAATCACAAGTATCATCTTAGTCAAAGTAGCTGAAAACCAAATAACACTAGAGAAAATTTTCAAATAATTAAATGTAAATCTAAGAGACTTTTATTTTTTTTTAATATATGAAATTTATTGTCAAATTGGTTTCCATACAACACCCAGTGCTCATCCCAAAAGGTGCCCTCCTCAATACCCATCACCCACCCTCCCCTCCCTCCCACCCCCCATCAACCCTCAGTTTGTTCTCAGTTTTTAACAGTCTCTAAGAGACTTTTAAAGGATGGTCTAATTTTTGCTAAGGTAAATTCATTACAGAGAGTGAATAAACATTATGTGGATATTTTAAAACCACAGAGTTTAAATATCATTATTAATATACATGATTAACAACATCCATAGCAATGCTGATTTAATCCTCTCTGTATAAATACCTTTACAAACTCTTCTGCTAAAAACCAGAGAGTGAGTTAGGGAAATAGTTCTGTGGCTAAAGCTTTTATATTTTATTCACATATACCATTAACTTATTTTATGTGTTTTAATGTTTGTTTATTTTTGAGAGAAAGTGCATGAGTAGGGGATGGGCAGAGAGAGGAGGGGACAGAGGATCCTAAATGGCTCTGAGCTGACAGCTGTCAGGGACTCGAACCCATGAACTGTGGGATCATGACCTGAGCCAAAGTCGGACGCTCAACCAACTGAGCCACCCAGGTGCCGCTAACTTTATTTTTAAGTTCCATCACAGGCCTACAGTAGTTGAAACAAGCTCAAGTAGTCATGTTGCAATTTTATTATACTTTCTCTATTCACAAAAAGCATCTTCTGTTTCATCTCCTTTGATATTATCTTCCTGGATTTACTTAGTAATGACTTACTGACACTGATGACTAATTTGACACTTTTTATTCCTACCAATCTTGTTTTGAGGTGGAGGTGAACTTGGCAGAACTCTGAATTTAATTATGGCTAATGATTGGGTCATCAATAACGTCTAACGATGGTGCATCCAAATTCAAGGAAATATAGTTTCAATGGTAGAAATTTTTGTTTGGGTGGGGGAGAACAGCTTTACTGATATAAAATTTACATATAATTCACAATTCAGTGGTTTTCAGTATATTAATGAGTTGGGCTATAATCACCACAATTTTAGAATATTTTCATCACTCCCAAAAGAAACCCTGGATCTATTAACAATCACTCTCCATTCACCCTATCTCCATTCCCTGGCAACTACTAATCTACTTTCTGTCTCTATGGATTTGCCTATTTGGGACATCTCATGTAAGTCATACGACATATGACTTTTTCTGTCTGGCTTATTTCATTTAGCATATTGTTTTCAAGGTTCATCCATGTCGCAGCATGTATCAATCTTTCATTCCTTTTACCTACTTGTGGCCAAATAATATTCCATTGTATGGATATATCACATTTTATTTATTCCTTTATCAGCTGATAGACTGTTTCTAGTTTTTGGCTATTACAAATAATGCTGCTATGTACGTTTGTATACAAGTTTCTGTGTGAATATTCTGTCTTCAAGTATTTTGGCTATATAGCTAGGGATGAACTACTAGGCCATATGATAATGCTGTATTTAACCCTTTGAAGAACTGTCAGACTGTTTTCCACAGAGTTTGCATCATCTTACATTTCCAACACAGGCAGTATATAAGGGTTCCAATTTCTCAAAATGCTCATCAACACTAGGTATTATCTGTCTTTTTTATTATAGCCATCACTATAGGTCTGGAGACGTATCTCAATTTGGTTTTGATTTGGATTTTCCTGATGACTAATGATATTGAGCATGTTTTCATATGTTTCTTGGACATTTGTATATCTTCCTTGGAGAAATGTCCATTCAGATCCTTTGTTCAGTTTTTAATTGGGTCATTTGTCTGTTTCTTATTGCATTGTACACTTCTAGATACAAGTCCCTTATCAGATACACAATCTACAAATATTTTCTCGCCCTGAATGTGTTGTCCTTTTCCTTTCTTGATGGTGTCTTTTGAAGCACAGAATCTATTTTTGAAGCTTTGTAATAAAATTATTTGATAAAGTCACTAAGAGCTGAAAAGACCCACTTACACTTTAATGTGGGGAAAATTACCTGCTATCATGGTAAATGTAACATTTGGAGATGGTTAATATGATATTGGGGACAGAATCTCTTCTTGAAAGCCAAGGTTTATTGTACAAAAATAGGAGTAAAAGTTAATTTTGAGAGATAAAACTGTAAGCAAAGAAAGTAGAATAGGCAATGCTTAAATAGCTTGATTGGGTGGGTAGGAAAGGCAAAATAGTAATGCTAAAGAATAAGGCAACATGGAGACAAAATGTGAATAAACAGGGAGCTACCCAGAGGATACTTTGGAAAAACCAAGGATTCATGAAGAAGCCTGTTTCTTTAGAATTATTAGGAAAGTGTGAAACATAGTAAGTTATAATTCTGACAGGTAATATAATACAATGGCATTACAAACCTGTGTCAGTTATTGCTAATAATGTAATCCTTGTGATTAATAAGCATTTTAAAGAGAAATACATAAGCATTGGTTAGGTTTGAATTCCTGGCAGATATCTTGGATCTAGGTTGAAATCAGTTTAAACTCTAAATCTCTGGTAGGTTCCTAAAACCAGTAAGAATCACAAAGGTACACTAGATAACAGTAAAAAGGAATTCTCCTTAAAGGTTATTTATGTAAGTCAATTGGACTAATCCATTCTCAAACTAGTTTGGCTATTTTCATCTAGAGGCTATGAAATGAATCAAAACCTAATACCAGAGAATAAAAAAAGATAAGGCTCTGTTATATAGTACATGACACGAAGGCAAAGAATTTTCAACACTAACATGCAGTCTCAAGAAAACAGCTTATGTATCCAAAACATACCTTCCACTCTGAAGCTGGATATGAAGGGTGGTGAATGGTTCTGTGCGAATAAGATAGTGCATAACCCCAGCAGAATTTGAATAGTGAGTACCATAATGAAATTTATCAATAGTTCCCATAGGATCCTCAAAATTTTCATATCTAAAAAAATAAACTAAAGTTTTGTAACCACAACAGTAAAATTACATTAGGAGGACATTAAGGTTGTATTGCATTGTTAGAAACATAGTTTTTAAGAAGTCCTTATTAATATTATTCATTATGTATGTATTCATATCATCACACCATGTTAATAAATAAAAAAATTTTATCCATTGATACTTCTTTCTGAACATAGTATCACTAATAACTGGATTCTGAAACAGTCTCATACGATAATACAATTTACTATAGATAGATCAGAAAACACACACACACACACACACACACACACACACACAAAGGGGCGCCTCGGTGGCTTAGTTGGTTGAGCATACAACTTCGGCTCAGATCATGATCTCACCATTTATGGGTTCAAGCCCTGAGCCAGGCTCTGTCCTGACAGCTCAGAGCCTGGAGTGTGCTTTGGATTCTGTGTCTCCCTCTCACTCTCTGCCCCTCCCCCACATGTGCTGTCTCTCTCTCTCTCAAAAATAAACATTAAAAAAAGTTAAAAAAAAAAAAAAAAGACAGAAAGAAAACACAGAGAACCAAAAAAGGAGAAACTTAAAATCAACCAGAGATAACATTAACATTAAAAAAAAATATTAATTTATTTTGAGAGAGAGTAGGAATGCATGCAAAAGTTGAGGAGGGGGCAGAGAGAGAGAGGGAGAGAGAGAATCCCAAGTAGGCTCCTTGCTGGCAGGGGTCAATTCCACAAACTGTGAGATTGTGACTTGAGCAGAAATCAAGAGTCAGATGCTTAACCAACTGAGCCACCCATGTCCCCCCAACATTAACATTTTGATGAATATTTGCCACCCTTAATGTGTAAGTTAATACACAAATATATTTCAGTATAAAAGTGCTA
Source organism: Lynx canadensis (assembly GCF_007474595.2). NCBI lineage: Eukaryota > Metazoa > Chordata > Mammalia > Carnivora > Felidae > Lynx > Lynx canadensis. The sequence goes on along the minus strand of NC_044310.1, from coordinate 188,700,200 downwards.
TACATAATATATTGTTCATAACCTAGGCTTTCATTTTCTATTTATGTCTTTCCAAATAACTGAATAATCTATTTTAATAGGCACGTGGTATTTATAACAGTGACATATATGAATGTATGACAATTTAACTATTTCTTTACTTTTAGATATTAAGGACTGTTTCTATTTTTCTGCTGTTGTAAGCAATGTGATAATGAGACATCCCTTTGTGGCCAAGGTAATGAAAGAAAAATATGGAGGATCAGTCAAGAATTGTGAAAATGAATGCTTAACAATTAAAGGTAAGAGAAGAAGGTAGGAAAGAAAGGAAGATTATGGGTAGGAAGATGACCTAACCCAGAAAATAAACAAAGGATATATATAGTGATTCTGTAAGCACTACCAGTGTGTAATCGTTTCTGAATGGTGGTTTGAATAGTAACATCTGAATTAGTGGGTATAAAATCTGAGTAAGAATGAAGTTTTTTAGAGGAAATAAACATTAAACTTTCAAACCAAAATAGTAATTAATTCATCAAGCTGAGGCCAATTTCCTGTTACACAGTAATCAATATTCAAGGGAATAAAAGTTTTCAGGTCAAAGTCATCTGTACCAGTGCAAAAACATATACCACTGAAATGTATTTAATTAAATTAATTAATTAATTAATTAATTAATTTTTAAAGTAGGCTTCATGCCCAGCAAGGAGCGCAATGTGGGGCTTGAACTCACAACCCTGATTATCAAGACCTGAACTGAGATCAAACGTCAAACACTTAACTGACTGAGCCACCCAGATGCCCCAACTGTTGAAATTTAAAACAATTATTTCCTTTTGAACAGTGTTAAAAAACAAACAAATAAACCTTGTTCTTTTGTTATTGTCAGAAAATCTTTGAGGTAACACATGGCAGAATTCTACTAGTATATCAGATCAAATATTAAACACTGCAAAAAGTCCTAAGGTAGATTTGCAAATAAAAGAAAAAAAATGTACAATCTACTCTCAAATAAACCTATTTTGCTTGCAAAACAGTTTTTGCCCTTATTATTAGAAGTCATAACTGACAAGTCATCCACAATTTCACGTGGAGAAAAAGGGAAATTAAAATCAGACTATTCTTTCACTTGTCAGCAACTTGCTTTGAAAAAAAAACGTGAGACATTTACAGGGTCAATTGTAAACATACAGAATTATAAAAATTCCTTTCCTAATTAAAATAGTAACTTTCTACACATTTCACTATTCTTTATTCACATCATTTGTAAATAATAGTGTTAATTTTGTATCTACAAAAATGTTATATTAAGTGGGTATTTTTTTGCTGGATTTTTAAAAAAGTTTAATTATTTTGAGACAGAGAGAAGAGAGAGAACACATAGGAGCGGCAGAGAGAGACGAGGGGAGAGATACAGAGAATCCTAAGCCATGGGGCTCAAACCCACAAACCACGAGATCATGACCCGAGCCAAAGTCAAGAATCAGTTGCTCAACCAACTGTGCCACCCAGGTGCCCCTTAAGTGTGTGTTTTTGCATGTTAGAGAATTATTAAGTCTAAAATACCTGGGAAGAAAAATTATCTTTCGGCACATACATGACAAGGTGAAAGAAATTCTAAACAATATCAACTTAAATTTGGCAAAAAAGGTAAACAAACAGCCTATATATATTTAAGATACTTGAGGGACAAGAGATATATTTTCAAAAAAACATCATGAAGGGATTATCAGACTCTGATTATCAAAAGTAGTTGTGCATTTAAAAAAAGTAACACTTGATTGGCCATAAGAGAAATCAATACAAATTCAAAAACACCATAAAAAATGATGGGTATCTTTTTTTTTTGACAGAGAGAGACAAAGGGAGGGCAAGGGAGACAGAAAATCTTAAGTAGACTCCACGCCCAGTGCGTGGCTCCACGCAGGGCTCGATCTCATGATTCATGACCTGAACCAAAATCAAGAGTTGGATGCTTAACCAGCTGAGCCACCCAGGTGCACGTGATGGGTGTCTTTCAAAAGGGATAAAAGACACTTACTTTTCTCGCATGGCTTTGGCATTTTTATCATTAACTACTCCAATTGGTTTGGAAAGATCTCGAAATACAGATGGATTATTAAGGTCCAACTCTTCCGAAGTATAATCTTGTAAAATCCAGGGAAACTAAAAGAGCCACAATTTACAATTCAGACATTCCTTACCAGAGAAGCTACTATCCCCATATATAATATCAAATGCTTATTTAAGACAAAAAGGGATAGTCTTTAGAAATATTTTCCTTGTTGCAAATGTTTATTCAGCTTCAGTTCCATAACCAGAAGCATTACTTCCTATAATTCCACTGGAATATTTTTAGTGAAGTGAAAAAAAAGCTTTAATTATTTAATTATTCTTTGTGTTTATAATCTTTCTGAAAATAGCAAGGGAGAAAATATACACAAAGGCAAAAACAGTTTTTATGTTTTGAAAGATGAAAAATAACCATAATACACACATACATTTCTATGTATTATAGAACTGAAAGGCTATTCCATATGTATGAGATTTCTATAAAACTTACCACTGGATACTGTGCAAGGTCATTATATGTTCGTCCTGCCATTGTATTTATTTGAATGAGGTAGTCAAAATTTGTTATCTCTCTGTTCACCCATTTCTAGACAGCACAAAAAAAGAACAAAATCAAAATTAATCTATATCTCTTCGAAGTTTGTATTACTGATAGTACTAAGGTAATCTTTTTTTTTTTAATGTTTATTTATTTTTAAGAGAGAGAGAGACAGAATCCGAAGCAGGCTCCAGACTCTGACCCGTCAGCACAGAGCCTGATGCAGGGCTTGAACCCACAAACCGTGAGATCATGACCTGAGCCCAAGTTGGGACACTTAACCAAACAAGCGACCGAGGCACCCACTAACAGAATCTTTTGTTCCTATTATCTTGGTGTCTTTCTCATAAAAGGAATGGGGATTTTAAAAAAGTTTAACAAGGAAATAAAATCAATATATTTTTTCCTAAATTTACTTCCTTTTAAAAATCAGTCTTCAGAAAAGGTACAGAAAATTAAACATAAATCTTTTATTATAGTCAAACTTCATAAGAACTAAGTCTTTTTTTGAATTAAATTATTTTATTTAAATACCTTTAAAAGATCAATTTTTGAAGGATTGTCCAACATTGAAAATTTTGTTACAGGGGCGCAAGAGTGGCTCAGTCAGTTAAGCATCTGACGCTTGGTTTCCATGCAGGTCATGATCTCACAGTTTCATGAGTTTGGGCCCTGTGTCAGGCATCATGGAGTCTGCTTAGGATTCTCTCTCTCTCCCCCACTTCTCTCTGCCCCTCCCCCACTCGTGCTGTCTCTGTTTCTCTCAAAATAAATAAATAAATTTTTTTAAAAAGAAAATTTTGTTATAAATTGAAATTTTCATAAGTGCACATATTTAAAAAAAGCATCTTAATGTACTAAAATGATCTACAAATTTTAAATAAATTTCATGTTAACTATCCTCAGAGAACTGTCTTGCCAGAGTAACAGCAGATCAGAATTTGCTACATTAGATACAAATTTTCTAAAGAAAATCATAATCACTGTTTTCTTTAATCACTTCATTGTACCTAACCTGTTAATTACACGGTATGGGTATTCTCAAGAATTTTGTTGACAGATTAACATTCACCTTTAAGTTTACTAAGTGCCTTAAGCAAAAGATACACTCATGGGAAATGGTGAGAAATGAATGTATATATATAGAGAGATTTTACAGAAAGCCCAATTATAATTATTCTTGAGTGCTAACCTGAGAAATACTCTAATGAATAAAGTTTATTCCAAAAAAAACAGGAAATGTACTCCACTAAATAAAGCTTATTCCATAAGCAACAAGAAGGGATTGATGATAGCTTTTGAACAAGAGCCACATTTAAGATTAAGACTAATGCATATGTAAGAGAAAGGAAAGAGCCAGGAGGCAGAGACCTGAGTTAGGAGACTACTGATAGTCCTGGAGAGCAAAAAACAATGGCCTTTCCTTGGTTTTTGGTAGCAGAAACGTAAGAGAGATGTTGGAATATAGGTGGGGATAAAAAACAGCATTAATTAGCTTTGGCAGATAGAAGAATTGGTCATTTTTTGCCTTTTTTTTTGCCATAGTGTCTTTTGTATTTTCCCACTTTTTATTTACTTCATGTATGGATAACTTCTATTATTAGGAAAAAAACCCAGCAAATTCACCTGCTATATTTTTAAAAGATAAAATTATTAGAAGAATTCGTAAGATATGCCTGGGAACCAAATGATATGGGAGCTGGAGGACAGGGTACTATGCATTAGTGAAACAGGAAGATTCAAAGATAATTCAAAACATCAATTTGAATGGAAGAATGGTTATAATAATCAAAATAAAATAATCAGAAGAGAAAGTTTTACGTTTAAGCAAAAGCCTGAGATATAAAATGAACATAAAAATAGTGACTGTTAGGGGCGCCTGGGTGGCTCAGTCCAGTTAAGTGGGTCAGGAGACTCCTGAACCATGAAATCAAGCCCCATGTTGGACTCAGGGCTGACAGTGTAGAGCCTGCTTGAGATTCTCTCTCTCCCTCTCTCTGCGCCTCCCCTGCTAATGTGCATTCTCTCTCTCTCTCTCAAAATAAATAAAATAAACATAAAAAAAAAAGTGACTGTTGAAATTTCCTACCTGTGTCAATCCTGATGCTTTGAACAATTCCTGTGGTGATCTGGTTCCGTAACTATTTGGAGAATGAAGTGACAATAGTCTGCTATATACTTTGTTTCTAACCTAAAAAACACAAACAAACAGCATTTTATAGTTTAAAAATTGATCAAAACAAACTGCGATTATGGTTTTTGTAATTGCTTTACTGAGATACAATTCACATGTCACAAAATCTACCCTTTGAAGTATGTAATTCAATGGGTCTTTTTGTATATTCACAGAGCTGTGCAACCACAAACATGATCTAACTCTGGAACATTTTTATCATCCTCAAAAGAAACTCCACACTCACTAGCCATCACCCCCCACCCAGTTCCCACTCCCTCTCATCCCCCGACAATTGCTAACCTACTTTCTGCCTCTACAGATTTGCCTATTCTGGACAGTTCTCATAGAGGATTATGGTTTTAACTTCTCTACTATACTAGATTTGGTGAAGTCAGGCCATATAAATTTTGAAAAGGTTACAGTGTATACTGGAAGGATCACCAGACACTAAATCATAAAACTAGCTCAAGTCCAGTTCAAATTTAGTTTTGTTATTTACTTATCATACTGGCAAATCATTAATTTACTGAGTCTCATTTGTCTCTATCCTTACAGTTTTCTGAATTTTTCAGGGCTACCCAAATGTAAAGTAATAAAATTCATCTTTGAACTTCAGTTTCCTCATCTATAAAAAAAAAGGAATAATGGAATTTGCCATATCTAATCTGAAGGTTGTTATGAAGATTAGATACTGCATATAAATGTGCTTTAAAAACTCTAAAGTTAGAAGCACCTGGGTGGCTTGGTTGGTTGAGCGTCCGATTCTTGATCTTGGCTCAGGTCATGATCTCACAGGTTTGTGGGATTGGAGCCCCATGTCAGGCTCTGTGCTGATAGTATAGTGCCTGCTTGGGATTCTCTCTTTCCGTGTCTCTCTGCCCCTCCCCTGCACACTCTCCCCTTCCTCTCTCTGTCCCTTCCCCATTCTCTCTCTTTCTCTCAAAGTAAATAAATAAACTTAAAAAAATAAAAAACCTCTAAAAGTGCCTGGGTGGCTCAGTCGGTTAAGCATCAGACTTCAGCTCAGGTCATGATCTCATGGTCTGTGAGTTTGAGCCCAACATCAGGCTCCACACACTGACTGTGGAGCCTGATTGGGAATTCTCTCTCTTCTCTCTCTCTGACCCTCCCCAGCTCACACTCGTGCTCTTGGTCTCTCAAAATAAATAAATAAACATTAAAAAAAAAAAAACACCAAAAAAATAGTAAAACCTCTAAAGTTATACAAAAGGACAGTATTCAACAAGAACATGCTTGGTTTGACACACCTTCCTAAAAACATAAGCTTTGTATATTCCTATGGAGAAAATTTATTTTTAACAGTAAAAAAGTATTATTTTATAAAAATACAAAATGCCTTTAAACATCTGAATAAAATCATCTACAAGTAAACCTGGATCCCACAAATGAACAGAAACTTAGTTACTGACTACAGCAAAACTGAATTGAACATTCAAGGAATTTATCAGGAAAGACGCCTGTGAGAGAAAATGGAAAGAAAGCTAGGCAAGATCAAGAGTTGTCAGACAGTGATAGAAGTGTGACTCCATCACTGTGAAAAAAAGAGGGAAGGAAGGTTGGGAGTAAGAATCCTAAGTAATATGCTGAAGACACACAGCTATTGGCAGAGCTAGTACCTGGACCTAGACAATCTGGCTTCAGTGGTAATCACTTAACCACTTACACTATTCAAGAATATACTCCACTCCTGGGGCGCCTGGGTGGCTGAGTCCATAAGCATCTGACTTCAGCTTAGGTTGTGATCTTGCAGTTCATGGGTTTGAGCCCCATATTGGGTTCTATGCTGACAGCTCAGAGCCTGGAGTCTGCTTTGGATTCTGTGTCTCTCTTTCTCTGTCCCTCCCCAGCTTGTATTCTCTCTCAAAAATAAATAAATTAACTTTTGGGGGAAAAAAAAGAATATACTCTACTCCTGGAAAAAATACCTGCCCCATTATTATTTAACTGAACCCAACCCAATTTCATCAATTTGTCAAATAGTATCTATTGATATTATTTCACAACTGGATACTGTGAGGCACTTATTGGCTGACACTCAATATTCTACTGATTTATCTACTCATAAATAAACACTGAAAACAAGCAACCTAAAAATACTCAAACATAAATCCCAACAAAAATTCATATACTACTTAGCCCCTAAGGCAGAGATTTTTTTCCTCTAATATTTTGACTTTACAAATGAGTCCAAAGTTTTACACAGCTCACTAGGTGGAAAATTATTTCAAGCTAATACTTGGAGGCTTCCAGAAAGGCAGCATCTTACATACCTCCTTTTTGAAATTGAGAAAGTAGTTGGATTGGTCAACATGAAAAATCTCAAGGGCGGACCTCCTTAAATTGTAACGCCGCAGGTGAATCTCTCGAATCTGAGAATGAGGCCACTTGAAATCAAAGCCTACTCCTGAAAACAGAAGAAATCTTGTGACCAGAGTACCATATGAAGTTACTTGTATTATGCAGAAGATATCTCCTAGCTCCTAACAAAAGTAGCACTTAGGGAAAAGGAATTACATTTATTTCATAAAAACCATTTGATAAATTTAGTGGATGTTTAGATGGTTTCTTTTAAAAGTATTTTTAAATTCTATAGCTATTCTATTTTCTTCTCATGAAAACAGAATAATCCTGATCATTACATCTCAAAAACATTTTTCCTTTTCTCTTTATGTTGGCATTTTAGATTTAAATATTGTTTAATTTTCAGATAATGAATTATGTGAAAAGCTGATAGAAATAAATGTGCAAATAAAATTAAGACTGCATTTTATAACACAAGTTTACAGCAATCCCTCTTACCAAATCTTTAAAAAACATTAAAAAAGCATTCCCTCCAATACATTGTTGAAATTTAATTCCATATTGACTTTCCATTTCTCCTCTTACATAATAGACCACAATCCCACAATCCTATGTCACTGTTTTCTTCTCATTAATGATTAATAAGCTGGATACTTAACTATTGAACAACAGAAATTATTCCCCCAGAACTCCTCACCATCTTCTTTTTCAATGCTGCAATCATAGAAGTAAATGTGTTGAGTAGTAATTTCTAATCTGCCAGGAATTACGTCAATTATTGTAATGAGCTCACAGTCTTCTGACAACACCAATTTTTCTTTTTGATCCTGTTCTTCTTTTTCATCACTGTAAAAACAAAAATCAACCAAACAAAAACCATCCAACGTATTCTGTGTAAATGGAAAAGAATATCAAGAAAGAGTATTTGAATTACCTATAAAAATATTCCACTGAATATTAAACTAATTAAATACTGTCCAAAATGTTATTTCCCAATAACTCAGTTAAAAAAAAACAAAGTTTTGTATTTTAATTGTATGTGGCCCATTAAAACAAAATATAGTGAATCTTTAAGACTACTGGCAGAGGACAGTTCGAACATACAGCAATACTAGTCATGTCATTTTAGTTATATTTGCGAGAGATGAGTTGACCTAGGGAAATATGAATCTGTGAATAAAGGAATGCATCATTAGTGATGTTTTATGAATAATTATCAGAAGCACTAATTATGACTGATTCTTAAACTGTAAAATGAGACTTTTCAAGAGCAACTAAATCTAGAGCAACAATATCATCATAATGTCTCTACAATGGAACTGGAGATAATACAAAGGGCTACTATAGCAATACCTTACTTAAAATAAAGTCATCTTGTATTAAGAGGACTGTTATCTTCTCCAATAAAAATAAGTTATAACAGTAATTACAACATAATTATATAATTTATAATTAAATAGAATTATAAATAACAAACTATAATTTATAAATTATAAATCTTCAGAAATTATTAAAATTATATTAACAAAAATCTTATTTATGCCAATGAAGATTACTACTGAACCAGGTCAATTTGTAACATTAAAGTAAGTTCCAAAGAAATGCTTGCCATGTGTAGTTTATAATCTAAAAAAAAAAGTGATGTCCAGAATAAATTATGTATTTGGGTCTTGAGTACTCATTTTTTTTTTTTTTTTTTTTTTTTGGGACAGAGAGAGACAGAGCATGAACGGGGGAGGGGCAGAGAGAGAGGGAGACACAGAATCGGAAACAGGCTTCAGGCTCCGAGCCATCAGCCCAGAGCCGGACGCCGGGCTCGAACTCGCGGACCGCGAGATCGTGACCTGGCTGAAGTCGGACGCTTAACCGACTGCGCCACCCAGGCGCCCCTTGAGTACTCATTTTTGGCCGAGGCTTTACAAACATAGAAAGTAAAAGTCAGGGCACATGTGTAAATCATGAAATTTGAACACGTTCCCTAAGGCACACACACAGATCTACTGGCAAAGAATGGCAGTCTTCTGGAACAAGGGATTTAAATACTAATTATTGCCTGACCACTAACCTATACTAACTTTTTACAAAGGGCCAGACTTTTTTTAAAAACAGGCTTTTTCAGGTCACGATCTCGCGGTCCGTGAGTTCGAGCCCCGCGTCGGGCTCTGGGCGGATGGCTCGGAGCCCGGAGCCTGTTTCCGGTTCTGTGTCTCCCTCTCTCTCTGGCCCTCCCCCGTTCATGCTCTGTCCCTCTCTCTGTCCCAAAAATAAATAAACGTTGAAAAAAAAAAAATTAAAAAAAAAAATAAATAAAAAATAAAAAATAAAAACAGGCTTTTTGTTTAAAAACAAAACAAAGTAAGGGCACCTGAATGGTTCAGTCAGTTAAGCATCCAACTCCTGATTTCAGCTCAGGTCATGATCTCACAGTTTCTGGGATTGAGCCCATGTCAGGTTCTGCACTGATGGCGTGGAGCCTGCTTGGGATTCTCTCTCTGCCCCTCCCCTGCTTGTGCTCCCTCTCTGTCAACATAAATAAACTTAAAAAAATAAAAATAAATTAAAAAAACAAAACGAGTAAAACAAAAACCCAATGAGTACAGACATCACTGGCAACACAGAGCAGGTAAGACATACACCACAAAATTAATCCAGGAAAGTCACTAAGCAAAAATACCACCATAATAACCATCATCAAAGAAGGGGATCAGAAACCAGAGTGGTTACAATTTATTATCTAAAATGCAAAGAAGAAGTAAATTATGAGCCATAAAGAAAAACACAGTAAAAAGAAACTGTCTTTGGGGAACTTCAGATGTTCACATTAGCAGACAAAAACATCAAAGTAGCTATGGTAAATACATTAAAAGAACTACAGGAAACTATGTTTAAAGAACTAAAGTGCATTCATTATGGCAACAAAGCCTAGTCAAATAGAGACTGTCAATTAAGAGACAGAAATTACATAATCTTTAAAAAGGGAACCACATGGAAAACTGTGGAATCAAAAAGCATAATAACTAAATGAAAATTTTACCAGGACTCAATAGCATTTAAAAAATTTTTTTTAGTGTTTATTTGTTTTTGAGAGACAGAGGGAGACAGAGCACAAGCAGGGGAGTAGGCGGAGAGAGAGGGAGACACAGAATCCAAAGCAGGCTCCAGGCTCTGAACTGTTAGCACAGAGCCCGAAGCGAGGCTCGAACCCACGAACTGGGAGATCATGACCTGAGCTGAAGTCGGATGCTTAACCGACTGAGCCACCCAGGCCAGGCACCCCTCAATAGCATATTTGAACTTGCCTCTCAATAGCATATTTGAACTTGCAGAGGAAAGAAGCAGGACTCTTGAAGACAGTTCAAAAGAAACTGTCCAACCTGAAGAACACAAAGGAAAAAAGAAGCAGGATGAAAAAACCTCAGAGGGTTACCATCATGGGAAACAACAGATGTGTAAAAGGACTCCCAGAAAGGACAGAGAAAAAGAGCCAAACATACATATTTGAAGAAATAATGCCTGAGAACTTCCCAAATAAAAAAAAAATAATAATTCACACATCCAGGAAGATTCTATGAATATCCAAAGATATCCACACATGGACATAAAGCCAAGGTGCTGAAAGCCACGTACAAAAACCACCACAATACAGGATGCTAAAATGTAGTGGGATGACATATTCAAAATGCTGAAAAGAAAAGAAGAGAAAAGAAAAGAAAAGAAAAGAAAACAAAAGAGAGAAAAAAGAAAAGAAAAAACACCTGTCCACTAAGAACTGTATATCCAACAAAATCATCCTTTAAAAAAGAAAGCAATGGTCCTCAGGCAATGGATAATCACATGCAGAAGAATGAATATGGACTCCTACATCATACCACATACAAAAATTAACTGAAAATGGATCAAAGACCTAATGTAGGAGATAAAATATAAAACTCTTAGGGGAAAAAAAGATAAATGGGACCTCAAAATTTTAAATTTTTGTCCAACAAAATGAAGGAAAACACATTCAATGGGAGAACATTTTTGCAAATCATGTATCTGTTAAGGCATTTGTATCTAGAATAAAGAACCACTATAACTTAATAACTAAAAGACAACCCAATTAAAAAAAATGAGCAAAGGATTTACATAAATATTTCTCCAAAAAAGATATATAAATAGTAAACAAATCCATGAAAAGATGCTCAGCTTCATTAGTCATTAGGAAAATGCAAATTAAAATCACAAGGTATCATTCCAAATCTTATAGAATAGTATAATAAATAAACACACAAAATGTCAAAAATTGGGGTAGATGTGGAGAAATCTGAACCCCTATATGTCACTTGGGGGAATGTTAAATGGTGTAGTCAGTATGAAAACAATTTTACAATTCCTCAAAAGGTTGTACATAGATTTACCATATAACTAACAAATCCATTACTAGGTATATACCCAATATAATTAAAAACATATGTCGGGGGCGCCTGGGTGGCGCAGTCGGTTAAGCGTCCGACTTCAGCCAGGTCACGATCTTGCGGTCCGTGAGTTCGAGCCCCGCGTCGGGCTCTGGGCTGACGGCTCAGAGCCTGGAGCCTGTTTCTGATTCTGTGTCTCCCTCTCTCTGCCCCTCCCCCGTTCATGCTCTGTCTCTCTCTGTCCCAAAAATAAATAAACGTTGAAAAAAAAAAAAATTTAAAAACATATGTCGACACAAAGTTCTGTACATGAATATTCATGGAAGTATAAATTACAAAAACCAAAAAGTAGAAACAACTGTCTGTTCATCAACTGATGAATGGATAAACAAAGGTGGTATATCCATATGATGGAATATTATTCAACCATAAAATGGAATGAAGTCAAGTTACATGCTACTCCATGAATGAACCTTGGACACATTATACTGAATGAAATAAGCTAGACATAAAAGGCCACATATTGTAAGAAACAAATGAAATGTCAAAAACAGACAAAGCCAATAGAGACAGAAAGCAGATGAGTGATTTCCAGGGGATGTAGGAAGGGGAAAATTGGGAGTGTCTACTAAAAAAGTACAAGATTTCCTTTCAGAGTGATGAAAATGTTCTGTAATTAGACTTGTGAACATACTAAAACCTATGGAATGTTACACTTTAAAAGAGTAAATTTTATATTATATGAATCTCAATTTTCAAAAGATATATAACTAAAATTTTGTTAAAAAGTAGCCAAAAATGAAGGCAAAAATAAAGACTACCACAAATAACAAAGCCTGAGAGAATCTGTGGTCAGACATTCCTCACATGAAAATAAAAGAAGTCCTTCAGGCTAGAAGATGAAGACACCAGATGGAAATTTGAATGTGCACAAATAAACAAAGTATATAAGTATGGTAATTATGCAGGCAAATAAAAAATACAGTTATATAGTTTTCTCTATTCTTCCCTTGACTGATTTAGACAAGTGCATACAATAGTAACTACAAAATTGTATTGTTGGCCTTAAAACACATGCAAGTCTGTATTTATGATAATTAATACAAAGGAGAGATAAGGAAACCAATATCTTTTATGTTTGGGAAAATTTTCTACTACAAATTCAAAATTTTTAAATGTATCTAAGGCTATTCATTTTAAATTTTCTTCTTGAGGGAGGTTTGCTAATTTGTATCTTTCAAGAAATTTGTCCATTTAAGTTGTCAAAATTTATTGGTAAAGTTGTATTTAGTATTTCTTTTTAATCATTTTAATATTTTTAGTGTTCTCTCCTTTTTTAATTCCCAATATTGATAATTTATGTGGCCTTTCTTTCTTTCCTGACCAGTCTGGCAAGGAGTTTATGTTTTGTTAGCTCTTTTTTTATTTTTTTAATAACTAGCTTTTGTCTTCTTTGGTCTTTTTCCTTTTCCAATTTTCTTTTCATGACTTCTGCTTTCATCTTTATAATTTCTTCCTTCTGCTTAAGAGTTTATATTTTATTCTGTACTTTCTATCTAAACTTTAACTATCTAAACATTCTATCTAAGCTTTAACTGTATCCCACAAATTTGATAGGTTATGTTTTCATTATCATTCAGCTAAAAATATTTTCTAATTTCAAGGTCCAGCTCAAAGTTATCTCAGTTCTAAAAAGCATGCCTCAATAATGTCAGTTAATACTGATAGACTATTCACAACTGATACAGCAGTAACTGATGGATCCTGCAAATACAGTTGACTCTTAAACAATACAGGGGTTAGTGGCACTGAAGCTGGTGTAAAAATCTACAAATAAAATTGACTCCCTAAAAATTTAACTAACAGCCTACTGTTGACCAGTAGCTGTTACCAACCAATAATATACACAGTTGATGAATAAATCTTTTGTATATCTTATATACTGTATTCTTACAATAAAGTAAGCTAGAAAAAAGAAAAAGGTTTTAAGAAAATCATTAGGAAGATATAATACATTTACAGTACTATATTGTTTTTATTGACAAAAATCATATATAAGTGGATCCATGCAGTTTAAACCTTTATTGTTCAAGGGTCACTGTACTTAGTATTTTAAGCAAATACCTTCCATGATTTTAAAATCCCGTTTTTCAGAACAAAATTTTTTAATGTTTATTAAAATACAACAATATAATGTTTATATTGAGACACACACACACACACACACACACACACACACACACACACACAGAATCCTAAGCAGGCTCCACACTGTCAGCGCACAGCCCTGTGCAGGGCTCAATCCCACGAACCTTGAGATCATGACCTGAACCAAAATCAAGAGCCAGATGCTCAACTGACTGAGCCACCCACGCTCCCCCAAAACAAAATAATGTTTACTCCTTTCAAATACTTATACATACATATTTACTCTGGCTGTTATGTCTTCTTCAGGAAGGTCTAATTTATCCTCTTCCATATTGCTAACTTTTACTTGTTTCACTACTTCCAAAAGCAATGAATCACTAGAAGGCTGTGAGTGTTGGATACCTGTCGAAAATAAATACAAAATATCTATTAAACACAAAGTAAAAAATAATCCTATTATAGTCCTGTAACTTCTGGCTATTAATTACATAATAATATATATATATATATATATATATATATATATATATACATATATACATATATATATATATATATTAAGTAAAGGAAGAGAGTAAGGGAATTGGGTGAAGGTACTCAAAAGGTCTAAACTTCCAATTACAAATAAGTATTGGGGACATAATGTGCAATGATGACTATAGTCAACAATGCTATATGGTATACTTGCTACAAGAGCAGATCCTAAAAGTTCTCATCATAAGGAAAAAATTTTTGTTAACTACACGACATGATGGGTGTTAACTAAACATTACGGTAATTATTTTGTAATATGCACATATCTCAAGTCATTATGTTCTAGATCTTACATAGTATTGTATGTTAATTATATTTATAAAACTGGAAAAAAACCTTGGGAGGTAAAGTTTTCTAAGATAGAAAAGATATTTACTACAGAAAAGTTTTTAATACATGATTTAGAGTAATCTGGGTTGTTTGTGATTTTTAAAAACTACTACATGTATAAAAAAAGGAATAAATGTTTTTAAAATATGTCTATAATTTTTTTATTATTTATGTTTGTTTATTTTGAGGGTGAGACAGACAGGGTGTAAGAGGGAAAGGGGCAGAGACAGAGGAAGACACAGAATCTGAAGCAGGCTCTAGGCTCTGAGCTGTCAGCACAGAGCCCATGAGGGGCTTGAACTCACGGACCGTGACATCATGATCTGAGGTGAAGGTGGATGCCCAACCAACTGAGCCAGCCACCCAGGTGCCTCTGTCCTTTATTTTTAATGATGGTATTATTTATGTTTCAAAATGGGTCAACTCATCTCTTTAATTCATTTAATTCTAACATATGCCAGTAAGTCAAAGAAAGAATTATTCTCACTGTATTAATAAAACTATTTTTATTGTGTACTTGTACTAAAGAAATATTAAGTAAGAATGTGACAAATTATCTTTAATTGGAAGAGAATACATAATACAAAAGCTGAAGTGTTCTTTTCTGGAGCACATGGAATTTAAAAAGTAATTCTAGATACATATATATGCAATAAATGAATGGATTTTATAAAATATACATTTTGTAAGAAGACAGGGCTAATAGGGGCGCCTGGGTGGCGCAGTCGGTTAAGCGTCCGACTTCAGCCAGGTCACGATCTCGCGGTCCGGGAGTTCGAGCCCCGCGTCAGGCTCTGGGCTGATGGCTCGGAGCCTGGAGCCTGTTTCCGATTCTGTGTCTCCCTCTCTCTCTGCCCCTCCCCCGTTCATGCTCTGTCTCTCTCTGTCCCAAAAATAAATAAACGTTGAAAAAAAATTAAAAAAAAAAAAAAAAAAGAAGACAGGGCTAATATAATGGGAAGAACAAAGGCTGTGAGGTGGTGAACTTAAATTCAAATCCGGTTCTGCCATTTATTAAATAGATGACTCCTCTGAATCTTTGTTTTTTTAACTGTGTAATGGAGATACATCACATTACATTAAGTATAAAATAAATGGCAGCTATTATAATTGTACATTTACTTCTCAATTATCTGAGTGGTATAAGAGTAGTAATAAAAATAACTGCATAATTTATAGGTAGGACTGGGAAAAAGTTATGTATGTAACTATGAATAAAGACATTTCAGTTGCGGAAAACAAAAATAATTCATACCAACTAACAAAACATTATAAAGACGACAAATCCTCCCTTAATTTTTCATATGGTATCATTGCTCAGACATAGAAAATGAATCAACCTAATGTACAGCGGCATTTTTCTGTGTAAATCTGCTTTGATCACACCTTTGTCTATAGATAGGAAGTACTGGCTCACACTTTTCCTAGTTACTGAATGTTTCTTCATATGTTCTAATTTATTGCAGGTGGCAGTATTTATCGTTCAGCATGTAAGTAAAGCACATGAGCATGCAATGAAACTGAAAATCAGGAATCTATGTAATGTGATACAAAGAGAAAACAGACTTTATGTAGCTGGATGACACTATTCCATTAAGAGTGTAAGTTCAGGGGTGCCTGGGTGGTTCAGTCAGTTGGGTGACCGACTTTGGCTCAGGTCATGATCTCACGGTTTGTGAGTTCAAGCCCCACGTTGGGCTCTGTGCTGACAACTCAGAGCCTGGAGCGTGCTTCTGATTCCATGTCTCCCTCTCTCTCTGCCCCTCCCCCACTCATGCTGTCTCTCTGTCTCAGAAATAAAATAAACATTAAAAAAAAAAAAGAGTGTAAGTTCAAAATGTGATGAAAGACTGGAGAATAAACTGACGATGGGAAACACTTCAGGCAAAGAGGCCAGCTGGGAAACTACTGTAACTTTGGGAAAAGATAGCACACCAAACTAAGTCATGACAACAGGAAAGGGAATGAAAATAAGGAAAACCATTCAAAAGCTATGTAAGGGAGAATTAAGAGGACACTGTACCTAAAGAGCTATTATTATGTAGGGGATTAAGAGGGATGAGGACAGATTCATGGCTAATATTATTTTAATCTGAGTAACTAATAAATGAAGAAAATGAAACTACAACACAAAATGTGAGAGAAGCAGAGTCTAGGGCGAGGAGTAGACAAATGAGAAAACATAATGAATTCAGTTTCAGAAATTTTACATGGAAGCCCCCCTGTGGAGGAGGTATCCAATAGACAAGACAGGCAGCTGGAAATCTTCAAAAGGCAGGTTAGAATAGAAACACACGTGGGAAAGCATCATTTCATATACAAACAGTGGTGAAGTCATGAGATCACCACTTCACAGAGAGAATAGGCAAAAGGCAAGATGGCTAGGCATGGATCTGGGAATATAATCATTCAAAAGGTGAACAAGACTAAATATTAGTAAGAGAACTAGGAGCTTAAGCAGCATTGCTAGAAAAATATAGTTATAGAGGAGGATAACTACCAATGGTTCAGAGACAAGAGAAACTGTAAGAAATAAAAACAAGTTGTTGCAAATACTCAGAAAAGAGTACTTTTTTAAAAAAGATTTTAAGCAATCTCTACACCCAATGTGGGGCTCGATATTACAACCCCAAGATCAAGAATTCCATGTTCAAATCTACTTCTGAAATCATTGTTGCACCATATGCTAACTTGGATGTAAATTAAAAAAAAAAAATAGAATTGCACGTTCCACTTCTTTTTTTACATAAAATTTTTTTATGTTTGTTTATTTTTAGACAAAGACAGAATATGAGCTGGGGAGGAGCAGAGAGAGTGGGAGACATAGAATCCAAAGCAGGCTCAGGTTCTGAGCTGTCAGCCCAGAGCCCGGTGTGGGGCTCGAACTCATGAACCACAAGATCATGACCTGAGCTGAAGTCGGACACTCAACCAACTGAGCCACCCAGGTGCCCCAAGAAAAGAGTATTGCTAATGAAAAAGTATGGACAAAATTTTTTTATAAAACCAAATAAAAAAAAATAAAAGCAGACATAACAAAACTCTAAAACCAAGTATTTTTAATAATATATTTAAAAATATACTTTATTTCTGACTATTTAAATTCCACAATTTACAAGTGGTTGTGTTCCAAAAGATACTTCACAAATCACTTGTTTGGAATTCACAAATAATTTTCCATCAAAAAAATGTTACACATGTTCAATAAGTAAAAAAAAAAAAAAAAAAAAAAAAATCATGTTTGCCAATAAAAAAAAAAAAAAAAGTTACAGATAATGGATAAGTTTCTAGGTTAGCCCACAGTGTCAAAACTATCCTGTAAATTTGTAGTGCGATGTTACAAAGCAGAACTGGGGTAAATGAAACAAAACAAAATATTTTTTAGAATACCATGATTTCTGGCAGCTAATGAAAATACTTACAGACATAAAAAGGAGTAGGTAGAACATTTTACAATTAATTCTGAAGGATACTTCAGAGAACTTTAAAGAGCTTTAGAGATTGATGCCACTGGTTTTATACTATTTCCAGTTTCACTTTGAAATGTATGAAATTTTTTTTCTTCTGTACTATCTCACTATCACTATTATACTTGGGGTATTTTTGAACATTGGGTAAGGAGAAAAACTGAGAGATGAAAAAAAGAAAGAAGGGGCACCTGACTGGCTTCAGTCCAGAAAGTGTGTGACTTTTTTTTTTTTTTTAATGTTTTATTTTATTTTTGAGAGAGTGAGAGAGACAGCATGACTGGGAGAAGAGCAGAGAGAGAGGGAGACAGAATCTGAGGCAGGCTCCAGGCTCTGAGCTGTCAGCACAGAGCCCGACACGGGGCTCGAACCCACAAACTGTGAGATCATGACCCGAGCCGAAGTCGGATGCCCAACTGACTGAGCCACCCAGGCGCCCGTGGAAAGCGTGTGACTCTTGATTTCAGGGTTGTGAGTTTTGAGCCCCACATGGGGTATAGAGATTACTTAACTAAATTAAAAAAAGAAAGAGCACTAGTTTTCCTATACTTAACTAAAACCAAGGAGAAGGGACATAAAATTCTACCTATGTACAAGTATAAACGGGTGAGGAAAGGAAGAGGAACAGGGAATTTCCTGAAGTGGGATTTCTTGGCAAAAACAAAGAAAAAACAGGGGACACCATTCTTTAAGTATTACTAGATTCAAGTCATTCACTAATAGGTATTTGCTGAGTAATAAGCACAGTCGAATTTCAATGAGTAGAGAAAGTATAATAGGTCTCAAGATATGTACAGGGAGGATAAGCTATATGTAAGTGACTATTCCTATAAAAGATATTCTTAAAGTCAGAGTTTCTTTCGGGGGTAGGACCATTATTTTGCCTTAAGGAAAATTGGTTACTGTGTCTGATTTATTTTAGAATATAAGACCATAAATGGTAGGTATCATAGATAGCACTCTTGATTAATTTACGGCATCAAATGTATTGGCCAATATATTAAGGCAGCTTTAAAAAGATTTAAAAACTGGTACTTGAATTCCATCTAAAACTTAGCCACTAAAAGCAGGTGGCTACGATAAAACAATCACAATTTAGTATACACACGATTGCCAATGACTCAACAATCAACTATATTGGGTATTTCACAGACCTGTCTTCAAAAAAGGAGATACCAAGTCAGAAAGGTAGGGTCAGAAAGGTGGCCAGAAAGGAAGGGTTTTTTTCTAGAAAAAGATACTGGCCTAAGTTCCTAAGGGTCCAAGAAGAATAGGTTATAAAACAAAAACTTAAACGGTTGCTAAGAATTTTAAATATATCTAATATTAGCCCTAGTGTTGGTAAGCAAAAGACTAAGGGAAAAGAACTAAAGCAAAAGACTAAGGTACTGTTTCAATGTACCATAATGGATACAAGAGACAATGCACTGCACATAAACTACAGTATAATTTTATGATTGCAAATTACGCTTTTCTTTGAAAAATTACAATTAATTAAAATAGGAATCATCTTAGATTTAGGCCAAAGAACAGCATTTAACATACACAACCATTTAAAAATCAACTATATTGTGTACAACAAAGCTTTGTATATAAAACTTTAACATTCTGAAAAAGAAATAATTACAAAATGTCCCCCTTCCTTCATGAGTAAGCAATTCTGAAACAATGAAAACAACAAACAACCCACCAATACCCTCATTATCTTCAAGAAATAATTAAACAGCCATTGGAACTCACCTAGATTATCTCTCAAAGCACTAGCATCTTCATGAGTTCTGAAGTTATAATTTGGCACCAATTTAAGTCTCATGCGGGAATAATTTTCTACATTAGCTAGTTTCCAGTGAACTGGATTTTGTTTCCTATGGATATTCATAAGTAAACAAGTAAAATTACTTAGTTTGAAGTTACAAAGATTGATTGAAACAAAGTAAGAAAGTAAGAAAGTTACAAAGATTGATTGATTGAAACAAAGTAAGAAAGTATTCATATTAAAAACATTCATATTCATTATCTCATTTGACCCAAACAACCCTGAAAGAAAACTAATGAGAATATGCACAGTTTCAGTTTATACATGAAGAACCTAAGACAGGCTAAATTATTTGCCTGAAATGCTATGTTGTTTACAGGTAGCAGAAATAAGAACTGAACATAAATCTTCACTTTACAGCTTGATAGATTTTACTTTTTAACTGTTCAACGATAGTTCTTAACTAGGTATATAATGAGTTTATTCCAAATGCACTGTTCAAAATAAAATAATAATTTTAGTACAAATAAAGAGAGTATAATTGCAAATAGATCAAATCTAAATGTAAGAGCTAAAACTCTTTGAAGAAAAGATAGGAGTAGGGGAGCCTGGGTGGCTCAGTCGGTTAAGCATCTGACTTCAGCTCAGGTCATGATCTCACAGTTTGTGGGTTCGAGTTCCGCATCAGGCTCTGTGCTGACAGCTCAAAGCCTGGAGCTTGCTTCGGATTCTGTGTCTCCCTCTCTCTCTGCCCCTCCCCGGCTTGTACTCTGTCTGTCTTTCAAAAATAAATAAATGTTAAAAATTAAAAAAAAAAAAAAAGAAGAAAAGATAGGAGTAAATTTTCATGACCTTGGACTTGGGTATGGTTTCTTAGATATTATATCAAAAACACAATCAACAAAAGAAAAAAGACAAACTGGACTTTGAAATTAAAAACTTTTTGTGTACCAAACGCTAGTACCAAGAAAGTGAAAAAGACAATCTACATATTTACAAATCATAGATCTGATAAGGGTCTATTGCTGAGAAAAAGAACTCTTACAACTCAACCAAAAAACATCAAACAATCCAATTTAAAAATGGGCAAAGAACTTAGACATTTCTCCAAAAAAGATATACAAATAGCCAACAAATGAAAAGATACTCAATGTCACTGGTCATTAAGAAGTACATATCAATGGGGTGCCTGGGTGGCTTAGTTGGTTAAGTGTCCGACTTTGACTTACTAAGGTCATGATCTCACGGTTTGTGAGCTCGAGTCAGCGTTGTGCTCTGGGCTGACAGCTCAGAGCCTGGAGCCTGCTTCGGATTCTGTGTCTCCCTCTCTTTCTGTCCCTCTCCCACTCATGCTCTGTCTCTGTCTCTGTCTCTCTCTCTCCCTCAAAAATAAACATTAAAAAAATTTTTTTAATTAAAAAAAAAGAAATACAAATCAAAACCATAACATAGCCCTTCACATCCATTTGCCCTTCACATCACATAATAAAAAAATTTTACAAATACTGGTAAGGTTGTGGAGAAACTAGAACCCGCAAACATTGCTGATGGGTATGTTATATGATGCAGTTGCTGTGGAAAACAGTTTGGCAATTAGTAAGTAAGACATTGGATTATCACATGACCTAGTAATTTTGCTTATAGGTATACACTTAAAAGAATTGAAAACAGATGTTTGGAAACAAACAGTGTTCACAAATGTTCAAAGCAGTACTGTTTACAAAAGCCACAAGAAAACATCTCAATGTCTACCATCTGATGAATGAATAGACAAAATGTGGTTTGGCTATTGAAGAAGTGCTGATACATGATACAATATAATGAAAACATTACGCAAGTGAAATAAGTTGGACACAAAAGTCCACATTTGTAAGATTCTATCTATATAAAATATCAAGAATAGGTAAATCCATAGAGACAGAATACAGGCTGGTGGTTGCCAGGGACTGGGTAAAGGAACAATAGAGAGTGACTGCTTAATGGGTCCCAGGTTTCTTTCAGCAGTAATGAAAATGTTCTGAAGCTGGACAGTGGTAATGATTGCACATTATGAATGTACTTAATGTCACTAAATTGTGTATTTTTAAATGGTTAAGATGGTAAAGTTTATATTATGTGTATTTTGCCACAATAAGAAAGGTGTGTGTGTGTCTGTGTGTGTGTGTGTGTGTATATATATATGTGTGTATATAAGCTGACAGCCAACAATATTTTAACAGTTTATTTACTTGATCCTAAGTCACTTCTATTTTGCTGATTCAGCAAAGTATGACTTAGGATCAAGTAAATAAACTGTAAAATATTCAAACATATAACATCACTAACTCCAGCTCAAAGAGGCAGTATCAAGAAGAAAAAAATAAACTGATTCAAGACTTAAACTCTATAACACAGTGTAAAAAGAAGGGAAATAACTCCATGGTGAAAACACATATATGAAGCTCTGAACATCCCAGACCTGTAATTCACAAAAAGACAACCAAATTAATTAAAAGCAATTTTTTGTAAGTTGAATGTTTTAAAAATTGAATTGGAGAGGTCACTGGCTCAAAAAGTTCTAGACAGAAGTTATAATGAAGAAAGAATATTTAATAAATGATATCCTCCTACCTTTCAGCCCAAGGTCCCCTTTCAGATGTAAGATAGAGCTGTATTGCCTTCCAGCGTCTCAGAGTGACTAACTGTTGACTGCTAAGTTGTTTAAGCATATTATTATACCTCAAGTTCTCTTGGCGTGCTTTTCGATTAAATGGCTCCACAAAAAACTCCTGAGATAGCAATAAATAATAGCCTTGAATCTTGTATTTACAGGTATATTTAAATTTTAATGCCATAATTTAAAAAATTTATTCCAATACAATCATGGAAAAGAAAGAAGCTGACAACCAACAGTATTTTCTTATTTCATTAGGATAATTTTCTTTCATGAAGCATACTACTCTATAATCTGTATTTTGTAGAACTTTAAAAATCTAAACAACAATAAACATGTGAAGAGCTTCAAAAATGATGTACCTCAATACAGAATTTTAAAACTCAGATTTATTAACCTTATACTGTCAAGTAAAATGATCTTCCTTTGGAGTCTTTTGGTTTTTAAGGCGCTGGAATGAAACTCATTCTTAAATAAAGTAGAAGGAAGAGTAACCACATCCACAGCTACTACTGGGGATCTAAAAGGCAAGGCCAAAGACAAAAGAAATCCATAGGGGAAAATCTCTCACAATGAAAAACTTCATCATTTGAATTGCTGCTCTCTGAATAATATCCTAGTCAGCAAATGAATTCACAAACTTATTCCAGTTTTCAGGATAAAATTCACTCTGATAATAGGCTCTATCAAGATATAACTCAGTCCTGAAATTAAGTTTTATAGTTTTCAAAAAGAAAAGTAGTAAGACTGACTCAAACAGATATTCATCTATCAGGAACTAAAATAACAGTATTTGCTTCACAAAATCAATACTGAATTATGTTAAAAAGAACAGTTAAAGACATGGATTTAGATGTGGGTTTAAAAGACATCTTTTAGAGAGGCAATACAGCACAGTGCAGTTAAGAGTTTAGAGTTAGGCCTGGTACAAATCTTAGGTACTTAATTCTCTGAGGTCCAGTATCTTCATCTCTAAGATGAGGCTGACAATATTTGTCATCAAAAAAGATTAAGATTTAAAGTACTTAATACAGTGCCAGAAAAGTAGCAAGCTCTCAATAAACTGTAGCTCTTATTCCTATAATTGTTACTATAATTACTAGACCTTTGTGAAATCAATGATTTGGTATTATTAAATATTTAAAACAGGTCAATGCTAAGAAAACTGAAGAAGTCATGACAACTCCATTAAAATTAAACATCAATTTCACAATTGGTGAAGTTCAAGCAATAAGAATATTCTAAAGTTAGTTTTACCCAGAAAAGCTAAGGATGAAGTTACAAAGAAAGTGCTGGTTGGAATAGAAACTAACAGAACTTCTATGAGAGCAATAGAACAGTATTTTAAGCAGTGCTGCATCCAGTAATTCCACTTATCCTAGTAAAGCCATCCTGAATAAGCATAAAAATATGACTATAAGGATGATCAATGCTACTTAAAATGAACATTGATAAATTAGGTCCAAAAGTGGGACATAAATTTAATTATGTTCTAATACATAATATAATGGAAAACTACACAGTCATATAATGGCATGGAAAGATGCTCACAATAAGAAAAGGAGCAGTAAATGAAAAGTGTGCCATTTTTATATACATTAAAAAAACCAAAATGTTAATAGTGGTGGGTTACAAATGTTTCTTTTTATACCTATTAAGGAATAAATGTATTTTTACTTGATCATCTTTGTTTCATCAGTGTTTTGCCTGTACATATTTTATTCGATTGATATCTAAATATCTTATTCTTTTTAGAGATATTGTAAGTAGTGCTTTTTCAAAATTTCAGTTTACAATTGCTCATTGTTGGTATATAGAAATATGACTAAATTTTGTATATTGTATGTCTTGCAGTATTGCTAAACTCATTAATTGTAGGAGATTTTTGGTAAATTCATTAGGATCATCTACATAATAATATTATCTGCAAACAGTTTTATTTCTACCTGTCCAATGTAAATGACTTTTATTTCTTTCCCTATTCTTAATGCATTTGCTAGGATATATAGTACAACAGTGACTAGAAGGGTGGTGAGAGTGGACATTCTCAGCCGGTTCTCTGCTTACAAGGAAAGCACTCAGTTTTCCACCTTTAAATATTTAAATATAAAGCTAGCATGGTGCCTGAGCCACGCAGTTGGTTAAGCATCAGACTCTTGATTTCAGCTCAGGTCATGATCTCATGGTTCCTGAGCCAGAGCCGTAAAACAGGCTCTGCAATGAGAGCATGGAGCCTGCTTTGGATTTTCTCTCTCCCTCCTCACATGTGCACATACATATGCACATACATGTGCATGCTCTCAATATAAATAAACTTTAAAAACAAATATGAAGCTAGCTGTAAGATTTTTGTTGAGATTCTATTTCCAGTTTTCTGAGAGCTTTGATCATAAAACAGATGAGTTTTGTCAAATGCTTTTTCTACATCTGATATGATTAGTTTCTTTTTAATAAATATGAATTTAGTCCATTACCCTTATATTGGCTGACTGTCAAATGTTGAAGCAATCTTGCATTCTTAGGATAAACTCTACCTGGTGTGATGTATTACTTTTTTATATATTGCTGGATCTGGTTTCCATCAATGTTCCTAAGAGATATTGATCTGTAGTTTTCCTGTACCATTTTTGTGATTTTTTAATTCCAGTATAATTAATATACAGTGTTATTTGAGCTTCAGGTGTAATCTTACACTATTTTTGTATGATTTCAATAAGGGGATAACACTGTCCTCACATAATGAGTTGGAAGTGATTCCATTTTTCTGTTTTCTGAAGAGACTGCGAGGAATTGGTGTTATTTCTCCATTAAATGTTCAACAGAATTCACCAGTGAAACCACTTGGGCCTGGAGTCTTCCCTTTTGGAACATATTTAAACTGTAAGTTTAGTTTCTTTAATAGGTAAAAGACTAGGTTATCAACTTATTATTGAATTTTGGAAATCTGGATTTGTCAAGAATTGAGACATTTAAGTCATCTTATTTATGTGCATAGATTGGTTTGTGGTAGTACCTTATTATCATGTTGATGTCTGTGACTGAGTGGTGATATTCCCCTGTCATTTCTGGTAATGGTACTTTTTCACTTTCTTTTTTTTGTTTTGTTAATCTGGCTAGAAGTTGACCAATTTTATCAACATTTTAAAGAAGTAGATTTTGGTTTTATTAATTTTCTCTATTATTTTCCTGCTTTCAGTTTCATTGATTTCTGCTCTTATTTTTGTTTCTTATTTAGAAACTAGTTTAGTTTTCTTTCTAGTTTAAGGTAGATACATAAATTATTGATTTGAGGCCTTCTTTTCTAAAGCAAGTATTTAGTACCATCAATTTTCTTTAAGCACTGATATATACCCAGCCTCCTGAGAGATATGAACTATCAGCCTAATAGACTTTTTACGTATCCACTATGCATAGAACATTTTGATATTAACTTTTTTGTTACTGATTAGTCTTTTTCTTTCAATTCTGAAATAATTTTCAAATAGGAAACTGCATTTGTTTTCAAAGTTGACTTATTACTCTCATTTTAATATCAAATGCTTGAAATCAATATAAAAAACTAGACACTAAAAACATTTAATAATTTTTACCTGAAACTTAAGCTTGCTTTCTCCTCCTTCCCGGTCTCGTTTATGCATATTCACCATTAAGGCTTCATAACAATCCTTCCAATAAAGTGCCATGTTCTCATGACCACCATAAAATGTAAGGGTTTCATATTGCTTCATGTAAGGCACAATCTTACAAAAATATACATATATACACAAAATTTAATACATACTTCTAATAAAAATGACAATAGAAAATTCACTCAAAATAGATAAAACTTACATATTTTTCAATGTAAACTTGCCATTCATTTGAACTGCAATATTCTTGAAAATCTTCAAAAAATGAAGAACTACCATTGGTAAAAGGCAAAGAAGGCAGGTGCAAGTTCATGAAGAGAAGCTCATAAATTTTGGAAACCAGGGTACGGATAAGGGGAATCAGAAATGAGTAGATTTCAGTCTGTTCCTTGATTGACTGACTTAGAACATGTTCCAGCTTCCCTAAAATGTAACATGCTTCATCCTGATTTTCAATCACTTTGGTCTGAAGAAGGGTGTTTAGCTTAGCTGATGCCATTGCACAAACCTGAGGAAAATAGTACAGGTGAGAAAGAACAAAATAAAGCAGACATTTAGCAAAAGATCTTTGGCTCTTCAAGTTTTGTTTGTTTAATAATTTTTTTTAATGTTTGTTTATTTTTGAGACAGAGACAGAGCATGAACAGGGGAGGGGCAGAGAGAGAGGGAGACACAGAATCTGAAACAGGCTCCAGGCTCTGAGCTGCCAGCACAGAGCCCAACGCGGGGCTCGAACCCATGAACTGTGAGATCATGACCTGAGCTGAAGTTGGACACCTAACCGACTGAGCCACCCAAGTGTCCCTGTTTGTTTTTTTTAATCAATTATAAAAGCAGAATATACAGAAAAGGTATAGTGGATAATTAATCACCCAAACATCTATTCCACTCTTCCTAATAGTGTGCAAGGACAGAGGAATTATACTAAATTTTTTTTAATGTTTATCTATTTATTTTTGAGACAGAGAGGAGACACAGAATCTGAAGCAGGCTTCAAGCTCCAAGCTGTCAGTGCAGAGCCCGATGCAGGGCTCAAATCCACCAACCTTGAGATCTTGACCTGAACAGCAGTCAGATGCTTACTCAACTGAGCCATCCAGTCAACCCTAACTTTTCTACTTTTAACTTAAGGTTCTACTGCTGAAGCTTTTCCATTCTCCTCAGACTTTCCAAATCTTTAACTTTAGTTTTTGAACCTGACTAAAGCAGCTTAATTCTAATAGAGACCAACAAATATAAGAAAAAAGGCCATAGGGGCACCAGGATGGCTCCATCAGCTGAGCGTCTGACTTTGGTTCGGGTCATGATCTTTGGGTTCATGAGTTCAAGCCCCACATCAGGCTCGCTGCTGTCAGTGCACAGTTCGCTTCAGACCCTCTGTCCCTCTCTCTCTCTGCCCCTCCCCAGCGTGCACTATCTCTCAAAAATAAACAAACATTAAAAAAAAGAAAAAAGGCCATAAAATTTCATCATACAGGAAATACCAGAACTAATAATTCTGGGCTTTTTTGCTATGTGTTTAAAAAAAAAAAATTTTTTTAATGTTTATTTTTGAGACAGAGAGAGACAGAGCGCAAGCAGGAGAGGGGCAGAGAGAGAGGGAGACAGAGAATCTGAAGCAGGCGCCAGACTCTGAGATGTCAGCACAGAGCCTGACACAGGGCACGAACCCATGAACTGCGAGATCATGACCTGAGCCAAAGTCGGATGCTTAACTGACTGAGCCACCCAGGCGCCCCTACTATGTGTTTTTTAAAACACTGTTTATATTGGGGTATCTGGGTGGCTCAGTCGGTTAAGCGTCTGACTTGGCTCAGGTCATGATCTCACGGTTCACGGGTTCGTGCCCCACATTGGGCTCTGTGCTGACAGCTCAGAGCCTGGCGCCTGCTTTGGATTCTGTGTCTCCCTCTCTCTCTGCCCCTCCCCTCCTCATGCTCTGTCTCTGTCTCTCAAAAAATGAATAAACATTAAAAAAAATTTTTTTTAAGTAAAATACCGTTTATACAAAAAGTTAAACATCTAGTGCTTTGCTTTTAACTTAATATCATGGTATTAAATGATGTTAATATGTTTATTTAGAAGTATAAAGATATTTCAATGAATACAAGATAATTTACTTGACCACTGCCTTAATTTTGGATAAGTACACATGTCACATACAGATACATATGATCCCCTCCTACCCCCATTATAAAGAGCACTGCATGAGGGTCACTTGAGAAACTACAAAAAATACTGATGCCTTATTTCCTCCTTTCTAATATAATTACTATGGTGATGCCCCACAAGGTAATTTCATGTTCTCATCACTGGCTCAGGTAAGACAACTGGGGGAAGAGGAAACCAGAAAAATGGAGATCATATGCTGCATCTAAATAAATCAGCAACCACCTAGTCCTACTTTAGAGACAAGCTAGGAAATGTTGACATTTATGTGACATCTTCTAATACATACACACAGGCAATTAACGAGTAAGTATGAGCCACACAAAACAAGTTTGTAGCCAGAATGGTAAAGAACCTTTATTTTTAAAAAAAAATTTTTTTTTTTCAACGTTTATTTATTTTTGGGACAGAGAGAGACAGAGCATGAACAGGGGAGGGGCAGAGAGAGAGGGAGACACAGAATCGGAAACAGCCTCCAGGCTCTGAGCCATCAGCCCAGAGCCCGACGCGGGGCTCGAACTCCCGGACCGCGAGATCGTGACCTGGCTGAAGTCGGACGCTTAACCGACTGCGCCACCCAGGCGCCCCTAAAGAACCTTTATTATAACCCCTATAAGGGAAGAAGTTGCTTTCCCAGCCTTTAACATGTACAATAACCTCAGAGAAATGTGTTTTTATTCCTGAGAGAATAAAATTAAACAACTAGCCAGTAAAAATGTTTTAGGTTACTAACTACTGGTAAACAATCCATAGGTTCTGTACTCTTTATTTAACAAGTATTTATAGAGGCCTACTATGGGACAGGCATTGAAATATTTAATGGTGAACAAATTAAACAAATAGGTATTTATGGAAATTTCATTAAAGAAAAACACTGAGAGTAATTATAAGTGGGGGAAAAAAAACAACCCCAAAACCAAGAGTTCTCATATCCACCTGGCATGCTGGCTGCAACTGCTTTAACAGCCATCAGGCTAATATTAATGAAAAGGCCCCAAAAACTATTTTCATTCTATCTCTCGGTAGAAAAAACCCGAGAATACCACCATGAACATCCATCAAGGCTGTTTGGTATTTTACATTATTATTTTAGGATATACTTTTAGACTAGAAATACTAGACAAAGAGTGTGATTGTTTTTTTAAATACATATATTTTCAAATTACATTTGAATGGATACATAATTCAAGGTTCCACAATCCATGTATCAGCAAGCAAATCTTATTTATTTAGCTTTTCTGTGTTTTCCATGTTTCTACAATGAATATGTTACTTTTATGATTAAGAAAAAAACCCCACTATTTTAAAAAATTTCTTTTGCGATTTTAATTTTATTTTTATTTATAAAAATAGCGCACAACTGGGGGAGGGGAGAGAGGGGGAGAGAGAGGAAGGAGGAACGAGAGAGAGAGAGAGAGAGAGAGAGAGAGAGGGAATGAATCTCAAGCAGGCTCCACACTCAGTGCAGAGCCTGATGCAGGGCTTGATCTCATGACCCTGGGATCATTACCTGAGCTGAAATCAAGAGTCAAACACTCAACTGACTGAGCCACCACTCAGGAGCCCTCCAAAAAACCCAATGTTTAAAAAGTTAGTAATATGGGGAAAGGAATTCAATATAATTGTAAGAAAAAAAGAAAATAAAATTATCAAAATATATGATGTTTTCAATCATCTGAAAAAGATAAGTGCATAGAAAAATATTGACAGTTATTTCTTCTTGGGCTATGGGATGATGGACTTATTTTCTTCTCTTTACGTTTTTGTGTATTTTCCATAATGATCATGTTTTACTTTTACAATTAGGAAAAAATATCTATTGAAAATATGGCCTTTTAAAAAATATGGCAATCTTATGGAATTTTAACCTGTCCATGTTATCAACATTACAGTAAGTTTATATATATTAGAAACCATCCCCAACCCTACCCCTTTGCCCCAAGTACTTGAAATTCCAAAATCAAAAGGAAATTAAAAGGGCCAGGTAAGTAGTTATGAGATACATGTCATGATTAACTCAACCCAAGTTCTCCAATATAAACCGAAAGTTGACAGACTAAAATTCATTGCAAATTTTCCAACCTGTAATATTTTTTAAAAGAGTTTTTTCTTAAGTTTATTTATTTTGAGAGAGAGAGAAAGAGAGAGAGAGACAGAGAGACAGAGAGAGAGAGGGAGAGGGAGAGGGAGAGGGAGAGGGAGAGGGAGAGGGAGAGGGAGAGGGAGAGAGAGAGAATGAGAATGAATGGGGGAGGGGCAGAAAGAGAAGGGGAGAGAAAATCATGAGGGCAGAGCTTAACAGAGGATCATGACCTGAGCCAAAACCAAGAGATGGATGCCTAACCAACTGAGCCACCCAGGCACATTCCTCAACCTTTAAAATTTTTAATTAAAGATAGAAATAATAAATATTCCTTGAGTCCATATTTTATTTACCTGTGTTTTGAAAACCTAGCACAATGCTCAAACTTGGTAGGTATTCACAGTAAGCATTTGATTAATTAAAAAATGAGATATAATGTAAAACTGTGGATTAGTAAAGTAACAGAAAAAGATTTGAAAGAAAAAAAACCCTCAATTTTCCTCAAAATATAAGCCCTAAAGTTCACATGTATGAGTGACAAGTATAAATAGTCCAAGCAGGTTGTGTACTTCCTAGCTACACTACAGATGATATAATACCTCCTAATATAAGCTATGTATAAATCCTTTAAAAGGCAATGTTGAAATTATATTGAATCAGGAAGAAACCATCAATGAGCTGCCTCTGAAGCTTCTTTCTGATTAACAAAACTGAAACATATATGCTTTTGGAACTAATAAAAAAAATTAAAATACTGAAAATTATTACCATTTAATATTAAATTATTAAATATTAATATATTAAATATTATCATTTAGTTATTACACAAATAATTCCTATACTGCATACAAAGTACAAAAAATAATGCAAATGAGTTGACAAACCTGCACATTACCCATTCCAATGAATCCTAGAAGTAACTGGATTTGAACTTGAGAAAGTTGTGCCAATACTGAACTTTCAGAATACCAAACTGACAGACCATCGAAGAGCAGCATCAGATCCTCTAAAAGCTATCACAAGAGAAAAATTGAGAAATAAAAACATTCCATCTTAGAATCAACTGATGAGTTCTCCCCAACAGTAATACACATTATAAGTGTTTTCAAAACTAGTTTAATGTACAAATGGAAAAAGCCAAGAGAATTATCTTAGTAATAGCTAATGAAATTGGTTAACTGTTTATCCATGTTTGTTAAATCCAATTAAATTTTAATGCTCCAAAAAGGGGGTACAAAAGTTTTTTTCCTTGAATAAAGTGCTTGACTACAGAAAGTAATTTCAAAGTGTTATTTATTGCTGTACCTTTTCAGTCCACATGTTTGAATTAACAAGCCCCTCTGACTGCAGAAAGTCCTGTATGATCAGGATGAGCCGCAAGGCATTTTCAGCAGTTACTGGATTCGTGTTTGATTCTCTGTTTTCCATGACTGCCCATTCTAACATCTTCTGTAGTAAACTAAGTGCAAAACAAATCCTCTTAAAACCATTTTCAGCTTAGAAAAATAGTAAAACATGAAAAAAGTCAATTATTTGTTAATATGACTGTATTCCTAAAGATACACTATCACAGGCAGGGATCCAAGGACATTGTAGATGGTATCTAATAACAATGAAGCAACTTTTTAATCTCTGAAGTATCTACCCTCAATAAGTATAATACAAAGGCAAAGTAAAAGTTATCTGTTCTACTTGACTATAAAAAAGCTATGAAAATATTTCAAATTCCAGTTTCTATAAGATAACTAAAAGTTTCTTTAAAGCTCTAAATTGGGAAGGCAAGAAACGGCTTATTATGTCTTGCAGCGGGTCTAGCCCTGCAGAGAACTCTAAATGCTTTAGAGAAGTAATATCTATGAAAACACTATTTGCTTCCTTTAGCATGGAAATCCTCAAATTTGGACAGACTGTAGAACACAATGCACTGAGTACTTAGATATTATCAAAACTATTTTAAACAATAAGGAATATGTAATCCCTTAAGCCCAAACTAAAGTTTTAAAGTTGGAATTACTTTTGGACTTCTCTCTAGATTCCACTAAAATGGTAACAGAGAGGAAAAGGAGCTGAGTACAAAGTTTCTCCTTTTCTCTCACTATACCTACTGAATCCTGAATAAATGTTCAATAAATAATATTATTTTAGACTCCAGACCACTCCAAAAGGAGAGGGTAAATCACCAAATAAATGCTTACATTAATTTTATTTCATCTGATGGTCGAAGTAGTTCACTGGATATTCCTGGTTTAGTTAGTGCTGAAAACACTTGTCCTCGTTCAATCCAAGTATTATTGTCTGACTTTTCTAGTCCCTTACACATTACATAGTTCAAAATATTTGTCAGTAATTGAAGAAGCTCCTCCTCACATCTCTGTAAAAAAAGATAAAGTAATATTAAATTATTGGAAGGAGGAAGTATGAAAAGCACATTAAAAGAACCATCCTATATAGTGACTGTAATTATTTAACATATTTTTAATGTGTCTTATGAACCAGGAACTTTGCTAGGTAGGCCCTAGCAATACAAGGTTGAATACAACACCGGTTTTGCTCTCAAGACACAATTTAGTGACTTCTAGGCTTCCAAAATCTTATATCTTGAGACTTAGAACATGAGTATAATATGAAATTGTTAACAATCACACAATTCTAAGGACTAGAAATATATCATAGATGCATGAAAATAAAAACAGCTTTTGGACAAATAAGGAATTTTACCTCTTGGCTTTCAAGTAACGACAAGTCATCACTAAACCCCGTATCATTTGTGATGCTGCTCTCTTTGTCAGATGGCACAGAAAATGATTTAGTAGATTCTATTGGGGATGGTGTACTAGGCAAGCTGTCTGGCATGTGACTTCCACTGTCGCTCAGTTCACACGAGTCTATTCCACTGAAATCTAAACTCAAATGTGAAGGATTATTATTCCAGAATTCTTCTTGATTCTCTGATTTGAAAGTTAATTCTCCCACAGAACTATCTTCTTGAAATAATGGTGTGTTTGAGTCTAGAGAGTGTCTATCCTCTAAACTCCACTGATCGGAAGACACATTAGCTGAGCCAAAAGAGTTGATTTTTTCCTCATCAGTCTTTTCGTCGAAGTTCCTCTTAAGATCTTCACCTACCACATTTTTATCATTGTCTTTCATTGAAAGAGCTCTACTGTGCTTATGAAGAGTATTTCCATTTTCAAAATTTGTTTTTAAAAAGAGCCTAACCAAAGTGTCTTGCCAACCCACTTGTTGAGATATTTGATGTGCTGCATCTGGCTGGGACTGCAAAATCTGTAAAATCTGTGAAGAGATTAAGAATACAAAACTTGTCAAAAAGTACACAGTACTTCACATCAAAACCAGTTTCTTCCCAGTTATTTTAATGACAAAGTAATTTAATGAGAAACTGTGGGAAGATACACTTTCAAAAGATTATGTTCTTAACTGGATTACAAATTATCTGGAGGGCACACACTGTGTTTTTAACTAATCTGCATATTACTCATTGTACAGAGTACTTAAATATTTGCTGAAAGATAAAAAAGAAAAAAAATAAAATGATCCTCCACATGTCAACACTCATGTTATTAATTTAATTTGGTCAGAGAGAAAATATACATAGAATGAAGGTACATATAAAATGTAATAAAGTTATATCCTCTCAACTAAATACCTTCCATGAGCCTACTGCATTTCTTTAGCAAATACTGAATATCTACTATGTACCAGGCCCTGTTCTGGCCCTAAGGTTAGCAGAGTAAATATGACACACAAATACTTTAAGAGAACCTAGATATCCCAAGAATGTTTCCCCATCTCATTTTATTTTTATGGGCAAAGTAAATGGCTACTTTTGCAAAAACACTTTTTTTCCAATTAATTCTATCTTGAATAACAAAATAAAAACTGTATTTTATTTCTTTATTTATTTGAAAGAGAGAGAACGCAAGCAGGGGGGAAAGGAAGAGGGAAGAAAAGAGAGAGAGGGAGAGAGGGAGGGAGGGAGGGAGGGAAGGAGAAAGAGAGAGAGAGAGAAAAAAAGAGAGAGAATCTTAAGTAGGCTCCACACTTAGCATGGAGTCCAAAATGGGGCTTGATTCCACAACTCTGGGATCATGACATGAGCCGAAATCAAGAGTCAGACACTCAACCAACTGAGCCACCCAGGCACCAAAGAAACTATATTTTAATTTGAAAACACTAACTCCAATAAAATGGATATGGCTATTTAGCTGGAAATAGAAACTGAAATTAAAGAATACACACAGAAATGTCAATGAGTATAATCTCTACTATCCAACTCATTTCCCATTTTTGGATTAAAACAGGTTCTCAAACACTGTCAGGTATTCAGTTAAGACCCTTAAGACATTTTTATCACAAAGACAATAAACTTCTATGTAGATGAAAAGAAATTTTGCTCCCAGTATTTAGAAAATCTCTTTTATCTCTGACAAGTTTCATAGGAGATGAATAATATTGATAGGGACTTTAATATCAATGGCTCTAATGCATGCTGATGCTGATATAGAAAGCAATTAGTCACAATGAGTCACAATAATGTGATGTTTTCCTTTCCTTCGTTGTGATAGGTGAGCTACCACTATTCTAGTGATAGAAAATACCATTTTTTCCCCACAGCAAAGAAATTTTCGTGATTTCATAATTTTAAAATTTCCATAAGGGGCGTCTGAGTGGCTCAGTTGGTTAAGTGTCCGACTCTTGATTTCAGGTCAGGTCACGACCTCACAGTTTGTGGGTTTGAGCCCCCCATCAGGCTCTGCACTAAAAGTATGGAGCCTACTTGGGATTCTCTCTCTCCCTCTCTCTCTCTGCCCCTCCTCCTTCACTGTCTCTCTCAAAAATAAACTTAAAATAAAATATCCATAAAATTACTTATTTTATGTTCATTTTATATACATGTAATGGATAAAAACTAGGCTGCACCAAAAGTTGTTTTCAAACTGAAAGGAAAGGATCAATCTATATGGCCTGCTTCAAGGACAATATGGTAAAATCCATCAAAATGCAAAATGTGAGTACCTTCTGAGACAGCAATTCCATTTCATGGATTAGGTCCTACAGATATATTACCAAAAACAGGTAAAAGTATATGTAAAAAAGTGTTCTTAACGGAAGTTTATTAACATATAAATGTAGGAGACAATCTAAATGTCCATGTACAGGGAACCAGGTAATACTTCATACAATAGTCATAGAATGAAAAACTCTATGAGGCCAGTAAAGAGAAAGATACATATACAGACTTATAATGGAAAAATACTGTAACATAACTAAGGAGTAAAATTAAAAAGAAAAACAAGAAAATAAATAGTGGTCAGAGGTTAACAGCAGGGAAGACAGAAGGTTATAATTAGGAAGAAGCACACAGGATAACTAGTTCTTGACTTAGTTAAAAGTTAAAGGAGTACATTCTCCTTGCTAAGTCACTCTTGCTTTTCCACGAAGTTCAAAAGATTAACTCTAAAATATGGTATATGAATTAGAAATGGTTTTTATCTTTGAAAGTTCTTGACAAACTATTCTCTTGTAATAAATCTTTTACTGGGGCAAGGGCATATTTCCAGGTGACTACATGAGGCTAAGAAGAACACATTTTTGTGGTTACATGAAGTTAATTCACCTCAAAAAAGGAAACTATTTAAAAATCGTGCCATTTATAAAATAACAGATATTAAAACTTATACCTGGTATAAAATACTCAATATAAAAGCTATTCACAGTATGACAATATTGTTACTTCTAAAGTGTATTTTAATTTTTTTAACGTTTACTTTTGAGAGAGAGAGAGAGTGCGAGTGGGGGAGAGGCAGAGAGAGAGGGAGAAAGAAACTGAAGCAGGCTCCAGGCTCCAAGCTGTCAGCACAGAGCCCGACATGGGGCTTAAACTCATGAACCACGAGATCATAACCTGAGATGGAGTCAGACGCTTAACCAACTGAGCCACCCAGGCACCCCTTTAAAGTATATTTTAAAAGTTCACTAACCTTTCTGCAGATAACCACCCTGACATTTATATGTGTCCTGTGAGATATATATACCATGGACAACAGATCTTTGAAATTAATAGCAGGATCTACGGTGGGGAAAAAACAAAAAGTTAAAATTAAATTCCAGAGATAGCCAAAGAACTATGAGTGATGGTTAATGAAATAACTGTTTTCATTTTTATTTTATTTTTCTTGCTGTCAACAATTCACAGCCTTTGGTTTTTTCTAGCTTTACTAAGATATAATTGACATAAAACTGCATAAATTTAAGGTGTAAAACATGATGATCTGATATTCGTATATATTGTAAAATAATTACCACAATAAGGTTAATTAACATCCATCACCTCACATAGTTACCATTTTCCTATCATGGTGGTAACTTTTAAGATCTGCTCTTAGCAATTTCAAGTCCATAATACAGCATTGTTAACTATAGTCACCATGCTGCACATCAGATCCCAGAACTTATTCATCTTATAACTGGAAGCGTGTACCCTTTGACCACTTCATTCATTTGCCCCACCTCCCACCCCACCCCAGCAACTAGCAATCTGTTCTCTGTTTCTAGGAGTTTGGTTTTTTTTAATTTCTCAACATACGTGAGACCGTACAGTATTTGTCCTTCTCTGACTTAATTTCACTTAACATAATAATGTCTTGCAGGTTAATGTGTTACAAATGGCAGGATTTCCTTCTTTGTTGTGGCTGAATAATATTCTTTTATATATACATACACACACACATAACACATTCTTTATCCACTCATCCATCAGCAGACGCTTAGGCTATTTCCATGTCTTAGCCATTATAAACGATGCTACAATGAACATGCAGATAATTCTTTGAGATAGTGATTTCATTTTCTTTGGATATATACCCAGAAGATGGATTGCTAGATCATATGATAGTTCTATTTTTAATGTTTGGAGGAACCTCCATACTGTTTTCTATAATGGCTGCACTAATTTGCATTCCCAGCATCAATGGACAAGGGTTCCCCTTTCTCCATAACTTCACCAGCACTTGTTATCTTTTGTCTTTTTGATAATAGCCATCTTAACATGTAAGACCTGCTATCTCCTTCTGGTTCTGATTTACATTTCCCTTATGATTAAAGATGTGGAGCACCTTGTCATCTACCTGCTGGCTACTTGTATGTCTTCTATGCAAAAACTGTCTATTCAGGGGGCAGCTGGGTGGCTCAGTCATGATCTCACAGCTCGTGGGATCGAGCCCCCCTCAGGCTCTGCGCTGTTGGCGTGGATCCTGCTTGGGATTCTCTCTCTCCCTCTCTCTCTGCCCCTCCCTGCTTGTGCTCTCTCTCTCTCAAAATAAATAAATAAAACTTAAAATAAGTCTCATCAGGTCCTTTGCTCATTTTTTTAACATTTTTTTATTTTTTGAGAGAGCGTGCACATGTGCATGTGCACGCAAGTGAGGGAAAGACAGAAAGGGAGGGAGAGAGACTCCCAAGTAGACTCTGAGCTGTCAATGCAGAGCCCAGCGTGGGGCTGGATCCCACAAACCATGAGAGTGTGACCTGAGCAGAAACTGAGTCAGATGGTCAACCAAGTGAGCCACCCAGGCACCCCCTTTTGCTCATTTTTAACTGGATTTTTTTTTGCTATTATATTATATGATTTCCTTATGTATTTTAGATATTAACCTCCTCAGATATTTGAGTCACAAGTATTTTCTCCCACCCTGTAGACTGCCTTTTCATTTTGTTGGTAGTTTTTCTCACTGTGCAGAAGCTTTTTAGTTTGATGTTGCCTCACTTGTTTATTTTGCTTTTGTTGCTAGTGCTTTTGGGGTCATATCCAAAAAGTCATTGCCAAGACAAATGCCAAGGAGCTTTTCCTTATGTTTTCTTCTAGGAGTTATATGGTTCAGGGTTTACATTTAAATCTTTAATCCATTTCAAGTTAATTTTTGTGAGTAGTGTGAGATAGGGGTCCATTTTCATTCTTTTGCATATGAATATCCAGTTTCCCAACACCATTCATTGAATAGACTATTTTTCCTCCACTGAGTATTCTTGGATCTCTTGTCAAATATTAGTTGACCAGATATACATTGTTTTATTTCTGGGCTCTCAATTCTGTTCCAATGGTGTATGTATGTTTCGATTACTCTAACAGTTTGAAATCAAGAACCATGATGCCTCCAGCTGCATTCTTTTTGAAGTTCTCTCTCAAAGAATGAACTGGGGGTAACAGTTACATAAATGCTGAAATAACTCTCATTTAAAATAAGGATTATACATATGTTTAAATCTTGCAAAGAAAATAGATTTAGGATGTTTGACATTCTCCTGAGGAAGCCCTAACTGTTCTTTTCTTTTATTGCCTGAAAATACTATCCATACTGTTATAATATCCATATTATTTATCTTTTTATGTACATATCTTATATCTTATGTACTTGTCTTATCAATGAGAAGGTAAACCAATCAAAGCGAAGAACCTTATCTTGTACCTTTTAAACCCCCAGCATCTGACATAAACACTATAGTTTGTCCTAAGTACTAAAAAAGTTTTATTAAAAAAAATGAGAAGCAAAAAAGAGTATCTGAAATTAAGGATTTACGCTCCCTAAAGAAAAATATAAAATGTTTTGTATGTATTTTCTCTAGCATCTTTTCCTTATAGAGAACTCAATTATTTACTAATCAATCAGTAAATTTCTACTGAAGGCCTATGGCACTATGCTATGCCCTGGGGAGATAATAACAAAAAAGATAGATAAAAAATAGTACCTAATAAAGCCCTGCTGAATCAAATAACAGGTAATTTAAAAAGTAACCCGAGGAAGGAAAGGAAAAAAAACCTTCAGGAAAAAAACTGAGAATATCAAATACAATTATGCTACTATGAAGAACATTTCTTAAATATATCAGTATTATCAGCCTTAGTCATACCTGTATTTATAATTTGATTGGTGAGGCTTTTAATGAGATTGGCATTAACGGGTGCTTCATTAAGAAGAAGTCCCAATCCTGAATAGCCAACTTCTCTGAGCCGAATGCGCTGTTTACTTCGTTCATAAACATTCGTGCATTTCAACATTTGTTCCATAACCTGGTTACAACAGTAATATATTTTTCTCAACACAGAGAACTAAGGACAGTCTGTCACTATTTAAAATAATTTAAAATTTCCTTTTTAATGGCTAAGGCTTAGATGGAAACAAACCCTACAGCCTCCAAGAAGAACAAAGATATGTTATGAAAGAAGAAAAAGATACTTCTAGATCAATCTCATAATTTGTATAACACTTATGTAACAGTTATCAAAATAATTTTCAAGAACAAGGAAACATTTTGTAAAGGAAAACAACCATATACTAAAATGGGAGAATGAATTAATAATCCCATACCTCTTGCAGTGAGATCAACATTTAAAAGTGAAACACTGAAACCCTAGGTACAGGGTAATTTTGGCAGAGTATCATGAACAATCCATATAAGGTCATTTTTGGAGAAATAACATTTAATCTCCATAAAGGAAAGCTTATTTGGGCAGATGCTTTGAAGAACAGCCATGGGGGGCACCATAATTGATACTCAAGAGAGCCTATGCCAGATCATTTTTATTACACCCTTGTTTTCCAAAGTTTCGGGATTCCAAACCCAGTCAATCCAAACTTGACCCCATAAGTAGACTTTATAACATAACACTAATGATATAAGAGGAAACAACTGCCACAAGCAATTAGGCATAATGAGTAGAATAAATCATGAAAAGTAGAAATAGGACCAATTCCTCTATTTTTTAACAAAAAAGGTTAAGTGGGTAGCTTCAACCGAAGCTCAAACTGACTACTTTGGATAGCTTAACAAAATATTCAATATCCTCTGACAAGTTACCAACCTCTCTGGCCTCAGTTTCTTTATCTGTAAAATGGGAATAATAATATTCACTTCATAAGGTTTTTGCAAGGACTAAGATAGCTAATATATGAAGAATATATTACTGCCTGACAAATAGTGGTGTTACATAAAGTCAAGTTATTACTATAAACTGCTAAAATGTCTGACCTGCCATGAAGACCCATGGTAAGTCAAGAGACAGAACAAAACGAGTGAAAGGGAGTGGGAGGTATAGGCTTCCAGTTAGCTCACAGGAATAAAAGGTACAGCACAGGGAATATAGCCAATGGCATTGTAATATGTTATATACTGACAAATGGCAGCTAGACTTGAGGTGAGCAAAGCATAATGTATAAACACGTAGAATCACTACGTTGTATGCTTAAAACTATTATAATACTGTGTCAAATATGCTGAAAAAAAATTTTTTTAAAGAAGGCAAAAAACGGATAAGTTTTATACAGAGAATGATATAACCAAGTGGATTTTCCACTGAAATAATTGATCAGATATCCATACAATTTTTAAATATTCAAACAATAAAAACACAAAAAATATGTATCAAAACAAACTGAACAGTTTAAAATTAGAAGTAGGTATGAAAAAAGAATTTACATTCATAAAACGAATATTTACAATTCATATACTCACAAATATCCCCAAATATAAAGATGTTTAAGAAATGTTTATACCTTAAAAATGATTTCTCTTAGTCTGTCAGAGTACTTCTGATTTAAGAGCAAGGCATAAAGTATGTCAGCATTTCCTGGTTCAAACAGCAGTAAGAAAAGCTGACCTCTAGTTGGGCTGGTACGCAGGAGACTGAAGAGCATATCCAAAATTCCAAAGAGCTTTTAAAATTAAACAACACAAAACAAACAACCACATTCATACATGGAAGCACAAATACAGTCATAAACCACAGTTATTTATCTAAATCATATATACCCTAACGTTGTAGCTTAACTGGACTATCTGATGTCTTATGAAATAGCCCTGCCTCCTACCTCCATTATGCTTTTGGCTTGTTTCCTTTTGTGTAATCCTCTCAACCCACATATTCACCTGCTGAATATACCTATAGTGCTATAACCACATGAAAAGCCATGTCTTCCATAAAGCCTTTCCTGGTCTCCTCAACATGTAATATTCTCTTATGCAAACCTCATAGGACTTTGTATCTCTCTTACAAATATTATTATATTCTTTTTTTGTTTGTTTCAAGATTATTTATAAAGCTCTCTTACCTACCCTTGCCTCCATTAGGCTAAAAGAGTGATAACTCATTATTATATACCTATAATATCTTACTATGATTCTGTGTAAGTAAGCTTTCAGTAAATAACTCTTTGACTAAATTGACCAAGAAAACACCATTGGCAATGAATCACAGCAGGTGGCAATACAGCTATTATGAAATAAGGTAGCTATTATTACTCTAAATAAAAACAAGCTTCTGAAGTAGTCGAACCTTACAGAGAAACAGCATAAGTTAACTCATCTATATAATATTAATGATGAAGTCCTGTAAGCACTGAGTACACAAAGAATACTTCATCGAAAAGCACAAAATATTTGAGTCAATATAAATTAAGGCTGCTCAAGTTTGGTGTTGAGAAAGAGCACAGAAATAGCAGTAGATATACTTGGGTTCTATTCCTAGGTTTGTCAGCTGTATGACTTTTTAAGTCACCTAATCTTTCTGAATATATACTTCCAAAGGTGCAAATGGGAAGGTTACTTCCTGGTCCATATATTTAAAAAAAATTTTTTTATGTTTTTTAAATTTATTTTTGAGAACGAGACAGAGCACAAGCAGGAGAAGGGGAGAGAGAGAGAGAGAGAGAGCGAGACGGAGACACAGAATCCAAAACAGGCTCCAGGGCTCCAAGCTGTCAACACAGAGCCTGACACAGAGCTTGAACTCACAGACTGTGAGATCATGACCTGAGCCGAAGTTGGATGCTTAACCAACTGAGCCACCCAGGCGCTCCCTTGTCTGTATATTTTATATCAGTGGTTTGCAAATTTTACCATGTGCCACAATCACCTGGAAGACTTGGTTCAGCAGTTCTGCATTTTTAACAAGTTCCCAGGTAATTATGGTCAGGAACCATACACTGAGAACCACTGTCTTACAGAGTAGTTCTGAGGTATAAATGAAATGAATAATGTATATATAAAAGTACCTAAAAATAGAAATATAATTTACTCTTTATGCAAGATTTTTATAAACCTATGTTAAATTCATGTGAGAAATCTGTCCAGTATCTTTGATAACAGGTAAACGTATATTATGTGGCCTATAAAAATAGTCTTCAGAAGTGCCAAAGCAACTACTTCCAGATACTACTTTATAGCTACTTGAAATATTTTATTACATTACCAACTACTTTATTAAACTTATAGTTAGGAGATAAAATTTACTTCTTCAACTGCATAATATTGTGTTATATCTAATAAACATTTTACTCTTAAAGTATGTTTAAAAATATTTTTTTAATGTTTTTATTTATTTTTGAACAGAGAGAGACAGAGCATGAGCAGGGGAGGGGCAGAGAGAAGGAGACACAGAATCCAAAGCAGGCTCCAGGCTCTGAGCTGTCAGCACAGAGCCTGACACGGGGCTCAAACTCACAGAGTGTGAGATCATGACCTGAGCTGAAGTCAGATGCTTAACCGACTGAGCCACCCAGGTGCCCCTAACGTATGTTTAATATGTATGTAATTTTAAAAGATGATGTAGCAACTTAAGTGTGGGGGAAAAAAGTTATCTGGAGCATGATACCTGTTCTTCTTCATTGATAGCAGCTATGTAACCCATAATACTTTGTATCTCTTCATGAGTTCCACCCTTGCACAGAAAATATTTAATTAGTCCATACAAAGAAGTCCTTATTGTTCGAATGTCATCTACAGACAGCTCACTGTATTTACAATCACTCCTGGAAAAGAAAGTAAAATGCGAGAATTGAAATTTAAAATTTTTATAGTTTAGTGCTTTTTATACACAAGAATTCATAGTATAAAAAAAGATGTGTCCATGTTTCATGGTATCTGTTTTTTCTTTTTAAGGAAAACCTTTTAAAGCTTGGAGTTGCAATGACAAAGATAAAAATAGTTAGAACAGCTTCTTTTATTTATTTACTTACTTACTTATTTATATTTTAGAGACAGAGCACACATGAGCAGGGGAGAGGGAGAGAGAGAGAATCTCAAGCAGGCTCCACACTCAGTGGAGCCTCATGCGGGGAGCGATCCTATGACCCTGGGATCATGACCTGAGCCAAAATCAAGTCAGACGCTCAACCGACTGAGCCACTCAGGGGCCCCTAAATAGTTTATATATATTTAAACAATACTAAGGAGAAGACACAGTTGTAAGTGCTTTACACATTCTTAATTCTTTAGTTTAATCCTCAAAACAACCATAGGGTGTCACAGGTTTATTATTTCCTTGTCACAGACACAACTTAAGCACAGAAATTTGAGTAAGTTACCTACAGCCAGTTGATGAAACATAAGATTCAAACCCAATATATGTGATACATTGTTCATCATTTTAACCTCCACATTTTCCTGTCTCTCTGAAGTTAAAGGATATTAGAATTTCTGGAAAATAAATAATGTAGAAATTCCAACCCAGTGGCAGGCAGAAAATAGTATCGAACTGAGAAGGAACAAGGACATCATACCCATAATAGATCCTAAGTGTATCTAGGAGAAATTGCACACCGTACTTCTTTCGGAAAACTCTCCTGCTGTCTTTGATGATGGTGGAAAGATACT
This sequence comes from Lynx canadensis, assembly GCF_007474595.2. Lineage (NCBI taxonomy): Eukaryota > Metazoa > Chordata > Mammalia > Carnivora > Felidae > Lynx > Lynx canadensis. The sequence continues at coordinate 188,656,281 of NC_044310.1, read as the reverse complement.
GTATATGACCTAAAATACAAAGTTCACTCTTAAATGATATGCCTAAAATAAAATCCCACAAATAGTTATAAATTTCTAAAACAATTGTAAAATTTGATCCAACAGCCTGCTCTCTCACCAATTCGGAAGGGAAAATCTCCACGGTTCCAAATACGAAAGTCAAAGAGTAAATACTGATACATTTGTTGCAGGAGCTGCATATTTTTCTCTAATGATACCTGTTCAATTAGTAACTGAATTGCCATCAATACATTAACATCCATCAAGGCACTTGGCACCTGAAATCCAAACAGATGAGGGCTCTGTAAATTTCAGCTTAATTATCATTAAGCTACATTTAAATTACAAATGATTAATTCAGAATATCTACTAAGTATGAAAATCTCTGTTACAAAAATATAAACAACTTAAACTTTAATTTTTCCAATGTCTGCTAGAACATATTTTCCTAATGTCATATTCCTAAAATCATATTTAACAAAGATCCCAAATACCAATGTTAACAAAGCCCTATATATAAAAATTATACACTATTATGTAAGATTACTAATTCTTGTAAAAATGTGATTAAGAGTAGGATAAAATACCTGCTTGTGAAATAAAATTACATCCACTAATATAAATGAAGCCATAGTAGTGTAATTTAAAATAATATTTACCTAGTAGGAAAAAAAAAAAACCCTAAAGACAAACTGCTAATTACAATCATTAGCCACATCTGCAAATTTGTTAAATTTGTGCTCACCTTCTGAAGTAAGGCACCAAGAGTGGCAACTCCATGGGAGTGAATAAGATTGTCCTGGTTGATGGGATGTCTTTGAATAAAGTGTTTCACAATCAAGATAAATGTTGCAATTAGATTTCTCTCTAATCTTGACTCTGAGGAATTGTGAACAGGTCATTAATGATCATATTACTCTAAATAATTTTTATAACACATTTTCTATATCATAATGCATATAGTAACAAACAAGAATTTGGTTGAGCAATTTGCCTCCAAAGGTCACTTGCAGAATGCAAATATCAGAGAAAGCAGCAACTGCATATTGTATACTTGCATGCACATGGAAACATTTTTTTCTACCATAGGTTTAGCAATGCTGTTATATTTCCATTAACAGGAGAAACTGAGGACAATCAAGAGTAAAGCCAACATCTTAATTTTTTTGACTAAAGTATTAATGAACTTTTTGAATTACATTAGTAAAATTAGGGATGGGCTGCTTCAGCTACAAATGGTTAAATTTCTTCCTAAGGGTGGCAAGACATTTTAACCTATTTTTCAATTAATTCTCAACTTTCTCAATGACTATTGTGTGTTAATTTCATCTTAATACCTGAAGCCTTTGTGGAGGTCAATACCACCCAATCTCCTTCTACAGGTGTTACCAATTCAGAAACTGTACTTTCATTCATTCCTTCAGAAATCTGTCCTTCACCAAAGTGGCTGATTTGTTCCAACAGAGGAAACAGTACATTTAATCCACCTATACAGTTTATGATGTCCTGAAAAAGAAAATTACAATCTTTTAATCTTATAAAACAAGAGCAATTTTGTCATTTAACACCCGCACAGCATGTGTGACATTAAAAATGTGCTGAACTTTCAGGCAATGTACAAGATAGCCTTAAGCTAAAGGAACCTTAATTCAGGGAGATGCTTTGAAGAGTAGCCACAGGGTGGGAAGGTGCACAGGGCAGGGGACACCTGGATGGCTCAGTAGGTTAAGTGTCCTGCTCTTGATCTCAGCTCAAGTCTTGATTCAGGGTTGTGAGTTCAAGACCCATGTTGGGCTCCATGCTGGGCATGAAGCTTACTTAAAAAAAAAAAATGTAGCTAGGGGGAATCACCATAATTAATACTCAAGAAACACTATGACAGACCATTTTTACCACACCTTTGTTTTCCAAAGTTTAGGGATTCCAAACACAAGCAATTCAAACTTGACCCCATAAGTAGACTTTATAATGTAACACTAATGATATGAGGAAACAACTGTCATAAGGCAATTAAGTATAATAAACAAAATAAATTAAGAAAAAAATCATTTGGTGGTAGAAATATGACTGACTCCTCTACTTTTAGTTAACAAAGAAGTTGAAGTGGGTGCCTCTGAATGTCAAAATGACTATTTTGAATAGCTTAACAAAATACAGTCCATATTCTTTGACAAGTTAGTAATCTCTCTGGCCTCAGTTCCTTCATCTGTAAAATGAGGATAATAATTCCCACTTTGTAAAGTTGTTACCAGGATTAAGTAAGCTAATAAATGAAAATGAACTGGTACTACCCACCCAAGGTTAGCCATTATTAAGTGCTAAAATATTCTGATCTGCCATCTAGAAAGTTTCATTCTTTACACAACCCTCTTCATACTTTTTGTCTTCATGCTGATATTTTTTTTAACATTTAAAAAAGTATTTTATCTCTGAGAGAGAGAGAGAGAGAGAGAGAGCGCGCACACGCAAGCAGGGGAGGGGCAGAGAGAGAGGGGGACAGAGGATCTGAAGCAAGCCCTATGCTGACAACGGTGATCCCGATGCAGGGCTTGAACTCACAAACTGCAAGATCATGACTTGAGCTGAAGTCAAACACTCAATCACCCCTTTCATGCTGATTTTTAAAAGCTATGTATAGTAAGCAAATTAAGTTTTTGGATGGCAAGTATTTTTTTTTTCAGTTGTCACGTAACTTTTTTTGTGTTTGATTGTGCTGCAGTATAAAAATACAATGATCCTTTTCTTGTTAACTCTGATCCCATATGATTTCCCCATAGCTGTACCTCAAGGCACCAAAAATTACTTTGATTTTTAAGTATAATGTATGGCACAAATAATCAGCTTTCTACATATAAGTAATACATGAGAACTAGCCTTGTAAAACCAATCTTATAAGTGACAGCAAAAGTTAACTTATGAAAGGGCAAATGCTACATATCTTACTATTTTAACAGATATGATTAAGTGGTCTTATCTCACAAAGAGAAAAATACTTTATACCACATAACATGAGACTAACATTAATTAATGGATTCATTTTTATACAGGCAGAACTATCCTAATAATGTCTGTTCCACTGAAACAATAAGCATATTTGATTGGTGTTAACTGAGGACAAGATAAAATGGATTTTTTGCTGATTTATCAGCAAGTCCCCTTAAAATATCTTTTATATTTCTTTTGATTTTACTTAAGCTATAATTTCTATTTAAGAAGTATCTTTTAGAAATAGGTATCTCTGACTTGACTTTCACAGTAATCTAAATAATCTTTATTAATTTAGTCACTCAGTCAAAATGTTATTGCATATCCCTGTACCAGGCACTGGTGAAAAAAGCAGTGGTACCTCTTTTCAAAGTTCTTAAGGACTACTGGAGAATCAAGCTCTAAATTACCAAGCAAATTATTATTCATCACACTAAGTGAAATGATAAACTATTGTAAGTATTCATGACAAGAGCAGTTAACTCAGTCTTGGAAAATAAGCAGAGGCCTCTATATAGAACCAAAGACATTATGTCCAACTGTCACATATATATGAGGCACATCCAGAAGTCAGACAAGATATGACAGCTCCAGAGGGGATGTGGGGAAGAGGAAAAGTCACTTATCTTTAGCCTTAGGGAGGAAAGATCGAAGTATGTTAAAAGCTAATAGACGGGAGACTGTTGACAGAAGCATGTGATACAGGAGAAAAGGGATAATCAATGAAGTCTCTGAGAAGGTAAGGGATGAAATCTGTCACATAGTTTTAGGAATGAAATACCTTAAAAGTGGAGCAATGATTTTAAGGTAGTATTATTTTTCTTAAGGAAACTGTTAAACAGTTTAAGGAGGTAACTAAGTTTCAAGCAAATTAGTCCTTCAACTACTTAATTGTTTATACCTCAAACTGTATATCTTGCTTGCAAACATTTTCACTGAGACTTATTATTCAGATCAACCTGGTGGTGCTAAAAAGACAAATTCTTTAAAAGGATCTGTAAACTTACATAAGACGTTGCTCATCATTAACTTACCTTAATGTCCCAGTTCACTACTTTGTTTCCTGTTAATCTTCCATGCAAACAATTAGTAGATAAATCAAGACAGATTGAATTTTTGCAAGCCTAAGAATAAAAGGAAAATATGGCCAACAGCTAAGCACAATAAGGACAAAAACATAACTTTATATATGAAATATTTCACCATAATTTAAAATGATAAAATGCTTACAATATTAAGTTTAGTACTGCTATTCTCATTGCCTCTTAAAAGAATCAGGGACTAGATTCTATTTTTTCTTTTAAATATAAATTATTGTCAAATTGGTCTCCATACAACACCTAGTGCTCATCCCAACAAGTGCCCTCCTCAATGCCCATCACCCACTTTCCCCTCTGCCCACTCCCCATTAACCCTCAGCTTGTTCTCAGTATTTAAGAGTCTCTCATAGTTTGCCTCCCTCCCCGTTACTTTTTTTTCACCATTCCCCTCCCTCATGGTCTTTTGTTAAGTTTCTCAAGATCCACATATGAGTGAAATCTGACTGATTTATTTCACTTAGCATAATACCCTCCATTTCCATCCATGTTGCTGCAAATGGCCAGATTTCATTCTTTCTCATTGCCAAGTAGTATTCTATTGTATATATAAACCACATCTTCTTTATCCATTCCTCAATTGATGGAACTCTTTCCATAATTTAGACTCTTTCCATAATTCGTCTATTGTTGAAAGTGCTGCTATAAACATTGGGGTACATGTGCCCCTATGCATCAGCACTCCTGTAAGGGACTAGATTCTAAAGGACTCACTCATCAAAAGCAGGTCACTTCTACTTGTCACCTGATAGAAGAGCTATAGCAACAAGTTACTCACCCATCACTGGAGTTTACATTTTTTTCTCTTTCAAGAACAAATTGATGGTGGCCAGAGGGGAAGGGAAGGGAGTGAGGGTGGGGAGGGATGGGCAAAATGAGTGAAGGGGAGTGGGAGATCCAGGCTTCCAGTTATGGAATGAGTAAGCCACAGGGATGAAAGGTACAGCACAGGAAATACAGTCAGTGGTATTGTAATAGTGCTTATGGTGACAGACAAGAACTATACTTGTGGTGAGCACAGCACAATATACAGACTTGTCAAATCACTGTGTTGTACACCTGAAACTAATGTAGTATTGTGTGTCAACTAAACTTCAAAAAAATTTTGGGAGGGCGCCTGGGTGGCTTAGTCAGTTAAGCATCTGACTTGGGCTCAGGTCATGACCTTGAGCTTCAAGAGTTTGAGCCCTGCATCGGGCTCTATGCTGGAGCCCCCTTCCAATTCCGTGTCTCCTTCTCTTTGGCCCTCCCACACTCGTACTCTCTTCCTTCTCTCAAAAATAAACATTAAAAAAAATCTTTAAAAAATAAAAAAATCCTATAAAGTTAAAAAAATTAAAGTTTTAAACCAACTTATGCAAACAGCTTTTGGCTATTTATTTATTTTGAGAGAGAATGAACAAGCAGGATAGAGGAAGAGAGAGAGGCAAGTGGGACTCGATCCCATGGATCATGAGATCATGATCTGAGCTGAAATCAAGAGTTGGATGCTTAGGGGTGCCTGAGTGGCTCAGTCGGTTAAGTGTCTGACTTCGGCTCAGGTCATGATCTCACAGTTCGTGAGTTCAAGCCCCACATCGGGCTCTGGGCTGACAGCCTGGAGCCCGCTTCGGATTCTGTGTCTCCCTCTGTCTGCCCTCTGCTGCTTGCACTCTGTCTCTCACATTGTCTCAAAAATAAATAAACATTTTTTAAAAATTAAAAAAAAAAAAAAAAGAGTTGGATGCTTAACCAACTGAGCCACCTAGGTGGCCCAAGATTTTGAGTCTTTAACAAATTCAGTGTTCTATTCCCATGAGTATTTCCCTAGGCATAATTTCACTGGTACACATAATTATGTGATTAAAACGTGAGATACAGAAATCACAAAACAGGGCACCTGGGTGGCTCAACTGGTTAAGCGTCTGACTTCAGCTCACGGTTTGTGGGCTCAAGCCCTGCATCAGGCTCCATGCTGATGGTGCAGAGCCTGCTTGGGATTCTCCCTCCCTCCCTCCCTCCCTCTCTCTCTCTGCCCCTACCCTATCTCTTTGAAAATAAATAAATAAACCTTAAAAAAAAAATCACAAAACAGAAAAACATATGATATAAAATTCTAATCACAGGCATAAGACACTTTTCCTTCATGTTATAGACAATTCTGGATATATTCATATTAAGAGTCTAGTCTGCAATTCTAGAAATTATCAAATATATTTGTTAACTTCCATGAAGGATTATAAAGCATATAACTTCGCATCCAATCTGTGAATTTGCAGATAATGAAGCATCCTTGAATCCAATTACCATTCAAAAAAAAAAAAAAAAAACTACTACAAATTTTAGCATAAATGATGCATCATTGCTTTCTTCTTAAGGCAACTGAGAAAAAATGCTTTAATAAAACAAACGGAAACTGAGTTTACACTTAATGTAAACTATATTAGTCTCAAAGACAGAAATGTCTTTCTCCCATTACTACCTCAGTTTTGGTAGCGTGTATCTTTGACCTGTCCTCATACAATACAACTTCTAATGGCATGACTGCTTCCTGTCTCCTATCCCTCCAATCCAACTTTCACAATGCAGCTTGAGACCTTTTTCTAAAATGTAAACCTTATCATATTTTGTTCTTCTGCTTAAAATCCTATCCACTGCCTACTACTTAGCCTGCCATAGGAGGCTTGCTATAATCTGGCCTCTATGTGCCCTCTAATTTCATTTCCTGCCATCTTCTCTTCCTACTTGCTTAGTGCCCTAAACCCAAATATACGTAGATCCCAGTTTTAAAGTCTATGCCTTTGTAGGTGCTGCTTGTTACATGTGGCACATCCCTCCTCAGCCCTGCCTTTTAAAACACAAATCAAACCATCTTTGCTATGATATGAAAGAACTAACCACTCATGCCTTTATATTCTCACTATATTTTATACACAATTCCAACACAGAAATACTGTATAGTGGTTAAGGATATGCACTGAACAGACTGAATTCTAACTCCAGCACTACCATTCACTAAAATTATGAGGCTAAGCAAGTTGCTTATCTTTACTGAGCCTCAGAAAACCACAGCTCATAAAAGACACGGGTAATACCATACATCCCTTAGAGTTTTTATGAAGGTTAAGTGAAATAATACATATAAAACATTTAGCATAGTGCTTAATATTAGTGTAAATACCCAATAAATGGTAGCTAAAAAGAAAAATGCTCATAAAATTACATTGCACTCATTTTTTTTTACATATTTACTTCAGTTTGGGTTATAAGTTTCTTTTTTTGTTAATTTTTTTTGATGTTTGTTTATTTTTGAGAGAGACAGAGACAGAATGCAAGTGGGTTGGGGGAGAGAGAGGGAGGCACAGAATCCAAAGCAGGCTCCAAGCTCCGAGCTGTCAGCACAGAACCTGACGCGGAGCTCGAACTCACAAGCTGTGAGATCATGACTTGAGCCGAAGTTGGACACTCAACTGACTGAGCCACCCAGGCGCCCCTGGTTATAAGTTTCTTAAAGCCAGACACTGAATTCATCTTTAGATCTTAAAAGTTCAGCACAATTCTTGGCATGGAGAAGACACTCAAAAAATTATAAACAATGGATGGTTCAACACCTCTTACAAGCGATTACAAAAATGAAAAGCTGTTGACTCTCAGAAAATCTTCAAGAGCAGCTTTTCTCAAACTAGCATTTGTTAAATAAGTGAGATGAAAAAACAGAACGTGTTCTATGTTCAAATAACTGGTCAAAGAGTAGGATAAAACAAAAGTAAACTAAGTTTTTTCTAATAAGATTTTTCAAGTATATGATCAATCTCCAAAATGGATATACAGAATACAGCATTTCCCCAAACTCCGTTAACCACAGAACACTTTTTATCATGATATATCACTGCTTCAAGAAATATTCCTCCAAAAAACTGTTTTATTGAGTATTTGTCATACTGAGTTTCTTGAGGAAAAACAATAATACCTATTTTCTTATTAGAGAATTTTTACTGTTGGATCTTCCAACTACTGGAAGGAAGTTCCAACAGTAAAAATTCAACCTAATGTTATCAAGTTTAAATTTGGAAAGAGAATAAATATGACAAACATAATGCCACAAAGACTCAGTTAACTAACATGTATCTAGGACATGCTATTAAATATATCAGTGAGATTAAATTCAATTATTTCCTATATATTTAATAATAACAGTAAAAAGAAAATAAGTATATGATCTAGCCCCTGCCAAGAAAATAAAGTCTAGTTCAGTAAACAAACATACTGGAAAAACATTAGTGTTACAAAAGGCAAACACTAAAAAAAATAAGGGTCCTAAGAGACTTTATAACCAATGCAAGGCATGAACCTTGATCCAGATTTAAGTTTTTTAAAAGGCTAAACAAAATATTTTTGAGAAAGCTGGGAAAATCTGAATGAGTTATACAGTACATAAATTATTGATAATTTTCCCAGGTAGGTTAATAATTACATAAATACATAGCTACATTGATACCTATGTCAATGTGCCTTCACAAAGACAGGCAACAGGTGTCAACGGGTGTGGCAAAATTGGTAATTGGTGAATTCAGGTGGAGAGTATAGAGTATACATGATTTCACTTTACCATTCTTTCAATTCCTCTCTAGCTTGAAATTATTCAAAACAAAAAGTCAAGGGGAATACAAATGATAGGTGAATTTTATTAGGTCAGATATCACAAATAAGTATTAAAGTAATAAGTTATGACCATGTACTAGCTGGCTAAACTAGAAAAAAAATTCTATAGTGCATAATCTCACAAATAAAAGCATTTTTTGTGTCAGTGTTAACATTTAGTACAATTAAGGCAACTGATACTGTTTATGCCACTTTCCCTTTTCTTCTCCCAGTTCTTTCCCTCAGACTTTACGGACCTTAATTACTTTCACTAGGTAGGTCTTTGAGGGAAAAAGGACTATGCATGCTATGCATATAGGTAGTTTCTTTTTTCTCCTTCTGAAGTAAACATTTCATTTTTTTGGTTTGTTTTCTTGCTAGAATTACATTTAAAAAATAAACAAAAAAATGTTAACCATAATTCTGTTTAATCTCTCCTTCCCAAAAAGTGGGATAATCCAAGTTTAAACAGTTTCATTTACTGAAGTCAATTCATTAGTAAAACTTCCCACCACAACGATTCCTACTCATACTATATGATTCCTCACTCATACTACTGGGATGACATAATCAAAACATTTGAATCCTAGTTGAGAGTTGCACCTCCTCTTCCTTTGAAAACGAGTAATTTTTAAATTTAATTCAAGACTATCCTTCTCAATTAACCACTGAAATGACAAAAGGAACAAAAAAGGAATTTTAGTTCATAGCACAGTTACAAGTAGATACAGTCCATGCATTTACTCTCACCTTTGCAGTATAGTGAAGAAGGATGTTACCAGACAGGTCAGCCATGTCAGACTCTTGAAATTTCCAAGGGCTTAAACAGTTTGGACCTGAAAATTATTTACACACACGTACATAAACATCACTGAATATTTTTGGCCTCCTTGATTCTGTGTAATCAGAACAAAATTTAAAATTAAGTTGTTTCTCCCTCAGGCAAGTTCAAAAAGATCGAAATCATACTATGCATATTTTCAGACACAACGCTATGAAACTTGAAATCAATCGGAAGAAAAAATTTGGAAAGAAAATGAAAACTTGGAGATTAAAGAACATCCTACCGAAGAATGAATGGCCAAGACATTAAAGAGGAAATAAAAAAGTACATGGAAGCCAATGAAAATGATAACATGACAGCCCAAAGCCTCTGGAATGCAGCAAACGCGGTCAGAAGAGGGAAGTATATAGCAATACAGGCCTTGCTAAAGAAGGAAGAAAGGTCTCACATATACAACCTAACCTTACACCTTAAAGAGCTGGCAAAAGAACAGCAAATAAAACCCCAAACCAGCAGAAGATGGGAAATTATAATAAAGATTAGAGCAGAAATTAATTCTATTGAAATCAAAAAAACAGAAGAGATCAATGAAACCAGGAGCTGGTTCTTTGAAAGAATTAACAAAATTGATTAACCCCTAGCCAGTCTGATCAAAAAGAAAAAGGAAATGACCCAAATAAAATAAAAAATGAAAGAGGAGAGATCACAACCAATACTGCAGAAATACAAACAATAATAAGAGAATATTATAAGCAATTATATTCCAACAAATTGGGCAATCTGGAAGAAACGGAAAATACCTAGAAAAATACAAACTACCAAAACTGAAAACAGGAAGAAATAGAGAATTTGAACAGACTGATAACCAGTAAAGAATTAGTAATCAAAAACCTCCCCAAAAACAAGGTCCAGAGCCAGATGGCTTTCCAAGGGAATTCTACCAAACATTTAAAGAAGTGTTAACTTCTATTCTTTTGAAGCTGTTCCAAAAAATAGAAATGGAAGGAACTTCCAAACTCATTCTATGAGGCCAGCATTACCTTGATTTCAAAACCAGACAAAGACCCCACTAAAAAGCAGAACTATAGATAAATTTCCCTGATAAACATGGATGCAAAAATTCTCAACAAGATAGTAGCCAACTGGATCCAATAATGCATTAAAATAATTATTCACCATGATCAAGTGGCATTTATATGGGATGCAGGGCTGGTTCAGTATCTGCAAACAAATCAGAGATATATGATACTAATAAAAGAAAGGACAGAACCACATGATTCTCTCAATAGATGCAGAGAGAGCATTTGACAAAATACAGCATCCTTTCTTGATAAAAACCCTCAAGGAAGTAGGGATAGAAGGATTATAACTCAAGATCCTAAAAGCCACATACAAAAGACCCACTGCTAATATCCTCAATGGGGAAAAACTGAGAGCTTTCCCCCTAAGGTCAGGAACAAGACAGGGATGTCCACTCTCGCCACTGTTATTCAACATAGTATTAGAAATTCTAGCATCAACAATCAGACAACACAAAGAAATAAAAGGCATCCAAATCGGCAAGGAGGAAGTCAAACTTTCACTCTTCACAGATGACATGACACTCTATATGGAAAACCCAAAAGATTCCATCAAAAACCTGCTAAAATTCAGCAAAGTGGCAGGATATAAAATCAATGCACAGAAATCAGTGCACCAATAATGAAACAGCAGAAAGGGAAACCATGGAATCGATCCCACTTACAATTTCACCAAAAAACCATAAAATACCTAGAAATAAACCTAACCAAAGAGGTGAAAAACTTACATACTGAAAACTATACAAAGCTTATGAAAGAAATTGAAGAAGACACACCAAAAAAAATGGAAAAATATTCCATGTTCCTGGACAGGAAGAACAAATATTGTTAAAATGTCAATACTACCCAAAGCAATCTACATATTCAATGCAATCCCTATTAAAATAATACCAGTATTCTTCATAGAGCTAGAACAAATAATCCTAAAATTTGTATGGAACCAGAAAAGACCCCGAATAGTCAAAGCAATCCTGAAAAAAAAAACAAACCCAAAGCTGGAGGCATCACAATTCTGGACATCAAGATGTATTACAAAGCTGTAATCATCAAGACAGTATGGTACTGACACAAAAACAGACACATAGGTCAATGGAACAGAAGAAAATACTTAGAAATGGACCCACAAACATATGGCCAACTAAGCTTTGAGCAAAGAATATCCAATAGAATAAAGACAGTCTCTTCAACAAATGGTGATGGGAAAACTGGACAGCGACATGAAGAAGAATGAACCTGGATCACTTTCTTATACCATACACAAAAATAAACTCAAAATGGATGAAAGACCTAAATATAAGACAGGAAACCATCAAAATCCTCAAGGAGAAGGCAAGCAAAAACCTCTTTGACCTCTCCTGCAGCAACTTCTTACTCAACACATTCTCCAGAGGCAAGGGAAACAAAAGCAAAAATGAAGTACTGGGATCTCAGCAAGATAAAAAGCTTCTGCATGGCAAAGGAAACAATCAGCAAAACTAAAAGGCAACCGAAGGAATGGGAGAAGATATTTGCAAATGACATATCAAATAAAGAGTTAGTACCCAAAATCAACAATGAACTTACCAAACTCAACACACACAAAAAAGCAATCCAGTGAAGAAATGGGCAAAAGACATGAATAGACACTTTTCTAAAGAAGACATCCAGATACGGGTGCCTGGTGGCTCAGTCGGCTGACTTCGGCTCAGGTCATGGTCTCACGGTCTGTGAGTTCGAGCCCCACATCGGGCTCTGTGCTGACAGCTCAGAGCCTGGAGCCTGCTTCAGATTTTGTGTCTCCCTCTCTCTCTGACCTTCCCCCGTTCATACTCTGTCTCTCTTTGTCTCAAAAATAAATAAACATTAAAAAAAATTAAAAAAAAAAAAAATCCAGATGGCTAACAAGAGACATGAAAAAAATGCTCAATGTCACGCATCATCAGGGAAATACAAATCAAAACCACAATGAGATACCACCTCACACCAGTAAGAATGTCTAAAATTAACAACTTGGGCAACAACAGATGCTGGTGAGGATGCGGAGAAAGAAGAACCCTTTTGCATTGCTGGTGGGAATGCAAACTGGTGCAACCACTCTGGAAAATATGGAGGTTCCTCAAAAAATTAAAAATAGAACTACCCTATAACCCAGAAATTGCACGAGTAGGTATTTATCCAAAGGATACAGGTGTGCTGTTTCAAAAGAGCACATGCATCCCAATGTTTATAGCTGTGCCACTGGCAGCACCAAAGTATGGAAAGAGCCCAAGTGTCCATCAACAGATTAATGGATAAAGATGATGTGGTATATATACATAATGGAGTATTACTCGGCAATCAAAAAGAATGAAATCTTACCATATGCAACAATATGGATGGAACTAGCGTGTTTATGCTAAGTGAGATTAGTCAGAGAAACAAATACCCTATGACTTCACTCATATGAACAATTTAAGATACAAAACAGATGAACATAAGGGAAGGGAAACAAAAATAATATAATAACAAGGAGGGGGACAAAACATAAGAGACTCTTAAATACAGAGAACAAACTAAAGGCTGCTGGATGGGTTGTGGGTGGAGGGATGGGCTAAATGGGCAAGGGACATTAAGGAGGACACTTGTTGGGATGAGCAGTGGGTGTTTGTTACGTATAGGGATGAATCACTAGATTCTACTCCTGAAATCATTATTGCACTATATGCTAACTTGGATGTAAATTTTAAAAAAATAATAAAAATAAATAAAATTAAAGTTATTTAACAATATGAATTCTGTAAATTACTATTCATACAACATTGCCATCAATTTTAACAGATGAATAACGAGAATGACACAGATAATATTGTACATGATATTTGGTTGTTTTTCTGTTTTTTCCTTTTATTAAAGAGAGCTTGTTAAAATAAATAAATAAATACATAAATAAATAAATAAATAAATAAATAAATAAAATTAAGCTGTTTCAAGCTATTCAACACAGTTAAACCATACTAGCCAAAATGAACTTCATTTTGGTATCACCTTCAATTCATCTAAAACCTAGAAAAGTTGTGGGTGGTTCAATATCCACTATAGAAAGGAAACTTTATACAGCATTAAAAACCTAATATCAAATATAACAAAATTTACCTATTAATTTATCTAATGTTAAGTAATTTAAGTTTAGAAGAAAAAATAACAGAATAACCAACAATGTGAAAAGATATCACAGAAATTGAATAGTAAATGAATAGTACTAAAAAAAAAAAAATGCAAATTCAAACAAGGTTCCACCTTACATCAATAAAAGGAGGAAACAGTATTGACCATTCCATGTGTGTGTTTTTTTTTTAAGTTTATTTATTTATTTTGAGAGAGAGAGAGAGAGCATGGATGGGGCAGAGAAAAAGGGAGAGAGAGAATCCCATGTAGGCTCCACACCATCAGCACAGAGCACAATATGGGGCTCAAACTCACAGGTCAGTTCTTAAATATTATCAACATACATGTAAAACACTATAATTATGTGAGGGATGCAGGTGCTAAATAACCTTGTGGCAATCATTTTGTAATATACACGTCTATCAAATCATTACACTGTACATCTTAACACTGTACACGTCTATCAAATCATTACACTGTACATCTTACGTATGTTTTATGTCAATAATATCCCAATCAATTGAGGGTGGGCGGACAGGGAATGTAGTGGGATTTTTCTTCCCTTTCAGCTTCCATTACAAATACAAATACACTCTTCAGATCAAATATATTCTTCAAAATATATGTAGGCAGCAAAAAAAAAAAAAACAACTAAGTTTAAACAGTATGACTGTACATGCTCACCTGCTAAATACAATGCCTTCACCTGAGGAGGCTGTAGTCCTTCATAAAATATGATAACAGACCCTAGCTGGCCCTCCAGAGATGTGGGACATCCCCATTCACTATCTTGAGTTCCAGCTGATATCAATTTGGTAATCAATTTTGATTTTTCAAGTGTTCCTCCCCAGGAGGCTGATGACAGAATTCCACCAAATGATGTCCGATGAGGGATAATGGGGGAAGAAAAAGGTGGATCTGGGATTTGGGATGGTGGAGGAGTGGTGGTTCTTTGCCCAGCTGAACCAATGCAGCAGGAAATAAAAGGCTAAAAATTAAGAAACAAACAAAATAAATTACACCATTTTAACTATATCTCGATCTTCAGATTGAAAATAAAACAGCACATAAAATTAAAAAAACAAATAGATGGAAAATAAATTGTAAGTTTTAATTTTATTGGATCATAATGTGTGCATGTGTGTGCATACATAAGAAGCCAATGAGAGATGTTACTTTTGGCCTATGGGATTTGGATGTGTTACTTTTATAACTCACATTATATCCTTCTGTAAATTTTGAAATTTTAATGAGTATTTTTAAAAACTTTAACAACTTTACTATATTCTAAAATAAAGGAAACTACTTTTCTCCCTTAAAATTTATAAACAGAACTACACATTAGTATAATAACACTAATTACAGGCTATCCTAAAATGAGCATCAGGATGAACATCAATAAGAAACTACTAGAATCAGAGAAGCACCTGGGAAATAACAGATTTCATTACCTTCAAAAAAGGCTCTTTTAGAATTATCTAAGAATTCTCAAAGAACTTTTACAATAATATTTTTTTTCCATTTCTAATACAATATGTAAGCAATCTTTATTTTTGATTTTTTAAACAGAGCTATTACAAATTGCAGCTTTTATTTCTGATTCTTTTCCCCAAATAAATTTTTGAAAATAAATCAGTGTGCTATTTCCCAAGCTTACATCCTACAATCCTGACCTGTGAATCACTGCTACAATAATATTCTTTAAGAATCATCTCAATAAGTTCCATCTTATATTTGACTACAATGTAAAGGCTTAAAGTTTCTTCATTACTGTTTCAAATTCAGTGAGGATGGAAAAGAGACCATCATAATAGTCTCTAAGTATTTTGTACACTTGGGAGGGCTTTATTATTATTTTTCTAAAGATTTTATTTTTAATTTTTTAAAGTTTTTTAATTTATTTTGAGAGAGAGAGAGAGAGAGTGAGAGAACACACTAGCAAGGGAGGGGCAAAGAGAAGGAGAGAGAGAATCCTAAGCAGGCTCCACACTTGCCAGGCTCAACCCCAGGAACCATGAGACCATGATCTGAGCCAAAATCAAGAGTCTCAAGAATGAGATGCTTAACCTACTGTGCTACCCAGACATCCCATGGGTAGCTCTCCTCTATTAAATTTCTTTGGCTTTCCCATTTTAGGTCTTTTTCTCCATAAGTTTTTTATTACATTTGTTTCTTCTTTGAGTTGTTTTTCTTTATTACATGTTGTCCAACTTCATCTAATAATGATAGGCTAACAGTATTAAATATTAACTTACTGTATCTTAGAACATACAAAACATTTTAAAATCCCATGGTCCCATAACAAGTAGATAAGGTGTGCTTACTTCATTCATGGCAGGAAATCTGAGAGGGGCAGAGACCTTCTGCTGTCCGTTGTCATAGATATAGACAAAGCTCTGACCAAAGGGTCTTTTTCCAGGCATGTGAACAATGGTTATGTTGTGCTAGTAAAGTAAAGCATACATTTAAAGACTAAAATTACATTAAATCTTTGGAATGACAAATGTTTTCAGAGTATTACTCAATAAGTTTGTGTGAATAGCAGAACATTGAGATTAAGCATAATTAAATGCTGGTTAAAATTCTGTTCGTAAGAGTGAATGACGATTTTTTCTGTAGTACTACAAAAGCATTTATATATTGTTCTAGCAACTTATACACAACTGTAACAAAGTATCTTTCCTGTATTTTCCAAGTCTGAGTATTCTTTAGAATCATTTTCCTAATGAGAAGCATTTTATACTTTAAGAAAAGCAAGAGAGATGCATCGCTATTAATAATTTATGTTCTCATTTTAAATTGAATTCCTAAACCAAATCTGATTCTAGAAAACATGAAAGAAATGGAAATATTTACTTTTAATTTTTTAGGAGAAAAATTATTATCGCTGAGTTTATAATGAGGATGATAATGCTATTAACTTCCTTATAAATTTCAACATAAGCAGAATTATGAAGTGAAAATTAATCAATGCTGAAAAAGGAGATAATTCCTGATGTACATTCACCAAATGTGTGATTTTAAAGAAAAGAACCAAAAAGTTAAATGTGATGTCCTAAAACCTTACCCAGAGGGAATCACAGAAACTGTGGTCAGGAAGCATAACTGCAGCATATTCTCTTTTTGTGCACACTGCAACAACCAGCATACCTGAATGGGTAATAAAAGCTTCAAAACCCATGCCACTTCCTGTAAAAAAGCTAACAAAAATATATATTATCAGAACTTTTGAAGTCAGTTCAGTTTTATCACTGAATACACACAAAACCGTAAGATCATCATGAATATCTTTATCAATAATGCTGTGGCTTACATTCTATTGCCACACATCAGTCCAACCTCATATCAATGGTAATTCCTAAATCTTTTATGGGCTTAATGGTTTAACAAATTATAAAAGGTAGCCAGAAGAGTGGAATTCCATTATCAAACAAAAGTAAAATGGTAAATTTTGAAGATTTCAAAATTCTTTCAAATAGGATTCAGAAAGCATGAATAAATGTCTTAAAAATCACAAGGCATTAAATTTATTTAAAATTATCAGTTACCAAAGTAACTAAGTTTGGATGTACATACACATAGGTTTTGTGATCCTTCATATAAATATAGAGCACCTTTAATGGAACATAGAGATCACCATTCATTTTAAAATTTATTACACTTTTTTCTCCACTTTTATCATACTTTTAAGAAGGAACTTTGTTTCCAAACTAACCAAAGACCTACCAAAATATTTGATGTATGTAATCAATATCATGAAAGCGATAAAACACTTATAATTACGCCCTAAGGATAAAGCGGTTTCAGCTAAACTGTTGTACATTTAAAAACTAGATGCTTGAAAAGCTTTTTCCTGTTTGAGAATTACAGCATATATTGTTATGACAGTATTCATTTATATTCCATAACTTGTATCAGTACCTGTACAATTGTTTTCTTTTTCCTCCTTTGTTAGCATTGCCAAGAGTCAACTGATCCTGATCTAAGCAAAACCAAGCATTGAAAGAAAAGGCAGACCCTGGCCATTTCTGTATGGAAGGCACAGAGATTCCTGCCATACTATGTGACAAATTAAAATACTGCAGTGCGCTTTCTAGACTTTGTTTTCGGGCCATTGTCAGAATTGCTCGAGTCACAGGAGTAGTATAAGGGTGAATATACTCAGATTCATCCACTCTCAGCAATCTTAGCAGCTGACGTATTTCTTCTGAGCTCACTGACTGACTCCCCAAGGAACCATGAAGTGCAATCAAGTTCTCAGCACAAGTTCGATGGAGGGAAGAATGGGAACCAAGGGTTTCAATGATGTGAATTCCCATGTTTGCATTGACACAAGTAGTTCGACTCTGCCTATTAATACAACAAATTCTTTTCAGCCAATCAGAAATGAAGATTTGCAGATCATGGGATTCTAGCTCTGGAAGCCACTGGATAAGAAGCAAGAGAGGCTGGACATTACTAATGCCCAAAATCCCAACTGAAGTGTGGTCACCCTCTACAGCCTATAAAGCAACATAAAAGACAAAAGGTTAGTAACCATTTTGGATATGGAGATAATGGAACTTGTTTAATACAGCGAAAAAACTCACCATATTCATAAGTTCTTTAAGTAGTTCTAGCGGTGGCTGACCCAGGGATTTTAAAACCTCAAACATATGTGTATAACCAATTCTTTCTTTAAATACTTCCTAAGGGAAGGGAAATAAACACATCAAAACATACTTTCAAAGACTGAATTTGTTGATTATTTAAAATGTTGAATAATACCCATTTCAGTTAATACTGAAAAGACTGAGTACAGTATTTGCTTCTTAAATCACATCTTCATCTTTTTTTAATTAAAAAAATGTTTAATGTTCATTTATTTTTGAAAAAGAGAGAGAGAAAGAGAGAGAGAGAGACAGAGTACAAGTGGAGGACGGGCAAAGAGAATGAGGGAAACACAGCATCTGAGGCAGGGTCCAGGTTGTGAGGTGTCAGCACAGAGCCCAATGCGGGGCTTGAACCCATGAGCCGTGCATGAGACCATGACCTGAGCTGAACTTGGACGCTTAACCTTACTGAGCCACCAGGCACCCTCTAAAATAGATTCCATAGGTCTTCTGAAATATGATGTGACAATAACCTACCAAATGTAAAATAAATGAAATTAGCAATAATTGTATAATTGTATATTATAAAAATATTATATAAATTTCAGATTAGGGTACAACCACTTTCATCTTCACTTGATTTGTAATTAGTAAAGTATTACATGAAGTCAAAACAAAAATGGCAAAAAAATGAGAAGACTTTGGGGTAACAGGAGCCAGGCAGCAGTCTCAAAAGACTAGAGTCCTGGCAATTTTGAGTGGTGACAGAAAAAACTGGGTAATTTTCTCTCTTCTTTTTGTATCTAAATGGATTGAATTTATCTCAAACATCAAGTTCATTTTAGAAAGGTCTAAGTCATATGTATTTTTGAACTAGTGGGCACACAAAGTCATAAAGTAAAATAAAAAGACAACAAAAATCTAGTAATGCTAAACTAGTCCAGTAAATCAGGCAAAAATGTATACACTTTTATTATAAAATTAAAAGATGTAAACAAAATGAGTAAGACTGGTTGTCTCTAGGGAGAGGAACTAGTTGGCTGTGAGCCCAGTGGTAGAAAGAACATTTTTTTCCAAAAGGTATTTTTTAATACTAATTCAAAGGGATACATGGACCCCTATATTTATAGGAACTTCATGTACAGTGGCCAAATTATGAAAACAGCCCAAGTGTCCATCAATTGATGAATGGATAAAGAAGATGTGGTATATACATAAAATGGAATATCTTTTTTAATTTTTTTAACGTTTATTTATTATTGAGAAACAGTGAGAGACAGAGCATGAGCATGGGAGGGGCAGAGAGAGGGGGAGACACAGAATCTGAAGCAGGCTCCAGGCTCCAAGCTGTCAGCATAGAGCCCGACATGAGGCTCAAACTCACAAACTGCAAGATCATGACCTAAGCTGAAGCTGGACGCTTAACCAACTGAGCCACCCAGGCAACCCCACAAAACAGAATATTAATCAGCCATAAAAAAGAATAAAACCTTGCCATCTGCAACGACATGGATGGAACTAGAGAGTATTATGCTAAGCAAAAGCAGTCAGTCAGAGAAAGACAAACATCATATGATTTCACTCATATGTGGCATTTAAGAAAACAAAACAGGCAGAGAACAAACTAATAGTTACCAGAGGGTAGATGGGTGGAAAGATGGGTTAAATAGGTTATAGAGATTAAAGAGTGCACCTGTGATGAGCATGGAGTATTATATCTGTAGTAAATGTATCTGTAAGGAATTGCTGAATCTCTATATTGTATATCTGAAAATACTACTACACTGTATGTTAACTAACTGGAATTTAAATTAAAACTTAAAAATCTAATACCTATCATTTTTAAAAAGGTATTTTTAACATAACCTTTTGAATTTTAAACCATGCATTACATAATAAAAAAAATTATATCTTAAGACTTGAACATCACTTGAGACTTGAGTTTCATAATACAGTACAGCTAATTCATTATACTCATAAACCAATTACTTAGAACTTAAAATGATTTTTTTTCCCTTACAGAAACTATTGTAATTAGAATTAGATTCCCAAGCAGGCCTGTAAAATTGTAAAAGCTGTCTAGTAGGCATCTAACCATAAGCTACATATGGCAACATTTATAGAGCAAACATTAGTGTCCTAGTGGAACCAATGGAAAGTTAGTAATACTACTGAAGGCATGGCTTAGGAAACCAGGAATAATTCATTCATGTCTGCTACTAAAAGGTAAAGCATGAAATACATTACAGGTGGTAAACAGAAGGTAAAATATCATCATCATCATCATCGACACTGAGATTTATTAAGCACTTACCATGTGCCTGGCACTATAGGTTTACCACTTTACACAGATGATCTCACTAATCCTTAAAACTATTCAATGACGAAACTACTAGCACAAATCAGCATAAATGGACAACAGGACAGAGTTAGTAGTTGTGAATGAGACAGAAAGAAAATCCTGAGGTTTGGTAACAGAGAAGCAGAATTTCCAAGGCCATTGTGAAAAACAAGTCCCAAACTGATAGGGCTATTCATGTGAAAAATTTTCTCACAGTCTAGGCAGTCATAAACTGAGCAAAGAGTGAAAGAGTGATTATTTTATTAATGAAGAAAAACTATGATATAAAATTTAATTTTTTAAACTCACTAACCATAGAATCACTTAAAATGATCTTTTCAACAGCAGTGCTATCTTTGTTTACTGACACTGTAAGTCTCTATTAGCTTACAGTTCTATCATATAATTATATGCCTATCTTATAATCCAAAGCAGTCCCCATAGGCGTTTGTCTCAAAAGTTAACAGCAAATGATTCCTATACTGAGATAGTTTGTGAACTATTTCACTTCAGGTATAACACCAAATGTATTATATATATACTTTCATACATTACTTTGGGGATTTCATAGTGAAAACTGGCGTATCTAGGATAACATTTTTGAGCTTGAGGATTTTATGTTTCACCTTAGCAGCTGGAGATTTATTCATTACTGCTGTCAAAGCCTTAATGGTTGATACAGCCAAACAATCCAATTGCCCCTGAAACACCTATCAGAGAGAAAAAAAAATAAAAAGGAAAGAAATTAACAACGTGTTCAAGATTTGTATTTAGTTAGGAAACCTTTGTTCTGAAAACCTGAAAAAATAATTACTTAACATGCAATACATTCCTCTTACAATAAAATAGATTTCTGAAACACTATACCTGCAAGAAAAGTTACCTACTTGACGAAAATAAACCATGTGTCAAGAAGGATAAAGCTACATTCACTCATCACTTTGAAATGTTTTGGGAAAAAAACCAAAAACCGAAAAGAACACAAGCTTAACACATGCTTTTAAAAATAATGGACAATCTCCAGAGGAAGGGAGAAAGATCTATCATTGAAAATTCTATTATATTTTAATTTCCCTTCAAAAATACACTGAACTTCCTAGCTTTAAATTTCATTAGCATGTATAATAAGGTATTTAAAATGGTGTTGTCTATTCGGTTTCCAAGCCTTGTGTTATAATTGAAATGGTATATTTATTTACCAATCAATCACACTTGCAAGCAAAAAGGTATACCTATTTTTACATAAGATGCAGAATTTGAGGTAGAACAGAAAATGAAATATGTATCTATAAGTATTATCATGTTTTTGAGTAGGCAAGCTTTAATGCCAAAAACTGTAAGAAAAAATAAAAAGCAGCTTCATTTTGTCTATTTTGTATAAGCTTCATCATAAAGAGAAGTGTTAAGTTTCAGAACAGTGCATTTAGAGACAAAAGGTGAAAACAAAATACAACATTAACATTAAAAAATTGAATATGACTGGGTTATATCAGCAGGCTTAATGAACCATGAAAGCCTTACATGAGAACTAGAAAGCTGTAAAAACTAACAGTTCCAAAAATCTGCTTTTGGTAATATTACTATGACTTAAAGGCAGTCACTTCATGAGTAGGATTTTCCTCTCTCCCTCCCACTAAAAATGATTTAAGGGACTGATTAGATCTTTGTCATTTTAAGCTAAGCTCTACCAATTTTAGGCAAGTTATTTAAGCCAGTATCTTGATTTTTGTTGATGTTGTTTATTAAACATTATTATATATACCTATTATATGTGTAATAAACATACTATGCATTAATAATTCTGTATAGAGAATTTCTTATAAATAAGATCTTTCCTACACTTTGTCCAAAGACTAGTCATCACAGTACCTACAATTAGGAATACTAACATAAACCTCTGAGAATATCATTGTAACTGTTTTATTAATCTATATAGGCCTTGAGAGGGACTAACATTTATAGAGAAATCTAAAATGGTACTCTGTAATTGGTATTTTACATCCAGAACAGAAAATAATCATCATATCTATACCATAGCTCTATTTATAAACCTGGATATTAAGATAATATTAATAAAAGACATCATGAAAGCTCTCTCACAAACATTTCAGGAAAGAAAAATAACAAAGCAATTTTTATAGGTAGTTTTTTCCAAAATGAATTACCTAATGCAGAAAAGCAACAAAAACTGCTTATTTCTGCCTTTTACCCACATAGAGGTGACTTTCTACAAAAGACAACAGTTAAGTTTTATGCTAAATTAAAGAGAGTTCAGCGTCTTCTTCCCTTCCTCCAGGATTCAGGTTGTCCATTGAATTATAATCATTACTTGTCAACAAGAAGCAAAGAATCAAGGTATTAAAACTGACCATACATATTCACAAACAAAGCCCTAAGGTCCCAATACACCACAATGCTTAGAAAAAGAAGCTCCCAAAATATGAAGTCACCACCACGTTGATATTGGGATCCCATTCCTGTACTTTATATCTCCTCAAATTGACAAGAATACACACATACAAAGATGGAATACTGTTGATCATTTACATCAACCACCAAGATTTCAACAGATTTATCTTTTAGATGAAAAAAATTTTTAATTTTTTTAACAATTTTAAAAAGTAATTAATGAACATTAGGATTAGATAGTGTTGGTGTATTTTAAGACATAAGAAGAAAAGTACAGGAATAGTTGCTCCCACTGACTGATTTTGGACTTCAGCTGAAACAAGATGCAGGCTTTGTAGATACCTGGTCCTCATTCATTTCTGTCAGTAATTTGTTGGCAAGGTCTTTCTCGTTCTTGTCTGCCACCTTATTGTTAGCATTTAAAAATAGCTGTTAAAAACAGAGATAAGAATAATGGAGAAAGAACATTAAATTGTTACCTATAAGCAGAAATGAAATTTAATGGATTTCCATGTCTCTTGAAAATAAATCCAAGAATCCATTCGTGAAGAATACTATTTTAAACTGACAATCAACTATTCACTTTTTGGATTACAAACTAACATTAGGTCATATACTATACAATAAATTGGTATTTATTTCTCTCTTGGAACTGAAAATTACTAAAATAATAATAGCAACAAGTAAATTAGTTAATATTCCTAAATTCTTAAAGAATTAGCAGAAAATGTCTCATAGATAAGAAGGAAATTTGTTAGTGAGACAGATTAAAGATACTGTAGTAAATAATGTACAGTGAGGATTCTGTAGTCAAGTATATTTGTAGAAGCTAACCTACCTTTTAAAGTTTCTTTTTGAAAATACTTCCCAGACTCTCAAATATGCTACTGTACTTTGAAAAAGGTATACATATTTTTCAAATCATCAAAAGTTGGGCATAATTTATATTAGCTTCTATAAAAGGGGGATTAAGGATTTTCTCTGATAAACATGAGGATTGCTAAGGGAATCAAGTATTTTGGTTTAAGTATGGAAAACTAGCATTCCAAAAGATCTCAGTCACATTTTGGATAAAAAGTTAATTCAAATGAAAGTGAAAAGGGAAAGAAAGAAAGACTTATAAAAGAATTTATGAGGAGCATCCAAGGAAGGAAGTTCTTCTTAGGAAGTTCTATCATTTCAGAAAATAGAAAAGTCCAGTAATATACTGAAATAAGGCAATATAAAATAAAACAGATAAAGATAAGGCATGATATGATATGCAGAGCATATATAAAGTTTAACCTAAAAATAGATTAGTGTACACAACACAGGCTTTGGAATCAGAAACCTGGATTTGAATCTTGGTTCTGCTACTTATTAGCTGTCTGGTTTTAAGGAAAACTACTTAACTTCTCTGAGCTTACTTTCTCAAAAGGGAAAAGAATATCTCATGAAATAGTTGTGCAGATTAAATAAAATAATCCATGCTAGGTTATTAATACAATGTCTGACACATAATAGGGTTTAGTAAATGAAAGCTGTTATTAATAACAAAAATTTTTTAAACAATAGTATTCCATATTATCTGGTACAGGAACACAGGAATGCTAAAAACTGATGAAAGCAAAAATGAGTAAAGTCTTCCCAGAAAGCAATCCATATCAAGAATCCTAAAATTACTCTTTAAGTCTATAATTGTATTTCTAGACATTTACCTAAAAAATGGTCAGAAAAGATTTTAGAATCGAGATCCTCACTTCAGCTTTATTTACAACAGCAAAAAGTAAGAAACTGCCCAAATATCCTTAAACAGCAGAATACTTAAATAGATTATGGTTCATCCATAGACTGAAAGGGAAGTCCTGAAACTTTCTGGCCTCAGGACCACTTAACAGTCTTAAAAATTACTGAGAACCCCAAAGAAATTCTCTTTATGTGGGTTATATCTATCAATATTCACCATATAAGAAATTAAAATAAAGACATTTAAAAAAATATTTGCTTATTCATTCAAAAAAATAAACCTATTACAGGCTGACATAAGTAACACATTTATGGGGAAAAAACCCACTCTATTTTCCAAGTATACTTAACTGAGATTGGCACTGCTTTTACATTTTATAATTTCTTTAAATGTCTGACTTGATAGAAGATGAATGAATTCTAATATTTACTTTTACATTCAGACTGTTATGATAATATTGTTTGATTCAAGTTTATGAAAAAACAATCTAGCCTCAAACTGAAATGTTAAGATCAGACTTTGCAGATTCCCTAAAATGATTCTGGGGACCCCATACTTTGAGAACCTTGGGTTGAAATATTTGTAGTTATTAAAAATACTGTTTTGGGGTGCCTGGGTGGCTCAATCAGTTAAGTGTCCAACTTCAGCTCAGATCATGATTTCCCAGTTCATGGGTTCGAGCCCTGCATTAGGCTCTGTGCTGACAGCTCAGAGCCTGGAGCTTGCTTCAGAATCTGTTTCTCCCTTTCCCTCTGCCCCTCCCCTGTTTCTGCGCTCTCTCTCTCTCTCTCAAAAATAAGTAAAAACATTAAAAAAAATACTGTTTTGAAAAATATATGATGGTACATGGGAAGAGTCAGGATATAATACATTTAAAAGCAGGATACAAAAATATTCACTGGTATTCCAAATTTGTAAAGGAAAATATATCCACATTAAAAAAATATATATAAAAATATTATTATGTGTATTTTGCCACAATTTTAAAATTTAAATATTTATATATACATACATGTTTTACAAAAAGATTGAGAAAATATATTTTTATGTATCTTTTCCTCCAAAATCTATAATTGATTATTGCTTAAGAATCTAAATAAAAATCTCTTCTAAAAAATGAAAAGAAATTTGTTCAAATAGTCAGTGTGTATGAATCCAGGCAGGTGCCAACTCCCAAAATCCAGCTTTGAATTATACCATTTTATATCCACCTCCAACAGTCTTTTCCACAAATCATCCCTCAGTTGCTCCTTTTATAAATTTTCATTTTTACTACTGCCTTGATGCTAAATTTTTGTTCTAGTTGATTTTCAGGGGCAGAAGTGGAGAAGGAAAGGAAGAATGTGAAGAGAACAAATTAAGGGATGCAAACAAGACCAAAATATCAACAGCTTTCCAGAATCTTATGACTTAGTCCTCAAATAGACCTTTACACATTTATAATATGCTGCAACATCTATATTTTTAAAAAACTGATTAAAACTTCAAGCAGAGTGCTAAAGTATTTGTAATGGTTTTGAACCCTCCTCTTTATTACTAGAAATTTGTTGTTATTTTCTTCTCAATTCAAATACTGAATTGGACAGCTTTTAAAAATAATTTTTACATTAATCCAAAGCACGTCCCCCTTCCAAAATGTAATATAGTGAAACAAAACAACTCTTAAATGTTTAAAGTTCATCATAGCTTTCAGAAAAGTTAAATGTATGATTCTACTGAAATATATTCTAAGTACTTTACAGTATGATGAAACTCATTTTGACAAACCGGAAGTCTTTACACAAATAGTTCAGGAAATAAATGCATAAACTGGCTGGTGAATCTCACAGAAAAAGAAAAGCACAGAAACTACAGCAATCAGCCTAAAGTTCTCCATATGATTCATAAAATGTTTGTGACACTTTAAGCTTTAGTTGACAATGTTTCCTCTAGGTCTGAATATTCAAACAATAATTGTCTTGACTCTGTATTACTATATAAAACAGAAAAAATTATTCATTCCTTACAGCAAAATACTTTAATAAAAAGTCAATCATAGACATCTATAGCATCCTGTAATATATTTAAGAACTTAAGTTTTCACAAGACACCAAATATTTTTATATATTTAAGAATCGTATTAACCTATCTCTATCAAATGTGTTTAATCAATAAAACCTGTACTTCCCCTATATTTAACACAAAGAAAACATTTTTCTACTGACCTTAAGTACCAGTACAACAAAACTACATACAACCAGTGAACTTAGGGTCAGAATACCTGTGTAAGAAATCTACCTCCATTGTGTACTAGTACTAACTTTGTGTTAATCATTTAATCTCTTATGACATATTTCTTCATTTGTGGAATAAAAGAATTGGGCAGTTTATTTCAAAGGTTCCCCCACACTTTTCGGACTTAATCACTGTAATGTTTGGTGATGAGCTTTTAGTGATTCTGACTAGAATTCCTGCCTAGAAGAAGACCACCTGCAGCCGAGAGGGATGGGGTCCCAAAGCCTGGCTTTCCCATCTGAAATGGGTTTCTTTTCCAGCATTGCCTATCTCAAAACAAAGTGTGATAGGTGGTATAAAATAATTAAATTTTAAAACATTATGACTATCAGCAAGTTTCAAGATCTAAATTACAAGAAATTCTGGTCTATACTACAGTAGAAAGAGCTTTTTATTATTAGCTCAACATCATTACAGCTATGCCAAAAAGCTGTGCACTTTTAAAAAAGATACTGTTGACCATGATAAGATAGAGATTTTTAATATATCTGACTGTCATATATTGAATTTTAGTAGGAACTAAATTTTATCCTAGTGATTTACTCTTTTATAATGTGTGACTGGTAGAGTCTCTACACATGGGACATTTTGTCTTTATCACTTTATAACTGATAAAGCCTTTATAACTGATAAAGCCACACTACTTTTTTTTTTTTTTACAACAAACAAAAGGTTTTATAAACAGTTATTTTAAACTCTTTTCATCTTCCTAGGAATACATTCCCAAGAAATAATTTTTAAAAGGTAGGGGAGGCATCTTCACTCCCTAGTGACAGATTAGTACTTCCATTGACTTCATAAATATTCATTATTATTGACTTCATCAATACATTCTTTATTATTTTATGCTACTTCTTTACTATTTCACTATAAGCTAAAAAATATAGTGACATAAATGCTTTCAGAGATATCTCTCCTAACAGTGAGAGCTGATATTAATATCAAGGAGCTGATATTAAAATCCTTATACTGGAATATTCTCAAAAATCAGAATGAAACCCTAGTATTTTTTAGCAAAGAGTCCATGAAAGGAATACCTCAAACAGAAAGAATTATCTGAAGTAGTTTCTCTTTCTTTTTTTTAAATATAATTATATTTTGCAGGCATTTTTAAAGTTTATTTATTTTTGAGGGGGAGAGCAAGTAAGCATAAGCAAGGGAGGTTTAGAGAAAGAGAGAGAGAGAGAGCAGAATCCCAAGCTGGCTCCATACTCTGTTCAGAGCATAACGCAAGGATCAATCCCACAACCATAAGATCATGACCTGAGCCAAAATGAAGAGTCAGAGGCTTAACTGAGTCACCCAGGCACCCTGTAGTTTTATTTTCAAAGGCTTTTCAAGAAGCTCTCTAAAAAATATCTGATACAAACTTGAAATTTATGAAAATATGATATAGTAAGCGACACAAATCTGTCAAAAGTATAAATTAGTAAAAAATAAGAAAAATAATAAGAAAATTGGCAGGATATATCAAGAACATTAACACTATTTCTATTATTCTGCTTTTCTATATTTCCCAATTATTTACAAGTTGTTTTATGTAATGTTCTCTAATTTCATTTTTTTTTTTTTTAATGTTTGACCTGAGCTGAAATCAAGAGTCAGAGGCTTACCTGACTGAGCCACCCAGGCACCCCACTTCCCTAATTTTAAAAAAGCACAAAATTTTATGCCCCTTGACCTAGTAATTCTACTAGGAATAGAATTCTGTTCTATGAAACTTGAAAGAGTTATGTAATGGCAAAAAAATTAGAAGTAAATTGAGTATCAGCCAATAGGGAATAGTTATGTAAATTATGATACGTCCACTTAATATAATATTATGTAGATATTAAAATCATAACACAGGAAAACGCAAACAAAATCATCTTACATGAAACAAAAGCACAAAATTATATGCATCAAATGCTCACACCAAATTTTAACAATGCACAACAAAAGACTAAAAGTCAACGATAAAAACCAAACCCAATTAAAAAACACACAAATAACTTAAATATACATTTCTCCAAAGAATATTTATAAATAGCCAATAAGCACATGAGGAAATGCTCAGTATCACTAGTTATTAAAGACAAATCGAAATCACAATGAGATACCATTTCACAGCAATTAGAACAGCTACTATCAAAAAGAAGAAAATAACTGTGAAGGAAAATGTGAAGAAATCAGAACCCTTGTGCACTGTTGGCAAGACTGTAAAATGGCAGAGCCACTATGGAAAACAGTAAGGTGGTTTCTCAAAAACTTTTTAAAAATTTAATTACTATATGATCCAGCAATCTCACTTCTGGAATATATCCAAAAGAACTGAAAACAGAGTCTCAAAGAGATATGTGTATATTCATGTTCCATAGCAGCATTGTGGTATGTATATCCTATGGAATATTATTAAGCCTAAATAAAAAAGGAAGAATATTCTGCAATATGCTACAACATGGATGAATCTTGAGGCTATTACGCTAAGTGAAATAAACCAGTCACAAAAAGACAAATACTGTATGACACCACTTACATGAGGTACTTAGAGACAGGAAGGTGGTTGTCAGGGGCTAGGGGAGGGAGAATGTGGAATTATTTAATGGATATAGAGTCAGTTCTATAAGATGTAGACTTATGAAGAATGGATGGTGGTGACAGTTGTACAACAATGTGAATGCATTTAATACCACTGAACTACACCCATTAAAATGGTAAATTTTACGTGATTTTTATCACAATAAAAAAGAAAATTAGTAATATGTTCAAATTTGAATCAAAGCATAAACAAAATGATAGCTTTTTAAAACCAAACACAATAATAACAGAAAAATACCTTGCAATTCTGTAGCAGTCGTATGAGATGTTCAAAGCAATTACTGTTAAGAAAAATGGCCTGAAGAACAGGCCTATCAGTGCAGTCTAACATGGCTGTGATGGTATCTGGGAAAATAAAAACAAAATAGTCCATTTATAAAGTGGGAAATTTGGAATCACAGAAACATTTACTTTGGCCATATATTTTTTTAATTTTTTTAATGTTTATTTATTTTTGAGACAGAGAAACACAGAACATGAGTAGAGAAGTGGCAGAGAGAGAGGGAAGCACAGAATTTGAAGCAGGCTCCAGGCTCTGAGCTATCAGCACGGAGCCCGACATGGGGCTCAAACTCATTATCTGTGAGATCATGACCTGAGCCGAAGTCAGACAACCAACCAACTGAGCCACCCATGTGCCCCATACTTTGGCCGTATTTTTAATTTAGGCTTTTCAGTCGACAAAGGGATGTAAAATTAGTTAGGAAAAAATAGGGATGGAGAGTACAAAACAAAACTGTACTTATTACTTGTTAAGAAAAGTAGACATTTGTAATTTATTATTGACAATATTTGTTTTTATACCTAAGAGTGATATATATTTCCCAGAGATTTAAATAGCTGTTATTCGATTATAATGCTCAAGTATAGCTTGCTACTAACAAATAAGCAACATCTAGTTATGTTTTGCAACACAGTCTCATCACACAGTAAAAAATTAGCATGTGGCCATTAAGAAAATGAGACTTAGGGAATTAATCCATTTGTAATGATAGTTTGTTCTTGTTTCCTACTGAAAAGATATCCTCATTCAGAAATCTAGGGATAATCTACATAAGTAATGTGATAGTTTTTAACAAATAAGAAGTCCATTAATATAGACTCAAACTTCCTTATAAATTTATAATTTATTACAATTACAAAATGTAACATATCATATAAAATAACAGAAACTAGATAAAATGAATCTTATTTTCCTACAGAAACAGTTGTAAGAGATCAAGTTTCACCAAGATTCTGGTGTCCAATATTTTTAAATTAGACAGCACACATGCCCTCACACAAGCACGTTAAGTCTCTAGAGCTACACAATAAATCATTAATGATGGATATGTCTGGGTGGTAGGATATAAAAAGCTTTTCTTTTTACTTATCCAAATTTCCCAGGATAGCTGTAATGAAAATATTTTACTTCTATAAAAAGAAACTCAATTAATAATACTTGTATCTATCAATGTAACAGGGGAATACAATAAGAAATCACATATATTGATGGAGTTTACAGAGAAAGGGACATATAAGCAAAGAATGACAAACCAAAAAACACAAAGAGACAGCAAGAGAAACAAGACAAACATACACAGAGGCTCTGAAGAAACAAAACAAAACAAAACAAAACAAAACAAAACAAAGGCCCTCTAGAGAAAGGACAGATGTTAAACTGACCTCTACAGAGATTTATAGAAGCACATATAAAATTGATCATATGTGACTCTTTGCCATAGGTCAGATAATGCAAATGGCACCTCCTGAAAATTTACTTTTCCTAGAATTTGAAAATAATAGCTTTCTTAATATTGATGCTTTTAGTGGATTACACTTTCAAAAAATGAATAAAGGCTCAATTTTGTCACTGTTAAAGCAAAGACGCTGTTAAGAAATCAATTCCATATTAATTATTTTGAAGTCAAAATCTAAAGTCACACAATAGCTGAATTAAACAATCGATACTTCCTATAAAATGGTCTTGAATTTCAAATAAGTCTAAAAAAAAGATTCAGAGAAAACGGAGTGTAATAAACTTTATGTAATACTTACTCAACATTTTTATCTGTAGAGCTATGAATCGGCTTTCCCACTGTCTCGACCTCCTTTGATTAGGTAAAGCTGAATGATCTGAATTTAGCAATTTAAAATAGTTCTCCAAAAGAGTGCTGGTTTCCACTTGACGCTGGTCAGAGCTGCTAGTGAGAAGGATATGTACCACTTCTGTAAGGCACTTCAGAGTAAGTTCTACCTTCCTACCCACTTCTTCAGGATCTCCATCCTCCCAGGAATCACAGTCTGCCAAAACTCTCATAAGAACTTCCATGGTAGCTGGAGAAATTGCTTGCAAAGCATTCCTCTGAAACATGAGAGATAATAAAAATAAAATCCAAACCTAACTGAAGTTCTGTATGTTTGCAAAAACAAAGAGAGTTTAATAAATGTGTGGACTTTTTCTTTTAATAAATCAACATATAAAAAAATTTAAACATATACTTTGATGGGCAATGCTAGTGTTTTATGCAGATTAAGTCTTCATTTCCTCACTAGATTACTAGATTTCTGATTTTATTCAGATAGCAATCTGCCCACATAGAAAACTTGTTTACCACCCTCCCTTGCAGCTAGTGGTAGCCATGTGACATGGTTCTGGTCAAGAACATATGCCAGAAAGCTATGAAGAAAACATAACTTTACAAATAAAAATAGAAGGACCCTTGGCTCTTGGCCTTTTCACCTTTTTCCTGCCTGGAATGCAGACATGATGCTTGGAGCCACCTTTAAATCATTAAGAAACAAACCCAAGAATTAAAGTAGCAGGCTAAAGAGAAAACAGAAATGCAGAAGGACTTAGTCCTTGATGATACCATGGAGTTGCTATATCAGCCCAGAACTGCTTACATCTGGATTTGTTATGCAAGAATAAAAACAAACACCTCAATTTGGTTAAGCTTCTCTAGGGTTTTCTGTTGGTTATACCAAACCCATCCCAAATGATATAGATAAATAAGACAACTGGCTTGACTTTGATTCTGCAAACATTTCTGAAATTCTAAGTTATTGGTAGCTATTCAGGGTGACCCATTAAACTTGGAAAAAAACCATGTATTTTGCCCAAATCTGTTAAACTGATAGATAATGAATCAAACACAGTTATGCAAAAATAATCTGAAAATAATAGCACTTAAGCCATTAGAACTGGTAATTACCAACAAAATAAGTAATATCAATAATAACAAGTGCTACTTTGAAAGAAACCGCCTATAGGGGCGCCTGAGTGGCTCAGTCAGTTAAGCATCTGACTTCGGCTCAGGTCATGATCCCATGGTTCATGAGTTCAAGCCCCATGTCAGGCTCTGGGCTGACAGCTCAGAGCCTGGAGCTTGCTTCAGATTCTGTATCTCCCTCTGTCTGCTCCTCCCCTGCTTGCACTCTGTGTCTCACATTGTCTCAAAAATAAATAAACATTAAACAAAAAAAATTAAAAGAAACTGCCTATAGAATACCCAACATCCATTTCCTCCACTTCCTTATCAAAAGAACCCCTGATATTTCACTGGACATGTGGCTACCAGGAATAAAAATTACATTTCCTAACTTCCCCTGCTGCCAAGGAGGCTGAGGAAGCAAGTTTTACCCAATTTTTTATCTAGACATATTTTCCTTTGTTGTAGTTATCTCATGGAGTTTGGAAAATGAGATTTAAAAAAAAGATGAGTATCAGCTTTTCAGTATCTCCTTTAAAGATAGTTGCCATTTGTCTCCTTCACCACCCCCCCATTTTTGTGCCCAAAATACAGACACAACGCAGATAGCCAAAACTCTAAAAGCTAATCTTGTAGCAAAAGAAATAGTAACAAACTGACATTCAAAGGAACCTGAGTCCCTGAAGATCCTAGAGCCACCAAATTAGTTCTTACAAGCAAATGCGTTACATATATTATGCACCATTTGGTCCTTATGACTACCTTATAGTGTTCTTATTTCCATATTATAAATAAAGAAACTAAAACACATGTAAATAGTTTTCATCCAAAGTCACAGAACTAATGAGAGATGGACATGGAATTCAAACCTATGTCAGTCTGGCTCCAAAGCCCATCCTCTTAACACAAAATAGAACAAATATGCCAATGGGAAGCCCAGGCACGATTCTTTGAGAAGGAAGACCAGTCATGGGACTTCAGTTTTTCTGCTGTTTATGACAAGGCCATTCTTATATCTTTAGATATTTCATTCGTCTAAATATCCTGGTACCTATCCCTATATTCAATAAATAACCTTCTGACCTCAAAACAGCTGTAACTATAGCTATAACCTGATTAAAAGGATTTTGAATATTTTCAGTACATAAAATAATAAATTGGCCTTCTAGTATCTACTTGATTTCTATGTTCATTTTAATCACTAGAGGTCTCTCAGGGCTTGATTACCCCTGGGCACTAACAAGAACAAGTCTCTGTGTGTTCAAAATGGTAATGGGATCCGATCAGCTTCTCCAATAGTCAAAAACAATGTCATTTCCAATTTTATTCATGTATACTCATTAATTCTTATTCTTAGTAGTGGAGAAATGATGGAAATAGGGAGATACTGATACAAAAGAAGGATATGAGCTAACAAAGGAAGGTGACAAAGCACACAAACTGAAAAATAAGATTCTAGCCACCATCACTCTCACAAAAAAACAGATTCCTCTACTAGAGTGAAGAGGGAAAGGCAAGGTAGCCCACTAGGAAAAAAGTAGTATTATTAACAACAGCTGTAACTCTGTTATCAATAGAAATCATATAAATTTTCATATATTACAGTTACAGTAATATCTCAAAATACCAGGTTTGTCTCTTTCTTGAAATTGCATTTGTTACTAGACTTGATGCTGTATCTCTTTTAGTGTGTTCTAAGCACATATTACTATGTTAGAAATTTATCTTAGTATTTTAGTAACTGATTTCAGCCTAACTAGTTTCCTTTGTGATCCTATGTGTTTTATTTTATGCATTTGAAACATTCTGACAAGGGACTTTATAGAGGGCATATGTGTTACAAAAAGTGTTAGAAACTTCTGATCTAAACTGTGTGCCTAAAGAAAACATGTAGGATGTTCTCTCTGAACTATAATCCTGTTTTCAACTAGTAGTTACACTCAAAGTCTACCACAGACACCTTCAAACATAAAGAAACAAGTATTACTAGAATTTCCTTCTTGTGAGTAATAAAAAAACTAGCTGAGTTTGTTGAAAAAGTGCATATAAACCTTGTATATATGCATTTAGTAATTAAGTTGACAGAATAGTGATTAATTCATGTATATTTAATTTTGAGTTGATTTCACCATGTAGACTAACAGGGCTGACTCTATGCTCTAAAGAAAGAACTAGTAGCTGAAAGTCAATACAACTAAGAACTTAAAATAAAAAAATGTTAAATATGGTTATTTATGCAGTAATTTTATTGTTAGTTTATTATAAGTTATTATATATCGTTATATTTTAAGTAAAATTATTACTTAGGTTTTTGAAGAAGTTTGAAAAAATAAAAGAGTAGTTTTAAACAAGACATAAACTCAGAAAAATATTTGTGTGGTTCATGAAATTATAAAAAGAAAAAGAATACATTAAAATAATCCATGGAAAACTTTTTGCACTGTTAACTACTATTTTAAATATTAACTTTTAACACTTTCCTCACCTGCCCACCGGCTACAATGGCTCCAAAGAGATGCAATAAGCAACACTTAAGACTTTCCTTGAGATGTTCGCTTTCCTGAAAACACTCTGTGAATATAATACACAAATAAACAAATAAGATTTCTCTTTCACAGTATGATTTATCTGTAAGGAATGTCTGACACTGAAATATTAAAAACTATGAAAAGGCTAAAATTTGTTAAAAGGCAAGGTTGATATGCATTTTTTCATAGTAAAGGAAAAGAAACCACCTATCAGCTAGTATTTTAGATAACTTATTTATCTCATTTAATTCTCTAATACTCCATATGAAGGTATTTTGCCCCCATTTATAAATAAGCAAATGGAATGTCTTGCCTAAAGTTATAGAGCTAAGTGACAAAGTTAGAAGCTAACTGAAATCTGACAGAAAATTAGATTTTTTTTTTTACTACTACTACTGCATCTTATTAGTATAATTGACTATAATTATTCAATAATAAAATTGGAAGAGTTGGACAAAAGGATTTTCTGGGTTTACTCCAGGGCAAACATTCTAAAGTTCTGGTACCAACAGCAATCTTCCTTTTAATTTATAAAGTAGTGTATTGTTTTTAAAAGGTTATACATGCACATGACGAAGAATAATTAAAATAGTATAAAAGAACTGACAAGCAAATATAAGTCTCCCTCAAACCTATGCCTCAATTTACCCTGCTCTCCACACCTTAAAAAAAAAAGGCTATAGATATCCTACTGCATCATGTTTTTTTTTGTTTTAACATAATATACACTGGGTATTATTACATCTTAACATACACATCTTCCTTATTCATTTTTATGACCATTACAATGGCGTACCTTAATTTACTTAAGCAGTTCTCTACTGATAAACTTTTATGATTTTCTTCTTTAATATTCAAATAACCCAGTAATGAATATCTTTTTGCATGTATCATTACATACACAGACAAGACTGTAACAACAGAATTATTTCCAATTTTATACATAACAAACATTACCAATAAGAAACAGCTTTGAGGTAAATGTATTAATAGCAATTTACATTTAAAAAGTTAAATGAGGGGCGCCTGGGTGGCGCAGTCGGTTAAGCGTCCGACTTCAGCCAGGTCACGATCTCGCGGTCCGTGAGTTCGAGCCCCGGGTCAGGCTCTGGGCTGATGGCTCGGAGCCTGGAGCCTGTTTCCGATTCTGTGTCTCCCTCTCTCTCTGCCCCTCCCCCGTTCATGCTCTGTCTCTCTCTGTCCCAAAAATAAATAAAACGTTGAAAAAAAAAATTAAAAAAAAAAAAAAAAAGTTAAATGCTTCCTGCTATGTTGGAATAACTGTCATTATATGTGGCTTCCTACTACAAATAACTAGAAAATTAGACAAAATAAGTAGAAATTTATACATCCTAGAAATTTTCCTTCTCTCAATAGACGCAAAGTGAGCCCAAGGATTATCTCAGCTTCCTGTTGTAGACATGTTCTGAAAACTACCAACAAAAGGGAACCCTAAAAGAATATAGCTATTTGCTGACTTAGGAAATAAAGTTTGGGGAGGCCTAGGCAACTAGAATTTGTGAAGTAGTACTGGAGTGGAAGAAGCTATACAGGGAAAGTACTCCAGAAATACAGGGCTCACTGTGAGTCAAAGTGAAATCCCACAAGACCAGCAAAAACCTACCAAGAGGTTTCAAGTTGAATGACTATCAGATTTGACACTGAGCTGCAAGATGACAGACTTCTACTCAGCCACAGGAGACACACAGAAAACACATATAAAGGATATAAAAAGATATATACCATGTAAACTTTAATCATAAGAATGATGGAGTGGTTTTATTAGCATCTGACAAAGCAGGCAAGAAATATTATGAAGGAAAGTCAAGGAATACTACCATTGGTAGAAAGGGACAGACATGTCTTTATCAAAGACAGGCAATGAAAATAAAACTCACTTTTTAAAAAGTCGTTTATTTTAAAGACCTTTATATTTATAAGTACTTGTGATAACTTCTTTGGGATAAATTATCAAAATATATGCACAATCTACATGCTATAAACTATAAATATTGAAGAAACAAGTAACAAAAAAATAATGAGATCTATCAGATTCATGAATTGGAAGTCTCAGTATTCTTAAGATGTTAATTCTCCTAAAATGCTTCCATAGATTGAATACAATTCCAAACAATATCCCAGCAAGGCTTTTTGTAAAAATATTAAAAATCAGCCATTTTTTTAAATTAAATTGGCTTCTAAAATGTATATAAAAATGTAAGGATTCAGAATACCCAAGAAAATTCTGAAAAATAACAAGGCTGAGGAATTACTTCAAGACTTGGCATAAAGTTACAATAATCAATACAGTGTGATAATATAGTAAGGGCAGGTATGTGAACAAAAAAAAGAGAATCCAGAAATCAGCTACTGGTGGTCAAACAGAGTGGGCACTGCAATCATCTTCACCAAGCACTCAAACAAAGGACTATTTCTGCCTTGTTTTAATTCTTAGGAAAAAAAGAATAGAGAACCAAAACAAATATGGCAAAATATTAAGATCTGACAAATGAGTGGGAAGCACAAGGTGTTCCTTTTATATATTTTGCAGTATTTTCTATATTCTTGAACTATGGCACAATCATTTTTTAAGAAAGAAAACTAAAGTCCACATAGGACACACATAGAGTAGCCAATTCTCTTAAGTTTCTTTTAACTCATGGTACAAAAGTATTCAATAAGTGCCACATCAGTACAGAAAAAACACATAACCTGTAGCTCATCCTTCCAGAACAGCCAAATGAAAAGTCAGTTCAGAATTTTATTTTTACTTTTTAATACATTTAAAAAGTAACAAATAATAAATAAATGTAACCATATATAGCTAGAAAGAGAAAGTTAACACATTGGGAATTCAACTACTATGTTTTTTCTTCTTTCTAGAGACGTAACATCATGTTTTCTGGTCAGTAATGTTCAACCACTGTACTGAATAAAAGCAAATGACCAGTAAAGCTGTTCTCTATATCCTACTGATGCTGAACTGCTTACACCCATGGAAACCATCTTAGTAGATTTTGATAGGAAGAAGGAACTCCTTACCTCAACAGAAAACCTAATGAACTGATTTATACAGAAAGGGTTTAGCAAACCTTAACTTGCTATAAGAAAAGATACCTTTAGCCTACTTTCAGCATAAGTACACATTCATTGGTGTTCACTAAAACAGAAACACCAGGGTACCTGGGTGGCTCAGTCAGTTGGGCGTCCAACTTCAGATCAGGTCATGATCTCATGGTTCATGGGTTCAAGCCCAACATCGGGCACTGTGCTGACAGCTCAGAGCCTGGAGCCTGCTTTGGATTCTGTGTCTCCCTCTCTCTCTGCCCTTTCCCCACTCACACTCTGTGCCCCTCTCCCTCAAAATAAATAAACATTAAAAATAATAATAATAAAAAAATAAATAAAATAGAAACACCAAGACAGAAAGGATTTTGGCTTTCATAGTACTAACAACTAAAAAGCACACAGCGTATTATAATTTGAAATTTAAGTGGGTAATCATGGCAGTTCCAACATTACATCCACTAGGTTAGCCTGAATGTTCATCTTCTTAAAAACATTTTTTCAAAATGCTTAAAAGAGAATTCAAGAAACAGAGAGACTATATCAGGACTAGCAGAAGATTGTGAAGCAAATATTAAGATGAGAAATTGATTTTCACATGTAGCTTTTGGGTAAAGGACACCTCTCTTAGTTGATTCCTATAGTCAAGACTAATTGTGATAGTAGGAGCTTCAGAAATTTCAAGATGGGCAGCTGGCTTTGAGTAACACCCTGGATAAATACTCCTAGTCAAA
Organism: Lynx canadensis; assembly: GCF_007474595.2. Classification (NCBI taxonomy): domain Eukaryota; kingdom Metazoa; phylum Chordata; class Mammalia; order Carnivora; family Felidae; genus Lynx; species Lynx canadensis. The sequence continues at coordinate 188,617,155 of NC_044310.1, read as the reverse complement.
AACCCCATTAAGGCTACAGGATTGAAACGTTGATGAATATAAAAAGCTTAGTGTGCAAAATGCCTAGTGGGAAATGCAAAAACTGTTGGCCAAAGAGAGTTGGTGACGGTCAGTTTTTCAAATGCTGACACACCTACATGTATGCTGGGGAAGGGGTCCCCCAGGTAGAATGCTGGCCTTGGGATTGCTCTACAGGAGCCTGACTCAAAAGCCTCTGAAAGAGGTGTCTACCCCAGAAAAAGTAACAGGATCATCGAATACAAGAGAGTGTTTCAGGAGAAAAAGGTCCCAGGAGGGTCAGGTAATTTTCTTTCTGACCCACCAATACTTAACATTAATGAACAGCTGCAGAACAGAGTCAGTCTTTCCAAGATGTTTTCATCTTGGAAACATCATACTAGCATTAGCCTCCTATAGTCTAGTGAGCTGGCAATCTAGAAAGATTTCATTGCCCAGAGGTGGGCCCTTGGGCCTCAGATTGCTCTGGGAAGCTGGCAAAGAAGATGATTTGCACAACAAACTCACCACTAAACCACTGCTTAAACCCAGTACCCAGCCTTCTCCTTCTGTTCCATAGCCCAGAAACATTTCTTTAAAAGCCAGAAAATCCATAAACATGAACAGCATGTTGAATATGTCACCAGCCACTTCATCTTTATGGTACTGTAAAGTTGCTGTGCAAGTAAGTCCCCATGTTAAATCCATGAATCTGACTTTTCTACCAAAGAACTGTATTCACTACAAATAGGTGGGTAGGATGGGGCGCCTGGGTGGCTCAGTCGGTCAGGCATCGACTTAACTTTAGGTTATGATCTCATAGGGGGGAGTTTGAGCCCAGCATTGGGCTCTGTGCTGACAGCTCAGAGCCTGGCGTCTGCTTTGGATTCTGTGTCTCCCATCTCTCTGCCACTCCCCCGCTCATACTCATGTGCACTTGCTCTCTCTCTCAAAATAAATAAACACTAGGGGCGCCTGGGTGGCGCAGTCGGTTAAGCGTCCGACTTCAGCCAGGTCACAATCTCGCGGTCCGGGAGTTCGAGCCCCGCGTCGGGCTCTGGGCTGATGGCTCAGAGCCTGGAGCCTGTTTCCGATTCTGTGTCTCCCTCTCTCTCTGCCCCTCCCCCATTCATGCTCTGTCTCTCTCTGTCCCAAAAATAAAAATAAACGTTGAAAAGAAGAAAAAAAAAATTAAAAAAATAAATAAATAAACACTAAAAAAAAAAAAAAAAAAAAAAAACCAAATAGGTATGCAGGTGAATTTATTCTCTCCCATGTCTTCAAATTCCTGGGAGTGCTTGTTCATAAAATTTTTCTTTAATAGCTGAACTCTTAATCCATGATAATAAATCCAACCACAGCATCCAATTCTGTATCAGAGGTGGAAGAGAAGGAAAATGCAAAGCTCTTTTTGCCCTTACTCCATCCACCTGTGGGGTGAGCAACCTGTTGGTCCCCTCCCTGAACGCAGCCTGGGCCCAGCCTGCACTCAAGCTCTGAAAAGCCCCAATCGCAAAGGAAGGCCTCATCCCCAAGGCCAACACCAGCAAACAGCCCAGCCAGGTATTTATCACCTGGGCAGGATGGCCCTGGTTTCAGGCTCTTGGGCAGTGGTCATGCACTGGCTGGGCGTCCACAGCCCCTCTATTTCTGTAAAAATTCTGAAGTTTCTATACTACAGTCATTAAAATATTAGCTCTTCTCTAAATAAAAACACTTTCAGAACAGTAAATTAAGTAAGACGAAGAACACTAATCACAGCAAATACGAATCAAGTACTCCAGTGATAGGTCCTTACAATCTTTATCTTACAAATACACAAAGCTGAATCAAGCACAATCAGAAAAGAATTTAAGCATAAATAATGATCAGAGTAACATCAAATCAAAGAGAAATTAGGACTAATACTTACGATAAAAGAAAGGGACAAACTCCACTGTGAGAGAAGCTGGTTTGTATTTCTGTCTTGCTCTTTTCCACAGTACTAAGGATTCGTCTATATTAAAAAGAAGTTAATAACAAATTATAACATGAGCAAGTAGAGATGGCATAATTACAGAAACAATATAAATTTAGTATATTACTTTTTATTTAGTTACTGAAAAATACATCTCTAGGACTGGCATAATCTTGAAAAGGAAGTCTAGCCAATAATTTAAATGCTAACCAATGAAAGGATTTCTTCTTTTGAATTAAGAAAAAATTTTTAAATGATCATGGTGAAACACAGCAGCCAGGTTAAGTCTCTAAACAACTGGAAATAGAAAAAGGAACTAGGCATTAAGTTTTCCAATCTGTAGGGGCGTCTGGGTGGCTTAGTTGGTTAAGCATCTGACTTCAGCTCAGGTCATGATCTCAGTTCATGGGTTTGAGTCCCATGTCAGGCTTCTGTGCTGATAGCTGGAGCTTGGGGCCTGCTTCGGATTCTGTGTCTTCCTCTCTCTCTCTGCTCCTCTCCCCGCTCACGCTCTGTGACTCTCTCTCTCAAAATAACAGTAAAAAAATTTTTTTTAAATAAAATTTCCAATCTGTAGGGGCCCCTGGATAGTTCAGTCATTTGAGCGTCTGACTCTTGGTTTGGGCTCAGGTCATGATCTCAGGTGCATGAGTTCGAGCACCATGTCTGGCTCTGTGTTGGCAGTTGTGGAGCCTGCTTAGGATCCTCTCTCTTCCTCTCTCTCTACCCCTCCCCTTCCTCTCTCTCCCTCTCAAAATAAATAAACTGAATAAAGTAAAATCTCCAATCTATAAAAGAACTTGTTCAGCAGTAATGTTAATCTGACATCTAAGGCTGTGGAGCTTATTACCACAGTACATTACCACAGTACAAGCTAAATTCATCAGAAATCAGGCCACGCTTTGCCACTTCCTGAAATTTCATCTGGACACAAAGAATTCCATGCCATGGTCTTCTTCCATTTAAGTATGTAGATCTAGTATTGGCTGGGATTAATTTTTATTTTAATGATATTCCAGTAGTCTTGATGGCTGAAAATTTTCTACAGACTTCGGTAGGCCAACACAATAGCATGTGCTTTTACCAAGAACATTTCAACACAGAATGAGTCTCTTAGATGGACAATGCAGTGTGGGTTGGGAGTATAAGGCTATTGTTACAATGATACATCCAACTGGTAAACTGCTGAAAATTAAAAAACAAAAATAAAAAAACTTATTTTTTTAATGCCCTGAAAAAACTCTTAACATTGTTAGAGAAAGACAACAAAAATGAAAAGTTTTTGAAAAACAGCCACAGAGAAAATTCCATACATCTAAATATGATCTACTGATAAAGCAATGGATTAAGATGACTTCTTAACAACCATAATTGAGATATTAGAATTACTTTCCTTATATTCAAAGCTAGGAAGAAAAGTCAACTGACCACAGAAAAAGCCAGTAAGACAGGCACAGCTGGACTCAGTAATGGCAGAGTAAAGAGTTCTAAGATCCAGATTTACTAGAAATCATATCAGACACCATCTGGTACTGCACTGCTTTACAATCTGTGCCTATTTCATTGTGGAGAAGGCAGAAGAATTATCACATTTTGTATTTATTTTAATTTTTTTTTAATGTTTATTTTTGAGACAGAGACAGTGTGAAACGGGGTAGGGCAGAAACAGAAGGATAACACAGAATCCGAAGCAGGCTCCCGGCTCTGATCTGTCAGCACAGAACCCAACATGGGGCTCAAACTCATGAACTGTGAGATCATGACCTGAGCTGAAGTCAGATGCTTAACCAACTAAGCCACCCAGGCACCCCTGTATTTATTTTAAATTCAAACACTATTGGATCTTTCTATTTAAATAATACTATTATTGAGATTTTTTTGTATACCTTTAAGACAACACAAATATTACTAGAGTTTCAAATTAAAAATTTAGCCACGCCTTAAAAAAAAAACTCAGTAATATGATAGAAAAATTAATTTAAAAGGATGATTTACCTTTCAGTTAGGTTTTTTCCATGAGGCTATTTACATTTTGCTATTTATTATAAGTTATGGTATGAGCTAATAGACTGGATATATCCTATCCAAATATCCTATCCAACTACTATGCTACAAACAATAAAAGCTGTCACTTTAGTAACACAATAAAAATATACTCCCACGATTTGTGATTCATGACTCATTCTAAAGGCGCTGTATTAAATGTAACTACGAACATACAGTTCCCATTATTGTTGTAGCAAAATTTAATATGTTAACATAAATAAAGGGATGAAAAACCGTTATACATAACACAAACATTAAAGCATGAGTAGTCTGCACTACATGTTTTCAATAGGATAAGACAGAAGAACTAAAAATGAACTTAGTCTTGTACCATTTTTAGAACACAGCCTACTTGTTTCATCATTATCTGATATTTGGGTCAAGCATCTAGCACTTAGGACACGCTAATACATACCAATCTTCTAAGGACTGCAAAACGAGTTTGCATCTTAGTTTTTTAAGTTCATGTCCTTTGATCAATTATTTTGTGCTTCTTTTTTGTGCTGCCATCATGCCTAGGACATAACTATCTTTCTTAATCTTTAAACTTTTAATCTGGAAATGAATTCAAGCTCTCGCAAAGTTGCAAGAATAAAAATAGTACAAAGAACTTCAAATATATCTTACTCAGGTTCACTGTTAAAATTTTATCCCAAATGCTTTATCATTTGCTTACTCTCTCCCCATATATACAGTGCACATGTATTTATCTATACATATATTCACACTATAACATTTTTCAGAGCATTTAAAAGGAAATTATGTACATTCTGGCAGTTTCTGAATACTTAAGTGAATACTTGCTAAGAAAGGGATAGTATCTGGGGCGCCTGGGTGGCGCAGTCGGTTAAGCGTCCGACTTCAGCCAGGTCACGATCTCTCGGTCTGTGAGTTCGAGCCCCGCGTCGGGCTCTGGGCTGATGGCTCAGAGCCTGGAGCCTGTTTCCGATTCTGTGTCTCCCTCTCTCTCTGCCCCTCCCCCGTTCATGCTCTGTCTCTCTCTGTCCCAAAAATGAATAAACATTGAAAAAAAAAAAAAGAAAAGGGATAGTATCTTACACAATAACACAGTATAATTATAAATTTCTATACATGTAACATAATACATTTACCTACCATTCATAATTCAGTTTTGTCAAATGACCAAAGAATATCCTTAATAGCATTTTCTCCCCCTCTTAGTATAGCTTCCTATCCAGATATTACATTTAGCTGTCATGGCTTTTTTCCCTCCTTCAACCTGAAACATTTATGATATTTTTAAAGAATGCTGTCCCACACTCCCTCCTTTATTCACTAAAATGTTCTTCATTTTGGGTTTCCTTAATGTTTCCATTCAATTAGATTCAGATTATGCATTCTTGGTTGGAATACTATAAAAGCAATAACGTGTCCTTGGAGCACCACAGTTGGAGGCCCAGATATCCATGTGCTTCTCACTGATGTTAATTTTTGATAATCCAGTCAAAGTACTATCCAGTACTGTACAAAATAATTACTAATTTTTCTTTTGCAATTAAGAAGTAATCTTTGGCGAAGCATTTTAAAATGCAAAAATCATGCTGCTTACCAAAACTTCCCTAGATTTAGCATCCTGATCCATATCTTCCCTTATAATTTGTGTAAAAATGCTGATTTTTTTCCCAACACCCCTTATACATTTACTAATTGTCATTTGGCCTTCTATTATAAACAACTGTCCTCCCTTCTCCCTTTATCTATCTATCCATCCATCCATCCATCCTTCCATCCACCCTACTTATCATCTACTTATCATCTATTACTGGTATGGACTCATTAATTCCTTTTTTTCTGAACGGTTTATAATTCTTTTTTTGTTTTGTTTTTTTTTAATTTGAGGGGGTGGGGGGGCAGGGAGAGGGGTAGAGGGAGAGAGAGAACCATACACAGGCTCCACACTCAGCAGGGAAAGCAATACAGGGCACCATCTCCCAACCATAAGATAATGACCTGAGCTAAAATCAAGAGTCAGTCGCTTACCAAGTGAGCCACCCAGGTGCCCCAATTCTTTTTTTTTAGTAGTAAACTCAACTACGCCCAATGTGGAGCTCAAATTCACAACCCAGGGATCAACAATCACAGGCTCTACCAATTGAGTCAGTTTATAATTCTTTACAACAATTAATTATTTTCATGTATCCATTGTCTTAGATTTGGCCAGTAGGAGCCCCAGGGCATAACTAAATCTAATTAACTTGTTTTATCTTGGGCAGGTAATGAGTCCTACTAAACTTACACTGGGCACAAAGTAGAAACTTGATAAATATACTTCTACATAAATGCTTGAATTGAGTAAGTACTTTTCAGGGAAGAATTCTTTCCCTACACCTATTTTAGTTACACTTGACAAAATTCTTTCTAAATCAGTAAAATGCTACAAACAGAATCAAAACTGAGCAATAGATTAATCAAATCTATTCAATTAAATCAAATTGCATATGGAGATATGAAAAAAATCTATATATTTTATGAAACAAGGTATTTTAAATGCCTCTGTAAGCAACAAACAGAAATAATAAATAAGAAAATATATACATTCCAGTTTCCACTTAACTTCAGAATCAGATTAATTTATAAGGTATAAGTTACTGCTATAGCTCCCTCATATAGATCTCCCATGAGCTATAGATTTTTCCTAATTCCAGTATTTATTTGCAGTATGTTTTCATTTCCCTATCAAAGTCAAAGTAAGCGGAGTCTGACCTCTGCTTTACCATCTACCTCTAATGTAGTTCCTACCATTAGTAGCAAAATGTTATTACATTTATTAGAGATAATACATGGACAGCTTCCAGCATAATTCCTGGCATGTATATTGCACACACACTCATGAATGCCACCACTGATCCCCTACTCTTTGTTCCTCTTCCTGTTGTCATCTTATATATGTAGAATTCTCTTTCTATGCTGCAGTGTTTAAATTTTTTCTTGTTGTTGGCTCTCAAAAGTTGTTTTTGTCTTCTTTACCAATTTTATTTGTTTTAGTTTGTTGTCACATCTACTTTTTTGTATCTTATCTCCTCCCAACTTTATTATTTTTTAAATTATTTTAACGTTTATTCAATTTTGAGAGAGAGAGAGAGAGCAAGAGCGAGCAGGGGAGGGGCAGAGAGAGAGGGAGACACAGGAACAGAAGCAGGCTCCAGACTCTGAGCTGTCAGCACAGAGCCCAACATGGGGCTCAAACTCACAAGCTGTGAGATCAGGACCTGAACCAAAGGCAGACCCTTAACTGATTGAGCCACCCAGACGCCCCTCCTTCTCCCAACTTAAATTTATTTTGTTCTTAAGATTCCTTTAAAAACCTCTCTGTCATTTTCAGACTGATTTTATGTTCCTCTTTCTGTGTATGTCTTGCTGTTTACAAAGAAAAACTGTCATTGTTTCAAAACTTAAAACGTTATCTTAGATTTGCCATTACTAACATATCTAAGGTGGAAGATGCAGAAGTACCAAGAGTGAGAGCAAGAGATGCCATTTTTCTTAAGCAATCCCTGGCATAAATGTCAAAATAGAGAGAACACTGGCTTGAGTACTGCGGAGCAGCAGCCACCCTATAGACGTGGGCCTCAACAAAGGCCACAAAGTGACTAAGAATGGTGAGCAAGCCAAGCACAGCTGCTGCCATAGAGCTGCTCAAGGTCTCCAAGGACAAGAATGCCCTCAGAATGTTCATCAAGAAAAGGGTAGGGAGGGGCGCCTGGGTGGCTCAGTCGGTTAAGCGTCTGACTTCGGCTCAGGTCAATGTCTCACAGTTTGTGAGGTTCGAGCCCCGCGTCGGGCTCTGTGCTGACAGCTTAGAGCCTGGAGCCTGCTTCACATTCTGTGTCTCCCTCTCTCTGCCCCTTCCCTGCTCATGCTCTGTCTCTCTCTGTCTCAAAAATAAATAAACATTAAAAAAAAATTTTTTTTTAAAAGAAAAGGGTAGGGAGACACACACACACACACACACACACACACACACACACACACACAAAGAGGAAGAGAGAGAAGATGAGCAACCTGGCAGCCATGAGGAAAGCAGCAGCCAAGAAGGAATGAACCCATCCTCTCTGTATGTAATAAAGCCTTTTTGGTGGTGGGAGGGGTGGGGGTGGAAAGAACATTGATTAGTCAGAACCAAAGTGATGAATGAGTAGAAAGACTATAAATGGAGCACTCTTCTTTTTGAGCCCTGAACTGGTCATTAACTATTGTCATTAAGCTGCAAACCCATCATCCTATATTCTATCTGTTTTGTAAGGCTGTGACAGGCACTCTGCACACAATACTTCTCTTTTTCCAGGTACTCAACTGTTGGGTTCACCAATAGTGAATATTAAGTGGAATCTGGAGAGGCGCCTGGGTGGCTCAGTCAGTTGAGCATCTGACCGGCTCAGGTCATGATCTCACCACTCGTGAGATCGACCCCGCTTCGGGCTCTGTGCTGACAGCTCAGAGCTGGAGCCTGCTTCGGATTCTGTGTCTCCCTCTCTCTCTGCCCCTCCGCCACTATCTGATTATTAGGATTCAACTGCATTACAAAATAAAAATTCTGAGTAAATTATTTATCTGGAAGTGGCAGTTTTTACTAATTCATTACTTTCCAATATAGCTTTCTATCTGAGATAGAGATAGGGCTCTTATACACATCTTACCAGATTTTTTTCATAGAGAATAAGACCTGCATTGAAGAATTACATATATTTACGACATGAAGGTTTAAGTGAACATTATGATTTATAAGACATACCCTGAAATTCTATGCCTCCAATTCCGATATGGATCATATAAACTTTCACAAAATGCCAATGCATGGATTACAAATTCTTCAATAGATGTCTGATCTGCCAATTCCTTCTCTTTTTTTTTTGCTTTTAACTGAAAGTAGAGTTAAACATAAAATTGTATTTAGTTAAAATGTTAAACTGCTTAACATTCTTATCTACATCATTAAAAGACAACACCTTTCATTGATCATCTAATAAATCATTTTTATTCAAATAACCCTAAGTTCCAACTGAGTTTAAAGAGTCAGTTAATCATATGGACTAGATATAACCCTTCAAATGTTAAATATGGCCTAGGAAGAGTTTCAAATGGATACGCATCATCTGTGCAAAAAGAATATGTTTTCAATAAGAGGAATATTTGATGATAAATAATACATAAGTTGACAAATTATATCATTGTAAAAAGCCATTTATAAAACAGTAATTTTGATTAAAATAAAATATATTAACAATTGCTTCTCTTTTAGATATGTTTTAAGATGTCTAAAATATATAGTTCTAATGGTACTTTAATTCTCTTCTCAATTATTAGCTCCTCTAAAAACATTTAACTTAACTAATTATAATATTAAAAAAAGGAAAACCTAGTTACTCTCAGTAAAGCAACAAAAGGAATATATAATTCACACCTACTTGCTGAATGTAGAGTGTTGTCATAGTGATGACATGATTAATGTAAGAGCAAGTCCCAATTTCTTCCACATTAGACAGATTTCTGTGAGGAAAAAACAAAGAATATTATTACACATGAATAATGAGAAAAAGTATGCTCTGTGTTCAAGCTGAATTTGAAATACATGTTGGCAAATGAAATGTAAATGACATTTATTAAAACTTAAAATCAATATGGTTATATAACTGCTTTCCCACTAAAACTGTAAAATACACCTCATGCACATTTAACTACTACTATAGCAGAAACATTTAAGAAGTACATGCTGATCACATTTATTTATTATAGACAAAATTGAAAAATAGTCACAAAGCGAAACAAAAGAGAAACAGTTATTTATCTACAGGATATCAGATTTCTTTAAAATTGTACTAAGTAGTTAACAGGACAAAAATCAACACACCAACTCATGTCTTATCACCTAAGTAAACCCTTTTTCCTCAACTGTTTTAGTTCTTGTATTATTTTTCTAAATTTTAAGGATGATAAAGAGCACAAAATCAGCAAAGTGTCTACAGTTCTGGAAGAGCCTAAATTAGGAAAGAAACGTTTTAGCAATAATTACTCAATTTTCCATGATTCCTGCAATCAAACGCAATGAACAATGAAGGAAAGGTGATAAATGCACAGTAAATTAAGTCCCTGTTTGACTACTAATTAATTCTAAAATATTTATTAAAAAAATAGTACATACTATAAGAAATGTATTTCAGAAAACAAGAGAGGAGGCATACAGTGCCCTAACTCAACCGTTCTTAAATTTATATATGCCGGTTAATGTTCAATTCAAGAAAAATTAGACTGCCTAAACTCTTTGGAGTCAGAATTTTCATAAGTAAGTCTCAAGCTCTGTATTCCTATTAAGCTTCCCAGTTGATACTTATACACACCAAAATTTAAGTACCACAGACCTAATCAGCTATCAACCCGGAAAATATAGGCTATAAAATAATTATACTTTCTTGGCAAAATTATAAAATTAAAGATTAGAGGGGCGCCTGGGTGGCGCAGTTGTTAAGCGTCTGACTTTAGCCAGGTCACGATCTCGCGGTCCGGGAGTTCGAGCCCCGCGTCAGGCTCTGGGCTGATGGCTCAGAGCCTGGAGCCTGCTTCCGATTCTGTGTCTCCCTCTCTCTCTGCCCCACCCCCGTTCATGCTCTGTCTCTCTCTGTCCCAAAAAATAAATAAACGTTGAAAAAAAAAAAAAAAAGATTAGAAATATACATTTCACAAATGATAATGCACAGCACTAAAAATGTATGTATGGTTTACAGGTGAGGACCACACAGAAAATACAGGTGCAACAAATTCTTGGGTTAGGTAAAAAACTCCCATCACTGTCCTTACAGCAATTTTTGTTTTTTTAATCTTGGCTGAATGTCTGTACAACTAAGTATGGTAACTAAAAGGCTTTCCAATAGCGGCATCTGGCTCGCTCAGTCAGTGGAGCATGTGATTCTTGGTATCGGGTTGTGAGTTCAAGCCCCACAATGAGCATGGAGCCTACTTTAACCCACTAACTAAATAAATAAATAAATAAACAAATAAATGGTTTTCCAATATAATAAATCAAAAGCCTTTCACAGAAGGTGCACGCAATCTTTAAAGCTCCAATGAGCAATAAACACCATTAATAATAATAAATGCATTATTCTTTTGATAATTATTTAAAACAGATAGCTAGTTTGTTTATACAGGTACCTGCAAAGAATAATGAAGAACTTGACGAGCAAAACTGACAAGTTTGTTGCTGTTCCTCTAACCCATCTGCCATTTTCTGAACACACTGTAGTAGCTGGATCCTTAGAACCTGCAGAATATTATCAGGAAGTAGAGATATTCCTGGAGGCACATCATCTACCCTACAATTAAGGGGAAAAAGTAAGAAGGGTGATTAAGTACAGGAAGAAAATCTTTGGCAGTTTAAAACAATTGCATTTTCACCTCAAATTCCTATGAAGCTCTTTTATTTCAGGTGCTCAGTGCCTTCTCTGCAAGGCACCACCAGAAGATCAGTGTGACACTTTAGAAGATTAGTAGAGCAGAGTAAGTAGTCTTACTTCAGAAGAGGCTTACAGAAAGAGAGTAAGAAAGAGAGTCTCTTTACTACCTTCAATTGTGCTATTTTCAAATAAAATTTTTAGAATGTAAATTAGTTCAACGTCTACTTAGAAATAAAATCTATGTGTATATATGTATGTGTGTATACCATTTCTAAAAGAAACAATAACTAGCAAATAAAAATGAAGTACCTATAACTAGTTTAATATCTGTCAACTGCTTTACTAATAAACATATTCAGGTACCTATAGGTTCCCAAGCTATGTGGTCAGAAGAGGGAGAGAAGATAACCAGCACAAGGAAGGAAATAAACAGATAACAGATGAATAAACAGATGGAGAACCCCAAGCAGGAGCATTAATACATTCAAAAAAAATTTTTTTAATGTTTATTTTTGAGAGAGAGAGAGAGAGAGAGAGCGCATGAGCAAGGAGGGCCAGAGAGAGAGGAAGACACAGAATCTGAAGCAGGCTCCAGGCTCTGAGCGCTCAGCACAGAGCCCAACGCGGGGCTTGAACTCATGAACTGTGAGATCATTACCTGAGCCAAAGTCAGACGCTCAACCGACTGAGCCACCCAGGTACCCCACATTAATACATTTTTAAGTAACATTTCAATTTTTTTCTAAGTTTTTTGTTTAAGTAACATTTCAATATTTTGTGACAACTGGTTTTTGGATAAGACGACCATCAGTTTCTTTACAGAAAAAACCAATACTGGATATGACTGGCTACTCTCCTCTCACAATTCCCCTGGAATCAAAGTGAAAAGACCTGTGTACTTAAGTTCCACCTCTGTCCCATGAAGCATTAATTTAATCTCTGAGGTGCCCTAATCTCTAAAATTATAATATCATCTGCCCTATTTCACCAGGGTTCTGAAGCCAAAAGTCAATGTACATTTTTAGCTATGATATATGTAAAGAACTATAAAATGTAATATATTTTAATATACCATCACTAAGCCTAAGAATCTTTTCATAAACCACTAAATACTAATTTTCCTATCTCTATTAAGAAAAATACCCAATCACAGGGAGCCTGGGTGACTCAGTGGTTAAGTGTCAGACTTTTGATTTCAGCTCAGGTCATGATCTCCCAAACCGTGAGATCTCACAATTTGTGAGATCAAACCCTGCAATGGGCCCTGCACTGACAGTGCAAAGCCTGCTTGGGACTCTCTCTCTCTCTGCCCCTCCCCCACTCACGCTCGCCCCATGTGTGCACGCTCTCTCTCAAAATAAAGAAAGAAAGAAAAATACCCAAACACAAAGGAGCACCATGAAGAGCTCCTATAATTAAATGACAATTATACTTGATAATAGTCTCTTCTTCAGATAAGGCTTAATATGAGACTTACTACTATTTTTATACTGAGTATAAAGCTATTTTATTCATTGTAGCCAGAAAAATTTGAGGCACATTACCAATAGTCTCATAAATATATATGTTAATAGGGGCGCCTGGGTGGCGCAGTCGGTTAAGCGTCCGACTTCAGCCAGGTCACGATCTCGCGGTCCGTGAGTTCGAGCCCCGCGTCGGGCTCTGGGCTGATGGCTCAGAGCCTGGAGCCTGTTTCCGATTCTGTGTCTCCCTCTCTCTCTGCCCCTCCCCCGTTCATGCTCTGTCTCTCTCTGTCCCAAAAATAAATAAAAACGTTGAAAAAAAATTAAAAAAATATATATATATGTTAATATTTTTTTTCAACATATATGTTAATATTTTTTTTTCAACATTTATTTATTTTTGGGACAGAGAGAGACAGAGCATGAACGGGGGAGGGGCAGAGAGAGAGGGAGACACAGAATCGGAAACAGGCTCCAGGCTCTGAGCCATCAGCCCAGAGCCCGACGCGGGGCTCGAACTCACGGACCGCGAGATCGTGACCTGGCTGAAGTCGGACGCTTAACCGACTGCGCCACCCAGGCGCCCCTCCTCCTTGAAGATTTTTAATTCTCTCGATACTCTTTCTCATCGTCAACCACCACCCATTCTTCTCCCTTCCATAGTCAATATATGTATAAAATGGAGTTCCTTTTGTGGCTAAAAGTGTCTAGTGCCTCCTCATTTCTCCAGCTTTTTACCCTAGCCAACCTGACCTCTCTTACCTAACATCTACAAGGTCTTCAAGATGGTTTCATATACAGTAAAAACTTCACCTGGGAAGTGATCTTATACTTTCACTTGCACTTTTCCACAAAATTGAATTTTTTCTCCCATTTATGATATTAAATCCAGCTTTGAAAACTTCACCTCTTCCACGATATTTTCTAAGGCCTCTATAATAAAACCATACTTGTAAGCATAGTGCGTTCATCAGTCAGAGAAAAACAAATATCATGACTTCACTCATACGAAGAATTTAAGAACGGAACAGATGAACATATGGGAAGGAAAGCAAAAATAAGATAAAAATAGAGAAGGAGACAGACCATAGAGACTTTTAAATACAGAGAACAAATTGAGGGTTGCTTGGTATGGTATTGGGTGTGGGGTGGGCTAAATGGGCAAGAGCATTAAGGAGGGCACTGTTTCTACATACCTGGTAGGCAGCTTTTCAAAGTCAACATCTAAGAATTGTTCATAGCTAGAAACAAAATTGTCCAACCATAGCTTCAGATAATCCGGATCTTTCTGGAATAAGAAAACCAATATTAAATATATGTACGTGTCAGGAAAAAAAAAACATGCTTTCATTCCTATTAAGCAGATATGAAGTGACAAATCTAAAGAAACAATAATATGAAATCTCTTGAGTGATATTCAGGAAAACATTAAGTGTGGTTTTAAATGTCTTTTAATGGAAAATACAAATCAAAGCCCACTGAGATACCACCTCATACTGGTCACAGTGGCTAAAATGAACAAATCAGGAGACTATAGATGCTGAGAGAACGGGAACCCCCTTGCACTGTTGGTGGGAATGCAAACTGGTACAGACACTCTGGAAAACAGTGTGGAGGTTCCTCAAAAAATTAAAAATAGAACTACCCTATGACCCAGCAATAGCACTGCTAGGAATTTACCCAAGGGATACAGGAATGCTGATGCATAGGGGCACATGTACCCCAATGTTATTGTAGCACTTTCAACAACAGCCAAATTATGGAAAGAGCCTAAATGTCCACCAACTGATGAATGGATAAAGAAGATGTGGTTTAAATATACAATGGAATACTACTTGGCAATGCGAAAGAATGAAATTTGGCCATTTGCAGCAACATGGATGGAAATGGAGGGTATTATGGCTAGTGAAATAAGTCAGTCAGAGAAAGATACCAAATGTTTTCGCTCATACGTGGATCTTGAGAAACTTAACAGAAGATCATGGGGGAAGGGAAGAGGCAAAACAGTTACAGAGAGGGAGGGAGACAAACCATAAGAGATTCTTAAATACAGAGAACTGAGGGTTGACGGGGGGTGGGGAAGAGGGGAAAGTGGGTGATGGGCTTTGAGGAGGGCACTTGTTGGGTATGGAAGCCAATTTGACAATAAATTATATTAAAAAAAGAAAAATAAATAAAATGTCTTTTAAGTATAGTGAACCCTCAAATGACTTCCCATGGAACTCACACAAAGAGCTATACTCTTAACAATGTCCCATAAGATTCTAAACAATTTTCCCTCCCCTATCTCTGTGATCTTATCCACTATCACCCTCTACTTCATGTCCCTGGCTGTTACTGGGACATGCCAGACATACTCCCACCTTATGGTCTTTTAATAGCTGTTTTCTCTACCCAGAAGCCTCTTCCCCCAAATAGATGAATGGCTAACTCCCTCATCTTCTTCAAGTCATTCCTTAAATGGCATTCTCAAGAAAGCTTACTTTTACCCTTTCTTAAAACTGCAAATCTTCTTACTAACCTTCACCTGACCCTATTGTGTTTCCCCAGCCTGTGGTGCTTTCTCACCTTCTACCATAACATATTATTTACTTATTAATTTATTGTCTGTCATTTCCCTAAAATGTAGGCTTCACAAGTGCAAGGCCTTTCTAAGGCTTACCATGAGCGACTTCTTTTTGTTTACTAATGGATACCAAGTGCTTAAACAATGCCTGGCACTGACCAGGTGCTCAATAAATATTTGTTCATGAATTAATGAGAAATACAAAATACATAAATAAAATAAAATCAGAGATACACCATTAACCTAAACATAAAAACTAAAACTAAACTCTTCTAGAAGAAGATATAGGGGGAGTACCTTTGCAACTTTGGGGTAGACAAAGATTTCTTGGCTAGACCACAAAAAAATCACAAACCAAAAATAAATTAAATAAATAAATAACTCGTAATCAAATTAAAAACATCTATTCAGCAAAAGACACCATTAAGACGATGAAAAGGCTAGCCATACATGAGCTGAAAATATTCTTAATACATACACTTAACAAAGGACTTACACCAAGAATATATAAAGAACTCCTAAAAATCAATACTAAAAGGACAGCAACTCAACAATGGTCGGACACTTTACAAAAGGGAATACATAAATGACCAAATAGTGTAAGAAAGCATGATCAACAACATTAGTTATCCAGAGAAAAGCAAATAAAAATCAAATGGAATACCTATTACACACCCACTAGAATGGCTAAAACTAAAAAGTCTGACCACACCAAGTGTTGGAGATGTGGAGCAACTAGAACTCACACTTCTGGTAGGAGTAGAAAATGGCATAATCATTTAGAAAATAGGAGTTTCTTTTAAAATTAAACACAGACAGGGGCGCCTGGGTGGGCAGTCGGTTAAGCGTCCGACTTCAGCCAGGTCACGATCTCGAGGTCCGGGAGTTCGAGCCCCACGTCAGGCTCTGGGCTGATGGCTCAGAGCCTGGAGCCTGTTTCCGATTCTGTGTCTCCCTCTCTCTCTGCCCCTCCCCCGTTCATGCTCTGTCTCTCTCTGTCCGAAAAATAAACGTTGAAAAAAAAAATTAAAAAAAAAATAAATAAAAAAAAATAAAATTAAACACAGACATACCACACGGCCCCCCTTTGAGAGAAAAAATATATATAACTACAAAAACATACAAAAATATTCACAGATTTATTTTTAATAGGCAAAAGCTAGAAACAACCCAAAATTCCATCAACCAGTTAACTGACAAAGAAATCGTGGTATATTCATACAGTGGAATGCTATTCAGGAATAACACTTAATAGACCCAATGATACAACAACAAATAGAAATTTCAAGAACAGGGGCACCTGGGTGGCTCAGTGGGTTAAGGCCTCTCACTCTTAATTTCAGTTCAGATCGTGATCTCACGGTTTCGTGAGTTTGAGCCCCACCTCGGGCTCTGTGCTGACAGTGCAAAGCCTGCTTGGGATTCTCTCTCTGCCTCTCTCTGTGTCCCTCCCCCACTCATGCACGCGCACTCTCAAAACAAATAAATAAGCATTAAAAAAGATCTAAAATTTTTCAAAACATATTGTGCAAGAAATACCAGGCATTAAAGTTTAGACACTGTAGGATTTCACTTATACAAACTTCTAGAGCAGACTATGGTGACAGAAATTAGATCACTGGCTGGCTGTCCTTCGGAGGACTACAAAGGGACACAAAGGGAAATTTCCTAAGTGATAGAAATGTTCTCTTATATAGTGGTTACACAAATGTTTGTTTATATCAAAACATGAAATCTGACACTTAAAATTTGTGCATTTTATGGTCTGTAAGTTATATCTCAAAGTTTATTTAAAGAAAAAAGGATTCTTCAGAAATGTCGTTAAATATACACTGCATCATTAAAATGATGCTCAGATTTATTTCCTTCCTCTCAATACTTCTTTACTGCAGTAAATTTCAATGATACTCAGAAGTCCTACTTAGTCATTAAATATTATTAGTTAGGCAGTGCTCTTGGATAAAGGGAACTCAAGTAATTTATTTCCCTAAAATAAAGCATTACACTACAAATCAGAATTGCTAAAAGAATGTTCCCAGAGGGGCGCCTGGGTGGCGCAGTCGGTTAAGCGTCCGACTTCAGCCAGGTCACGATCTCGCGGTCCGGGAGTTCGAGCCCCGCGTCGGGCTCTGGGCTGATGGCTCAGAGCCTGGAGCCTGTTTCCGATTCTGTGTCTCCCTCTCTCTCTGCCCCTCCCCCGTTCATGCTCTGTCTCTCTCTGTCCCAAAAATAAATAAACGTTGAAAAAAAAAAAAAAAAAGAATGTTCCCAGAATATGCAGAGACTGCTGACCTTTTGTGTATTTGTTTTTCTATTTATATACTGTTCCAAAATCAGATCACGAATTGCCACTATCTACATGATGACTGAGAAAGAAAATGGAAATATCTCAGAAAAAGAACTACCTCATATGAGAAATTTTCTCAAGGGTTCCAATACTTGTTTTTTTCATTTTCAACTAGCACATTATTCATTTATTCATTTACTCATTTATCCATTCAGGATAGGATTCCAGAAATACAAGTAGGTGGAGTTTCCTTACCATTGTTGCTTTTAATAAAGCATAGGATTATCTTTCTGTAAAAGTTCAATACAAAACAGTCTCATAACACCATAAAGAATTCATGCATTTCTCCTCATAGTTTACTTAGGAACTCTACAATATCTGGTTCAAAGTCTAAAGGTCAGGGTTACCAATTGGTTGTCAGGTACAGAGTTCTTCTAGGAATTTGAACAATCATAAGGAAAGAAATGGTACTTAAATCTGAATATGTTTGTTTAGTAAAAGTAAGGCAGTTACAGTTTTTTGAGCACATGCCATATGCTCAGTACTACAGCAGGTATTTTAAAAAAATATGTATCATCCCATTTACTCCTTAAACCTATCCAGAGGTTTCATTTCCCCATTCTGTAGAAAAGGGATGTTCTAGAATATATAACTTGTCTACAGTCATACAGCTAGTAATTGATAGTGCTGGGATTAAAGTGCAAGATATATGACTCCAACTGTGCTCCTTCCCCTACACTATACTGTCTTTGAATTATAAGCACTACTTTAGTGAGCAAATAAGAGGAAAAGAGTTAGGGTCAGTAAACTCAGGGCCATAAACAATTTAACACATAATACAGCCACATTCCACACAGCCTGACAAAATTCTTAGAGAATCTACATTTTACTGCCAAAAACCATAAAAAGAAAGATCTCCACACACCCAGAAACCATGTTAATTAAATTTCAAGCTTAGGTCACTTTCATGGTTAGAGTTTGGCATACTGAAACACCACAGTATGGTCTCTCTCTCCATTTGTACACTATTAATTAAATACAACCCACAAATGTATTATATACAGAAGGAACACTGGGGTCCAATTATGTAGACTCTTAATACTTGCCCTGCTACTTTCTTTTTTTTTTTTTTAATTTTTTTTTTCAACGTTTATTTTATTTTGGGACAGAGAGAGACAGAGCATGAACGGGGGAGGGGCAGAGAGAGAGGGAGACACAGAATGGGAAACAGGCTCCAGGCTCTGAGCCATCAGCCCAGAGCCCGACGCGGGGCTCGAACTCACAGACCGCAAGATCGTGACCTGGCTGAAGTCGGACGCTTAACCGACTGCGCCACCCAGGCGCCCCGCCCTGCTACTTTCTTAAACAAGTTATCCTATGTTTGCACATCAATTTTATCCTCCATAAAAATGAGTCTGATAGTATCTTTGTGAAGATTAAATAATCTATTTCAAGGGCTTAAAACAATGCCTAGCACAAAGTATATGCTCAAGTATTAATATTATTTTTATAACCTACGATGTGACAAGAACTAGGAAACTCACATAAAACAGGAATATTCTGGGCAACACATTTAAATATTTCATGATGCCCCTTGCCTAATGATTTTAATTTTATTCTTTTCCTATCAAATCTTTGTATTTATGGGCTGTGTGACTTTAGGCAGGTTACTTCATCTCTCTGATCCATTCTTCATCTATAACATTTCCTACCTCATAGAGTACTGAAGGCACTAAATGAGATAATATATGTAAAGCATTCAACAATGCCTGCCATTTAGCAATTACTCAAAATGTTTGTTACCATTAAGATACAGACTCTGCTATCAAGCTGGTCATAATCCAATGTAATAAGTAGTTATGAAATAATTACAAAATCACCTTTGATTTGCAAACATTTGTCCAACCATCTGCCATTGTTTAAGATAGTCCTTCATTTGAACTGTTATGTAGTTATGTACTAGTGTTTGCAGTCAAATGCTCTACCACTGAGCTATACACCCCCTATGTACTAGTCTTTATAGCTTCAATTTCTCCTCCCTATACACAGCTACTAATGGGATTTGTTAAATTTAAATCTAGTCATTTCTTCTCTCCTGTTCAAATACTTTCGATGGCTCCCCATTACCACAGCATGAGGTTTAAACACTGAGAGAGAGATGTGCTGTCCAATAGGGTGGCCACTAGACAAATGCGATTACTTAAATTACATCTTAAGATCCACTCTCCGGTGGGGATGCTTTAGTAGGAAAGGGAATTAAAAGACCCATACAAGGGGGCGCCTGGGTGGCGCAGTCGGTTAAGCGTCCGACTTCAGCCAGGTCACGATCTCGCGGTCCGTGAGTTCGAGCCCCGCGTCAGGCTCTGGGCTGATGGCTCGGAGCCTGGAGCCTGTTTCCGATTCTGTGTCTCCCTCTCCTCTCTGCCCCTCCCCCGTTCATGCTCTGTCTCTCTCTGTCCCAAAAATAAATAAACGTTGAAAAAAAAAAATTAAAAAAAATAAAAAATAAATAAAAAAAAGACCCATACAGGGGCATCTGGGTGGCTGAGTTCGTTAAGCATCCAACTTCGGCTCAGGTCATGATCTCACCATTATGAGTTCAAGCCCCACATAGGGCTCTCTGTTGTCAGCAAAGAGCCCGCTTCAGATCCTCTGTACCCCTCTCTCTCTGCCTCTCCCCCACTTGCACTGTCTCTCAAAAATAAAATAAACATAAAAAATTAGGAAAAAAAAGGGGAGACCCATACAATTTCACCTAGTTCTTAAGGGGTAAGTACAGGTAAGAATAAGAGAATACCTTACTTCCTTCATGCAAGGATATTGGGTTGTAGTATTCTTTCAACTTTTAAAACTACAAACTTTTGCTCTTCCTGTAAGTGGCCCAAGGTGATCTCTGAAAATGGTTATGCTATTCACATGACCCGGAAAAGCCCACAAATTCATGCAAATCAAGAGGTTCAAATCTTCGTGTTCACTTCAAGAATACATGTGAAACTGCCCAGGCCATCTAGGGTATGCATATCCAAAAGCCACCAAGTATCTGAAAGCTGTCACTTTGCAGAAGCAATGGGTGCCATTCCAACGCTACAATGGTGGAGTTGGTAGATGTGCCCAGGCCAAACAGTGGGGGCTGGACACAGAGTCGCTGGCCCAAAAGAGTGCTGAATTTTTACTGCACATACTTAAAAATGCAGAGAGTAATGCTGAACTTAAGGGTTTAAAATGTAGATTCTCTGGTCATTGAGCACATCCAGGTGAACAAAGCCCCCAAAATGCGGCATAGAACTTACAGGGCTCATGGTCGGATTAACCCATACATAAGCTCTCCCTGCCACATTGAGACGATCCTTACTGAAAAAGAGCAGATTGTTCCTAAACCAGAAGAGGAAGTTGCACAGAAGAAAAATATATGGCAGAAGAAACTGAAGAAACAAAAACTTATGGCCAAGAGTAAATTATGCAACAAATAAATGCAAACAAAAGTAAAAACAGAACACTGGGTTGTCTTTATTATTAAACATATTTCAAGTATCCTCACAAAATGGATCAAATAGGTTTTCTTCTGATTAGAATTAGAAACAGATTATTCTGTTAGCACTGTGCCACTAATTTTGGTTCATAAACATGTTTTGAAAAAATAAATTTAATTTAATTTAATTAACTGATTAACTAAATAAAAATAAATTAATTAAAAATTAATTAATTAAATACATAAAAATAAATAAATAAAACCATAAACTTTTAAATGCATATACATATTTCAACCAATACCGTGAAGCTTCCAACTTGCATGAGTTGCATTGTAAAGTTCACTTAAATCAGTTACATTTTATAATATAGTTTCTAACATCCTACCAAAAGAAGATAAATCCTGCCCCCCAAAAGCATCATTACTTTTATTTTTTTAATGTTTATTCATTTTTGAGAGACAGAGAGAGACAGAGAGTGAGTGGGAGAGGGGAAGAGAGAGAGGGCAACACAGAATCTGAAGCAGGCTCCAGGCTCTGGGATGTCACCCCAGAGCCTGATGCGGGGTTCGAACTCACAGACCACAAGATCATGACCTGAACTGAAGTTGGACATTTAACCAACTGAGCCACCCAGGCGCCCCCCCCCCCCCAAAGAAACATTATTAATGGTAATTCATCTTTCAGGCCATCCGTCAAGTTTTTCTGACAGAACCTAGCTACCTCAAAATACATTTAATAAATACATACCAACTAATTAACAGTACTAGACTCTATGGCTATCAAGACAAGTAAAACATAATCTTAAATCAATTATACCTCAAAAAAATACGTAATCTTATCCTCAAAGTGCTCATTGTTCCATAGAAAAGAGGCATAAACAAATAAATGCAAAATAGCACAAGAAGTGACGCAGTTATAAAAAGTACTGAAATAATAAAAAGGGAGTTTATGGACCTCAAAATTGTAAGTAACTGAGTAGCAGAACCACTCAAAAGTTTTTCACAGATCATTATAAGCAGATATACTCAAGGAGGAGGGAATTCCAGACAGATAGAAAACAGCAAGATATTATCAAAGAGGTACAAGACCTAGTTCTGTTAAATAAATAAATAAAACTGGAGAAGTCAGAATTTCCTGAGCAAGTACTTAGGAACACTGTTCACTATGATGGCAAATACAATGTGAAGTTAGAAAAAAAGGAGAAAAACAAAGATGGCTGTGCTTAATCAAGTTTGAGAAGCACTAGTTAAGCAAAATTAAACACGATTTTTAACAATATATTATCTTTAAGATGAAATATGCCTTGAGGCGCCTGGGTGGCTCAGTCGGTTGAGCATCCGACTTTGGCTCAGGTCACAATCTCATGGTTCTGAGTCTGAGCCCCACGTCGGGCTGTGTGCTGACAGCTCAGGACCTGGAGCCTGCTTCAGATTCTGCATCTCCCTCACTCTCTGCTTCTCCCCTGTTCATATTTTGTTTCTCTCTCAAAAAATAATAAAGATTAAACAAAACTTTTTTTAAAAAGATGAAATATGCCTTGTGAATGGCATTGGAAGTAGTAGTTATAATGTGAAATTTTTAAGAACTATATAACCATGAACCTTATATTCCTGACTCATTAGTTTTATCAAAGACACAACTTATTTGGTTGATCTTTTCCATTACATGTATTATTTCATTAATTTCTAAAAAAATTTTATTAAACAAAATTTCAAACATACTTAGAAGTAGAGAGAATTGTATAATGACTTAGCTTTAATTATCAAATCATGCATGAACATAATCTTTCACCTATATCCCCATTCTCAACTAGATCATTTTGAAACAAACACATCATTTCATCTACATTTCAAAACATATTCCTAAAAGGAATTTTTAAAAAATATGAAATATTATCACATCTGAAAAAATTAGCAGCTCCTTTATATCAGTTACTGTTCAAATTTTCCTGATTTGCTTACAATATTCTTTTTTTAACAGTCTGATAAGATCAGGACCCAAATAAAGTCCACAAATTGCATTTGGTTGGTGTATTTTTAGCTCTATTTAAACCTATGGGTTTCCATTACATTTACTTTTTTTGGCCTAATTTATTGGTTGAAGACACTGGGTCATTTGTGAAATAGTATTTCTCACATTAGGACTTTGCTGACTGCTTATTCTTAGGTCATTTGACATGTTCCTCGGCCCTCTATATTTCCAATTCATTAGTAGATCTAGAAACTATCAAATTTAGGTTCTTTTTTTTGGCAAAAAATACTACATAGGTGTTGCTATGTATGTCCTTCAGAAGGTACATCTGATCATCATTTTCTAGATCTAGTATTTTATGAGTAATTTTTTTATAATAAACCTCGTAATTTCCTTGTATCACCATTACTACTAGAAAGATTTGCAAAAGAAACGGCTATTAACTTAATCTCATTTCCACGTTCCTAAGTAAGACTATATCCATTTACACATTATGTTTTGCCATTCATCCCAAGATGTTATATAATAGATAATGATTTATCAAAATTAAACGTACTCCTGGGCACCTGGATGGCTCAGTTGGTTAGGCATTTGACTCTTGATTTCAGCTCAGGTCGTGATCTCATGGTTCAAGGGTTCATGCTCCACATCGGGCTCCATGCTGACAGTGCAGAGTCTGCTTGGGATTCTCTCTCCCCCTCCCATGCTCACATGTGTGCTCTCTCTCTCTCAAAATAAATAAACTTAAAAAAATTTAAATACACCCCTTTTATGTCAGCCTTCTTATATGCATATTATTTCCTGCAATATATAAAAAAAATAAAAAAATGAGAATTTTCATATTAAAAATAACATTACAATTTGCCTCACTCTACTTTGTTCAGGTTTATTCTTGTCTTCTTGAAATGGATGGCATATTAATAATAAATCTCTGCATTACAAATTAAATTTAGGAGCTTAAACAATATTTTATCAGTTTTTTGGATCAAGAATTCAAAAGCAGCTCAGATGGGTGGTTCCTGCTCAGAGTTTCTCATGAGCCTTCATCATAATGAAGATGTCAAATAGGGCTGCACTCATAGCAAAGCTTGACTGGGCTGGAAGAACTACTTTCTTTAAAAACCGTTTCTTTAAATGTTTATCTATTTTGAGAGAGAGACACAGAGCGTGAGATGAGGAGGAGCAGATAGAGAGGACACAGAATCCGAAGCCAGCTCCAGGCTCTGAGCTGTCAGCACAGAGCTGAACTCGAGGCTCAAACTCACGAACCACAAGATCATGACCTGAACCAAGTCAGACGCCTAACCAATTTAGACACCCAGGCTCCCCTGGAAGAACTGCTTTCAACCTCGTTCATGTGGTGGCTGGCAAGGCTTCAGTACTTCACAAAATGGGCCTCTACATAGGACTGCTCATGACATAGCAGTTGGCATTCCCAAGTGAATGATCCAAGAAAACAAAGAGTAACTGAGATGGAAATAACAGTGTCTTTCTAATATCAGAAATGACATACCATCACTTTTGCCAAATTCTATTGGTCACCAGAGAACCCTGGTACAACATAGGAGAGGACTCTAAGGTTGGCAACCTCAAACGTCTAACTCATTTTTAGCCTTTTTAAAAACGTATTTATTTAAAGCCATAAATTTTCCTAAGTAATGTATAGCTGCTTCCTATCAGTTCTAAAATACATAGTTTTATCATTCAGGTCCCCCAAAATTCTAATTTTTATTATTCTTTCATCAAAGGTTTATTTAAAAGGGTGTTTCATGGCCTCCAAATTTTCCTTTTTAATCTATTTTGTTATTGATTTCTTCCTTCTCATTGTTAAATATACTCTATTATTTTGACCATTTGAAATTTGTTAAAATTTGCTCTAAGGTCTCCTGTAACATTTCTGTAAGTGCTGTATGCTTGAAAGGAATGTATTTTGGGTATGGTGTTCTACATAAATCCCTTGTATCAAATTTGTCAATCCTATTGTTTAAATCTTGTATCTTTATGGATATTTTGTCTATTCAATCTATCAGTTACTGAAGTTTTAAAAAAAAAAACTACTAAATCAAGTCAAATAGAAAAAAACCCCATATGTTCATTTGGGTTCAGAATTTGGTAATGTTCAGAATTACCCATGTAATTCTGTCAATGCTTGTTTTATTTTGAGACTATTTATAGGGTATACACAAATTTAAAATTGTTATATTTTCCTGGTTAACTGAACAGTTTTGTTTTGCTGAACATGGCTTTATTTCACTTTCCTCTTTGAAAAAATTTCATTGATTGGAAATAACAGACTGGTATGTTTTTTCTTTAATGATGTCGACCTTTTCCCCTTCCACCATTATTACTGAAAAATCAGCTATTAATCTGTCATCCCTTTGAAGAGAATTTTTCTCTGGCAGCTTTTAAGATTTTTCCCTTTCTCTGGTTTTGCAAAACCATTACGGTTTCACTATGCTGTATCTTGGAATGGAGTTATTTTTACTTATGCTGTTTGAAATTCAGTGGATATTCATTAATCCTGGAATGTTCTCACCTATAATCTCTTCAAATACTACATTTGTCTCATTCTTCATCTCCTCTCCTTTACAGAGTCCAATTAAACATGTTAAACCTTCCACACTAACATTCATATATAAATTATATATATATATATATATACATATATATATATATACACACACACACACATATATATATAAATGTTTATTTAGTTTTGAGAGAGAGAGAGACAAGAGTGCAAGCCAGGGAGGGGCACAGAGAGAGGGAGACACAAGCTGGCTCCAGGCTCTGAGCTGTCAGCACAGATCCTGACATGGGACTCAAACTCAGGAACCTCAAGATCATGACCTGAGCAGAAGTCAGATACTTAACCGACTGAGCCAGCCAGGTGTCCCCTAGGTTATATTCAAAAAGAATTTAGGATCCCCCTTCCAATTCTCTAATTCTCTTCAGTTGTCTAAACTCATATTAACCACATTCACTGGTTTTTAATTATTGGGTTTCCCCTCCAATTTCTAGACAGTCTATTCCTTTTTAAAACTCTTTGTAAAGTTCACATATCATATTTGATTCTAAAATTCTTTACGTTTTGGTATCTTTGAAATCTGAATACATCTTACAATTGCTGAGAGGCTGCTGTTAAGACATTTGTCAATGCCTGTGCAAAACTAGTACAGGTGTTTCATATCGATAACCTTTTACTAGATTTGTGTATATAGTACTACATGTTGAGTTTAACTGCTATTCAAAATGTTAAAAAAATTATACTTTGATTAGGCAATAAAATG
Organism: Lynx canadensis; assembly: GCF_007474595.2. Taxonomy (NCBI): domain Eukaryota; kingdom Metazoa; phylum Chordata; class Mammalia; order Carnivora; family Felidae; genus Lynx; species Lynx canadensis. The sequence goes on along the minus strand of NC_044310.1, from coordinate 188,590,699 downwards.
AAGTTACTGTGTATACAAAAAAGGCATGAAAACAGAGCAGCAGGGTATAATTTGACATTAATGATACAACTATTCATTACTGTAGAAATAATCACATTTTATGTTTTATGGCAAGGCCAACCGCTAAGTGCTTTACAAAGTTGATAATGGGAGATACACTCAAACAGAGGAAACAGAAATACATGCCAAAGAATTAGCTACCACATGCCAATTAATGCAAATGAAGACAGGAGTATCTGCCAAATCCCTTGGAAAAAGATGAAAGAAATTTCAAGGCAATGAGAGCCTGGTATGGTTGATTCATATATCATGAAATTAAAGTACTAGCTGCAATTTGAAAAAATATTTGGTATCTGCACTCAAAGTTTCTTCTTCCAAAGGGACTGCACTTGCTTTTACCAAGCACCAGACTAGTCTGCATGACTTGAAGCTTTTTGAACTAGAACAAAGGATACATCTGATTTGCAAAATCCATAAAAGCATCAACTGTGGGAACATCATCTCAGGGACTTTTCAAACCTTTTGACTCTGCTTAACACAAAGACATTTTCCCTGGAGTCCCCAAAGGAAGGTGGAAGAGTGAGGTTGGGTTGGCTTTCAGTTGATCTTTACCCCAAGGGTGTACAACTTTGAGAGTCATAAGGGAAAAATCTTAGACTTCTCACTCTGATTAGCCCCTTGGCTTTGCTTTCTTCCATCCACAAGACCATGAAAACAAAGGCTCAAGTTCACCAGGAAAAGTGGCTTCCATTCTCCATGTATCTAAGTTCCTGCTTTCACTAAGATTTAGCTTCATAATGCCTTACCGGCTTGCAAGCTTTTCAATGCCATTAAGATGCTTCTTAAATTTTATTCGGAATTGTAAATGACTTTCAGAAAAAGGGTTGGTCCAACAACCTGGCTTAATTTACTACCAAAAGGATTGTCTTTACTAGGTCACTTTTCCTTTGTATAATGTATATGTGCTTGGAACATGTTCTGTGACTATTACACTACTATCTATTCTTTAAAATCTTGACAAAATCCTATCTCTCTAAGCAATTTTCCCTAAGGTCTCACATCAAGGCCTACAATCTAAGTGGAAAACTGACTTTAGTTGGAAAAACAGGCCCACAGATGAAGTCAGTCAATTAAACAGATAAAATACAGAATTTTGAAGAAAGGCAAGTCTGTCATATATTGAAAGATTTGGAAGTCATTTTAACATAAAATAAAAAGCAATATTCAAATAGAGGTCTACATAAAAAGTAGGCTTAGAAATACACCAATCCCTAGAGAGAACGGTTTCAAATTTTACTTTAGGTATTTCTTTAAAAAACAAAAAAACAAAACAAACAACAACAACAACAAAAACCTAGTCATTCAGATAACTAATGGAGTTCCAGGTTTGATCAACATAATATAGAAAATGCACAGTTAAAATTAGCAAGACTTGAAAAAGCCAACATCTGGAATGTTGAAATGTTAAGTAGAACATGATTTGTTGCATTAATTTTGTGTTCATCTTGAAGTTTCACACATGGTAGATAAAGAAATTTCTGGTTCAGGTGTTTTTGGGAAATCAGTCAAGTGATTGGATGTCGACAGCCAGGAAGGTTGTGCATACACAGGAATACAAAAGAACTCTCTGTAGTTTCCTGTTTAATTTTGCTATAAATCTAAAACTGCTCCAAAAGTTTATTAATTAAACAAAAAAAATTTTTTTTTTTATTATTTATTTTTGGGACAGAGACAGAGCATGAACGGGGGAGGGGCAGAGAGAGAGAGAGGGAGACACAGAATCGGAAACAGGCTCCAGGCTCCGAGCCATCAGCCCAGAGCCCGATGCGGGGCTCGAACTCACGGACCGCGAGATCGTGACCTGGCTGAAGTCGGACGCTTAACCGACTGCGCCACCCCGCCCCTAAACAAAAATTTTTAAGAGGAAAATATACCCTTAAAGGGATAAAATTACAGTAAATAACATGTGCATACAGCAGGTACCCAGTAACTAGTTGATTTAGACTAAACTGAATTCTTTTTTTTTTTTTAAGATTTTTTTAATTAACTCAGTTTTTTACATAAGCTCACACCCAACATGGGGCTCAAACTCACAACTCTGAGAGTCGTATGCTCTTCTGACTGAACCAGCCACGTGACCCTGACTACAGTGAATTCTTTAAAAAAGAAGAGCCTACCATTATGTATGTATTAACTAACTATAACATTGATACTTTTTAAGTGGAGCTTAAAAGTTTAAAATAATGTTGAAGTTTCATGTCAGGTTGAAATTTTTCAAACTTATTATCTTAATATTATTTGTAGTAGTAAATATAATTAACACAGACTTTTCAATCACATCCATAAAATACTTTAACTGAAAATCTCTGAATGAAATTTTTACTTTCTATATGTTTGTTTTTCCATAATTAACTTGTATCTTAAATTAAAAAAAAAATTTAATCCCAGCATAAAACATTACTACTTTTCATAATAAATTAGAAAATTCATATTCTTTATCCCTAAAATGAGGTTCACTAAGAAAACTGAAATTTTAAAACTGTACTTAAATATATTTTGACAAAAATCCTAAGTCAAAATTATTCAATAAATGTATAATTCACCTCATAATGATATCATAAATTAAAATAGAAATTATCTCTCCTACTACTCAAATGTTTAATGTTTAATGTCAGGAAAGATTATATGTAGTTAAATGTATAATACAAAACTACTTTTAATACTTTTTTTTTTTTTTTGAGAGAGAGAAAGAGTGCATGTAAGAGAGAATGAGCAGGGGAGAGGGGCAGAGAGAGAATTGCTGGGCATGGAGCCTGATGTGGGGCTCAATCTCATGACTGACATCATGACCTGAGCCAAATCAAGAGTTGGACACAACCAACTGAGCCACCCAAATGTCCCAAAACTACATTTTTTTTTACAGAAGAAACTGTTGTGAAATGCCTGAATGACTTTTGTGACAAATAAATACATGGATCAGTTAATCCTCTGGTTCACTGTGAGTACGAGCTTGAATCTAAACATAAAAGAAAATGTTGATACTCCTTATAGGTAATAACAAGTTATTTTCAATATTTTAGAAGACAATATTAGTCCAGGGGCACCTGGGTTAGGTGTCCAACTCTTGATTTCAGCTCAGGTCATGATCCATGGTTCGAACTAAGCCCATGTTGGGGTCTATGCTGATGGCACAGAGCCTGCTTGGGATTCTCTCTCTCTACCCTTTGCCCACCCTCTCTCTCTCTGAAAACAAATAAACATTAAAGGACAGTATAGTCCATATAAATATATGTAAAAGCAGAGCTTCCCCAATAAAAGAGAAGTGGCATATTATAAAGTGAATTCCATTCTTTGTAGTAAAAGATGAGGAAATCAGTGTTGCTAATTATTGTCTGAATTCTGACATCATCAAAGGAATTATGGCAGATTTCAATCATTTTACATAGTAACCCACATCTTAAAAATTTTGAATGACCAGAATAAAATTGTCAGAAAAAAAAAATTCTATTTTCACAAAATAAATCAAAAGTTTTTGTGAAAGCCTCTGAGTATAAACAGAAAAGTAGATAGGCCAAACACTTAAATTCATAAACTACAAGGCACTAAACTTTGACCTATAAGCATTGTATTTACGTATTTTAAAATGAAGGACTACTGAGATTTAAATGCAGCAGCACCTGCTTCCAAATGATTCATAATGATTCTAATGAAGGAGAATTTTTAAATGGCAGCTACTACCTACCAATGATTAAAGCAAGTTATGATCTTTTCACACTAAGTCTTACAATTTTTCTGGAACTCAGGAATAGTCTGATCATCCACATCTTAACATGTACACACACACAAAAAAAAAGTACTTTTATAATATATTGTAATAGAACAAACCTGCAATAGAAATGTCAAAAGTATACCTAAAAATGAATAAAGTAAAACATCATTTATCTACCATAAATGTCATCTATGAGTAAAAGAGGTTATACATACACATCTCAGTCCCAAAGTCTGAAGCTAACCAAATAGAAAATCCCAGCCTTTTCCCCACTACAGTGAGGGAGAAGACAAGTATGTCTTTTATTTCAAATACTACAGAACATCATGTTGGAATTATTGGACAACATAGACGAGAGAAAACAAGTGAAGGCAGAAGAATTCGAAAGTGGACTCCCCATTTTCTATAAGGGATTTCCTATATGCAAGAAGCCAGATGAGGGAGTTGTTCAGTCACAAGAAACTACAGTCTCCAATGCCTTTGGATGTACCAAAAGAATGATAGAAAAGGTATAGCACGAAGATCAATAGAGAACAGTAGCCTGTGCAGCCACTCCCAAGAAACAACCAGAATCAAATCATGAAACATTCCTTCTTTGAAGGTAAAAGGACCAGGCAACATTTGCCCAGTTTTCAGAACTGCTATGGATCAAAGCCTCCTATATGCCTCCCATTCTTTTTTTTTTCAAGAGTCTTTATTGTGGCATTCCCATATCGGTTTCACCACTCTATATTCGATTTATGGGTACTACATATCAATAGCATCTTCTGAGGTCACAGGTTTCAGTATCAATAAAACCAGAATTGAGCCAGATCTTGGATTTCAACTGATACCATGATTGGATGAGACTTTTGAAATTCTTAAACTGGGCATGAAGTAGATTTGTATATAGAAGAGAGATGAGTAATTGAAACCAAAAAATCAGACTTTGATAAACTAGATTCTTAGTTCCAAATTTCACGCCCTTGTAGTAAATTTGCCATGTAATTTTGCAATAGGGAAAGGAAGATGGAGAAAGGCAAAGTAGCAGCATTATGTCAGATAGTGATCAAGGCTTATGTTTCTGAAACAGGTCCAAGAACTCTGGGAGTTATAAGAAATAGTTCTGGGTCCGTAAGTTTCATACAAAAATTTGTTAAGTTTGTGTTCTCATTTCTATTAATTTTCAAGTTAATTTAAACATATTAAAGTTGACTACCTTGTAACTAGTACTCAATTTCAGTGGTCATATTCACATTGCTACTAAATGATCATCAGTGACTACTCAATTTGTAGAGCTGTATTTTTCAAATTACAGATGACATCTTGGCAATCTGAAAATTTTCAGATGTTCTAAAATCATGCCACGCAAAGTGTGGTACAGAGACCAATAAAAGTCCTTGGCTAGAGAAGAAAGTCAAAAGTAAACATTCTCAAACTTTAATAGCAGCAGTTTGGCAGTAATTTTAAGCCTGCTGAAATTAATTTAAAAATTAACGACGTGGCGATTTGTATTTTTAACATCTTTATCCCCACTTGTTGAAGAACTACTTTGCTAAAGCCACTAATAATCTCTTAAATATCAAATCCAATATATGCTCCATAATGCTTTTATTTATTGCCAGATTGAATGACAGTACTGACTACTCCCTTCTTTATAAAAGCCCTCTACTTGAGGCAACCACTCACTCCTGGTTGTCCTTCCACTCAAACTCCTTACGAACTCTTCTTCCTCTATCCTTCTCTTAAATGATAATGTTCTGTAGGACTCCCTGACTATGACCTTCTTCTCTTATGTTCATATAACTCGTCAATAATTGCCAATTAAACCTGAATGTGCCAACAAAAACCCTGAGGATTATTTTAGAGTTTTATCTTTCACTCATGCTCTTTCTACACATTTAAATACTATCAATTCTACTTTCTACCAGGGAAATTTAAATTTGATATTCAAAAGGAAAGAAAGAAATATTCATGCATCTTAAAACTTTTTATAGTAGTACATAAGCTCAAGTCAAATCACAAAAGTAATTAATATTCCTTTCCTAAAGGCCACTTCCATGTCTGCTAATATAAAATATTCATTTTTTGCTTTCACATTTCCTAAAACAAACATGTAATTGGTAAGCACTACCACTGAGTTGCTAACAATTTTCTCTGTTTTGCTTAAGGTCAAACATTACTTGCCTTACGTTAAAAGTCATTATTAAACCACAGAAAATTAAAAGCCATTTTATACTTTGCATATACTGGAGACTTATTAAATGTAGACTAATTATAAGGGTTGATGTATATTGAGGCATCTTACTACACGGTTCATTTAGGATTATTAAATTGTAACTTTTTCATTAGAAGAGTTTATGTTCATTTTTTCCAAATCTACGTATAAAAAGAAGTACTTGCTTTTTTATCTGAATAAAATACTTCTATATTCTATTTTCTTTATGAAGCAAAACTTTTATTCTGAAAAGGAAGTTTACTCTGAGCTCATTGCAAAACTATCTATTTCAGTCATATTCCAGATATAGCAGGACAAAGGGCAACACCAGGAAATGGAGCATCACCAAGGTTCAAAACAAACTTGGTTTAGAGTAAAAAAAGTTTCATTTTTATTATTAGGAATAATTAAGCACTATGCTTGAAAGAAAAAAAACAAAAACAAAACAAACAACAAAAAAACGATTAAAAATTAAGATACTGAGGGGTATACCTTCATCACTAGATAAAAAGGTGAGAATACTATTCTCTATTATTATCTTAAATAAAGGCAAAATGGAAGTACATTTTATGTTTCTTACCCTTACAGTACATTTAAATAAAATCAATTCATTTTTTTCTCAACAATTTTGAAACAGATGAAAAAACAGTTATTTTTTTTCCACTTGACAGATGAGAAAACTAAAACAAGAAGAAATTATGTAACCTGTTTTTAGGTTTTTTTCCTTAAGATCAGATGCAGAATTGGGACTAAATCTTGGCTCTAATTCTGTAGCTTCATAAAATTTTTCAGTGTAAAATTAGCATCAAAAAACAAAACAAAAAAAGGCAAATGACAAAAATGAACCTTGAATTTTAACCCACACTGCCACATTTCGAATGTCATGATGCTTTTGAGTTACCCTGTATCTTTTTAGTGACTTAATGTATTTGATACTTTCCACTGTTACACAGAACAAAAATAACTTAATCTTACCAAACAATTTGAGAGGCTCAGTTTTTCTTCTGCATAGTCTGGTGATCAACTGTAGCATTCCCAAGAGACTAAATGTTTAACAGAAATATATCTTAATGCCTATCCAAGGGGAGTTGAGATATGGACTTTATGATACATACATGTCATTATTTGCAATATATGAATTCCAAAAAGGATGATGTAGGATGATGTAGAGATGAAAATCATTCTCAGCACTGTCTCTCTTACCATAAACACATTATGTGAAAAAACAATGTGAAAGGATACAGGGAATAACATGATGTCTACTATAGATAGTATGAACTAAAAATCTTTAGATATTAAAAAGCAAATCAAATTTGCCTTCAATACTTAAGAAAAATACTCAGACAAGAAAAGTATGCTTAGTCAACAAGTAGTTAACTACTAAACTAAAATCCAGATACGTGATTAAACATGTTCAAATTAATGTTTAACTTATAAGAGCTATATGAAATGCACTGTTAATAAAATCCTTGACTCTGGGTGACCATTTGGAGACAAGAAAAGTTCAGACTACATAAGCTGGCAAAAGAATCTATAGTAAGCAGGAATATTGGGTGTTCAGAAATCAGCCAGCCTATATTATACAATAACCACACGAGGTTAACAAATAACCTAGTAGGAAGATGCATGTTTCTAACAATGCAATTAAATCGTGTTCCTAGAAGGAGAAAGTGAAAAGTTAGACCTGAAAGTTTGGTTAAAAAACAAACTGCCAAGTTTTGTACCCAAATTATTTTCAAATATGAAGTTTCATACATGAGAAGCCATCTGCCAAAAACTGAAACCAGTAATTTACTTTAATCGTACTTGAAAGACTTTAATCATTAGCATTAAGGTTTACAACTGAACCCAGACTAACAGGTAGAAAACATATTTATACATTCTCTTTTCTTTGCCTAAGCAGTATTATCCAAGCATTATTTCTGATAGAACCCTATTTAAACACCTACTCAACTTTTATAATTCTCAGTGGCAACTTTTAAAATATCACCTTATATAGAAACAGTAGGATAGTACCTTAATATTGATCTATGGCTAAGACACTGCAAAATACGTATGTTGGTCAGCACTGTGACAAATATGGAGGATGTCTTAACCTTACTGCTTGGAAGCTGACCTTCATAAATCTTTGAAGCCATCTTCTTTAATCAGATATGTATACAATGTTTGGTATGGATAACACACCAACTAGGGCAGAAAAATGGTAGACAATATTTAAATTTTAATCAGTAAAGATGAATTTGATACTCAAGAAAAATAATTGATCAACTTGGGAGGAGGCAAGTAAATCAAGTCATTATTCTGAAAACAAAGAGAAAGAATCAAGTATCTATCTTGCCTGCCTTCCCTTTAAGGAACTGTCATCAACTGATGAGGGGACATTTCTCTATATATGTTCTGCTAATAATGAAATGACAGAATTGAAGTATCAGTTTTGTAAACTCCTAATGAAATAATTACCACATGTAGGTATAACTCATTGATAGTGGAGACACATGAATTATTCTAGCCTCCCCCCACCAAACAGAATGTGAATCAGCCATGTCTCTATATCTGCCAGTTTGCAGATACCAGGAAAAAAAAACAATTAATTAAAATGAAGGAATTAAACCCAGCAAAACTGAGACTGAGGAAAACTTTAATGTCAAAACCTGGTTTCTTCAACAAATAAATAGAAGGAATAAAAAGTATGCTGAGGGGGAACCTATAGATTAAAAGATTTAATAGACATTTTCAACAAAATATGATGTGTATCCTTTGTTTAAATATTGAGTCAAACAGCAGGAAAACAAACACATTTATGATACTACCAGAAAAGTTTAAACTGTGCAGATATTTGATGACTTAAAGAATTATTGTATTGTGCTTATGTTTTTAAGAGTTGTTTCTAGATAAACTTTTTTTAAATTTTTCAATGTTTTTATTATTTTTTTTTGAGAAAGAGAGAGAGAGAGAGAGAGAGAGAGAGAGAGAAATGTGAGCAGAGTAGGGGCAGAGACAGAGGAAGACACAGAATCCAAAGCAGGCTCCAGGTTCCAAGCTGTCAGCACGGAGCCTGATGCGGGGCTCAAACTCCTGAACCTTAAGATCATGACCTGAGACAAAGTTGGACGCTTAACCAACTGAGCCACCCAGGTGCCCCTACCCCTGAATTATTTTAAAGCAAATCCCAGACAACATCATCTTATCCATAAATATTTAAAAGTATATCTAGGGGCACCTAGGTGGTTTAATCGGTTAAGCGTCTGACTTCGGTTCAGATCATGATCTCACAGTTCATGAGTTTAAACCCCACATCAGGCTCCGTGCTGACAGCCTGGAGCCTGGAGCCTGCTTTGGATTCTGTGTCTCCTTCTCTGCCTCTCTCCTGCTCACACTCTCTGTCTCTCAAAAACGAATGTTAAAAAATATATATATAGGGGCACCTGGGTGGGTGGGTCGATTAAGCATCCGACTCGGTTTCAGCTCAGGTCATAGTCTCACAGTCCGTGAGTTTGAGCCCCACATTGGGCTCTGTGTTGACAGCTCAGAGCCTGGAGCCTGCTTTGGATTCTGTGTCTCCCTCTCTCTCTGACCCTCCCCCATTCATGTTCTGTCTCTTCTCTGTCTCAAAAATAAATAAACATTAAAATACATATATATATATTTTTTTTTTTAATAATTCAGGGGTAGTGGAAGGTTACAGATGAAACATTACTGAACATGAAGTGGTAATTACTGAAGCAGGGTGACAGATACAAAAGAGTTCACTATACTATCTTCTCTATGCCCACTTCAAATCTTCCATTAAAAAAACTTAAAAAGGAAGATGAACTAAAAAGGTCTATATCACAATCCGTAAGAAGGACAACAAAATAAATGCATGTCCCTCAGAGGTCAAAAAAACCCAAATGAAAACCTTAACGGTAAATTAGGCAAGCATTCTCGCTGCACACACACATACATATGTACACACACACTCTTACGTGAAAAATGAGAAACTGTGAGACCCAAAGAGGTAAGTCTTGCTCAAGGTCACAAAACAAAACAGGAGCAGAGCCAAAACTAGACCTCACAACTGCAAGCCCAGAAAGAGTCTAAGTTGGAGCTAAAAGAATATCTGAGGAGTCCTGAAGTAGTCTGAAAGCCCATCAAAGGTGTAAAAAGAGAGTTTAAAAGTTAGGTGAAAAAAACAATCCCGTGTTTAGAAGGGCAATATGCTTGAGCGAGCACTAAGACTAGAGAGAAGTATGGAGAACAACTGGGTATCTGGCAATCATCCTCACCAGGGAGCAGAAGTGTTATATGTATGAGGTATGTTTGGAAACTACTTGAATTCAAAGTGTTTGTAGAAAAGAAAATTGTCATCTAGCTTACAAGTTTAAACATGAACTAATGAAACATAAAAATCATTATTTTAATAACAATTTTTGAAAAAAGCTGAAAAAGTTTAAATCTTAATAAGTACACAACGAACTTAAACATAAAAATGGGATTTATCTTCCTGTCCAAAAATAGGCTTCAAAATTTGACCATGAAGGGTCTTCATTATTTACTCAGACATTTTCATAAAAGAGTAAGGATTCATATTTATATTAAAAGTTATAAAGAATAAACCTGTGTATGCCAACAAATTATACTATCTTTTCTTTTTTTTAAAAGATTTTATTTTTAAATAATGTCTGCACCCAATGTGGAGCTCGAACTCACAACCCTGGGATCACAAGTAGCATGCTCTACTGACTAAGCCAGCCCAAGCACCCCTATACCATTTTTTGAATAAGCACAATGACAAAACATTAACTCCACCTAGAAACAAAAAATAATGAATAAGACAATGTAATCGCATTTAACTTTCATCATTCTGAAAATGTAAAATCTAGTATGTCTGATGTATTTTTAAATAAGTCATTTTTAAACTACCACTCATACTAAAATGCATTTTAATTTTTGGCTGACACGTGTTAGTGACTATTTCCAAAAGTGGTGAATTCAATTCCTTTTTTATTAGAAGAGTGGTCTATTTTTAAAAACACATTTCTGGCATTAAATTACACAAAACTACAAAGCTTTTTTAAAATACGTATCAAACATTTCAAAGTATATCCTTCACTAATTATAAGAAATACCAAACCAGGAAGTCAAAGAAAATTCCAGGGTGACCTCTAAAATTTAGTATTAGAGATAACTAAGATCATTTGTTAAAGAATAACTTGTTCTTTAAAAAGCTGAAAGTATAAAAAAGGAGTCTGAAGGGGGATAATGCAGAAACAGAAGCTGAGACTTGAGAACTTCACCACAGACTTAAAGTAACTTAAGCAGTAAATTAGAGATGTTTCTCTGACCCTTGCCAGTATCTTCAAAGCAGTTGTAGCTCCTCTCTTGAAAAACATGTTTTTCAGTACCCTTCTCCTTAATATCAAAGTTAATATGTAAAAAATCACATAAAGACCAAGACAGAAAACATTATTTTTGAATAAGAAAATGAAAAATATTAAGGAATCATCCTGGATAAAAACATGGACTTGACTCAGGCAGTTCTGCTTCTCAACAGCCCCTTTAATTTCTGCATCAATTTTCTTACCAGTAAAAAGGGATAAGTACAATAGCCACCTCCCAGGATTGTTGTGAGGATTAAATGAGACAATATACTATCAGTAAGCTTGTAGTAACCGCCTCAAATCAATAACATTTTTACATAATGAATAACATTTTTTATACTATTTAAAAGGTTAATTATAGGAAAAATGCTGAATGTTCTTCTCATAAAAATATCTCTATCCTACCCCTACTTGTGGGAGAAAAAGAAAAACACAAAAATAAAAATATTTTATTTTTCTGCTAAGGTCATATTACTTACATAACTTAAAATCACTGAAGAAAAATAAAAACCACACCCTAGAGGTTTAAAAGGGGTGTCAGTATCGTGTATGTGTTCAAACCTGGGAAAAGTGGAAAATAGAAAAATCCATGTTGTTAAATTCTGGGTCATTACTATAATACTATGCATTAAAGTGATAAGGCCAGTCACAAAATTTTACAACAAAGTACTTTAAAACTTAGAAATAAAAAGGAAAGCAGTTACCTTTGTACAATAAAGCATCCAAAGTTCAAAGAGCCTCTCTCTAGATGCCATTCTGGCTTTCACTCTGGCACTTTAATTTTTCCTCCAAAAAAAAAAAAATTATGTTCACGACCACAGCATGTTCATTTTATTTTCCAAGTTTTTCAGCCATTACAGTAAAGTTCAAAGCAGAAGGGAAAACAAAATAAGTGAAATCAAATGGGCTGTCTTCTGATCAATAAAATTCAGTTCTAGCAGTCACTCCAACTTATCTTCATCATGGTAGTTGGGCGATTAAATAAATCTGTGAAAGACAAAATACGCAAAAAGTTTGCTAGAAAAAGGGGCCATAATAAAAACTGTAGATTTATCAGAACTATAGATTTATCTACTTCACTTCCTACAAACAACCAGCTAAGCTTTTATACTGATTGATTTTACAGAAAGTAGTGCTTCGGGGAAACATCACTGCTAACACAATACTTCACATCAATATAAAGTTAGAATTCTCTAGCGCAGACCCTGAGACAAGTACTCATAACCAAAAATGCGTCCAGTGATAATAAACCGCAAAACACCGTTGCCATTCATATTTTCTAGAAACAAAAAGGCCACACTTACTAGTGCTATATTTCAAAGACAAAGAATCCCTTAGAATATTCTAGTCTGCTTAAGACTTGTAGGGAATGTTTGTCGTTGAGTTGCAGGGCAGGGCGTGGGGAGGGTGAGGAATTCCTGGTTTGTTTGTTTTAACAATTCTCGCAGGGTGAAAGCCAACCTGCCCACCTGGCCTCTCTACCTCTACCTCAGGAAGAAAGAAGCACGCACTGGCAAGGTAAACACCCCGGGAAAGCTTCCCAATGTTTTTAGGGATCTTTAAATTCCCTCCTCGCAACCCAGACAACGGAAACAGAGGCAAACCTAAGGTGTGCAAGCTGCCAAGAGAAGCTTTGGAAATGGTGCAGTGCGAGCTCCTCCGCATCCCCCGACCCGCTATCCACGCCCTGCAGACCGCACTGGGACACACCCGGGTCGACCTCGCCCCCTCATAGCCGCCAAAGACTCTACAGCGCGTTCCCCACCACGCACCGGGGACCCTCCCACGTCTGCCACGCGGCCACTTCTTCGCTACGACCCGCTCCCCGTCACCACGCTCACGTTGGGGGCTACGCCAACGCCGCCAGGCCGACGTCTAACTTACTTCCCTCGCCCCTTCCCCAGCCGTGTCACCTCACCTCGCAGCAGGGAAGGCGGGCGAGAGGAGGCGGGGCGACGACGGCGCGAGGCGGGGAGCGAGGGCCTGAAGGAAACAAGGGCGGGGCTATCCTCTCGGCTAATAACTCCGGCCTCTAAGGATTTAGCCGGCCCCGGGGCAGTCGCTATTCATTGGTCGCGCAGGCCGGGGGCAGAGTGACTTGAAGCTCCGCCCCAGCATTCCTGCGCATTCGCAGTCGACCGGGCTCCCGAAGATTCGGGGGCTGGCGCCAGCCGGGACGTTCCAGTCAGTCTTCCCAGGCTGGACGAGTAGGCTGACAGACGTGCTGACGCTAATACACCGCCACTCCTGGGGCCGGGCAGAGGTAGCCTTTGGCTGATGGCGTCATTTCCGGGACTCATTTGAGGGCGGAGAATCCTGGAGTGCTCACTAAAGGGGGTTTTGTTTTGATTTCCTGTAAAAAGGGGATTGGTCTTGGTAGTGTATAATACAAGAAAACAGACAACTATCCCCACACCCTGAAAAAGAACAACAAAGTCTTTTCCTTAATCTCGCTTGTGCTTTCTACTTCCGCAGTCACGAAATGTCCAATACAAAGTGCTTATTTTAACACTACTGAAGGCTTCAGAAGAGTTTTTGCTTTTTCAGAAAAACAAGACAAACGGCTGCGTTTACTAGACATAGACAACTTTCAGGAGATTTTTGTCGGAAGGGATGAGAAGGAAGACATACAAGATAAATCACCTTTGGTACACCTAACACATTTAAAAAACTTTGTATTAGAAAATGTCAACTCTATACAAAAGTAAACTAGCATAATGAAACCCCACATACCAATTATCAACTAATTATGTCCCATCTTTTCATCTGTACCAAAACTTGGCAACTGTGAACAGTAAATATTTTAGGTTTTGCAGAGTGTCTTGGTACGTATTTTTAAAATAATAGAAGAGTGGGGCACCTGGGTGGCTCAGTTGGTTAAGCCTCCAATTCTTGGTTTCGGCTCTGGTCATGATCTCACAGTTTTGAGGGTTTGAGCCCTCCATCAGTTCTGCACTGGCAGCGTGGAGCTGCTTGGGATTCTCTGTCTCTCCCTCTCTTTCTCTCTCTCGTTCTGTCTCTCTCAAATAAATAAACTTAAATTTTTATTTAAATAATAGAATAGTATTTAGTAATATTTGAAAATTAGATGAAATTCAAGTTTTAGTGTTGTAAAGTTTGTTGAAACACAGCCATGCCCATTCCTCTACAGTTTTGTTTGTTAATAGCCTTTTTTTTTTAATAAGTCTAGACCCAATGTGGGACTTGAACTCACAACCCTGAGATTAAAAGTTACATTCTTTTCTGCCTCAGCCAGCTATGTGCTCCCCCTTTACTATTAATACCTGCTTTCACTGCAAGAGGGCAAAGTTGAGAGTAATTTCCAGTAGTTATTTCCCAATTATGCCTTTCAGCATCTCTCTTTGGTTGTGAAGAACATACGTGAAAATATATGAAAACTTCAAGGAAACGGAGAGGAATTATTCTTGCTCTGGATCTGCCATTTTAGTAATTAGCAACTCCATTCTTCCAGGTGTGCTGTCCAAGAACCTAAGAAGTATCTTTGCCATCTTTCCCCGTATACTTCACATTCAGTCTAATTTTTTCAGTTATAGCTTCAAAATATATCCAGAATCTAACCATTTTCCTACACCACCACCACTACCACCCTGATGTGAGTTACCACTAAATCTTTTGTAGATTATTAATCTCATAACCAGTTTTGTCATCCTGCCTCTGCCTATGCACTCTCCCTACCCATGCATTATTCTCAACACAGTAAGCAAAGTGGTCTTTTAACATAGATAAGACGTTACCCTCTGCTAAAAACTCTCTAGTGGTTTCCCCATTCCACTTGAAACAACCAGAAATACCTGTGTTTTCCTCCCACACTTACCTCTTTACCTTCTCCAACTATTCTGGCCTCCCCTTATTTCAGTCCATACAAATGGCTTCTTGCTGCTTCTAAAATTCACAAAGCATTCTATTCAGTATTTTACATAAGCTGTCCCTCTACCTGGAATTCTCCTTCCCCAAATGTCCACACACAATCTTCAACCTCTGCTGAAGAATCACTTTATCTGTTGCTATAGTCTGAATGTTTGGGTCCTCTCAAATTTATATCCTATCCCCCAAGTGATGGTATTAGAAGCAGTGCCTTTGAAAGTACTTAGATCATGAGGGAGGAGCATTAGTGAATGGGATAGTACTCTTATAAAATAGATCTCACAGAGCTCCCTATGTGAGCTTTCAACTCTGTGAGAATACAACAAGTCTGGAAGATGGCATTCACACAATCACCCTATTTTGGACTTCCAGCCTATAGACAAAGAAAGCAGAAGCAGAAGGAACAAGAAGAAGAAGGAATGGGAGGAGGAAGAAGGAAGAAGAGAATAAGATGGTAGGAAGTAGGAAGATGAGAATAAAAGAAAACAAGAGCAAAAGAGGCGAAAGAAAAGAAAAGAATCAAAAGGAAGAATTGTAATCTACTGTCTGTGGTATTTTATTATAGCAGCCCAAACACTAAGACATCAAAAGCTCCCTCACCTTCTTTTAGAGAATATCGTCCTTTTTTTCCTTCCTTTCTCTATTTTTCACTGTAGCACTTAACAGCTCACATATAATTTGTCTTTGTGAGTTCCCCCTAGTAAAATGGAGCACTATGAACACGGGGTTTATTCACTGCTATATCTTTCAGGCCCTTGAATAGTGTCTTTTAATGTTTATTTATTTTTGAGACAGAGAGAGACAGAGCATGAACAGGGGAGGGGCAGAGAGAGAGGGAGACACAGAATCCAAAGCAGGTTCCAGGCTCTGAGCCATCAGCCCAGAGCCCGAAGCGGGGCTCGAACTCGTGGACGCGCGATCGTGACCTGAGCTGAAGTCGGACGCTTAACCGACTGAGCCCCCAGGCGCCCCGAATAGTGTCTTATACACAAGAGACACCCAATAAATATTTGCAGACTATAAAATAAAAGGAATAAATTATCTATTTCACTATATGTCTATTATTCCATGTCCCTTCTTGAGTCTGCCAAATTCTGCATTTATTTTTTTTTTAATTTTTTCAATTTTTTTTTTATTATTTATTTTTGAGAGACAGAGAGAACAGAGCCTGAGCAGGGGAAGGACAGAGAGAGAGGGAATACAGAATCCAAAGCAGGCTCAAGGCTCTGAGCTGTCAGCACAGAGCCTGACACGGGGCTTGAACCCGAAACCATGAGATCATGACCTGAGCCAAAGTCCAACACTCACCGACTGAGCCACCCTGCCCCCCCAAATTCTGCATTTAGATGGCATCTAGTGTCAGCTAGATGCCAAAAGTCTTCCTGTGCTGAGACTTCTGGTAGCTCCCTGGAGTGGAGATAAGCTTTTTTTAGTGAGTCTTTTATCAACACTTAGGTGTCTCCACCAGTGAAGCTATAGCCACTTTTTCTTCAGGCAGACCTCAAGGCCAACACATTTGTCACCTGAAGAACATATTTCCTTAGTAAAATTGTTACTTAGTCACCTTCTGAAACAACATGGCCTTGCTATACTAAAATCATATTTCTGGCCTAATTTTCATGACAAAATGTGTTAACCTTAAAAGCAAATCCAGTAAAAATGTCTTTATCCAGGAATAATAGAGAATTGCAATTCAGAACATGCAAAATGGCAAAACCAAAGGTAAGTTCAACAAACAAAGGAGAAGAATATATTTTATGGAGAAGCAGGAAGAAGTTGGGAAGGAATGTTCTGAATGCAAGTTGATTGGACAAAAGCATGGGGTCTTCATGATGACAATTTCTCATTGGCTGAGTTGCAGGGGTAGTTGATTTCTTGTAGAAGATGCAATGTACCTCTTTCCCCATTGGGGACTGTAATTGGTGATTCTTTCCAATTTAAGATTTTTCTGTTGGGGTCCATAATTGGCAGTTCTTCCTGTAATTTGATGTTGAGTGGTATGGCTCTCATTTCTAACCTCCCTTTCTATCCTTCCTATTCTACTTTAGTAAAGTTTCACTTTGTTTTCACCAAGGCATACTCATGAACTGAAATGGCCCTCTCTAATCTACCAGGTGGTCCTGTACTCAAATAGTTTCTCTTCTGATAACAGGGTTAAGAGTCTCAGTTCACTTCACCTATATAACCTTAGAATGTTACTAAATTAATTAACAATGAAAATTACATCTGCCAAGACAATTGGACTACTTATGTAAATCAGTCAGAGGATTATCACCTCAAAGAAATAATGACATAGATCAGGGCATCTGGATGGCTCAGTCAGTTGAGTATCCAACTCTTGATTTTGGCTCAGGTCATGATCTCACAGTTCATGAGTTCGAGCCCTGCATTAGCTCTACACTGACAGTGTGGAGCCTGCTTGGGATTCTCTCTCTGCCCCTCTCTCCCTGTCTTTCTCTAAAATAAATAAATAAACTTAAAAAAAATGACTAACATAGGTAAATTATAATCTTTGAGTTACTTTTTCATCATGGTTCAGAGCAAGTAAATTAATTAGATTAACTTGATAAGTAGTGATATCTTATATAATAACCTACATGCAACCATTCCCATTATGGACAACCTACCAACTGAAGCAGATACTCAACTGTAGTAGATAGAATACAGTTTCCCTTGGACAGAGTTGGAGACATTTCACCTCTTTGGTTAAGTTTATTCGTAGGTATTCTGTTGGTTTTGGTGCACTTTAATGGGATTATTTTCTTAATTTCTCTTTCTGCTGCTTCATTATTGGTGTATAGAAATGCAACAGATTTCTGTACATTGATTTTGTATCCTGTAACTTTATTGAATTCATTTATCAGTTCTAGTAGTTCTTTGTCAAGACTTTTGGGTTTTCTAATATAGTATAATGTCACCTGCAAATAGTGAAAGTTTTACTTCTTCCTTACCCATTTGGATGGCTTTTATTTCTTTCTGTTTTCTGATGGCTATGGTGAGCACTTCCAGTACTATTTGAAGAAAAGTGGTTAGAGTGGACATCTTTGTCTTGTTCCTGACTTTAGGGAGAAAGCTTTTCCACTAATTTCTATTCTTTTAAATTTGTTAAGGTGTGTTTTATGGCCCAGAATGAGGTCTATCTTGGTGAATTTTCCATGTAAACTTGAGAAGAATATGTATTCTGCTGTTGCTTTGTGAAGCAGTTGATGGATGTCAACTATATCCAATATGATCAACATGGTGATATTGAGTTCAACTATGTCCTTAGGTCAGCCTGATGGATTTGTCCATTTTTTATATACTTGGAGCAGATTTATCTATTTCTCCTTCCAGTTCTATTAGTTTTTCTTCACATATTTTGATGTTTTCTATTTATTTATTTATTTATTTATTATTTATTATTTATGTTTATTTATTTTTGAGAGAGAGGGAGTAGGAGAGGAGCAGAGAGAGAGGGAGGCAGAGGATCTGAAGAGGGCTCTGGGCTGAGAGCAGACAGCCCGATGCAGAGAGCCCCATGAGATCATGACCTGAGCTGAAGTCAGATGCTTAACCAAATAGACTGAAACACCCAGGCACCCCCCTCCCCCGCCTTTAAAAAAAAATATTTATTTATTTTTGAGAGAGAGAGTGTGTCAGGAAGGAACAGAGAGAGAGGGAGACAGAGAATCTGAAGCAGGCTCTTCATTGTCAGCACAAAGCCCGACTTGGGGCTCAAACCCATAATGTGAGATCATGACCTAAATCAAAGTTGGAAACAACCAACTGAGCCACCCAGATGCCCCTTAATGTTTTCTTGTTAAGAACATACACATTATGGGGGCACCTGGGTGGCTCAGTTGGTTAGGCGTCCAACTTCAGCTCAGGTCATGATCTGGTGGTCCATGAGTTCAAGCCCCACATCAGGCTCTGTGCTGACAGCTCAGAGCCTGGAGGCTGTTTCAGATTCTGTGTCTCCCTCTCTCTCTGACCCTCCCCCGTTCATGCTCTGTCTCTCTGTCTCAAAAAACTAAACATTTAAAAAAAATTTTTTTTTATTAAAAAAAAAAGAACATACACATTATGGGGGCGCCTGGGTGGCTCAGTTGGTTAAGCGTGTGACTTTGGCTCAGGTCATGATTTCACAGTTTGTGTGTTTGAGCCCTATGTTGGGTTGATGGGTTCGGTGCTGACAGCTCAGAGCCTGAAGCCTGCTTCAGTTTCTGTGACTCCCTCTCTCTCTCTCCCTCCCCTGCTCACACTCTGTTTCTCTCTCTCAAAAATTAATAAACATTAGGAAAAAATTTTTAAAAAAGAACATACAAATTATGAATTATTATATCCTGTATAATTGGCCCCTTTATCATTATGTAATGCCCCTCTTTATCCCTGATAAATTTCCTTGCTCTGAAGTCTGTTCTATCTGAAATTAATATAGCTATTCCTGCTTTCTTTTTTTAGTGTTAGGATGGTTTATCTTTCTCCATACATTTATTTTCATCTATCTGGGTCTTTTTGTATTTAAAATGGGTTGCTTTTTGATGACATATAGTTGAGTCTTATTTTTTCCACTTTGACAATTAAAAAAAATTTTTTTTAAGTTTATTTATTTTGAGAGAGAGAGACTGAAAGTGCATGCATGAGCAGGGGGGGAGGCAGAGAGAGGTAGAGAAAGAGAGAGAGAGAATATCCCAAGCAGCCTCCGAGTACTGTCAGTGCAGAGCCCAATGTGGGACTCGAACCCACAAACTGTGAGATCATGACTTGAGCTGAAACCAAAAGTCAGACTCATAACCAACTGAGTCACCCAGGTGCCCCAACAATCTTTGTCTTTTAAATAGTGTATTTAGCCAATTGGTATTTAAAGTGATTATTGATATTGTGTACTAATATGTACCATCTTTGTTACTGGATTTTATTTGTTGCCCTTATTCTTTGTTCCTATTTTTCCTTCCACTTTTTCCTCCTTTTATGGTTTTAACTGAATATATTTTTTTTAATTTTTTTAACGTTTACTTTTGAGAGAGAGAGAGAGAGAGAGCAGGAACAAGACAGGAACAGAGAGAGAGAGAGAGAGAGAGAGAGAGAATCCAAAGCAGGCTCCAGGCTCTAGGTGTCAGCACAGAGCCCGACACGGGGCTTGAACCCACAAACCGTGAGATCATGACCTGAGCTAATGTCAGACACTTAACCAACTGAGCCACCCAGGTGCCCCTAACTGAATAGTTTATAATATTCCATTTCCTCTCCTCTATTTTTTTCTTTAGTGGTTGCCTAGAGTTTGCAATATACATTTACAACTAATCCAAATCCAGTTTTAAATAACCCTATACTTTTTCACAGGCATTGCAAGAGCCTTATAATAACAAAATATTTCCCAATTCCTCTCTCCATCCCTTGCGTTTTCATTTCACTTATACATAAGCATGCATATGCATATGTACATAAACACACATAACTGAACATATTGTAGCTATTATTTTAAACAATTGTTAGATCAATTAAAAATAAGAAAAACAAAGTTTTATTTTACCTTCACTTATTCTTTCTCTGATGCTTTTCTTTTCTTTATGTAGACCAGAGTATCTGGCCTCTATCATTTTTCTTCTCTCTGAAGAACTTCTTTTAACATTTCTTGCAAGGGAAGAATTTCCCTTTTCTATTTTTATTTATGTATTTATTTTGTCTAAGCAAGTCTTTATTTCCCTTTTACTTTTGAAGGATAATTTCACAGGTACAGAATTCTACCTGTGTTTTTTTCTTTCAGTGCTTTATTTTTTTTTCTTTTTCCTTTTTGTTGTTTTTTTTTTAATGTTTATCCATTTGAGCTTCATTTTGAGAGAGATAGAGAGCAAGAGGGGTAGGGACAGAGAGAGAGAGGGAGACAGAATCCCAAACAGGTTCCACGCTGTCAGTGCAGAGCCCAATGTGGGCTCGAACCCACGAACTATGATGACCTGAGCTGAAATCAAGAGTCAGACACTTAACCGACTGAGCCCCCCAGGTGCCCTCTCTCAGTACTTTTAATATTTCACTCCACTCTCTACTGCTTGCATGGTTTCTGAAATGAAGTCAGATGCAATTTTATCTTTGCTCCTCTATAGATAGGTATATTTTCCCCTCTGGCTTCTTTCAAGATTTTTCTTTATCATTGGTTTTCTAATGTTTGAATATGATATGCCTAGGTGTAGCTTTTTTGGGAGGGCATTTATCCTGCTTGGTGTTCTCTGAGATTTCTGGATCTGTGATATGGTGTCTGTCCTTACTTTGGGGAAATTCTCAGTCTTCATTGCTTCAAATATTTCTTCTGTTCCTTTCTTCCTCCTCTTGTATTCTCATTCCACATTACACTTTTTGTTGTTGTCCCACAGTTCTTGGATATTCTGTTCTGATTTGTTCAGTCTTTTTTCTGTTTGCTTCCCATTTTGGAAGTTTCTATTAACATATCCTCAAGCTCAAAGGGTCTTAGCCATGTCGTCTACTGATAAAAGTCATGTTTCATTGCTGTTATGGTGCTTTTGATCTGTAGCATCTCTTTTTGAATCTTAGAATTTCCATCTTTCTGTTTATGCTGTATATCTCTTTTTGTACCTATTAGCATATTAATCACAATTTTTTAAATTCCCTTTCTGATAATTCTCAACATCCTGCCATATTATGAGTCTGGTTATGATGCTTAGTCTGTCTCTTCAAATTGTTTTTTGCCTTTTAGTATGCCTTGTAAATTTTTAATATCCAGACGTGATGTGCTGGGTAAAAGGAACTGCAAAATAGGACTTTTCTTTAGTGAGGTGGTAAGATGTTAGGGTAAGGGAAGCTTTCTATAGTCCTATCATTAGGTCTCAGTCTTTAGTGAGCTTGTGCCTTTGAACTGTGAACTTCATAAGTGTTTCTAAGTTTTTCCCCCACTTAAGTGGGAAAGGATGGGCTGGAGTTGGGTATTTCCCTAACCCCCGATCAGTTAGGCTCTGGTAAAATAATTTCTCTTGATGGTGGGCCTTGTTAAAAAGAAAAGAAAGAATGCTCTGGTTATTTGAAAAGGGTTCCTTTCCCCCTTCCCCTGCCAGAGCCATGAGGGGATTTTTCTCCAATATTTACTTTGAGAAGTTGGTTGAGCTCCTAGAAATAAAACTCACAAAATTATGCCCCCCACCATGACTGCACTCCCCTAGAGTTTTTAACTCTCAGACTTACCCGCTTTGAGCCCCCAGCAATTCATCAATTATAGTTTAGATTTTCCTATCACAGTATGGGTTCCAGTTGAGGGTTCTGCTCAGGATTTCTGCTCTGGTAAACTGTAATTCTCAGTATTTGCCTGTCGCTCCAATTTTGGGGGTAGTTTTTTACCCTGTAACCTCACATCTCTGATGGAGCTAAGCTGTTTTGTTTGTTCCGCTTTTCAGTTGGTATTAGGATGGAGTGATGACTTTTAAGATCTTTACATGCTGATCCAGAAACTGGAAGTCCTGTCCATACCTTTTCGGTAGGTACCATAAAATTGTCTAAGCTTCAGTGTCAGACATGCTAATACAAACACTCTATGATTACACTGATTAGAACGTGGGTGTTTCCAAAATTCCTTAGCCACCCATTTATAATTATTTTATTAAGGTACATTACTTACGTATTCTCATTTAGAATCACAAAACTAGAAGTGTCTGGCTGGTTCAGTCAGCAGAGCATGTGACTTTTGATCTCAGGGTCGTGAGTTTAAGCCCCACATGTGACATAGAGTTTACTTAAAAAAAATTGGGATCACAAAACTGGAAAGCTGGAAGTTACATTAGAGATCATGTAATTCAATATGTCCGTTTTAAATATTGAAAAATCAAGGCCTGAATTTGAATGTAACCAAAATTCTTGACAAGCACTGTTCAACAGAAATTTCTGCAATGATGGGGGGATCCTGGGTGGCTCGGTTGGTTAACTGTCCGACTTCGGGTCAGGTCATGATTTGGGGGTCCATGAGTTCGAGCCCTGCATCAGGCTCTATTGACAGCTCAGAGCCTGGAGACTGCTTCAGATTCTGTCTCCATCTCTCTGTCCCTCCCCTGCTCATGCTCGGTCTCTCTCTCAAAAATAAATAAAGATTAAAACATTTTTAAAAGACGGGGCGCCTGGGTGGCGCAGTCGGTTAAGCGTCCGACTTCAGCCAGGTCACGATCTCGCGGTCCGTGAGTTCGAGCCCCGCGTCAGGCTCTGGGCTGATGGCTCAGAGCCTGGAGCCTGTTTCCGATTCTGTGTCTCCCTCTCTCTCTGCCCCTCCCCCGTTCATGCTCTCTCTCTCCCCCCCAAAAAAATAAATAAACGTTGAAAAAAAATTAAAAAAAAAAAAAAAAAAAGGAAAAAAAAAAAAGAAAAAAAGAAAAAAAAAACATTTTTAAAAGAATTTTCTGCAATGATGGAAACGTTCCACATCTGTGTTGTTCAGTGCAGTAGCCATTAGCCATATATTCTATTAAACAATTGCAATGGGACTTGTGCAACAGGGAAATTAATTTTTAGTTTTATTTAATTTTAACTTAAAAGACACATGTGGCTAATGACTACTGTACTGGACAGATCCATAGCTAATTTACATTGTAGGAAGCACAGAGGATAGAGAAGTAAGTTAAGTGACTTGTCCTGCAGTGCACCACTTGTAGTCAACAGAACTGAAACTAGAACCCAGAACTCCTTAATCCTAGACTTTTGACTATGCTGTCTTTTCAGAGTTCAAAGGACAATGAATTTAAAGCAGGGTTTCTCAACCTCAGTACTACTGACATTTTGGACTGGATTTTTTGTCCTGTTCACTATAGACTATTTAGCAGCATCCCTGGCCTCTACCCAGTAAATACTATCTTCCAGCCGTGACAAACAAAACTGTCCCCAGACAAAGCCATATATCCTGGGGGCAAAACTGGGGGCAAAATCATCGCCTTTGAGAACCGTAGGTTACTAGGATTTCCTAGTCACACAAGATGTCCTTCAGGACCCCTGTAAGAGGCAGGTTAGATCCAACTTAACAGTCAAATGAGAACTTTAAGAATATGATATAGAAAAAAAGAAGGAACGAGGGCAGGAATAAGAATGGGATGGGGATCATGACCGCACAAAAGAGAGAGACCAGGACCATGATCAGATCAGAGTCGATCAAGACAAAAGAGCAAGATCATGAAAGGGAACTGGAGCAGGTAAGAGAGAGAGAGAGAACAGGAGTGAGAGTGAGAAAAGGAATGGGAAAGAGAGAGAGAGAGAGACAAGAAGTGGGACTGAGGAGAGGACAAAGAAGATGCTTATGAACAAAGAAAACTTGAAAGAAAACTCTAAGAGAAAGAAGCTGCTTACCAAGAGTACCTTAAGAATTGGGAAATCTGAGAACAGAAGAAAACCCAGGAGTATGAGAAAGAGGCTGAAAGAGAAGAAAGAAGAAGATAAATGGCAAAAGAAGCTAAATGACTAAAAGAATTCTTAGAAGATTATGATGATGATAGAGACGATCCCAAATATTACAGAGGAAGTGGTCTTCAGAGAAGGTTGCCTGGTAGGCAAAAGGAAATGGAAGCAGATGAACGGGACAGAAAAAGAGAAGGAAGAGCTAGAGGAAATCAGGCAGTGCCTTTCTGGCTGAAGGGCACCGGGATCCAGATGATGGAACAAGAGGCTGAATTGTGCAGACAATCACAGATAAAACAAGAACCAGAATCAGAGCAAGAGGAAGAAGAAAACAAGAAAAAGAAGAAAAATGGGAGGAACCAATGGAAGAGGAAGAAGAGTCAGAGCAAAAGCCCTGTCTCAAACCAACTCTGAGGCCCATTAGTTCTGCTCCATCTGTTTCCTCTGCCAGTGGCAATGCAACCCCCAACACTGTTGGGGAGGAGTCTCCTTGTGGTACTGTTATTCCTCATGAAAATTCACCAGATCAACAGCAACTTGAGGAACATGGGCCAAAAATAGAGCTAAGTCTTAAACTGGGTGTTTCCAATAGTCCTGGTCAACCTAATTCTGTGAAGAGAAAGAAACTCCCCATAGATAGTGTCTTTAACAAATTTGAGGATGAAGACAGTGATGATGTATCCCTAAAAAGGAAACTTTTGGTGAAGATGATAAAAATGGAAGATGGATTATGGTGAAGATGATAAAAATGCTGCCAAAGGCACTGTAAACACTGAAGAAAAGCTCAAACACATTAAGGTCTCATTGAGAAAATCCCTATGGCCAAACCTGAGCTCTTTGCTTATCCCCTGGACTGGTCTATTGTGGATTCTATATTGATGGAACGATGGATTAGACCATGGATTAATAAGAAAATTATAAAATACATAGGTGAAGAAGAAGCTACAATAGCTTATTTTGTTTGTTCTAAGGTTATGGTTCATAATTCACCTCAGGGCATTTTAGATGGTGTTGCCATGGTACTTGATGAAAAAGCAGAAGTTTTTATAGTCAAAATGTGGAGATTGTTGATATATATGAAACAGAAGCCAAGAAAATTGGTCTTGTGAAGTAAAAATCTTTTTACATTTAGAGTTTCGTTTCAGATTTCTTCTTTTCCACCCTTCAGAAAACTTTGACTTTTTCGGTCTTCAGAGACATTTGGAGATCTGTGCTTTTTTTTTCCAATGTAGAAAATGTGAATTTTTTTGTCCTTTAATGTGGTGATGCCCTGTGTACACCCTTGGTTCTCTTTATACTCACCAGGTAAAAATTACTGGTATGTTTTGTAAGCCACAGCTACTGTACACAGCCTATCTGATATAATCTTGTTTTACTTTTTGTAAGTATTGAAATGACCCCCCCACAAAAAAAGTGCAAATTAACTCAACAGGGATGCCTATTGGTGGCTACCACTTGAATGGGGATTAAAAATCAACTATGCATAATAATTTGTTGAGCACCTACTATGTACATAGTACCATATGCTTTACATATTTTATCTCTAACTATCAAATTAACATTGCAAAACAGATGGAATTCTCTTCATTTTACAGATAATTGTGGTATAGAAGTTTAACTGGCACAAGGTCACACAGCTAGCTAGCAAGAGGGAAATGCAAAATTACACACCAATTAGCTATATCTGAATTTAACACCCATGTATTTTCTACTTGAGTATACCTCTAACAACGTCTTTATTACTCAGGACTGAAGAGGCAGATCTGAAACATAAGATAAAGAACAGAATATAAATAGAATGAAGAGAATTCTTAAAGAGGTAAAGGTACATTCAGTGCGGAGAGTTGCAGGGAGATATTACCAAATGATTACTATGCTTAAGGAAGAAAGTGGTACTTGAGCTATACCTTGAAGGAATGTCAGAATTTGAGTGTCCAGAAAAAAAAGAATTCTGAAAAGAGACTGCTTAAGTAAAAGATTGACTCCTCAGAAAATTCTCCTCTAAATTTTGAAGAGGCTGTGATTTACGTGAGCAGTCTAGCTAGCGTAGAATAGGAAGGAGATGAGGTTGGGAAGATAAAGGATGCAATTAGCTCACAGTAGGTCCTGAATGCTGGATCAATGATTTAGATTTCATTCTGTGTAAAATGAGAGTTTTTAAGCAAGGCCATGACAAGAATAAAATTATATTTGTTGTCCTACATCTTGTGATATCTTTCCCAAGGCAACATGTAATCCTACACTCTTTCCAACACACAGAATACAGTAATTAAAATTTAGTTGAAACATGAAAGAAAGCCACTTCACTTTCACGTAAAAAACTTTCAATGGTGGCTGGAAAGTTAATTGAAAGTTAAGACTTCCAAAGTCTACAGTAGAGAAAAAATCTTTAATCAAGAAGAAAAAAGAAATTACAGGAAAATTTTACTTATAAAGTAGCAATTTCTCTTTCTAAAATTATTATTTCCTTTTACCTAAATGTGAATAAAATAAAAATTTGAGGCTGGGAGAGATTTTCTAAGAAAGCAGCTTTCTTGAAATCCAATTGCTCTAATTCAAATTCAAGTATCTGAGATCTCTTTACTGTTATGTATCAAGGATTATTTCTTTCTTACAGCAATACAATACTATATGAATTAAAAAGAAAATTCAAAAAAAACCACCTCTATGTAATCTCTACCCCATGTATGCTGTACAACCACACATCTCAATTACTTTTTTTCCCCTACATTATTCACAGTAAAGAATGTATGAGGGGCCCCTGGGTGGCTCAGTTCATTGAGTGTCCAACTTTGGCTCAAGTCATGATCTCATGGTTTATGGGTTCAAGCCCCACGTTAGGCTCTGGGCTGACAGTTCAGAGCCTGCAGCCTGGTTTGGATTCTGTGTCTCCCTCTTTCTCTGCCCCTCCCCTGCTCTCACTCTGTCTCTCTGTCTCAAATGCAAATAAATATTAAAAGGAAATTAAAAAAAAAGAATATGATATTTCTAACATTAATCTAGTAGTTCTTAGGAACTACATCTGGTACTAGTTTTCTGGTTTTTTTGATATTATTTTTTGATTTGTATATTCGTTTGATTTATTGGCTCCTTACATTTTTTCCGTTTCAGTAATAAAGTGGATTAATAATTATCAGTGTATTTGGAATTAAGATTATGAAATCTAGAGTGTCAGGGGTAAACAACTACGACTGACTCATAGGGCTTTACTTTTTCATATTACCACAAAATTTTAATAGTAATCAAAAAGTAACACTTATTAAAACATCTGAGTTCAGGTAGTTTGTAAAGGTTAATTACATATTAAAGGCAGTCAAAAATGATGAAAACACAAAATGTTTCACAGTTTTCTGAAGATATTTCTGAAAAAAGTTACCTATTTCACTTTTCCTATTTTATTGTAATGTATTTAATTAAGGAGAAAGATCTTTGTTTACTGAGCATTCCATTCCTGTATTTATTTCCTGCCAAAAGGATCATTAGCTTTTGTTTATCATATGATTCATCATGGTGACACACATTAGGAGATCAAGAAGATTATGGTTTCCAGTTTCGAATAAGCAGATGGAAAATAGTGCCCTAAAGGAATAAGTTGAATGAAACAAAAGCTTGTTTCAGTACAAATTAAGAGGAAGAATAGAAAACTAAAGAAAAAATTTTCCATTTAGCTTTTAGGTTTCCAGATAAGAAATCAAGTAGCCACTGTAAAGAAAATACCCTCAGTTGAATAATTTTACAAATAGAAGTGGCATACACAAGCCTACTTTCCTGGGGTACCTGGGTGGCTCAGCTGCTTAAGTCTCTGACTGTAGCTCAGGTCATGATCTCAAGGTTCATGAGTATGAGCCCCCATGTCAAGCACATCCTGCTTCAGATCTTCTGTCCCCCTCTCTCTCAGTCCCTCCCAAACTCATGCTGTCTTTCTCTCTTAAAAAAAAAAAAAAACTAACATCAAATGCCCACTTTCCCAATTATATCTTATTGTTTGCAGTTATCCACTCAGTCTCATTAAAAGCTTTCTGATGTTTTAGTGGGTATTTTATTACAAAAAAGAGAACCACTTAGGGCAGTGTACAATGGGGAGTTATTATTTAATGGTTATAGAGTTAACGTTAGAGATGAAGAAAAAGTTCTGGAGACGGATAATAGTTCTGGAGATGGTTGCACACAGTGTGAATGTACTGAATGGCAAAGAAGTGTACACTTAAAAATAGTTAAAATGGTAAACTTTACCTTATGTATAGTTTATCATTAAAGAGAGAGCAGAGAGAGAAAGAAAGAAAGGTGCAGTTATTTTACTTGACTAGGATATGGTAAAAAAAGGCAAAAAACGCTAAAAGCCAAAATAGGCATTTATGTAATAATTTAGGCATTATAAATTTTATTTCTCATCAGAATGTTGTAATAGCTATTAAAAACAAGAGAGGTTATGGAAGGGAGTATAAATTCCAGATACTTAAGTGACCAATAACTGACCAAATGAGTCAACATATGATTAAAGACAGCAACTTCCTTTCCTTTTTAGATTCCTGATCCACCCTTTACAGATTTTGATTTAAAGTGGTATCTTGATAATTTCCAACATTGCCAACTTCCTAGGCTGTGCTCGTACAAATCCTATTATCTTTCGGTCTCTCCCCTCCTATTCTTAACTACCTGTGTAAGTTAAGGGGTGGAGGGAGAGTTTAATGTAATAGATGTAAAATGCAGTGGATTAAATAAAATGGGAATTTTAAATCTTTCTAACAATCTTAAGGTAGGTAGCGCACCTCGATCCCACAATGAGATTCAAGGGCCCCAGTTCTCCCCTTCTCATTGCTCTTTGAACTCACAGGATATTGTCCTTATCAAGCAGCTTACAGGAAGGAAGAAAAAGTGGAAATGAAGGACCATTTCCTTTTGGTTACACAGAAGTGGCACTCACTTCTCAAATTCCATGAGCAAGACTTTAGTCAACACCTACATCTAGCTAGAAAGGATACTGGAAAATTCTATTTCTCACTAGGAGTCCATATACCTAGGTAATACTATGGAAAATGGATTTGGGGAGAACAATGTGTAGTCTGAACACTACCCTATTCCCAACATCATCAGGTGACTGAGCATAGTTTGTTTGGTTCTCTTATAATACCAGTATTTCCAGACACTAAAAACTGTTAGGTTGCATCTATCACAACATTTTTTTTTTAAAGGTTCCCATGGTCTTTTTATTCCACAATTCTTACATAACAAATCATCTTAAGACCTTGTGGTGCCCCTTGAAGGCATTATGCTGAGTGAAATAGAAAGAGAAAGGCAAACACTGTATGATCTCCTCTCTCTCTTTTTTTTTTTTAATAAATAGAATCCAAGTTCATAGATACAGAGAACAGATTGGTGGTTGCCAGAGGCAGGGGTTGGAGGGTGGAAGAAATAGATGAACTGTTGCTATTGTTTTGTTTAAACAAATTTAATAAAAAACAAATATTTGGAAAGATCCTCAGGTATCTTTAAATTTGAATGAAATTTCTCTTCCTTTCAGTTAACTTTGTGTCATTATTTGTAAATATGCATGATCCAGAGATAACCATGACAACTCAGTTATGTGTATTTTCCCCATTTTTCTAAATTTATTCAATGATGCAAGTATATGTTTTTAACAAAATAAAATTATGCTATGCATTAAACAATACTTAGTAAAACTTAGTGGCATAAAACAAAAATTTTATTGTGTTCACAGACTCTATGGACCAGGGATTTGGGTAGAGCAAAGAAGAGATGATTAGTATCTACTCCACAGTGTCTGGGGCTTCAGCTGGGAGACTCAAAGGCTGGGAGTGACTCAATGGCTGAGGGCTGAAATAATCTGAAGACATCTTCACTTACATGTCTGTGGTTGATGCTGCCTGTTGACTTGGAACTTCATTGGACTGTCAACATAAAATATGTGGCTCGGTCGGATGGCTCAGATGAGCATCTGACTCTTGATTTCGGCTCAGGTTATGATCCCAGGGTTGTGGGATTGAGCCCTGCATCACACTGAGCATGGAGCCTGCTTGAGATTCTTTCTCTTTCCCTCTGCCCCTCCCCTGCTTACGCTCTCTAAAAACAAAAACAAAACAAACAAAAACCCCACAAAACCTGTTAAATGTGGTCTCTCTGCACAGGCTCGTTTAAGCTTCCACACAGTGATTTCTGAAACAAGAAACAAAGCACTAGCTATAAGGGACAAAATTGATAACTTTCACTACAATAAGATTTAAAAAGCTTGTTCCTCAAAAGCACTACAGAGAGAGCAAAGACACCTTGGAAAAGGAAAATATATTTGTAAAACATATTTTTAATAAAAGACTCTTACTTGGAATATGTATAGAATCCCAACAAAAAAGTAATAGAAACTATCTAGAAGTTAATTTTTTAAATGTTTTTTTATTTTTGAGAGAGAGAGAGAGAGAGAGAGAGAGAGAGAGCGTGAATAGGGGAGGGGCAAAAAGAGAGGGAGACAGAGAATCTGAAGCAGGTTCCAGGCTCTGAGCTGTCAGCACAAAGCCTGACTCTGGGCTTGAACTCATGAACCATGAGATCATGACCTGGGCTGAAGTTGGACACTCAACCAACTGAGCCACCCAGGCGCCCCTAGAAGTTTTTAAATGAGCAAAATATTTAGATTGGCCATTCACAGTGAGGGAAATACAAATGGTGAACCAATATTGAAAAGGTACTCAAACTCAGTTGCAATTAAGGAAATGCAAATTAAAACCACAATTAAAACCCACTATATATTTAGGAAGTCTGACAATAAAAAGTATTTTTAAAGATATGAAACAACTGTAATTATCATACACTGTTAGTGAGGGTATACACTGGTACAATCGATTTGGAAATCAGTTTGGCACTATCTAGTAAAGCTACATGTATATCCAATGATCCAACTACTTCGTATGGAGCTGGAGAAACTGTGCATGTGTGTACCAAAAAATATGTATGACATGTATCATTTAAACATCCATCTATATAGAGAACAAGCTGGGTTAACATGTGACGGAGATCAAGGACTGCACTTTTTTTTTAATTTTTTTAATGTTTATTCATTTTTGAGAGAGAGAGAGAGAGGCAGAGTGTGAGCATGGGAGGGGCAGAGAGAGAGGGAGACACAGAATCCAAAGCAGGCTCCAGGCTCTAAGCTATCAGCACAAAGCCCTATGAGGGACTTGAACTTCTGAACTGTGAGACCATGGCCTGAGCCAAAGTAGGGATTACACTTTTGATCAGCACAGGGTGATATATGGAAGGGTTGAATCACTATACTGTACACCTGAAACTAATATACACTGAATGTTAACTAAATGGAATTAAAATAAAACTTTAAAAAACCCATCAGTCTATGCATTTCACCAATTTAATAGACTAAAGGAGAAAAACCATATAATTATCTCAATAGATGCATTATGTGACAAAAGTCAACATCCACTTGTAATATAAATTCTTGACAAACTAGAAAAGATCTGGAATCTAGACAGCTCCAAATGTATATAAATTACAGAATGAAATGCTTATTTTCCAATTTAAATCCTCTGAACTATTTAGTATACAAAATCTAAGACAGTAATGGCTTAGAGCCAATGTTCCTTAAAGATTGTCCCTCAGGGTGCCTGGCTGGTTCACTAGGTAAAGCATGTGACTCTTGATTTTGTGGTTGTGAATTCAAGCCCTATGTCAGGTGAAGAACTTACATTAAAAAAAGAAAACTTAAATACCGTCCTCTATTAGATCTTTATAACAACTTTTTAATTAAATATTTTGTTTCAGGAGATTTCAAAGATCAAGGTGGGTTGAAAATAAAAGTGTTAATACTACTCTGAAAAAAATATTTGCTCCCCCATTAATATATTAATCTATATCCTACAGTCCCTTATCTTTTAATTTATAAACACTCTAGGTTGGCAGGAAGCACTCTTCCTCATGGTGAATTTTGATAGTTCATGAATTATTTAATTTAGAGTGAAATCTGATTATAACACAGACTTTGGAGTAAAAAAGTCCTGGGTTTAGATTTTTGATTCTTGGCTTCTTAGCTATGTATAATCTCGGGTAAAGTATTCAATCCCTCTGAGTTTGTTTTTCTTCCATAAAATTGGGATAATAAAACCCAGGCCAGGTGTGAGGATTAAATGATAAATATAAAGCATCTGGCACTCAATAAGTGTTATCTATTACCATATTTTAGAACTAAGTAAAGTAAATATATGTTAATTGTTGCTGGGTGAATTTCAGAGACCCCAGGCCCTGGGGCCTGGACCCAGCCCAACCCAAAGAGGTTGCCAAAGGTTCTTGTTTTCATCCCAAGAAAGAATTCAAGGACAGACACAGCACACCAAAGGGGTGACACAAGCAGGAAAGTTCATTAAACTGAAAGTACACTCTTGAGATGTAAAAGGAGACTAGCTCAAGAGAAACAGAGAGAACAAAAATCACAAATGAAAGAGGAGAAGTAACAACCAATACCACAGAAATACAAATAATTGTAAGAGAATATTATGAAAAATTATACAAATTGGACAGCCTAGAAGAAATGGATAAATTCCTAGAAACACATAACCTCCCAAAACTGAACCAGGAAGAAATAAAAATTTGAACACAACATTTACTGGCCATGAAATTGAATCTGTAATCAAAAAAACTTCCAAGCAAATTCTACCAAACATTTCAAGAAGAGTTAATATCTATTCTTCTCAAACTATTCCAAAAAATAGAAGAGGAAAGAAAACTTCCAAACTCATTCTATGAGGACAGTTATCACCCTGATGGCAAAACCAGATAAAGACACCACAAAAAAAAAGAGAACTACAGGACAATATCTCTGATGAACATAGATGCAAAAATCCTCAAAAATTACTAACAAATAAAATCCAACAAAACATTAAAAAAAATCATTCACCATGATTAAGTGGGATTTATTCTTGGGATGCAACAGTGGTTCAATACTCCCAAATAAATCAATGAGATAGATCACATCAATAAGAGAAAGGATAAAAACCATATAATCACTTCAAGAGATGCAGGAAAAGCATTTGACAAAAGTACAACATCAATTCATTATAAAAAACCTTCAACGAAGTAGGTTTAAAAAATATTCTTCAACATAATAAAGCCCCTATATAAAAAACCCACAGCTAGGGGCGCCTGGGTGGCGCAGTCGGTTAAGCGTCCGACTTCAGCCAGGTCACGATCTCGCGGTCCGTGAGTTCGAGCCCCGCGTCAGGCTCTGGGCTGATGGCTCGGAGCCTGGAGCCTGTTTCCGATTCTGTGTCTCCCTCTCTCTCTGCCCCTCCTCCGTTCATGCTCTGTCTCTCTCTGTCCCAAAAATAAATAAACGTTGAAAAAAAAATTAAAAAAAAAAACAAAAAACCCACAGCTAACATCACACTCAACAGGGAAATGCTTTTCTCTCAGCTTTTCCCCTAAGGTCAGGAATAAGACAAGGATGTATACTCTCACCACTTTTATTCAACATAGTACTGGAAGTCCTAGCCATAGCCATCAGACAACAGAAAGAAATAAAAGGCATCCAAATCAGTAAGGAAGAAGTAAAACTTTCACTATTTGCAGATGACATGATACTATATAGAGAAAACCCAAAGACGCCACCAAAAACTACAAAACTGATAAATGATTTCAGTAAAGTCACAGGATACAAAATCAATATACAGAAACCTGTTGCATTTCTATACACCAATAATGAAGCAGCACAAAGAGAAATTAAAAAAAAAATCTCACTGGGGCACCTGGGTGGTTCAGTTGGTTAAGCATCTAACTCCAGCTCAGGTATTGATCTCGTGGTTCCTGAGTCTGAGCCCCACGTTGGGCTGTCTACTGTTAGCATAGAGCCTGCTTTGGATTCTCTGTCTTCGTCTCACTGCCCCTCTCTTGCATCTACTTGCATGCTTCTCTCACTAAGAGAAAGAAAGAAGGAAAGAAAGAAGGAAAGAAGGAAAAGGAAAGAAGGAAAGAAGAAGGAAAGGAAAGGAAAGGAAAGAAAGGAGAAAGAAAAGGAAAGAAAGAAAGAAGAAAGAAAGAAAGAAAGAGAGAGAAGGAAGGAAGGAAGGAAGGAAGGAAGGAAGGAAGGAGAGGAAGGAAGGAAGGAAGGAAGGAAGGAAGGAAGGAAGGAAGGAAGGAAGGAAGGAAGGAAAAATCCCATTTACAATTGCACCAAAACCAATAAAATACTAGGAATAAACTTAACCAAAGAGGTGAAAGATCTTTATTCTGAAAACTATAAAACTTCAATGAAAGACACTAAAGATGACACAAAGAAATGGAAAGATATTTCATGTTCATGAGTTGGAAGAACAAATATCTTAAAATGTCAATACTACTGAAATCAATCTACATATTTAATGCAATCCCTATCAAAATACCAACACTTTTCACAGAACTAGAACAAACAATCCTACAATTTGTATGGGACACAAAAGACCCTGAATAGTCAAAGCAACCTTGCAAGAGAAAAGCAAAGCTGGAGGCATCACAATCCTGGACTTCAAGTTATGTTACAAAGTAATCAAAACAGTGTGCTACTGGCACAGAAACAGACACATAGATCAATGGAACAGAATAGAAAGCCCCCCAACTATATGGTCAATTAATCTTTGACAAAGCAGGAAAGAATATCCAATGGGCAAAGGACAGTCTTCAACAATGGTGTTGGCAGGGGCGCCTGGGTGGCGCAGTCGGTTAAGCGTCCGACTTCAGCTCAGGTCACGATCTCGCGGTCCGTGAGTTCGAGCCCCGCGTTGGGCTCTGGGCTGATGGCTCAGAGCCTGGAGCCTGTTTCGATTCTGTGTCTCCCTCTCTCTCTGCCCCTCGCCCGTTCATGCTCTGTCTCTCTCTGTCCCAAAAATAAATAAACGTTGAAAAAAAAATTAAAAAAAAAAAAAAAAAACAATGGTGTTGGGGAAACTGGACAGCTACACATGCAAAAAAAGAAACGGGACCACTTTCTTACACCGTAGACAAAGCTAAACTCAAAATGGCTTGAAGACCTCAATGTGAGACCTAAAACCATAAAAATCCTAGAAGAGAACAAAGACAGTAATTTCTCTGACACTAATAACTGTAGCCACTTTTTTCTAGCTACATTTCCTGAGGCAAGGGAAACAAAAGCAAAAATAAACTTCGGACTACATCAAAATAAAAAGCTTCTTTCTGCACAGCAAAGGAAACAATCAACAAAACTAAAAGATAACCTACAGAATTGGAAAAGATATTTACGAATGACATATCTGATAAAGGGTTAGTGTCCAAAATAAAGAACTTATACAACTCAACACCTCAAAAATAACCCAATTAAAAATGGGTAGAAGACATGAACAGACATTTCGTCAAAGAAGACATCCTAATGGCCAATAGACACATGAAAAAACGCTCAACATCACTCATCATCAGGAAAACGCAAATCAAAACTACAATGCAATATCACCTCATACCTGTCAGAAGGGCTAAAATCAGCGCAAGAGAAACAACAGGTGTTGGTGAGGATGTGGAGAAAAGAAAGCCTTGTGCACTGTTGGTGGGGATGCAAACTGGTGCAGCCACTGTGGAAGACAATATGGAGGTTCCTCAAAAAGTTAAAAATAGAACTATTCTACAATCCAGCAATCACAGTTCTGATATTTACTCAAAGAATACAAAGACAATAATACAAAGGGATACATGCACCCCTATGTTTATAGCAGCATTATTTATAATAGCCAAATTACGGAAACAGTCCAAGTGTCCATTGATTGATGAATGGATAAAGAAGATGTGCTATATATACACAATGGAATGTTATTCATCCATAAAAAAATGAAATTTTGCCATTTGCAACAACATGGATAGAGCTAGAGAGGATATAATGCTAAGGGAAATAAGTCAGTCAGAGAAAGACAAATACCATATGATTTTACTCACATGTGAAATTTAAGAACCAAATGAGCAAATGGAAAGAGAGAGAGACAGACAAACCAAGAAACACACTCTTTAGTTATAGAGAATCAGTTGATGGTTACCAGAGGGGAAATGAGTGGGAGGATGAGTGAAATACATGGCTTATCATGATGAGCACTGAGTAATGTATAGAATTGTTAAATCACTATATTGTACACCTGAAACTATTATAACCCTGTATATTAACTATACTCAAACTAAAATAAAAAAAAAGAGCACAAAAGAAAGAGCAAGCACAGGAACTGTGATATTGGGTTTGGGTTTCTATCTCTTATTGACAGTTGTTAACTAGGGCATGGGATATTGATTGCTTGGGCTGAGGATTTCTTAGAAGCAGGGTTTTGAGCCTTCTCTTCCTTATTTGGTCAGGGGTTTTTCATGGCACCTGCCATCTCTGTCTGGTCTGATCCAGCTTCTTGTGGAGTGCTGCTAGGACAGGCCTCTGACTTTCCAGATAGCTGTACTTCCTCTTTGCTGGCCTCTAGGCCTCCTGCTAGATCCTAACTAACTGCCTACTCTATCAAAATGAACAATGACTTTATGTTCCACCATTACTGATAGTATGCATGCTACATAATTTGGGAAAGGATAGGACAAGCAAGTTAAAAAGAAAGTGCACATTGCTAGGTAGCAAATAATTATAATATTTTTCCTTTTTTAAAATGTTTATTTCTGAGAGAGAAGCATGTACATAGTGGGGGAGGGCAGAGATGGGGGAGGGTCAGGGAGAGGTGGGAGGGGCAGAGAAAGAAGGGGAGAGGTTCGAAGCAGCTCCACGCTGAGAGCTGAGAGCCTGATGAAGGGCTTGAACTCACAAACCATGAGATCACAACCTGAACTAAAGTCAGATGCTTAACTGACTGAACCACCCAGGCATCCCTAAACATTTTTTAAAAAGTACTAGGCCAACAGAAATGGATTTTGTTTAAAAACTAAATTGCAATATTAAAATGGGCTAGTGAAAAGATTGTATTTCACATAAAAAATATATATGAAAACACCTCACTAATAAAAAATGTTAATTTGAGAAAAGTAAAGTATTTCAAATTAGAAAAGTCTTTAAATTATCATATTAATTCTCATGAGGACATGATCAGATGCACAATCAAAAATTACTTTGAGATAGGGTGCCTGGGGGGCTCAGTCAGTTGAGTATCCCACTCTAGATTTCACCTCAGATCATGATCCCAGGGTCATGGGTGGAGCCCCCTGTTAGGATCTATGCTGAGCATGGAGCCTGCTTGGGATTCTCTCTATCTGTCTCTCTCTCTGTCTCTCTTCCCACCCCCATCCCTCTCCCTCACTCACACTCTCTCTCTCAAAAAAAAAAAAAAATTACTTTGAGATAGACTAAAACAATATAACATTTATGGAAAGAAATTTGATAATATTATCAAGAGTAAAAATGCTTATGCTGGTTAGTTACTTTATGTCTAGGAATCCAAACCAAAAACATAGTAGTCAGAGATGCAAAAAATGACATTTGATGTTAAAAATATTGAAAATATCTAAATGTTCAACAATCTGGGAATGAATAAAATAGATGTAAAAAAATATTATGCAATATTATGCATCAATTAAAGACAATTTTGAAAAAACCTTCAAACCAGTCCCTGTTGACAAATGCTCATATCATGAGAAATATCAACATATTTGTAGGGCCCTAGATAGTTCCCACAAGTCCTAGACTCCATACAGCCAAGCCATTTCATAGAACCATTGAATTCTTTTTTTTTCTCTTTCAGTTTATTTAAATTCAAGTTAGTTAACATACGGTTTCAGGAGTAGAATCCATTGATTCATCACTTACATATAACCACTGAGTTCTATCATTCAACCTCACTCTCTCAGGGTGCAGATGAAGAAATTGAGGGCCAGAGCAATGAAGTGATTCACCTGAGATAATTCAGCTAAGTGGCAGAGCTAGTTCTCTGCTTTTTCTATTACCTCACAACTATTTTACTTATCTCACAAACTACCTATTTTACCAGCATCCGTTGCTCAATTTTGCATTGCAGTTTTTTCCTGTGAAAATACTTTTACCTGAAGGGTATAGACAAAAATGGAAAAATTAATTGGATATAAAATTGTAGGGCAGGTTTAGGAGAAATTAGAAATAATCAATATACAGTTAAAGGTTGTAACTAAGTGAAATTCATCATCATTTTAAACCCTTTCTTCCTCCTTTATATTTTTTAAAGTGGAAATGGGTAGAGCTCTAGCTTCTGTGCTTACTACTACAGTTAAAATCTATGGAACTGTAAACTCTAATGTAATTAAAAATTAAAATGATCTCAGTGTTTCCATGGAAATAAAAAGACTTCATGAATAAATAATTACTATTATGCAACTGATATAGAAGTCTGTTACTCTGAAAACCACAAATTGTTTTATATCTACCACATTGTTTTATTTTGTTCTTTCCTATATCTTTTGGTTAAATTCTTCTTGAAAGTTCAAATACACTCATAGTTTTGATTCACATAATTCTAATATCAAAACATTACAATGTATTGTCAAATGTTAATCAAATCTAAAAAGAGAGGAAGGATCTTCTTAAGAACAGTTAATATATGTATATAATTCTAATCATGTTTTAAAGCCAGAATTTATTACTGCCACCTAAAACCATATTTTAGGTAAAAGCAAAACAAGTTTAAGAAGTTTAATGTTTATTAAACCTAAAATTGAATGTATAAAAAAACAAAAATTGATCTTTTTAGGTAGTTGCTTTTAAAAAGACTAGATAGAAAGCAGAAAGACTTTTCTGAAATATTTTTATAATCAAGTCTAGAGATCTGATATCCCTCACTTGTAGGGGAGCGTTACACATATACTTGGTATATTAAGGGTTTACCACCTTATATTGTAATGTCTTTTGAACACCACTGTTATAATACACTGAATATGTATTTGTTAACTAAAGGACTGAGAATTTGCTTTAATTTGCAACTAATCTAATTTGAGATACTTCTTGCCCTGACATTTCCTCACAGGTTCCAAAGTGGACTCAACTGACCAGTTCTAAGCATTCGTGGTATTCCTTTTAACTTCTTAGTCATATTTCCTGCTCTAGCTAACCTTTATGTTGGAGGGCCTCAGGGCTAGATCCTGGGCATTCTCTCTCTTTATCTGCATTTTATTTTCCTCAGGTGATCTCTCTGTTCTCTAGTTTTTCATTACCATCTATATGTTGATAAATCACAAAAATGTTTATGTCCAATCCTGACATCTAGAGTTGTATCTGTAAGTGCCAACTTAACAGTTCCATTTGGAAGTCAAAACTAACTAGGTTCAAAAACGAGCTCTTGATTTTCTCTTCCAAGTCTATTCTTTCCCATCAGTCTTCCTCAACTCAGTAAAATTTACTACCATTCATTCACACAGTCGCTCACAGGTAAAACCCTGGCTGGAGTCATTCTTCATTCCTTCCCTTCCTTCACACACATCCCTACATGCCCTCCCCAACAGCCAACCAATCAGCAAGTCCTGATGATTCTATCTCCAAAATATCCTGAATTTTTCCATTTCTCTTTGCCTCCTGTATCACTATCACTCTAGATGCAAATCACCTAAGCTCTCATGTGTGTGCCATTCTAATAACCTCCTTATTGCTCTCCCTGTTTCCATTCATGTCCCTGTATAACATATTCTTCTACAACATATAAACCCAGGTATATCACTTCTCCAGTAGAAATCCTGTAATAGGTTCTGTTTTACTCAGAATGAAATTGACACTATGATTACCACTGACTCCACACCATCTTCTCTATTGCCTCTAAGCTAATGCCACACTGCTCTGCTTTCTGCCCTTAAATACCTTTTTTCCACATCAAGGCCTTTGCATTTACTGTTCCTCCTACCTGTGAAGATCTTCTCTCTGCTTTCTGAATGATGGCTCCTTTTCATCTGTTGAATGCTATCTGCCTAATAATACCACCAAATAACCTGTTGATAAAGCAAAGCTACGTTTTTTGCTTATTATAGTAAGGAGAATACTACTTTGACAGATCTTAGCAGTGTGTCTGAGGAGGAAGGACAAAGATAAGATATTTATGAGGTTTTGGGGGTCTAATTTGAGTTTTTCAATGCACGGGCCCCATTAGTATTGCGTAAAGTCTACAAGGCTGATGGGGAAAACTCAAGTCATGTTACCCATCAGAGCCCTCCTCACAGAAGTGGGACCATCTTAGTACCTTTGCCATGCCCAGTCATTGGCTGAGAGCAGCCTGTGAGAAGCATAGCTTCTGCACAGGCACCATGATAGATCCAGAGCAGCAGCTGGGGCCACTTATTAATCACTCCATCTGCAGCAGGAGCTCTGAGGGCTCATTTTCATTGCTGCCATGGCCTACCTCTTATGCTGAATAGATTTATCTCTCCCCACAGGTCAGATTGCCAGTCTCCCATAGTTCTTCTGGCCCATCTTCCTGAAATGAAGGAACCTCTGATGCTGCAGTTGATCTCTGGAGCTAAAACTGGTATTCATGCTCTCCCATTTCCAGGAGTTATTCTAATTTCCCTCACCCTCAGGTATTACCTCACCAGGTCTTGGAGCCTTGCTGGTGTTATGACTCAAATTTTAATTCCTGAGAGGACTGAGTGACCATTTTGTTCTTGTGCAGACACTGCTGCATGCATCCATTCACTGTTACAATGGGGCACAGGAGGACCAAAAGGTGTCCAAATGGATCATCTAGGCTCCACACGTAGTCCCCCTGCTCTAAGTCCTTCTGCTGATCTGGGTTGATCACTCCTGCCAGTATGCTGATGCCTCTTCTTACCTGTTGGTGCCTGGATACAAGGACTTTAAAGTGCACTGACAGCAGCCTTACCTTATAGTTGAATAAAAACTTTGTGTTCCCCCTGGCAAGAGTATGCTCGCTTTGGGGACCAGGACCTCCAAACCTACAGAGCCCAGAATTAAAAGGATGGGAAACAAAATCTCCCAGTGTGTCATTGGAAATTAAGGTAAATGGGGCTACTCCTGCTTCTGTCCCATGGTTACTGGACCCATGTATTCTTCCTGTTGGAAACACAGCACTATACAGAGGTCTCTGATTTATGCATATATTACCTCTTCAAGGATGGTATCCACCCTTTCAGAATGCTGCCTCTGAGTTAATGCTGAAGCTCTGCTTTTAGAAGGCCATTTCAGCATCCTATCAATGTATCCTCCTAGGTGCAAAAATTTCTTTAAGAAACAAATATCTCTCTGTTATTACACTGAATATAGTCTTACTTTCTCCATTTAACCTATGTGATCAACTTTTATTTCTCCCTAGACAAAACTAGAAGACAGAAAATGAGGAATTACTTAGGTTTTTTTTAATTTTATTTTTTTTTTTTTTTAAAATTTACATCCAAATTAGTTAGCATATAGTGCAACAGTGATTTCAGGAGTAGATTCCTTACCCATTTAGCCCATACCCCCCCCAAAACCCCTCCAGTAACCCTTTGTTTGTTCTCCATATTTATGAGTCTCTTCTGTTGTCCCCCTTCTGTTTTTATATTATTTTTGTTTCCCTTCCTTTATCTGTTTTGTCTCTTAAAGTCCTCATATGAGTGAAGTCATATGATTTTTGTCTTTCTCTGACTAATTTCACTT
The DNA here is from genome assembly GCF_007474595.2 of Lynx canadensis. Lineage (NCBI taxonomy): Eukaryota > Metazoa > Chordata > Mammalia > Carnivora > Felidae > Lynx > Lynx canadensis. Next base: position 188,548,556 of record NC_044310.1, on the reverse strand, counting down.
AGCATAGTTTTTTCTTTTTTTTTTTTTTAATTTTTTTTTAACGTTTTATTTATTTTTGAGACAGAGCATGAACAGGGGAGGGTCAGAGAGAGGGAGACACAGAATCTGAAACAGGCTCCAGGCTCTGAGCTGTCAGCACAGAGCCCGACGCGGGGCTCGAACTCATGGACCGTGAGATCATGACCTGAGCCGAAGTCGGCCGCTTAACCGACTGAGCCACCCAGGCGCCCCGCATAGTTATTTTTCTAATGAGCATGTTTGTCATATTGTCTTTATGAATTTTAAGGAAACTATGTATATAACAAAATCCAAAAATATTTTCATGTCCTATAAATCTACTCCTTCCTTCCTTCCTTCCTCCTTTCAATTTTTAGAAGTAAGCTCTAGGCCCAACATGGGTTGAACTCAGAATCCCGAGATTAAGAGTCCACTTACCCTACCAACTGAACCAGCCAAACCCCCCAATCTATATCTATTTTTAAATAGATAGAATAACAATAAAGGGGCATCTGGGTGGCTCAGTCAGTTAAGCCATCTGACTTCAGCGCAGTGCATGACCGTCGCAGTCGCACGAGTTCGAGCCCTGCATGGATCGCTCTGGGCTGACAGCTTAGAGCCTGGAGCTTGCTTCAGATTCTCGTCTCCCTCTCATCTTTGCCCCTCCCCTACTCGTACTCTGTCTCTCTCTCTCAAAAATAAAATAAAACATTAAAATTTAAAAAGAAGAATAACAGTAAAATATAACTGTTTTAGTAGACCAATGTCACTCATTGTTTTCTTTAGATTTTGTCCAAGTATCAAAGCCTATGTATCATTACACTCAGTTTAAACCTTTATGCTGACAGGTTTTTTATTTTTTTTTAATGTTTATTACTTTTTGAGAGACACACAGAGACAGAATACGAGTGGGGGAGGGGCAGAGAGAGACGGAGACACAGAATCCGAAAAAGGCTCCAGGCTTCCAAGCTGTCAGGCACAGAGGCCCGCGCGGGTTTCAAACCACAAACTGTGAGATCATGACCTGAGCCGAAGTCAGACACGGAACCGACTAAGCCACTCAGGTGCCCCTGTTCTGAGGTTTTAAGTTAGCTGAGGGAACTAGAATTGCAATTTTAGTTAAGTATAAAGTTCTTAAGAACTCTGATATTAAAGTTTTTTTTAAGTTTTTTTTTTTTTAATTTAAGTAATTTCTACACCTTAACAGGGGTTTGAACTCATGACCTGAGATGCAGAGCCACAGCTCTTCTGACTCAGCCAGCCAGGCATCCAAGCAATTTTGATATTATAGAAATAACTTGAGATTATAAACTTTTTTTTTTTCAACGTTTATTTATTTTTTGGGACAGAGAGAGACAGAGCATGAACGGGGGAGGGGCAGAGAGAGAGGGAGACACAGAATCGGAAACAGGCTCCAGGCCTCTGAACATCAGCCCAGAGCCTGACACGGGGCTCGAACTCACGGACCGCGAGAGACCGTGACCTGGCTGAAGTCGGGACAGCTTAACCGACTGCGCCACCCAGGCGCCCCTAGATTATAACTTTTTAAGATATCCATCATTACAATTTTATCTAGTTAATCATGAATCTAAATTTTTGTAAACTTAATTTATAGAAATGATAATAATAATTTGTCCCATAAAACCAATGTAAGATTAGAAAAAAAATTTAAAAAAACCAATGTAAGAAATATATAAAGTTTAAATTATGAGATATTCAATCTTCCCTGTATAACTAGCATACTGTGTTGGCATTAATTTCATATATTAAAGTCAGGAAGATAATTGTTTTTCAATCCTTTAAACCAATATGATTAACTCATTCTATCAGGAATACTTTATGAATATTTTCTGTATAATATATAAACTTTGTATTCATAATGAAATTATAATAAAAAACCCTCTTATTTTATTTTTTTTTTTAATTTTTTTTTTTCAACGTTTATTTATTTTTGGGACAGAGAGAGACAGAGCATGAACGGGCGAGGGGCAGAGAGAGAGGGAGACACAGAATCGGAAACAGGCTCCAGGCTCTGAGCCATCAGCAGAGCCCGCGCGGGGCTCGCAACTCACGGACCGCGAGATCGTGACCTGAGCTGAAGTCGGACTGCTTAACCGACCTGCGCCACCCAGGCGCCCCCAATAAAACCCTTTCAATCCTGGTTCAGACGCCTTTCATCTTGGAAGCAACAAGTTTTTTCTTCTTTTCTTGTTTTAATCAGAAATATCTCTTAAAAGCAATTTTTTAAAAATGTTTATTTGTTTTTGACAGAGACGGAGAGAGCATGAGTGGACAAGGGGCAGAAAGAGAGGGAGACGCAGCAATCCGAAACAGGCTCCCAGGCTCCAAGCTGTCAGCCACAGAGCCCCCACACGGGGCTTGAACTCACGGACTAGGAAATCATGACCTGAGCCGAAGTCAGACGCTCAAGTGACTGAGCCATCTAGGAGCCCCTCTTAAAAGCAATTTTAAAGAAAAACAGAAAACAGTTTAATAATTTTTTCTTTCTATTGTAGAAATTCATTAGATATTTCTAGATTGAGTACATAATGACAGAATAATTTTTTTTTGTCAATTAATCTCTAATGTTTCCCTAGGGAGGGAAAAGAAGAAAAGGAATATGAATTAAAAATGAGAGGGAGCCAACTTTAGTCAAATACAAATTAGCATTGGAAAAGACTAATTATCTTTCCTTACTTAAAGACAGGGGAAAGTTTAGATGCAAGAAAACCTATTTTGAAATACATGCACATAAGAGAGGGTGAGGAAGCAGGAGGAAGAGTCAGTCATTACAGCTGGTTTAAAGATTAATTTAGGCCCCCTAGACCAATTTGATTTCTTTGATTAAATGCCAGTAACTGTTAATACTTGAAGTATAAAAATGAAAGGGGTATTTCTTACATTAAACAGAATGATCTTTCTCTTTTAGACAAACAAGACTATATCCTTATGGGTATTTTGAAGGGAAGGAGAAAAAGTTAGAAGGAGGACAGTACAGAGGGAAACAGGTAACAGGATGAGGAAATAGACCATCAAGGACATCATATTCAAATTGTGATTTGAAAGGATCTAGAGAAGATACTTCTATATTTTTCACATTTTTTTCTTGCCTTTACAAGAATCTTTTAAGGAGGCAATTCTAATCTCTTGACTATTGGAAGTTTCCTCTTAAAATGTAGACAACTGTAGGGGCGCCTGGGTGGCTCTCAGTTGGTTGAGTGCCGACTTCAGCTCAGTCATGATTTCATGGTCCATGAGTTCGAGCACCACGTCAGGCTCTGTGCTGACAGCTAGGAACCTGGAGATTGCTTTCGTGTCTCCCTCTCTCTCTGTCCCTCCCCCGCACATGCTCTGTCTCTCTCTCTCTCTCTCTCTCTCTCTCTCCTCTCTCTCAAAAACAAATAAGCATTAAAAAAATGTAGACAACTGTATATTTGAGATATTGCTTTCTTTTTGCTTCAAAGTACGTCCCCAAAGAACAATTTTGTTATATGGGAAGTTCCCCCCAAAAACAATTCTAATTCCAAATAATCCTTTTATCATTTTCAAAGTAATACACAGGCCGCCTGGGTGGCTCAGTCAGTTGAGTGTTGGGCTCTTGGTTTCACCTCAGCTCATGAGGTGGGATAGAGCCCAGTATCAGGCTCCATTCTCAGTGGGGGGCCTACCTGGGATCTCTCTCTCTCCTCTCCCTTTGCCCTTATTCCCTACTCACATACTCTATCTAAAAAAATAAAATAAATAAAAGAAAGTAAACAAGACACATTTTGATTCTAGTATAAATACATATAAGATGCAGGAGTCCAGCCCAGAATGGCTTATAGAACCAGACTAAAGATAAACCTATGAGTCTGATAATATATAGTCAAATGTGAACCTTGAATCTTAGGACCCTCTCCTAAGAGAACCAGACCCTCACGGACAAGATAAAACAAGAGTGGACAAAGTTCTCATTAAACTTTCATAAATGACTTGAGACAGTTTTTCCAAAGGATGCCAGTTTGAAAGAGAAACCTTCTGAATCTACAAGTTTACACCCATTTTTATCCCTATGAACTTCCTCTTAATAGATGCACAATGAAGAAATTCCCAGGACAACAGTATTGACAGTAATAATGCAGATTTCTACCAAATAAAAGTTTTTCAAACATTATCAATAAATGGAGTTTATTCTAGACACTACTCTCAAACTAAACAAAACAAACTTAAGCATTTGGAGTATTCGATAAAAAATTAGAAATCAGAGCTCAAACCCAACATGAACTTACCTTACCACTGTTATTGGAGAGACCCTGTGTAGGAGGCTCAAAGGGCCTCAGAAAAGCATGCTGTTTCCAAGGTGACCAGATTTTGATAAGACCTCCATGACGTCAAATGCTGGCTCCTTTAAAATACCTCCAAAATAACCTGTTGATAAAGCAAAACTGAGTTTTTTGCTTCCTGTGGTAAGGGAGAATACTATCTGGATAGTCTTAGCATTTCACAGGGGATATCAGAGGAGCAATAATTAGGAGTTCTGGGATCCAGTTTAAGTTTCAAAGCAGAAGATCTGATTGGAATTACACAAAGTTTATACATAACACCTTTTTGATTGGAGACTGGGAAGTAACACTTTGAAAGTGATTCTTTCACAATATTTTGCCTTCTTAGACTAATCTGTTGTTCCTTCCATAACCTGAATTGTTCACTTTGGAACTTCTTTGATTTACAATGTTTTTTCCTTTGTTTGAAATGATAGTACTTATCACACCATTTTACAAATTGATTAAAAACTGTCTGCCACTACACTGTAAGCCCCCATAGAGCTGGGATTGGGTTTTATTAATCTTTTGTATAACCAACAGGTAACACAGTGTCTGATTCTCAATAAACACTCAGCCACTGTTGATTATGATTGGACAAAAACACATAAACATGCTGACTAATCTGATTTTCAACTGATGGACATGAACTTTAAGTGAACCCTTAATCAAGTAGACCCATTAATAATACTATATTTCATTTGCCTAATTACTCTCATACTAGCTTTTCTCCCCAACACACTTCCCCCCAACATACCCATATTCACAGTTACCTAAGGGCCTGGCTTCTTATTTACTGATAAAATTGAAGCAATCAAAAGAGATTTCCACAGACTGTCACTTGTACAGTAGTAGCATCTTTACCCATGTAGTCTCCCTTGTCATCCACCCGCAGATGAGGTATCCATGGTCCTATCTAGAGTCAAACCCTTTATTTGAACACTAGATCCCATCTCCTTTCTGCTACTCAAAGACATTTCTTCAGCAATTTTCTCCCCTTGACAACTTTGCCTCCTCTCTTTAGGTTGTTTTCCATTTATTTTCTATAAGGACACTCTAAAATCTTAAATGTGGATGGTCATTCATTCAAAAATATTTTCTAAGCATCTGCCACTGTCATAGATCAATGAGCAAAAAAAGACAAAGATCCCTAACCCTGAATTTTATAATTTAGTAGAGAGAGACAAACTATAAAGTATTCTTAACACAATGGCCAAAATGATCCTTTTAAAGGGTAAGTCATATTATGTTGTCATTCTTCTGCTCAAAACATGCTGTGGCTTCCCATTTCCATGCAAAGTAAAAGGCAAAATCTTTATGATGGATTGTAAGACCTTACATGATCTGATTCCCTATTACCTCTCTGACCTCATTTCCCAGTACTCTCTCACTTGCTCACTCCACTCCAGACACATTAGCCTTCTTGCTGACCTCAAGGCACAGCAAGCACTTCCCAATCCTGCAGTTCCCTCTTACTGCACTACTCTGCACGGTATCTGCATGACTCTTACTCTAAGAATTTGCTTGCATGTACCTTCTCAATGAGGCCCACTCTGGTTGTCCTATTTAAAATTGTAATTCTTACCATACTAACCTCATATTTGCCTCTTTCCCTGCTCCATTTTTATGGAGCCTGTCAACCTAACATATAAGTGTATAATATACATATAACATACTTACATATAAATATATATATACTTACATATACGTATACTTACATATAAATAATATATATTACTTACATATAAATATATATAATGAGCTTATGTTTATATATACTTATTTACTATGTTTATTTTTTTATTATCTATCTCCCTCTACTGGACTGTAGGCTCCAAAAGGGCAGGAAGTATGTCTGTTTTGTTGAATGAATGAATGTCCATATTTAAGATTTTAGAGTGTCTTTGTAGAATATAAATATAAAAAACCCAATAGCTTCTATAAAGCAATTATAGATGCAAGTCACGGCCAGAAACTTATTATACAATTTTATTATAGTCATCAAAAAATTACTCTATCACTTCCATTTGGTCATCATATCTACTTTCAGAAATCTGTAACATTTAAAGTTTCACCCAGATTTTAGGAAAGCTTTTTGACTCAATGGACTCCTTTAATGAATCATTTCAATAAGACTTTAAATGTAACACACACTAAGCAAAATGTAAAATTCTTAGTCTGGCCTTCTAGAATTTCTACCATTTAACCTCTCTTACCATTCCAATCTTTATCCCAGCTTCATTCCTTCATTGAATCTTAAAGTTCTGATCAAAATGAACTTTAAAATGTACTCCCAATGAGCTATATAATTCCATCTACTTGCGCCTTGAATTCTGGACATCTGCACTTTAATCTCATGTTCATATCCTGTCATTAAAGATCCAACTCAAAGATTCTATAATGAAAAGATCACTTGTTTTCTGGACTGTGTGGCAAAAGGAATGTGGAATAGTACTGGACAGACCTTGCTACCAATATTATCACTTAATAGTTGTTTAATGACCTCACGCAAGTTATTCAATTTCTGAATTATAGTTCTCCAATTTGTGGGAGTCACCATTAGTGGCCTCAACAATAGTTGAGTGAATTCTGTCTTACTAAAATATATTTTTTCTTGGACTGGTGCCCAAATTTTAAAAGAATTACGTTTTCTAGCATCCCCTGTAACCAGGGTGGTCATATAACAGTTCTGACCAATAAGATAAAAGGGGAAGTCGCAGACGGGTCTCCTAAGAAAGACTTTTGGTTCATTCACCCAGCACAGGCCCTTTGCTCATTCCATTCTTCTTGTCTGAACTCTGATCAATGCTGGAGGTGGAACAACCACCATGGACAAAAAAGCAACAAGTATGTAGATGAAAGTCACATTAGAGATGCTTATATGAAAATATTAAAGGTTGCTGTGTTTCTGGTAGCCTATGGAACCACCATACATCCCTGGTGAGAATGTCCTCAGATTTGGTTTCATAAAAAAATAAGATCTCTTTATTTAGTTAAACCATCATAATCATCTCTGTTGCACATAGCCAAAGATGCTACCTAACAGACACATCACTTTGAGAATAAGGATAATGTTTACCTTTCAGCATTTAAAATTTCCTTGTTAATATTAATTATAAAAAGGAACATATACTGAGTGGCCTGTTACAGATTCTAAGATCTCAACATAGGTTAACTCATTAAACCCTCATAACAGTTCAATTAAGTAGCTACTACTACCATTAGTTCAGAGGAAAGAAAAATACTAAAAACTGAGAGTTCAAGTAATTTGTCCAAAGTTACACAGCTAATAAAGAGGAAGCGGGATTCCAATCTGTCTGATTTCAGAGCACAGGCTCTTAACCACCAGTCCAAGCTACAATAATAAGAAACTATTTATGCCAGGTAAAATGCCAAGTGCTTTAACCAAACAATGTAAAGCACCAAGTACAATGTCTGGTGTTTACTGAAATGTCAGTTCTCTTCCTTGTAAGTAATGTCGTCACCTTCTTCTTAATTATTTTATTTTATTTTTATTTGGCAGAGAAAGAGAGAGCACAAGCAGGAGACAGGGGCAGAGGGAGAGAGAGAGAATCTTAAGCAGACCCCACACTCAGTGTGAGCCCACCATGGGGCTTGATCCCATGACCCTGGGATCATGACCTGAGCTAAAATCATGAGTGGGATGTTCAACTGAGCCACCAAGGTGTCCCATCTTCTTCTTCACCCTTATATAATTTTATCCATATTCCTATGATCAAATTAACCATTTTCTTTTTAAGTTTATTTACTTAGAGAGAGTATGCTCATGTGTTAATATTTGTGAGCATGGGGAAGGGGCACAGAGAGGGGGAGAGAATCCCAAGCAGGCTCCATGCTGTCAATGTGGAGCCCAACATGGGGCTTGATCCCACAAACTGTGAGATCATGACTTGAGCCAAAAGCAAAAGTCGGACACTCAACCAACAGGGCCACCCAGGCACCCCTCAAATTTACCATTTTCTATCTTGTATAAAGTTATATATCTCATGTAATAGACACTATGTTCCAGTAAGGTAAACTTTTAAATCATTCATTTTGGTATCTTACATGGCCTACATCCTAAAGAAGGCTGAATCATGAGTGGTGGAGCCACGGCAGTGGAGACTGGAAACTATACTATCAAAGGTGGTCCTTATACAATCAGACAGTTCTGGAGATTACTTTGGACCAATCCTATACCCTAAATTCCACAATTATATACCTACTTGTCTCACTCAGATTTGTTGTACCTTACTCCATCTTGTAATCTATCCTTGCGCTTCCCTCATAACCTCCTACTTATTCTCCCAACTTATTCTACTTATTCTCCCAACTCTACTGCTCCTGCAGAAACCCAAACGTGACATGGCATCAACATTGTCTGGAGAACTTCTGTATCTAGTCAAGCTGGAGTAAAAGTAACCAGATTTATCCTCCTGCCTGAAACAACTATAAAATTGGATAAAATATATGAAACAATGATTCTCAAAATGTTACACATGATGAGAGAGGACAGTGATCCCTGAGAGATATAAAACAGATGAGATGAGGCCTATGTTATCCCAGAGAGCTGTCCAAAGAGATTCCAGGCTGTGGCACATGGGGTAGAAAACCAGGCAGAACCTCTCAGGGCAGAGGAGATAAAACTTGGAATCGAGGAGGGCCAAAGCAGCTAAAGTTTGTAGGACAAAGTACTGGAGAAGAGAGAGCTATATAGAAAACTCCAGAGATCTGCAGAAATTCACTCCCTAGCATTCAAAATACTAATGATCAGTGCATGAGTATAAGGAAATTACCTGAGACTAGGGAAAAGAACAACCTGAAAGGATTTGGGAACAACCCTCTAAGGTTCATAGGGTTCAGAAGAATACCTCTTCCACCAGCCAGAGTAGAAAACCTCATTAGTTCAAAAGCAATGTACTCAGAAGGGATTTGCCTCAATAGTGAGACAAAATTAACACTAGATTAAATGCTGCTTGGTCCTACCTAGCAAAGCTTAAAAGCAAACATTAAAGGAATAATCTGTTTCCAAAAAACTCAATTGTGTCCCAGAACAAAACTCAAGAATATTTATAAGAATACAAAAATATCCAGCACTTGAAAAAGGTGAAAGTTATGTCTGACATCCAATCAAAAGTTACCAGAAATGCAAAAAAGCAGGAAAATATATAAAAATAATATATACAAGATAACTGATTAAAGTGTAAATAGTAACAATGCATTGTCAGGTTTGTAATCTATAAGAAATAAAATGTGTGACCACAATAGCATAAAGAAGGGGAAAGATGTGAGTATATTATTATAAGATTCTTATACTGCATGTTAAATGATGGAATACTACTTGAAGGTAGACTGGGATAGTTAAAGATGTACAGCATAAACACTAAAGCAATAATTAGCTAACAAGTCAATAAAGGAGGTAAAATTGAATCATAAAAAAAGGGCAATCTCACCAAAGGACAGAAAAAGACAACAAAGTACAGATGGAACAAATAGAAAGATAGAACGGAAGACATAAACACAACCATTTCAATAATAACATTAAATGCAAATGAAACCCAACATTTGTAAAATATGTAAAACAGGATAATGCATCCTGATGAACAAGTATGATTTACTCCAGGAATGCAAGAATACAAGGCCTTTACCCTTCAAAATTTAATCAAATCTTAACATATTGAGAGACTAAAAAAAAGAAAATGATCGTATCAATATACACAGGAAAAGCACCTGACAAAATCAAATATCCATTCCTAATAAAAATTCTCAATAAGCTAAGAACAGAAAGAATCTCATTCAATTTGACAAAGGACATATACAAAACTTATGGTTAACACCATAACAGTGAAAGACTAAATGCTTTTCCCCTAAAATCAGAAACAAGGCAAGGATGTCTACCCTAAGCCATTCTAATCAAAATTGTACTCTAGGTTCTAGTCAGTATAACAGTTGAGAAAAAGAAATATAAGCCATCCAGATTGGAAAAGAAGATGTAAAACAGCATAACTGTCAACGTAGAAAATCTAAAAGAATCTACCAAAAAGCTATGAAAACTAATAAATGAGCTACCAAGGTTGCAAGATAGAAGATCCATATAAAAAATCAACTGTATTTCTATATTAATGCAAAAATAAGACATTGAAATTAAAAAACAATGTCATTTATAACTTCTTAGTGATAAATCTGATAAAAGACATGTGAGACCTATACGTTAAAAACTCTAAAACATTGCAGAGAAAAAAACAAAGTATCAATATTAAGATTTCAATTATCCCCAAATTGATCTGTAATATTCTACATGATCCCAATCAAAATCCCATCAGGCTTTTTTAAAAAAAGAAACTGATCAGGTGATTCTAAAATTCACATGGAAAAACAAAGAACTAAGAATAGCCAAAACAAAGTTGAAAGGAAGAATAAGGTTCAAAGACTTTATTACCTGACTTCAAGATTTATTATAAAGCTATAGTAATCAAGACAGTGGTATTGGCATCAAGAGGGACCAGAGCTTCTCAGTCTCAGTACTACAGACATTTTGGGCCAGATAATTCTTTGTTGTTCAGGCTGTCCTATGCATTGTACAATGTTGAAGAGAAGCTCTGGCTTCTATCACAAATCAATATCTCCCTAGCTATGAGAATTTAAACTGTCTCCAGACTTTGCCCCATGTTTTTTAGAGGCAAAATTGCCCTGGTTGAGACCATGGAGATAAACAATAAATCAATGAAAAAGAACAGAGTCCAGAAATTCACCTATATGTATGTGATTAGTGGCTTTTTCATCAATGGTATAAATTTAATTCAATAGAAAAATACAGTCTTTTCAGAAAATGTTGCTGAAACAACTGGATATTCATATGCCAAAAAAAAGTCTTGTATTATGTATATAAAAATTAACTCAAAATAGATCATGCACCTAAATGTAAACTCAAAAGTTATAAAATTTCTTAGATGAAAACAGGAGAAAATCTAATCTTGGATTAGGCAAAGGTCTTTTAAATTTTTTTTTTTTTTCAACGTTTATTTATTTTTGGGACAGAGAGAGACAGAGCATGAACGGGGGAGGGGCAGAGAGAGAGGGAGACACAGAATCGGAAACAGGCTCCAGGCTCTGAGCCATCAGCCCAGAGCCTGACGCGGGGCTCGAACTCCCGGACCGCGAGATCGTGACCTGGCTGAAGTCGGACGCTTAACCGACTGCGCCACCCAGGCGCCCCGGCAAAGGTCTTTTAGATACAACACAGAAGTATGATCCGTAAAGGGGGGAAAAAGGTACACTGGACTTAATCACAATAAGAACTTCTGATCTTCTACTCTTTGAAAGATTCTGTTAAGAAGGTGAAAAGATAAGCTACAGATCAGGTGAAAATTCTTGTAAATAACATTTCTAAAATGGACTTATATCTAGAATATAGTTTTTAAACCTCTATAAGAAGAAAACATTTCCATTTAAAAATGAGATAAAGATCCAAACAGACACTTCACTAAAGAAAATATACAGATGGCAAATAACTCATGAAAAGATGTTTAACAGCATTGGTGACTGTAGAACTGGAAGTTAAAACCACACTGAGATACTACTAGACTACACAGCATTGTAATATGCCTACAATATCAAAAGCCTGTCCATACCAAGCATTGGCTGGAACTCTCATACACTACTGACAGGATCGTAAAGGGGTACAATCACATTGGAAAAACCATTTGAGAGTTTCTTAAAAAGTTAAATATATACCTACCATATGACCCAGCTATTCCTCTCCTAGATATTTACTCAAGAGAAATGAAAGCATCATAAGTTCATACAAAGACTTTTATACAAATGTTCATAGCAACTTTATTTGTAATAGCCAAGAACTGTAAACAACCCAGCTGCCCATCAACAGGTAAGTGGATAAGCAAATTATGGAATATTCATACAACGAATACTATTCAGCAGTAAAAAGGAACGGACTATTCAGACATCTTGCGACACAGATGAATCTGAAAATAACTATGCTGACTGACAGGGGGTGCCTGGGTGGCTCAGTTGGTTAAGTGTCTGACTCTTGGTTTCTGCTCAGGTCATGATCTCATGGTTTCATGAGTTCAAGCCCCACTTGGGGCTCTGTGCTGACAGTGTGAAGCCTGCTTGGGATTCTTGGTCTTCCTCCCCGCCCCCCTCACTCACATCGTCTCCGTCTCTCTCAAAATGAACTTAAAAAAAAAAACATATGCAACATTTGCAACTCATATATGCTGAGTTACAAAAGTCATATATAAAAAGGTTCATACTATATGATTTTTATAAAATTATAGACAAAGCAAATTGATCTCTAATGACAGAAAGCAAATCAGTAGTTGTTTGGGGATGGTGAAGTGCGAGTGGGAGGCAGGGAGAGAAGGGGATTACTAAGAGGCATTAGGAATCTTTTGGAGGTGATGGATATGTTCGTTACCTCAACTGTGGTGATGCTTTCATAGATGTATACATTTATCCAAACTTATTAAATTGTACACTTTAAATATGTACAGTTTGTTGTATATCAATTATACCACAATAAAAATATTTTTAAAACCCTCTGCTGGTATCTGATTCCTACTTTGTACTGTGGTTTTAGAATTCTTTATTTTCTTGAGATATGATTGACATATAACATTAAGTTTAAGGTACACAATATGTCAATTAGGTAATTTATATTTTGCAATATAATTACCACCATAGTGTTAATTAACATCACTATCATGACACAGAATTATTCTTTCCTTTTTGTGGTGAGAACAATTTAGATGTAGTCTCTGAGCAATTCTGAATTTTATAATGCAGTATTATTGACTATAATTACCAGGCCATACATTAGAATTCCAGGATGTATTTACTAATTGCAAGTTTGTACCCATATAATATTTTCAAAGGTTTTCAATATTAACCATACTATTTATTTTTCTAATGAATCAAAGTTAGAATTCCTTAGGGGCACGTGGGTGGCTCAGTTGGTTAAGCGTCCAACTTCTGCTGAAGTCATAATTTCACGGTTCGTGAGTTCAAGCCCTGCATCAGGCACTGTGCTGACAGCTCAGAGCCTGGAGCCTGCTTCAGATTCTGTGTCTTCCTCTTTCTCTGCCCCTCCCCTGCTCACATTGTCTCTCTCAAAAATGAATAAACGTTAACATTTTTTTAAAATTTAGAATCCCTTAGCGCATTTTTCTTTAATTCTGATTTATTCCTGAAGTTTTAAGAATTCAATGAGCAATGAATATGTGTATTTAATGATTGTATTCATAGCTAACATGTATTTGGCAAAATTACACTAAGGCTTTGCCATTACAACTAAATTAATTAAGTAGAATTACTGATACTTACATATCAAAGCAATACACCAATCAAAATGTCTAAAGCCTAAATTAGCTGATGGGGAATAGTTAATAGAGTGCCCCTTCTGGAGAGAGTCAGATTTTCTATGGTCCCATAAAATAGGCAGGGAGGAATAAAGCAAAAGAAGCAAAGAGGAAAAACATTAATGATCTCTCCTTTTTAAATCACATACTTCTGTCATTACACCAAAAATATAAAGCTGTACTTAAAGATGTCCAGTGTCAAGATGTGAGAAAAAAAGAATTACTAATATTACAGGGATTGTTTTAAAATGTTGATGGTTGGCTGAGCTGAGAGTACTAAATGTGTACATATACCTAATGTAATGATAATAGGAGTTACTGGTAGTTATGCTGAAAAACTTTCAGGTTCCAAATTGATCATAAATCTCTAGCCAAAGTTCTCAGGTATTTAAGGTGTTTATTCAGCATCTTAAAGATGAACAAAACTACCACTATCCCCAGAAAAAGTATTAAAAAGAAAACTAACAAATTTAAGAAAAAAAACCACAGGATTCTTTTAATGAAAAAATTACATTATAACAAAGACACTATACATTGTTACAATATATATATATATATATACACACATTTTAAAACTTTTTTAAAAAACCTGGTACAAATTAAATGACATCTTTCTCATACTCACATGATTAAGTATTTTGACAGGATGTAAAGATGAAACACAAGCTGGTGGGCCTCAAAATTAGAAACTCTAATGCAGGACCAGATCCCATTTTCTACCATTTTTGTGACTTTTAGAAAACATTTACCTTGGATAAGACAAGGTACTTCATGTAAAAACTTTTTCTTTTAAGCATGTTAACTGCTTGTGGAGAAAATTATTATTGAGGGAAAAGCCCACCATGGTGGTGTTTATCTATAATTCACTGTAGCATATATAAAATTCACTGGGAGGCTTTGGAACATGAAAACTACAATGATGAAAAAAGCTCAACTGTAATTATAAATTTCTAACTGCTTATTTTGAATGTCCAACTTACTACTACAGATATTACACCTTGTAACACATGACACAAAAGAGCATATATCAAACTTTGCTGTAGAGCTGTTAGGAGAATGCCAAATATAGATATTGAAAATTTTATGCACTTGTATTTAACACCCTGTGCATTTAAAAGTTAATCAAATATTTAAAATATGTAAACACACTTTTATAAAAGCGATGCTAAGCACCCTTAAAATACAATACTGATATACTGTGACTGAACATGCATTTAGAGGGGAAATGAATTTTTAAAAATTTAGAAACCATTTTTAAAGAGCTACTCATTGAAATACTTACATGAAAATATTGATAGTTCCAGTTTCTACCTAAAAACCAAAAGAGTATACAATTAGGGATTTAAACCTTCCTTCATGCTCTTTTTTAATTTTGTTTTTTGTTTGTGGGAAGGATGCACTGTAACTTTCCTCCTCCTAATGAAAAAAACAGTACCAGAAAGAGACATTCACATAGAATGAAGTGAGAGAAATATTTTAAAACTATATTTTGTTCTTGTTCAAATGCCAAAGTCTGAACTCTCTAACATCTCTCATCCTCACAGGTAACTGACTAGAGTTTGTATCTTAACAAGCATTTCTCCTTAGCAACTCAACATCAAAAAAGAAAAGAATGTCTCCAAAGGAATATAGTTCAATTGGTAAAATATTTAATAATAAGCTATTGCCATTAATGAAAAGTCAATATTATTTAAAATCCTGAAAAAAGTTTCCATAAAAATTAGAAATAATAAATTAAAAGAATATTACCTACAAATGCAATAAAACTATAAATTCAGACTTATACCCTTTACGTACACACAGACTACGAGAAAGCTGGGTTTGAGGTAACTAAGAGCTATGTTTAACTTAGAGTAACATAATCAGATTTGGCAGACTGCCTCTGAAATGCTGACATCAAATATTTTCAGTTCTTAGGAAAAAGAAAAGCTATTCTAATTAAAAATCATATATGTAACTAAATATCAACTTTGTATTAAATAGGAGTATAAATAATAAATTTTATATTAAATAGGGTATAAATCTAAAGAGCACGGATTTTTAAGAGTTCCACTCACGTCTAATTTAACAATGCTTTACTTTAGGTACATGTTGTATACTTGCAACAATTAAAGTGAATTAAGAATGGGAGACTGGACTTTAGAAAAGCCAAAAAGGATTCAGTCATGTAAAATATTAAGGTTAAATTTCATATTACATTCCATATACTTTGAATATAAATATTAATATCCATTTGAAATCCTTATTACTTTTAAATAAAGTCTTAAATATACCCACAAACGGTCCCTGGGGTGAAAAAAACCTTTAAATTGATTTCTTGACAGCTTATAATTGACATTTCTAGTTCACCAACCTTCCAGAAAACAAAAGCTTATAATGAATACAGTGATTAGTACTTACTCAGTATTTCAAGTAAATATACTTACTCAGCAAGCAAATATAACACATCAGTTGTTTTAAATATGAACTAAATTTTAAACTACAAATACTTACCTTGAAATACTATAAATTCTAATACCACTAATTCAGTAAGAGCTCTGGCATAGAAAAATAAATACAACTCAAATTATTTTCTAACCAGAGCTGAATCTTCAATACAAAGTAGGAAAAAAAAATCTTTTGTGGATATCAAAAAGTTCCTCAAATTATCTGTCAACACCAGGGAAGTTTATTATTCTTTCTGAATTCTCTCAATTTCTATAGTTTTCTATCCACATGTAGTGTTTTACCTAAAATACTATATAAATCCATGCAATATACATTTATTTCTGTTGCTTATCTGATTAATTCAAATTAAAACTCTAAGTACTTACCAAGACATTTTAAATTTCTACTAGATAACTATTAGTATGCTATTGGTTTGTAGTTATAAGTATAAAAATTATAATGGAAGAAGCCAAAATGCAATTACAGTTTCCACAGATGTGAATACTGAGCTTTATGTTATGATGTAAAATCTACTATGGTTTTATCTTTCCTAATGAGACAGACTACAAATATTCTCTCCCCTGTGCTAATTTAAAGAATTTCTTCACAACTTTAAAGAGGAAATAATTTCTTTTATAACTTTAAAAAAAGTCCACACTCATACACACACTCACACACACACAAACTCACACACTATTTTTGTTGTTGTTCTTGTTTGTCTTTTCAGAACCCAAATCAGATATTTCCAAGGGATTAGTTAGATAACTATTTGTGTTCAGACTATATTGTCATGGATAAGTTCAGATGATCTTTGGAAATACTGGCCTTATCAGATAATCAAAAAGCATAAGAATTATACAAAATAAGAGGAATAAAATAGGTTCCAAAAATATGGACTTGGCAACAAACATATCGGTTTTAAATCAAAGTTGCTCATTGAACCGGTCTTCAGTTCACTTATCACAATGCTGCGCTTTGATAATATTCACCTTCTTTTTTATGACATTATAAGTCACCCAAGTTGTAAATTCTGAAAAGCTTCAATAATTTATGTAGTAGATAATTTCTTACAGTCCAAATTTTTTTTTGCTTCCATAGACAATGCTGGTTCTTTGGGTTCTTGCTTAACTTGGTTCACAGAAACGGTACCTTCTGGATTTTCTCCAACTTTAAAACCAAACATAAAAGAAAAACCCTAAAGGTTAATGTAACTTATAACACTGAAATCTTTATATGAATATAGAGGCAAAGCAAAAAATAGTAGTTTTCTGAAAAGCAGTGTATTTGAGAACTCAGTACTTCTGATATCTTAATAATCATTCATAATTCTTTCAGTATATGTACACCTTAAATTAATGTAACAGTGTGTGTCAACTAAACTTCAATAAAAAAACTAAAAGAAAAAGAATAGAAAATTAAATGTTGAGAAGTAAAAAAAAAAAATTCTTTAATGCTTCTGGTAGTGAAAAAAAGAAGAGACTAAGAAAATCATAGTTATTTTCTTCTAAAGATACTTTGACAAAAAAGCAGTCCATAATTTTATAAAATTATGAGGAGTATTTCATATTTAAACTTAATTGCCTCTGGGCGCCTGGGTGGCTTAGTCAGTTGAGCATTGAACTTTTGCTCAGGTCACAATCTCTCGGTTCGTGAATTCAAGCCCCACATCAAGCTCCACACTGGCAGTGTGGAGCCTGCTTGGGATCCTCTCTCTCCCTTTCTCTCTGCCCCCCTCCTATTCATGCTTTCTCTATCTCTCAGAATAAATAAATAACTTAAATACTTTTTTAAAAATAAACTTAATTGCCTTTAATAAAAATATGTGTAAATAAAAGTCAGGAAGCCTCCCATTATTTGAAAATGATGTTCTGCAAAGAGCAGGCATATATATCACAAATTTACCAATATGTTACTACCCCCATATGGTTTCCATATGTGATCATATATCAAGGAAAATTTTCCCTCCTTAAAGAAACTCCACTACATTAGTACGTTAGAAAAAAATATGCCACATCTTAATGGATAGCTCTGACTTACATAAGTAATGTGTTTGCTTACTTGAAACACTGCATAATGCACTTACCATTCTGATTTTAAATAAAGTGCTTATGACCAAATTAATCAGAATGTAGCATACCAGAAACACTATTATCTTGAACAGGCAGGTGGGATATCTAAGATGAAATCTTTTTCTTTTTCAGGGATATCAGTTTTTCCATTGCTACAGGGAACTGAGATTAAGGGGACCAAAATTTGCTCTGGAAAGTGTGCTGAACACACCTAATGCTTGTCACATGTGAGTGTATTGGGAGAGTTTAGCCCACACCATAGAGAAAACCAATAGAAGATGGATTTGAGTGACCCTGAGAATTCATATGCAGGTGAGGGAGTCCCTCGGATCATGATCTAACTTGATAAATCATGCAGGTTCAGATCCAAAGAGGGTCTCCTTTAAAGCAATCTGAATTAGAGCTCTCAGAAATATCTTGGTACAACACAGAGGGAGGAAGCATGTTAGAATGTAGAGAAACTTTTGAGGCAGATAGATCTGGGTTTAAATCTCTGCTCTATCACTTTAGGCAATTACTTAACCTTCCTGAGCCTTGGTCTCCCTATCTGTAGCATGGGGACATCATCAACTATTTCATGCGGTTGTGAGGCTTAGTCTCCATATATTCCTTTTCCTTCTCATCTATTGTCACAGCCCTCTGGATAAATTTTCTTAAAAGTAATGTTTCCAATAAATTTAAAATATGATTCTTTTCTGGAAGGAAGTATTTTATACTTTTCCTTACCCAAAATAATGATGACTAAGAATGGAAAGTAAATACTTTGTATGTTCTAAGGATAATTTCTATGAAAATTTATGTTCTTCAAAGCAAAATGCAAATCTTTTCCCACAAAAGTGCCCAATCCAGAACAATCTGTGTGAATGGAAGTGACACAGGTCAAGTAGGAGTTAGAATTTATTACTAGGTTGACTGGGTTTGTTACAAAGTGAATGTAACAAAGTCTTGGATTAAGTTAAATCCTTAAGACTTAACTAGTTTCCTTTCAATTTCTACAGAACTCTATATTTAAGTCTAGAACTCAAAATTTTAAAAATTTTATAGCTGCCCACCCCATCCCATTTTTCCTTTTAACAAATTTTCCATAATAACCTTTACACTAAATCTTTTCCTTTTAAAGTTTCTCATTTTTTTCATACATTCTAAAATGACCCTCTGATTTCATATCACCACAGATTTTCCATGTAAACTGAGGTGATCAGAGAATGAATAACTTTGCTAGAGACAAAAAAATTTTTAAAGTTTAAAAATTATTATGCTCTTGACATTTTTCCTTTTTTCTGGTAGTTTTACTTTATCAACTTATGTATTATAAACCCCTGAGTAGAAATGACAGTTTTTTTCTGTAGTGTAACAGTAACGATACAATGGAATATTACTCGGCAATCATAAAGAATGAAATCTTGCCATTTGCAACACTGTGGATGAAACTCTAGTGTATTATGCTAAGTGAAATAAGTCAGAGAAAGACAAGTATCATATGATTTCACTCATTTGTGGAATTTAAAAAACAACATATGAACACAGGGTAAGGGAAGAAAAGATAAGATAAAAACAAAGAGGGAGGGAAACCATAAGAGACTCTTAAATACAGAGAACAGAGTGTTGCTGGAGGGGAGGTAGGTGGGGGTATAGGCTAAATGCATGATGGGCATTAAGGAGGGTACTTACTGGGATGAGCACTGGGTGTTATATGGAAGTGATGAATTACTGGATTCTACTTCTGAAACCAATACTACACTGTTAACTAACTCAAATTTAAATTAAAAACAATAGCACTGATAGTCCATGAAGGTTAAAAAAAATAAAATCACAAGTTGCTTTTAACTTACTAATAGCTGGGTGGTTATCTATAATTTGTATTGGGATGGTTTGCACATTTCCCAACAGAATCCGATGAACACTTCCTTCCATATTCTCTGTATCCTCAACATCTCCAACTTGCACCAGCTGGTCCATTGCAGCTAGATTTTGATCTGGTCCTGGAAGGTTACCCATGGTAGAGGTAATAATGCTATTGTTTGGGGTCAGGCATGTATCTGTTTGAAGGCTATGACTTTGACCAAGCAGTAGAGAATTATTATTCATTACAGTACTTTCTAATGAGTCCAGAAGTCTTGAAGGACTGGAGGAAGGGTGGTTATTTACTGATATCAGAGTCGGTGATCCATCAGGAGAAGTGAATCTTGGTTGCAACTGCAAACCCTTTTAAACCGAAAAGAGTTACATCAATGTTTAAATTTACTAAGTATAATTTTTTCATAGGATATATTATTCTTTTCACACACAATTAGAATAAAATATAATGGTACAGTTACTAACAAATATTGAGGACAGAAACAAGAATCAAAGGAATAGTAGTACAACTAAATTTTATTGCATGCATGGTCAACTCCAACTTTTTCAAAATGTATTGTTTAAATTATCTTATATCAAGATACAAAAAAGTCAGGAAATTAATAATAAAAACATCTTTGATCATTATTACGATTCTATAACAATTCTATAAAATACCTAGAAGAGGAGAGATTGAGGAAGAAAGGGAAAGGCTTCAAATTTGTTTATTTCACTGGCTACCTACCTGCAGTTGAGTAAATACTTTTGGCTGAAATGAGGAAAGTGAAGAGAGCAAGTGGGCTGGCTCTGGAGACAAAGAACCCCTTGTCTGATTTGTTTCCACTTTGGTGCTAATTGATTCTCCTGGTGAATTTCCTAAGTTATATAAAAAAATAAGCCGTCAAAATAAAATAACATTTATGGCTTCTAGCATGCTACATTTTATTACAACACTTACTATCACAATTGGAATAGGAAATAAAGTCAAAGGTTTGGAAATGACTTTATGAAGTTATTTTTTCCACTATGGGGCACCTGGGTGGCTCAGTCGGTTAGGCATCCGACTTTGGCTCAGGTCATGATCTCACGGTCCGTGAGTTCCAGCCCCGCATCGGGCTCTGTGCTGACAGCTGAGAGCCTGGAGCCTGCTTTGGATTCTGTGTCTCCCTCTCTCTCTGCCCCTCCTCCACTCATGCTCTGTCTCTCTCTCAAAAATAAATAAACATTGGGGCGCCTGGGTGGTGCAGTCGGTTAAGCGTCCGACTTCAGCCAGGTCACGATCTCGCGGTCCGGGAGTTCGAGCCCCGTGTCAGGCTCTGGGCTGATGACTCAGAGCCTGGAGCCTGTTTCCGATTCTGTGTCTCCCTCTCTCTCTGCCCCTCCCCCGTTCATGTTCTGTCTCTCTCTGTCCCAAAAATAAAAATAAATAAACGTTGAAAAATAAAAAAAAATAATAAAATAAACATTAAAAAAAAAGTTATTTTTTCCACTAAAAAAAAAAAAAGAAATGATTCTGTCCACTATTTCCAGAAACATAGGAAACAGTATTTTTCTTTCCTTGAAAGATTCTGTAACTCTAATCTAGCCCATTTTCCGTGCTATGATGCTGAACTACACCTAAACTTCTCTAGATGTGTGAAACCTATTGAGTCTCAATTACAAAGACCAAACTTAATTCGTCTTCGGTAGCCCTAGTGCCTGGATAATGCCTGACATAAAGTGGGTCCTCAATAATAACAGTACTAAATTTCTTTCAATAACTCATTTTGGAATAAATGAGGAATACAAATCTCTGTTTTCTTAATACTTCAATTGCTAAAGTAATTGTCCTTAGGTAATGTAGTTCCTCTCATGTAATGTTTATGTACTAACCCAAATAAATTCATCTCAATCAAAAACCAATTATCAGCAACTGTTTACTGTTTTCACACTAAGTAATTTTAAAAAAAGGCCCTAATGTCAGACAAGGATAGATTTAAGCACTAGCTTTTCTCTGTAACTTTCAACATGCTACTTAACTCGGTTTCTAATTTCAGTTTCTGCATTTGCAAAATAAAAATCTTCTTCAAAGGACTGCTAAGAGGATTAAACAACACTCTCACATTTCTTGGCTTCTTCATTCCCTCTTTTTTAAACTGAAGTATAGTTGACACACATTGTTACATTAGTTTCAGGTGTAAAATATAGTGACTGAATAAGTTTATATGTTGTGCTATGCTCACCCCAAGTGTAGCTACCATCTGGCACCATACAATGCCATTACAGTACCAATGACTATATTCCATTTTATCCGCATGACTTGTTTATTCCAGAACTGGAAGCCTGTATCCCCTTCACCCATTATGCCCATCCCTGTACCGCCCGACCCCCTGGCAACCATCAGTTTGTTCTCTGTATATATGTGTCTGTTTCTGCTTTTCATTTGCTTATTTGTTTTGGTTTCAGATTCCACATACAAATGAAATCACATGGTATTTTTTTCTCTGTCTGATTTATTTCACTTTTTGGCTTCTTCATTTCTTTTTTTTTTTAAATTTTTTTTTCAACCTTTATTTATTTATTTGGGACAGAGAGAGACAGAGCATGAACGGGGGAGGGGCAGAGAGAGAGGGAGACACAGAATCGGAAACAGGCTCCAGGCTCTGAGCCATCAGCCCAGAGCCTGACGCGGGGCTCGAACTCACGGACCGCGAGATCGTGACCTGGCTGAAGTCGGACGCCCAACCGACTGCGCCACCCAGGCGCCCCTTGGCTTCTTCATTTCTAATTGTCATTCTACTTCACTCTGTTGCTACTACTACTGTCACAACCTCATCTATTCTAAATCTAAAAATCTCTAATTCAAATATCCCATTCTTTGATCACAGCCTCTTATTTTTCCAAAGATTTTGCTCAAGTACTTCACTACAATTGTTGTTCAACCTCATGTGACCCTCCAGTCCATTGATTTCTCAGTTTTCTTCAGATCAACCTCTTCCTTAATAAAATTCTCTCCCCATTTAGCTTAGTAGAGTCTTAAGTTTATAATTTCAGTCACTCCTTGCAAATATCCTAAACTCCTTTGCCTCTCTGTACTTTGTTATAACCCCTGATAAAATCCTAACATTGAATGAAAATGGCTTCCAGTGCCTATATGTGCGAAGTTGAATGCCACTGAAAAAGAAACTTGCTACTACTACTAATACCAATTCATGATCATCAACTTCAACAGGACCTTCAGCTATACTGACAACCTTACAGTGTTCTTCTCACTCTATGTTATAAAGGATTTCAAATGTCCAATCTTGGCCACACTTCCTGAGATCTTTTTCATTCTTAGCACTTTTACTTAAAGAGAAAAGAAACTATCAGAAATTTCCTCAGCTTCCCATCACCAAAGCTATCAAGTACCTTCATCTTCATCTATCTCTTCAGATATTTCTTATCTGAAAATCCCTTCCCTCAACTCCATATTCCCTTCACAGCACACTGTCTCTACTTCTTCATTCATCACCCATTTACTTTTCAACCATCCCAAGATGGCTTCTTCCTAATCCATTCCATTGAAATGGCTCTGATACCCAAGGTTTTCAAACCTGATCTTATGAGCTTCTTTTCTCTTCCCCTGCCACCACCAAATCCTATTCTTATGCCAGTGTTGCCTAACTCAGTAAACGTTACTATCAGTCAGTTGCTCTTGGAAGAAACTCCCGAGTCATCCCAGATCATTCCCATTCTTTTACCTCTCACACCTATTCAATCAACAATCAAACCTTTGAATTCTACTTTTTAAAAAACTCTTAAAATCTGTCCAATTATAGTATAAATGCCACCAACTGTACACCAAACCACTATCACTTTTCATTTGGACAGCTTGAAAGGGCCTCCTAAGCCCATTTTGCATACGCATTTTTATCCCCAAGCATTTTCTACCCTTAGAACCATACCAGCTTTTTAAGTTCCTTGAACATGACCAAGCTCTCTGTTGCTAAGTTTTGAAAGCTATTCCTTTGATTGGCAGATTCCTAACCATTCTTCAGTCCTTAGTTTAAAAGCTACTTTCTCAAGTGTCACTTCCCTACTCTCCAGATTAAGTTATGTCTTTATCACTATTCCCACAAAATTTTGCACAACTCTCTCATGGCACTATTTATAACAGTAATTAGAATATATTTGTTTATAGTGTCTTTTTCTCTTGCTAAACTTGAAATTCAATGGAGCAAGAAACTTGTTCTTTTTTATGTCCAACATTTATCACAGTGAGTAAAATATGTGCAGAACAAATGAATAATGTTAAGGAATTTGAACGTTATTCTCTATGCACAGGCTCTCTTAAAGGTTAATCAATCAAAGAATAAAGAAAAAATTGTACTGTATATAGCTATTCATTAATTTATTCTAAAGCATTTATTTAGATATTAACTTTGTAGCAGGCATTATGCTAGGAACTAGGTATGTTAACTTGAATAAAATACAATCTTTGCCCCTGAGAAGTTCAAATCATAACGAAAGATACAGACCTATAAACAAAAGGATACCATGTTAAATGCAGAGGTAAGTACAAAGAGTGAATGTCTAACTTTATACAGGGGGTGAATGAAGTTAAGAGAACACTTAAAGCCAAAGAGATTGATTTCATTGGTGAGAGAAGTTTGCCATATAAAAGTGGAGAAAACATGTTTTCAGAAGAAAGGGGAAAAAAAAGGTGAAATAAATCTGGACCAGTAAGAGAGTATAAGAGTACACATATGAGAAAAAACAAACCATACAAAATGGACAATAGCTTCCTGATCAAGGTACCTTAGGGTTATTACTACTGGAATTAGCCTAACTTTAGAGTAAACTGTACTAGTAGTCAGCCTCAAAATTTTAATCATAAAGAATAAAAGCTGATTATGTGAGGAAATTTTTTATTTTTTAAATTTTATTTATATACATATTTTTTAATCTCTACACCCAATGTGGGGCTCAAACTCACAACCCCGTGATCAAGAGTCACATGCTCTTCCAACTAAGCCAGCCAGACATCCCTTATTTTTTATTTTCAATTTGTTTTAGTGTAGTTGACACACGATGTTACATTAGTTCCAGGTGTATAACACATGATTCAACTTCTTTATATGTTATGTTATGCTCACAAGTGTAGCTATCATCTGTCAACATACAACACTATTACAACATTATTGACTATATTCCCTATGCTGTGCCTTTTATTCCCATGACTTATTTATTCCATAACTAGAAGCCTGTATCTCCCACTCCTCCTCACCCATTTTGCCCATTACCTTACCATCCCTCCCCTCTGGCAACTATCAGTTTGTTCTCCGTATTTGAAGTCTGATTCTGCTTTTTGTTTATTCAGTTGTTTTGGTTTTAGATCCCACATATGAGAGAAATCATATGGTATTTGTCCTTCTCAGTCTGATTTATTTTACTTAGCATAATACCTTCTAGGTTCATCCATGTTGTCACAGAAGGCAACAGCTCATCCTTTTTTATGGCTGAATAATACACATGAGGAAGTTTAAACAGCTGGAATTATTTTGACAAAACCTAACATAGTTGCTCTTGTCTCTTTTGGCCATGGTTTCCTCATCCATAAAATTTGATTAGATGAGATAATACCTTAAATGTCTTCCAGTTTTGGGGCACCTGGGTGGCTTAGTCAGTTAAATGTCTGACTCTTGATTTTGTCTCAGGTCATGATCTCATAGTTTGTGGGTTCAAGCCCCATGTCTGGCTCTGTGCTGACAGTGCAGAGCCTGCTTCGGATACTTTCTTTCCTTCTGTCTGCCCCTCCCCCTCTCATGCTCTCCTGCTCTCCTGCTCCCTCCCTCTGTCCCTCCCTCTCTCTCTCTCTCTCTCTCTCAAAATACACATTTTTTAAAAATTGAAAAAAATAAGTATCTTCCAGTTTTGACACTGATTTTATATTTTAAAGATATTCAGGATAACATACCTTCTGCAAATGTAACTGTCACAGTCTCTCTGAGAATATGCCCATTATCTGTAGTCCACTGAAGCTGAAATGGAAATATTTATTTCAGTAAAAACAATAAAGAATTTATATTGCAAAATATTTTAAAACATCAATACAACTGTCATATTTTATTCAATGACAGTACAATTGTGTTTTATTCAGTGATTACTCTCTTCACTTGTTTATATTCTTAAAGCACGAGTATACTTCACCATCCAAATACATAAGCTTCCCAAGTTCAGATAGCAAAAATTCGGATAGCAAGCAGAGATGGCAAAGATCATCACTAAACAAATCCATTTTACTTCCTGAACTTTGGACAGTGAATAATCAAGAGAGTTTTGGATGGAAAAGAATAGTAGGACTAGCTTAAAATCTGAATCTATTCAGTTAAGAAGACATAATTTGGATAGTAAAAACATGGAGAGCAAAAGGTATTGCTACTAGGATTTTAATGCCATAATTACTGTCTGTACTGTAATTAGTTTTTGAGTAATTATATTATTCCCTTCAGAGTAAGCAAAATTTTCATAGAAATGACCAATATTCAGGAGTAATTAAAGCATCACAGTTGACGTAAAACTGATATCCACACATGGCATACAGAACCAATATCATCCCTTTGTAGATACAAAAATGCTGTGTATTCAAGTCTGAACTATTGTACTGAAAGTTGTCAACCTATTTAAAAAGAGAGGGAGATATACACAGTATATACTCAATAAATATCTGTTAGATGAATAAGATACACTTTATACAGAGATAAAATAATGTTGATTTTTAAATGAAGATTACTATTGTTATTATAGTCAGAGATGGCTATTCACTGATATTTCTTCTTGTGACAGTAATATACAAATTTCAGTCAAATCATCATCTGAGGGTTCACAGTGTTTACATTTTAAGAGACTTTTTTTTCTTTCATCACAATCATTTATATGGCCTATTAACAACCACCACTATAAGGCCAAAAGTAATAGAGAAAGATTCTATAATAAAACAAAGAATTACAGTTGTAATCATACCGTTGCTGGAATAATATCTGAGTTATACACATTATCTCCATTTCTCAAGGCTTTCTGTACCTCATGGATGTGATTTTTAATATCATTTACAGTTGGAAAAAAGGATAAGTTATGTCTTTCAGGCACCTCATCAGGTTTAAATAGTTCTCTTTCCACAAATTTTCTGTGGAGAGCATAAAACAAAATAAAAACATAAATAATCTAGCAATATACTTCAGATAAAATGAGAAAAAGGTTCTTTTTTAGCATAAACTTCTGTAAAGCATGGTTTATAGCTTTATAATTTATATTTTTCCAGTTTAAATTTTTTTACACATTAAATCAAAGAAATCATATGGATTAAAAAATGTAGTATTTTCATTAAACACCTATGTATCTTAGAGTGAGCTTTGACATTTTTATGAATTTTTAAAAGAATCACTATTTTCAGTTTAGGCATAATATGTTTTGAATGCTAATGATGTCAAGCAGTGTACTAAACATTTGACATCAAGGATCTCCATTAATGCTTACTATAATCCTGTGAAGAAAGTGCAATTATCATTCTCACTTTACAGATGAGGGAACTGAGGGCTGCTGACATTAAATAATTTGCCAAAGCTATACATCTAGCCAGTAAGTAAGAAAGCTTGGGCCTACATCATCTTACACTGTTGCCAAAAGGCATCACTTACTATATAAAATGTGATCTGCTCCAATTTTATAAGTAGATAAAAGAGAGTTTAGAAATAGAAGACAGCACTGACATATAAATGTATACAAATACATAAAAGAAATGATAAAGTCCATTAAGATACAAAACAGATGAACACAAAGGAAAGGAAGCAAAAATAATATAAAAACAGAGAGGGGGAAGAGACTCTTAAATATGGAGAACAAACAGAGGGTTACTGGAGAGGTTGTGGGAGGGGGGGATGGGCTAAATGGGTAAGGGGCATTAAGAAATTTACTCCTGAAATCATTATTGCACTATATGCTAACTAACTTGGATGTAAATTAAAAAAATAAATTAAATAAAATGGAAAAAAAAAGAAATGGTAAAGTGCAGTATTTATATGCTTTGTGCATTACATTCTATAGACCATACTGCAGAGCTGTATTATACCTCTGTTCTTAAGATTCAAGTTTAGTAAATAATGTATGGTTTTACCAAATTTGGGGTCTGTTCTAACAATGCCCCAATGAAAATGAATATAAATGTCTAAGAAAGTTGTTAAATAGGAAAAATCATATATTAATTAAGAAATAATCCTAGGAAATACTCACTGTGTTGTTCAGATCAGACTACTGTAACTAGTTATAACTACACTATAACTAGTAGGAATAAGGCCAGGAAGAAATATCAGAAATCATGGTAAAGAGCACAGGCTGTAGAATTAGATCTAGATTTCAGTTCTGCCTCTACCTCTTAAGCCAGTTATTTAACCACTCATAGTGTCCATTTTCTCATGTGAAGAATGGAGGTAAATATATCAACTTTATAAAGTTGCAGGAATAAATGAGATCGTGCATATAAAGTACATACAATATCTGTTGCATACATAGTAAGCGCCACATAATAATTATTGTATCTTGAGTATCAATGACATTGGACCAGAGTGCTACATATAATTTAATGATACAAAGATCTATGTACTTAAATGAATATTGCTTTATAACTTCCGTTAATAAAATGCTTTCTAGTAAAAAAAAAAAAAAAAGAACTATCCATGTTCTTTTGTTGTAATACATTTAATTGCATTTCAAATAGCTTAAATAAGTATCTTGGCCTAGGTTTTAAAATCTTTGGTTCTACAAAGGTTTTTTTTAAAGGTATTTATTATATAATTCAATTTATATATCATTCAGAAATAGTCCAATTTGTTAAATCTGATTATGGAATATTTTAAATGAGTAATTTGAATCATTACTCATGGCTTGCCAAAGATCTGCTACAAAATGATCAGTTCATAATAAGATTATTTTAATAAATTAATAAATTATAATCCTTATCTACTCTGATAGCATACATCCTGGAAAATGTCTATGATAATAAAAGTGTTATTATTTTTTTACTTTTTTAATGTTTATTTATTTTGAGAGAGAGCGAAAGCATGCATGCATGTATGTGGGAGAGGGACAGAGAGAGAGAGAGGGAGAGAGAATCCTAAGCAGGCTCCACACTCAATGCAGAGACCAATGCAGGGCTCAATCCCACGACTGTGAGATCATGACCTGAGCTGAAATCAAGAGTTGGACACTTAACGAACTGAGCCACCCAGGCACCCTGGTAAGTGTATTATTTAAACCAACAAACAAAAATGAAAAATGTAAAAGAACAATTTGTTTTTACCATACCTTAGCTGTTTCCTTACTGCATACACTTGTTCTATTCCTTGTGACACTAATTCTTGAATCTTATGTGCTACTTGAGGATGTAGACGTGAGGGTAATGCGCAATTTTCATCCCTAATTGCAGTTTCCTCTTCTTCAAGAGAAGGCACAGGAAAAGGGGAAGGTGACAAAGCAAGGCAGGAAGTTTCTAACTCGTGATACTGATGAGCTTGCTTTGTAGGTAACTGTACATACCATCTGAGAAGTGGAAATATTTAAAATTATGCTATTAAACAAAGGCACGGATCATAGTTACTTATGTTAAACCTCATCAAGAAAAAGAATAACCTTTTAAGAAAAGATTATATGATATCATATTAAATGAATATAATTAGCAATTTAAAACTAATAAATAAATCTTAAAATGTCCTCTGCTTGTTCTAAGTTGGCTCTATACTCAATTAAATAAAAATCTTTATGAACCTTTATAGACTTTTACTCTGGCCTTAAAGTAAAGGAGGGGTATAGGAGTTAAATATATATGAAAATCATATTTTAAATTTCATGTTCCAGAATTCAAGCTGTATTACAAAGCTGTAATCATCAAGACAGTATGGTACTGGCACAAAAACAGACACTCAGATCAATGGAACAGAATAGAGAAGCCAGAAATGGACGCACAAATGTATGGCCAACTAATCTTTGACAAAGCAGGAAAGAATATCCAATGGAATAAAGATAGTCTCTTTAGCAAGTGGTGCTGGGAAAACTGGACAGCAACACGTAGAAGAATGAAACTGGACAACTTTCATACACCATACACAAAAATAAATTCAAAATGGATGAAAGACCTAAATGTTAGACAGGAAATCATCAAAACGTTAAAGGAGAAAAGAGGCAGCAACTTCTTTGACCTCAGCTACAGCAACATCTTACTTGACATGTCTCCAAAGGCAAGGGAAACAAAAGCAAAAATGAACTACTGGGACCTCATCAAGATAAAAAGCTTCTGCACAGCAAAGGAAACAACAAAACTAAAAGGCAACTGACAGAATGGGAGAAGATATTTGCAAACGACATATCAGATAAAGGGTTAGTATCCAAAATCTATAAAGAACCTATCAAATTCAACACCCAAAAAACAATCCAGTGAAGAAATGGGCAAAAGACATGGATAGATACTTCTCCAAAGAAGACATCAGATAGCCAACTGACACATGAAAAAATGCTCAACATCACTCGTCATCAGGGAAATACAACTCAAAACCACAATGGCTAACATTAACCGCTCAGGCAACAAGAGATGTTGGTGAGGATGTGGAAGAAGAGGATCTCTTTTGCACTGCTGGTGGAAATGCAAACTGATGCGGCCAGTCTAGAAAACAGTATGGAGTTTCCTCAAAAAATTAAAAATAGAAATACCCTATAACTCAGCAATTTCACTACTAGGTATTTATCCAAGGGATACCAGTATGCTGTTTCGAAGGGACACATGCACCCCAATGTTTATAGCAGCGCTATCAGTAGCCAAAGTATGGAAAGAGCCCAAATGTCCATGGATGGATAAAGAAGATGTGGTATATATATACAATGGAGTATTACTCAGCAATCAAAAAGAATGAAATCTTGCCAATTGCAACTACTGGATGGAACTGGAGGGCATTATGCTAAGCGAAATTAGTCAGAGAAAGACAAATATATGACTTCACTCATATGAGGACTTTAAGATACAAAACAGATGAACTAAGGGAAGGGAAGCAAAAATAATATAAAAACAGGGAGGGGGACAAAATGTAAGAGACTCTTAAATACGGAGAACAGAGGGTTACTGGAGGGGTTGTAGGAGTGGGGATGGGCTAAATAGGTAAGGGACATTAAGGAATCTACTCCTGAAATCATTGTTGCACTATATGCTAACTAACTTGGATGTAAATTTAAAAAATAAATTAAAAAAAAAAAGCCAGCTCTGAAACATGATAAAAAAATTTTCATGTTACGTAAATTTTACCTCAAAATAACAAGACTTTTAAAGTCATCATCTTTTATTTATTTGTGCATTTAAAGTGTGTATATTTATTTTGAGAAAAAGAGAACAAGTGAGGGAGGGGCAAAGACAGAGGGGGACAGAGGATCCAAAGTGAGTTCTTTGCTGACAGCAGAGAGGCCCATGTGGACTCAAACCCACAAACTGTGAGATCATAACCTGAGCCAAAGTCAGACACTCAACTGACAGAGCAGCCAGGCACCCCTAAAGTCATCATCTTTTAAATTGTGTATTTTCCCATTTTCCTATTTTGTCCCCAAATTATAACTTCTGTGTTCCACCTATAATCTGTCTAAACAAAGAGTGGCTATAATTCAGTGCCTATTGAGTTATGTGGGAGAATCTTCTCTGACAGGAACTCAATAAACTGCCTCTAACAGCACCCCATCTCCAATTGCCCCAATGAGCAAGAGAATTAACTAGAAGATGAATACAGATCTTTCATACAGCAGTGCAGTGCCCAAAAAACAGATGCTAGGAAAATGAAATGATCTGGTAGGATACTGTTTTAATTGATACTTTTGTACAAAGTGCTTGCAATGATTGATATTGCATGAAACGGAGCCTACTTAAAAATTATATGCAATGTTCTCTAACCTGGATGATCTAATTATTGACTACTCATTTTCTATACATCTGAAAGTTTTTCTAAAGTTCACACAAAAACTATATTCCGTATATTTAATCCCACTGCATTACTGTAAATTCTTCACCTAGACTGAATATGACGGAAAGAAGGAAGGCTAATATTTCTTCTTATATAAAACCTGAAGCCCAAAAAGTACAAAATGGAATTATATGTAGGGCTTAGAATTAATTTCTGGCTGTCATAGATAATCAAAGATGGGTAAAAAAAATACATACAGGTGACTGCAAGTTCGGTTCCAATGAAGTGTCAGAAACAAAGTGTGAAATACATAATGATATGTGTTATTAAACCTGTATTTGTCATTTTGGGGAAAAACTTCCATATGGTATATGCAATTCTTTGGTCAGCATCATCCAAACATTTGGCTGATAAACTCAATGGCTTATACAGCAACAAACTGCTTTAATACCTAGGAAATCACTAGTGAGACATGTCCCTTATAAAAACCTTTTCTTAATGAAATAATTAGAAAACATAATTATAGTTTCTCTTACAGCAAAAAAAAATCTTGTAAATGGAGCTAATTTGTAAAAATAAAAAAAAAATGATATAAATGTCATACCTAAGAACACCACCAGCATCTACCAAATTCTTCTTTAGCATGTTAAAGGCTTTTTCCTGCTCCATTCGGATTATTTTCTTGTCAATTTTGGGGTCTGTAGGAACTCTATATTCAGGAAACTTCTGTACCTTTTTAATGTAAATCCTTTTTATAAAAAAAGAAGAATTTGTTTCATTATATTATAATCTTAAGAAAATCTAACTTATCAAGCAAAAGTTTAAGTATTAAACTTTTAAAAAATTAAATTAGAAAGCATTCAGAGGATTATGTTGAAAAATAAGCCATATTTCAGTGCATAATACTTAGCAAATGAACAATACTCATGATGTCAATAAGAGTATCTGAATATTTATGGATAGTAATTTTGTTTCTGGATTTCCCTCTTCTCAATTCTTCTGAAAGCCATAAAAAACTCCTGCCTGGGAGTTCCAGGAGGGTGCTGGGAGAGGTGGGGGCGGTGGCGGCAGCAGCAGCTGGAGGATGAATACGGGGCATTTCTCCACGTGGTATCCACCGTTCTGAAGCCTTACCATCAAGTGTGTCTTCTTCCACTTCCTCAGAATGTGAAGGATTATTTACTCCATGATGGAACTCTGGTGGTTTCAGGAAGAGAAGATCCGCCAACACATTCTCAGCCAGTGATGACGAGGCAGAAGAAATGTAGTGGTCGGATGATGAGAACATGGCTATGCTTATGGCACCAGAATTTCCCAAGTTTACCACTAAAGTCCATGAAGCTATGGATTCCCCAGGGTGAGGGGTGGGGGTGGGGTGAGGGTGAGGTGGGGGTGGAGGCAGTGTATTTCCTAGGCTTAACTGGAGTGCTCCAAGGGATGCAAACTGGATAGCAATGAACAGTTCTCTGAAATGTAAAACATTCAGTGACAACTTTCCATTGTTCAAGAGTTCTGATTTCATCATTCTTGACTTCATTCAACCATTTATTCATTGCACTGATGATTCTCCAGATCCTCGTACAGAATATGAACTTGTTCTTCAACAATGGTGTGAATTAATTTCTGGGGCTGAGTTCTGATGTTTTGTTAAGGAAAACAAGCTTACTGGTATTTTTCAAAGGGACTATACACAATACTATGATCATATTTCTAAACAAAAGAAAAAGATTTGCAGGTGCATACAAGAGTTTTCCAAGAAACACAGTATTAATTCTTAAATGAAGACTTTGTGTTGGATGTATCTAGAAACAGCAGTGGGAAGGTGTAGCTGATTGATTTTAATCCATTTGGTGAAGTTAACTGATTCACTGCTGTGTACTTGGGAAGAGCTGATATCTGGGAGAAACTTAAAAGGTGATTTTAGTGAAAGAGATGCCCTGGAGCAGGATTCTCCAGCTTTCAGCTGCACAAATAGTGAAGTAACAGTTCAACCCAGTCCCTATCTGAGTAACCAACTTCCCAAGGACTTTGTAGACCCGAACACTGGGGAGAATGCTCACAAACTCATAGATTTTCTTAAACTGAAAAGAAATCAGCAAAAGTCTAACTGATTAGAGCACCAGAGTTCAAGTCTGAGGTAAAAAGGAACCACCTTGGCATCAAGAGGCTGCTCTGAGCTCACAACCTCCTCTTACCCCATTCTGTCAGGGTGGGAGGCAGGGTAAAATCAATAGCTTTTTATATCCATGTATATTAAGCTAGAAAAAATGGAGGGACTTTGCTACTTGTAAAAATAAATAATAAATAGATCTTAAGCATAAAAATAAAACAAAAACTCATGCCTGGATTATTTTAATAGCCTCCTTCTGGTCCTCTGGGCCTTGTTCCTTAAACCCACTTGATATATCAATGCTACAATAATTGCTCACATTTGTAGTTCTCTCTTGAAGAATTTATCTGCTCTTTAATCAAGTACATATGTCTTGGCAGCATTCAAGGCATTCCATATGACTCTACCTTATTCACCTAATCTTACTTTCAAGTACTTCAAACATAAAATTGCTTTTTCTGTGAAGCTTATCATTTCAATGTTCCTTCTCTGATACCAAAAATAAAATCACACCATATCTTTATTTATAGAATGCTCCTGGTCTACAAACAATTATCTTCTCTCTAATTCTCTACCTACCCAAATTCAATCTAAACTTCAGCATCCAGGTTAATTTGTACTTTTCCTGCTAATGAGTTTGCATGGATATATTTCTTCTCTGATGAGTTAGCTAATTGACACATTTGGTACTATATACTATACTATTATGTTCTCCAATACTTTTTTTGTTTGTTTGTTTGTTTTAATGTTTATTTAATTTTGAGAGAGAGGGACAGAGTGTGAGTGGGGGAGGGGCAGAGAGAGAGGGAGACACAATATGAAGCTGGCTCCAGGCTCTAAGCTGTTAGCATAGAGCCCGATGTGGGGCTCGAACTCATGAAATAGTGACCTGAGCCGAAGTCGGACACTTAACCACCTGAGCCACCCGTGTGCCCCTCCCACAGTTTTCTGTTTCCTGAGGTACCCCAACAATATTTTAAGTTTCCCAAGAGTAAGCGAAATCTTAAGATCTTTCAGTCTCCTTCCTTCCCAATGTATTGCTGAGCATGGAGTAGATACTGAAAAAGTACTTGTAGAATGACAGAGAATAAAATTATTTCTTTATACACAGAGATTTTCTCTTAAGTTATACCTGAGATTTTTATACTGCTTATATTTAAAAGCAGTTGAAAGTTTTGTTTCACAGTCAGGTTTAAATATTGCCTAAAGTTAACATTACCAGATTAAATATGAAAAGTCTTCTGAACTGGCTTTAAAAATTTCTTGAGAATGCAGAGGTTTGTGTATGACATGTGATAATGAAATAAAATGTTCCAAAGATCAACTAAACCCTGCCTTTATATGTTATCTTTTTAAATTTTATTTATTTGATAATTTAAAAATTTCAATGTCTGAAAAAGAAATATTAGAAAAGAACATAATAAAAACCTTTTATTGCTTCAAATTTTTCACTCTCACCCAGAGCAATGGCCAGTCTGTAGTCTTATTCTATTTAAAATGTACTGTGTTGATTTTGTACATTGTTGGTATGAATGTAATTCGTAAAATTTCTCTAAAGAACAACTTTCTTTACAATACCTGTCAACATTTAAAAGAATATAACCTTTGCTCTAGCAATTTCATTTCAAGAAATTTATTCTACTGGTATTCTTGCACAAGTATACAAACAGGCATAATGTTATACTGCAGTTTTATATACAATAATAAAGAATACTTTTCAGAGCCTACATGTCCATCATCAGAGGACTAATTTTGTAAATGACAATTCATCCATAAATGTAATATTGTATGGCTACTGAAAGAATCATGAAACTAACATAATGGTATCTGTCAGTTGTATTTCAATTTTTAAAATAAATAAATACTGGGGTGCCTGGGTGGCTCAGTCGGTTAAGTGTCCGACTTCGGCTCAGGTCATGATCTCATGGTCCGTGAGTTCAAGCCCCATGTCGGGCTCTGTGCGGACAGCTCAGAGCCTGGAGCCTGCTTCGGATTCTGTGTCTCCCTCTCTCTCTGACCCTCCCCCGTTCATGCTCTGTCTCTCTGTGTCTCAAAAATAAATAAACAATGGGGCGCCTGGGTGGCTCAGTCGGTTGAGTGTCCGACTTCAGCTCAGGTCACGATCTCACGGTCCGTGAGTTTGAGCCCTGTGGCGGGCTCTGGGCTGATGGCTCAGAGCCTGGAGCCTGCTTCCGATTCTGTGTCTCCCTCTCTCTCTGCCCCTCCCCCGTTCATGCTCTGTCTCTGTCTCAAAAATAAATAAACGTTAAAAAAAAATTAAAAAAAAATTAACATTAAAAAAATTAAAATAAATAAATAAAAGGAAGGAATCAGTTCGTTTTTATGTACAAATATGGAGGCAGCTTTGAGACACACTGGGAATGAAATAACAAAAAACAAAGCATAGAGTAGTATATGTCATTGCATCCACACTAGTATGAGGCAAAACAGTTGTGCAGTAAATAACCATAATAGGTATTCAGAATGGAAATAAAGCAATGTGAATTCACAGCAGGAAAGAATGTACACAACTACCTAACTTTAAGGAAAGAAAATATTATAAGTTTTACTGAGATTTCAACATTTTTGAGTGTAAAGGAGGATATATATGTATGCATATACACAGAATATCTTTGGAGGGTTACACAAGAAACTGTTAAGAGTTGTTGCCTTAAAAAGAGACATAGGGTTAAGGATAAAAGGAAACTTAGGTTTCACTGTGTACTTTTTGGCACTGTTTAAACTTAATAGAAATGTGTCTATTAGCTATTAAAAATGAAATATTTAAAAAAAGGAAATAAAAAAAAATAAAGCTTACCGGGCTGGACAAGTGGCTTTGTAGAGCTGACAAGACCTGCTTTCCTGTTCACTGATTTTTTTTAACTGGAAACCTTTTCTCCTTGGCCCATACTGACACTCCATTACCACGGCTCTACTCCCTGTAGGCCAAAACCAACTATTGATATTAATTGAAGTATCCATCTGTTCTGGACACTAGAATAAAAATAACTTAGTGGTGGCAATGTCAAAATTTACACTTTCGATTACGCAACTTTAAGGAAAGAAAACATCAGTAAGTCTTACTAAGATGTATAAACATAAAAATAAGAGTTTGTTATAATATTTACCAAATGTACATTATGGTAAAGAAATTTGATAATACCACATTTACTGAATGTTAACTGATATTTACATACATATAATTTTTAATAATAAAATTTGCCACCTTATAAGTAGAAATCAGTAAAAGTTACATTTGTTAGTAAATATTGTCATTTAAAGTTTTATTTCATTTTATAACTATTTATTTCCTTATTTCTATTTGTACTATTAGAATACAGTAGTCCCCCCTTATCTGCGGGGGATATGTTCCAAGACCCACAGTGAATGCCTGAAATGATGGACAGTACTAAACCCTATATAAACTATGCTTTTTCCTATACATATATGCCTATGATAAAGTTTAATTAATAACCTAAGGCACAGTAACAGATTACAATAACTAATAAAATAGAACAATTATAACAATATACTGTCATAAAAGTTATATGAATGGGGTTTCTCTCTCAAAATAATTTATTGTACTGTACTCACCCTTCTTCTTCTTGTGATGATGTGAGATGATAAAATGCCTATGTGATGAGATGAAGTGAGGTGAATGACGTAGGCATTGTGATGTAGCATTAGGCTACTACTGACCTTCTGACAAAACGTCAGGAGGATCATCTGCTTCCAGACTGAGGTTGAGAACAGGCAACTGAAACCTTGGAAAGTGAAACTGCGGATAAGGGGGGACTACAATAATGTAATAACCAGCCTATAATATGGCCCCCAATGATCCCTATTTTCCTAGTACTCATGTCCTTGTGTAATTCCCTCCCCTTGAGCATGGGCTAGACTTATTAACTTACTTCTAATGAACATGGCAGAAGTGACAAGATGCTATTTTTGATACTAGGTTATAAAAAGACTGTGACTTCCATCCTGGGTACTCTCTTGCTCTTGCTTGGATTGCTCTCTCTGGGCGAAATCAGCTGTCTGTGGTGAGGCAGCTCTGTGGAGACACCCATGTGGCAAGGAATAAGCCACATGAGTGAGCTTGAAAGCACATTCTGCCCCAGCCAAGTGGTGAGATGACTGCAGCTCCAACCAACACCTTAAGAGCAAGCAGTCTTGTGACAGAACCTGAGGCAGAACTACCTTGCTAAGCAGCTCTTGGATTCCTGACCCAGAGGAACAATGAGATAAATGTTTGTTGTTTTCAGCCATCAGGTTTTGGGTAATTTGTTACATAGCAAAAGAATACAAATAAGTGGATGTGAAAACTATAAAGTTTATGACTTTAAGTCAAATATCCAGTTCCATGTAGAGTATAGCAGAGCACAGCAAACTTTTCAAATTTAAAATAAAAAACACCAGTCATAAATAAAAGTGTTGAAAAAGCTGACATGAATTAAAAATTAAAATTTTTTAATTTAAAAGACACCATAAAGGTAAAAAAGTTTAAAAAACAGTATTTTACAACACATATAACAAAGAATATGCAGAATATAAAGAACTACAAATAAGCTTTAAAACTAAAGAACCAGGGGCGCCCTGGTGGCTCAGTCGGTTGAGCGTCCGATTTCGGCTCAGGTCATGATCTTGCTGTCAGTGAGTTTGAGCCCGCGCCGGGCTCTGTGCTGACAGCTCAGAGCCTAGAGCCTGTTTCAGATTCTGTGTCTCCCTCTCTCTCTGCCCTCCCCCACTCATGCTCTGTCTCTCTGTCTCTCTGTCTCTCTCTCTCTCTCTCTCTGTCAATAATAAATACTAAAAAATTTTTTAAAAATAAAAATAAAGAACCAAACAGAATAATGGGCAGACTATTAATAGGTAATTCAGAAAGAAAAAATAAGATATTAAATGAACAAATAAAAAGATGTTCAACTTTACTACTAAATATGGAAATGCAAATGAAAGCAATAGTAAAATACCATCTCACACTCTTTGGATTGGCAAAAAAAAATTTTAACAATACTCTAAAATAACTGAACCCACTGATCAATCTTAACATCACAAAAAGGTGTTGCACATAGATAGCAATAAGAAGTACACAGCACACCTATGAAGCATTTTTGTACAATACTTTAATGGAGATTAAATCCTCATTTAATCAAGCCTCTAGATCTAATAGTTCACTGGAAATAGAGGAGATTTAAAAAAAAAACATGCTAAACTACATCACAGAGATGGGATCAGCAAAACTCAGAATATGACAAACTCTACAGGAGGAACTCCCTGGGGGAAAAGAGAAAATAAATTTTTAGATGGAAAATTTAAGAGATAAATTAACACAAATGTGATCTGTGAACTCTGGAAGTGAATTTGAACAAACCTAGGGAAAAAGAATTCTTAGATAAGTAAAGAAATGTGAACTTTGGACATTCTATGACACTAAGAAATTAGTTAATTCTTTTAAAGTGTTAATAATGTAACTTCACTTAACATATGCATGTGTATAAAGAGTCCTTATCTTTTAGAGATATATACTTTAGCATATAATATATACTTTAGTAATTACACATAAAACAATGGGATATCTGGAATTTGCTGGAAAATCATCTTGGAGGTAGGAATGAAGAAGGGGGATATAAATGAGACAAGATTGACCGTATGCTAAGTGTTGTTGAAGCTAGATGATGAATACATGGAATCATGGGATTTCATATATTGTTATATATGTTATATATATCTTTCTATACATATATATATATGTGTGTATATATATGAGAAAATTTCCAGAATATATAAAGATTTTTAAAGTCCACAATGCTAAGTCATAAAGTGAATGAAGGAAAGGGAAATTTTCATACATTGTTGAAACAAGTAAAAATTGGTACAGGTCGTCATTCCCTCATGTACAATTCTGAAATAGAAAAAGTTCAGAAAACAAATTTTTTGGAACTCATTTGACCACAAAACCTGACCTGAATTTTACAAGGCTATTTCTGTTCTTTTGTTTATCCTTCCTAGTGTGACTATCCATAAAGTATTACTGTGTTTGATTATGTGATAGTGTCTATAGAATACTTGCTAGGACTATTCTGTAATAGTATCATGCTACATTCCAAAAATTCTGAAATACATGTGGCCAAAAAATTTTAGAGAGGAGACTTGGACCTGTACAGCCACTTTAGAGAACAACTTGAAATAATCTTGTAAAGGGCATACTTTACAACTCAGCATCTCCACTTTAAAGCATACACCATTATCTTATTTCCATCTTCTCAACAGAAAATGTACACTGTCAAGATTTGACTACAGCATTCTTTGTAATATTGAAAAGTTAGAAACATCTTAAATGATCATTAGTGGCATTATTTTTGATATTACTGGTGATATGCTGGAATGTTATATATTAGTTAAATTAAGGTCTATAAGTATCAATATGTACAGATTTCAAGAAATAAGGGTGGAAAAAAAAGAAATAAGTGAGTGAAAATTTACATAAGACTGTAGTTTACTATTTATGAATATTTAAAAGTATTCAAAACAATATATTATTATAAAGACAAACATGTATGGCAAAGTATACAAATATAGACTGGAAAGATACATACTAAATTTATGTGGTGGTTGCCTGTGGAGAGTTAACATGGGGATAAAATCTAGGGAGGGGGGAAATGTTGCATTTCTTTTATAAGATAGTGATGAAACCTGGGCAGAAGAGGTTACATTTATCTCATCTTCTTCTAAGTATCTTTTTTTTACCCTCAGAGGTCCAGGATAAGACTGCAACTCCTCCAGCTGACTCAGTATTCCCATAGTCCTGAAATAAATCACTTATTTTTATGTTCTTGGGAGTCTGACTAGTCCTAGGATAAATCTCTGGGAATTGTTTGAAACCCTACCACTTCAGGGGTACCTGGCTGGCTCAGTTGGTAGAGCATGTGACTTTTAATCTCGGGGTTGTAAGTTCGAGCCCTATGTTGGGTGTAAAGATGACTTAAAAATCTTAAAAAAAACAACCAAAACTCTACCACTTTAATACACACTAGCCTGGTATTTGAGAATACCATATGTAACACATCTGATGTTTGAGTATCTTACTCTTAGAATTCTGTTTAGTAACTCCAGATTGCATACAAATTCTATGTAGTAAGTCCAGAGTTACATAAAATGAACACATATTTGTCCCACAAGACAAATCAAGAGAAAGAAGAGAATATCTGAATTTCATAAAAAAAAAAATTCAACAGATACACATATTTAAAATAATAAAATTGCTATGTTAATGTTTTTATTTTCTATTTATCAATACATCTAAAGAAAGCATTATTTATTCTAACATAATACAATTTTATCATAAAAATAATTGGTTATATTTGTTTTATTTTTAGTTTAATATGCATTTTCATCAATTAACATTCAGCTGTCATCCACCAAAGTGAAAAATTTGGTAGAAAACTTTTAGGAAAACCACATTTTCACAGTGTATCATGGGTGTGCTGAAACTTTAAAAAAAATTTCTTTTAAAAAGTACCTGCATTGACAAATGGGATTCCATCATATGGAACATATTGAGATTTCCACATCAAGCGTGTAGCTGGCTTGGCTGGACTTGGAGATTGGCGGGTCCCCCAAACACTCTGAGTTTGCTGCTTGTGAAATGTTAGGACACTTTCTAATTCAGTTTCACTTACACAGTAGCCACGGTAAGAATCTCCAATTTTCTGCATATTATAGAAATTAAATAACAAAATTATTAGCAAATGTTTCACTGTACCAAAAATTTAATGAAGTGATTTTCCAAGATAAAAGACTCATCAGTTTTTAAAACAGAATGTCATTCTCCTGTCAGATCAATGGTGTATTACAACCAGTGTATCTGATCTGATTTCAAGTAAATATTCTCCAAGTATTTGTTAGAGAATATTATTTCAAACTCATGGTCATACCATCAGTATCAAAATCTTGTTTGAGAGAAATATCAGTTAGGGAGGACAGCTTGAAGAATACATTATGTATCCATTCTTCCATATATTTAAATTTTACCCTTAGATCCAACCAGATCAACACAAACTAGCCATGAAGTACTGGCTCCCTGTGGAGCTTCTTTTATTGAAATTAATCTTGACATGACACAAATATTTTTGAAAATCTATGAAAATTGTGATGTATCTCCCATATTGAAATGATATCAAAGAATTTGCTCATTATATCAAGATTCTTTTTTTTTTTTTTCAATGTTTATTTATTTTTTTGGGACAGAGAGAGACAGAGCATGAACGGGGGAGGGGCAGAGAGAGAGGGAGACACAGAATCGGAAACAGGCTCCAGGCTCTGAGCCATCAGCCCAGAGCCTGACGTGGGGCTCGAACTCCCGGACCGCGAGATCGTGACCTGGCTGAAGTCGGACGCTTAACCGACTGCGCCACCCAGGTGCCCCTCAAGATTCTTTTTATGAAGATCCTTCTCTGAAAGAAAATCCTGTCTGAACCTAGAACCAAAAATAGTTAATGGTTTTATTTTATGGAAATCAACTTAATTACTTTTATCTAATGGACACAGAATTTAGTAACTAACTGGGTTTTCCCATTCTGAAATGTAGATGCTTATAGACAAGGGTGTGTGTGTGTGTGCGCGCGCGCATATGTATGCGTGTGTGTATGTGTGTATGTACAGTTCATTAAGATACACATTTCTTACTTCCATTTTATCGTTACATTCTTGTTTTTTATTCTTTCAATTTCTACCTTGCTAATATATTTTATGTATTTTTGTAGGCTGTCTTCATTCTTCCTAAAACAAGGAAGGTATAAGTAAATCGTGTAAATAAATTGATACTATCCACTCACAACCATGGGAGTATCCCTCAACAGAAGTAGAAGTTTTTTCTACACCAGTAGAGAAAATCTGTTAACTGTGATCTCTTACATAAAATGCATGAATTCCATGAAATTGGCTCCATGAATATTTCCTCATTAAAGGGAACAAGAGCAACATTTTGCCTCGTTGCATCTGAGAGTGCAAATTGGTTCACCAGCAGCTCTGCTGGAGCCACTGAGGAAATCTGGCCAGGGTTCTTGTTCTTGTTGCATCTGCTCAAACCAGCATGGTCTGATGTGTGAATACAGCCTCAACATGTGCCTCCAGTGTTTCTGTCAGTATGTGAAGGATACAGGCTTCATTAAGCTGGACTACGTGAACTTCCTTGAATGGGTCATCCAAGATACCTACTTTAACTGCAGATATCCAAGATACCTACCTTAATGCCAACTCATTGTACATAAAATAAAAATACTTCAATTGTGTTTTAATGTGACAAAAAAAATGGAGGGAATAAGAGCAGAGATATGGGACTAGGAATCTTGATACTGTATTAGACTAACTATTTCACCCTACAGGAATACATTTAACAAGATGAAATTATCACAATACTGCTGTGGATGTACTTTGGGCCATAATAAGAAGAGATAATCTGATGCCAAGCAATACATTATCTCCAATTTCCCCTAAAAATAATAAAATGTGTAGACTTATAAATTTTTTTCTAGCCTAGATATATCTTCACCAAAATACTGACTACCAATAAAAGTAGAAACTTGAAGTCCAGCTATGCCATTTTTTAAACAAATAAAATGAATAGAGTTCATAATATTGCCAAAAAAAAAAAAAAAGGAAAAATTCAGAATTAGTAGAATATAACCAGGCCTCTATCAGGAGATAAAAGTTTAATACAGTTTTGAAATTTATCCAACTACTACATTTTGGTGAAATCTAATAAATGCCCATAGAAAAACATTCTGTTGGGCAGTTTTAACCAGTTTCTTACAAGATGTATGACATTAGGGAAGCCACACACAATGTATCATGGTTGTAAAACAAGGTGATTTGGCCACATAATTGCTAATGCTTTAATTTTTGTAGCATTCTGTTAAGCTTATAATAATGATTTTAAAAACCGTCATCAGGGGCGCCTGGGTGGCTCAGTCGGTTAAGCGTCCGACTTCAGCTCAGGTCATGATCTCATGGTTGTGAGTTCAAGCCCGGCGTCAGGCTCTGTGCTGACTGCTCAGAGCCTGGAGCCTGTTTCAGATTCTGTGTCTCCCTCTCTCTCTGACCCTCCCCCGTTCATGCTCTGTCTCTCTGTCTCAAAAATAAACGTTAAAAAAAATTTTTTTAATAAAAAATAAAAAATAAAAACTGTCATCAAAAACAATAATAGTTACTTTTGGAAACCAGTGAAAAAGTATGAGTAACAAAAATGTGAGGGAAAAAAAAAATCTATCCATCTATACATATACACCTAAATATATATGACTTAGAAAATCAACAATAGTAAACATGTCCTAATCATTGCAATAGATCTCATCATTATACTTGATTATTAGGATTTTTTTCTGGGAGTGCCTGGGTGGCTCAGTCAGTTAAGCATCCGACTTCGGCTCAGGTCATGATCTCACAGCTTGTCAGTTTGAGCCCCAAGTCAGGCTCTGTGCTGACAGCTCAGAGCCAGGAACCTACTTCGGATTCTGTGTCTCCCTCTCTCTCTGCCCCTCCCCTGTTCACTCTCTCTCTCTGTCAAAATAGATAAGCATTAGAAAATTTAAAAAAATTTTTTTCCTTGGGATGGGG
Organism: Lynx canadensis; assembly: GCF_007474595.2. Lineage (NCBI taxonomy): Eukaryota > Metazoa > Chordata > Mammalia > Carnivora > Felidae > Lynx > Lynx canadensis. The sequence goes on along the minus strand of NC_044310.1, from coordinate 188,503,874 downwards.
CGCCTGGATGGTTAAGCGGTAGGCTTCGGCTCAGGTCATGATCTTGAGGTTCATGAGTTCGATCCTCGCACTGGGTTCTGTGCTGACAGCTTGGAGTCTGGAGCCTGCTTCAGATTTCTGTGTCTCCTTCTCTCTCTCTGCCCCTCCCCCACTCACACTCTGTCTTTTTCTCTCAAAAATAAAATAAACATTAAAAAAAGTTAACAACAACAACAAAAAAGTAATTTTCTTGGGATGCCTGGTTGGCCCAGTTAGTTGGTTGAGCATCCAATCCTGATTTCAGCTCAGGTCAAGATCTCACGGTTTGTGAGATCAAGCCCCACACTGGGCTCTATGCTGATTATGCAGAGCCTGCTTGGGGTTCTCTCTCTCCCTCTCTCTCTCTGCCCTCCCCTGTTTGTGCCCTCTCTCTCAAAATAAATAAACTTTAAAAAAAGATTTTTTAAAAAATAATGGTAATGATAATAAATACCAAAGAATTTAAAGAGATATATAAAAGCTAAAATAATCATTAGATTATTTAAAGAAAAGATATATAGAACTTGCACTGGGATTTGAAGAATGGTTACAAAGGTAAACAGAAGAAAAGAAAACATATTAGGAAATGGAAATAAAGACAAGTGAAGGCAGAATTAAAGAAAGATTCTGAAGTGTCTGTACAAACTAGGAAGAGTAGGCTAACAAGAATAAAAGATGAGGTAAAGTAGTAAATAAAATAGGACAAGATAAGGTAATACCAGATAATGAAAAACCTTAAAAGTTATGTATAGTGGTAAATGATATGGAAAAAATAACACTGAACCTGTTGGGCAGTGAGAAAAAATAATGAAAGCAATATTTAAAGCCAGGTAGTTTTAGAAAACTAGACAGTGGGGACCAGAAATGGAAGAGTCAACGAGCTTAGAGGGAAGGCTGTTACTGTCATTGAGTTTGAAATAACAAAGATCTGTGGAAGAGGCAGCCCCAACTGCCTCACAAAAAGAAGAGAGAGGTTTTAAAGGAAAAACTGTGAGACTCAAGTGATTACTTGAATACGGGAAAGAAAGAAATTAGTCTAAAATACTGTGCTGGAATGTCTAAAGAAATGGTATTTATCATTACAGGGACAAGGGATTTAGGAAGTACAGCGAGTTGTGATATGGTAATTTAAGTTTAGCATATGGTGAATTCGAAGTGAAATTCAAGTAAAGCTACAAGAAAGTAGCTGGAGATCTGAGACAAGAGCAAGGCAACAATTAAAGGACCAGTGATATATATTTGGAAATCATTTTTATAGAAGTGAGAGTTGAAACTTAGCAAAGTTGATCAGCAGTTCAAAAGATAAAGTGTAGATAAATAAGGTCAAACAGTTTAAAGAATTTCCACTGAGAACATGAAAAGAAATAAATGCAAGCAAAGAAAGAGAAGGAATGGTCAAAAGATAAAAAGTAGAGAAACATGATAGTGAAGTTTCATGAGACAAAGGAAAAGAGTTGCAAGAGAAGACATGATAGTGAAGCATGAAGGGATCTGTATGATCTGTTTCAACAGAGCTTAAAATCTCTAAGGAATAAAAGAATAGGTGAGATCAGAGTTAGCATACACATGAACAAAAATTACAGAACAGATAGTCTCCATTAGTTGGACTCAAAAGTGGACATTTGGGGATGCATTACAATCAATTTAGTGAATCTAAGTAAGGATTATCTTTAACTCACCTCACAGCTCCTAAGACGGCAAGCCCACATAGGTGTGTTAGAAGAAAGTGGCTGGAGAGGAGCCAGAAAGGGCTCTTCAAGCATTCTGGGAAAAGGGAGGAATATGTATATAAACACATATTGTAAGTTGCATTCACACAAACACACATGACATTCAACTGCTTTATCCCATTAGCCAGTGTTAAAGACAATATATTGAGGTCATCAATAAGAAATTGTAGGGGCGCCTGGGTGACTCAGTCAGTTGGGTGTTGGACTCTTGATTTCTGCTCAGTTCATGATATTTCAGCTCATGGGTTCAAGCTCTGCATCTGGCTCCACAGATGAATCCGCTTGGGATTCTCTCTCTACCCCTCCCCTGCTCATGCACGCTCTCTCAAAATAAATAATCTTAAAGAAGAAAAGAAAAGGAAAAAAAAGAAAAGAAACTGTAATAGTAGGAGCACCTGGCTGGCTCAGTTGGTAGTGCATGTGACTCTTGATCTCAGGGTCATGAGTTCGAGCCGCACATTGGGTGTAGAGCTTGCTTGCTTACATACATACATACATACATAAATAAAATCTTTAAAAAATTGTAATAATAATGATAGAGTGATGGATGTATTAATTTTCTTTAAACATTACCATCTTATTAGCTGCTAAAGCAAAGGCCTAAGTTTCTTCTTCCAAATATCTGTAGTCCCAATAAATGTAAGTGGTTTATTTATCTCCCTCAACGCTTACTTTGCTGTCTTCTCATAATTTTTTTTTCATTTACAAAAAAATGAATAAAACATCTTTAGGTGGTTTTTTAAGAGTTAACATGATATTATGTCAAGTTCTAAGACTAAATGTCATAAACATTGTGTTAATTTTTAATATTTTCATAAACAGTTAAAAGAAAATAAATAATACAAAACCTATATCTATATTTCCCTAAATTACTATAAACAATGTTAAGGCAAAAATAAAAGCTGAAATAGATATTAATAAGAAACATTTAAACACTTTACCACAGAGGAATTAAATGCATAAGAGATGATTTTAGGAACTAGAATGGATATTTCTTTCTTTCTTTTTTTTTTTTTAATTCTAAAAACCCTATGAGTGTCAGATATTTTCAGATTGCTTCAAAAGATAACGGGCAAGTGTCACTGAGGAAAGGTAATACTTCAGACACTATACCTTCTAGGATAGCCTCCTTGTTGCCAAGATGCCATTAAAATAATTAAAGATATTTGATAATTAGGTTAATGTTTATTCTATTTCCTGAATTTCTGATCTTTTCTATAGCCAGCCAGCTTTAGATGTGGTAATTTCAAAAAAGATCTCCATGATGAATTCAAAAGATGAACTTCTCTCTCCCACTGACTCACCTGGCCACGGTCTTTTTGGGCAATGTGAGGGATGCTTGTGGATGAAGAGTATAATTACTGGTATTGTCTGCTAGAACATCCACTCTTATGGTTGGTAAGTTTCTGTCACTGGGTTTCTCTTCAGAGACATCTTAACAGCAATAAAAAGAACAAAGCAACATCAATATCTTGAATAAGACAATGACAAGGTAACTAATTAGAACTCATACATTTGAAATAGGAAAGGCAAGATGTACTCTAAAGATAAAGATAACAAAACTTATAACGCTTTATTGAGAATTTCTCTAATAAACTTGTTTAGTTTCAAATTATAATACTGACTACTGAAATTTTGTAATTAAGTTTTTGAAGCTTAAATTGAACAGCTAGGATATAAAAGTGGTAGAACTGTTATGTTAATTGTTTCATAATGTAATGGGAAAATATAAAACTCATTTCTAAGCCATGTTTATTTTTTTTCTGCAAACTTTCTTTTCTGTAAGTTTTAACTGTTAACAAAGACAAAGAATCATAACACTAACGTAAAAATATCTACTCTAAATCATTAGCTATGAATGAACAATGAAACAGTGTAGCTATGGTGTTAGAAAAGAGAAAAGGAAGGGAAGCAAAAGACAAGAACTAACAGGGATATTACCAAATAGGTAAAGAATTAAAAAAAATGGGGAGCATGATTCTCCTTTCTGAATCTGAAGGAACAAAGAGGGAAACAGCAAAGATGAAAAGAATAGTTAAACAAAAGAGTAATGAGTCACATGGCTAACAAAAGTATCGATAAAAATACAAAAGTAAAAATTTCTCCAGTAGCTATTAACATTATATTCTTGTTATTGTTGCTGTTATTATTACTGTTATTATAATTAAGAAGAATTTATTATGCTCACTGGTCATTTGGAAGGAAGCAAGAGTCAACCAGCTTCATAGAATTCCAAAATGAAATAGACAGCTAACCTAGACAGGGGTTGAAAAATGAACTTGAAATTTATTTGGGCTAAGAAACTTTTTCTGATTATTCAGTTCAAAATCTTACCCAAAGAGACCAATTAGCACTGACTTTCATGAGGTGATTTTCTGGAATATACATTTTTTAAATATAAATCCCCTATATCCCAACATTACTTACCCTGAGGGCTATTCACATCCACAAGCTGCCCCTGAGGAATAATTACTTGTGCCATTCCTGTCTGGGTAGATGGAATTACACGCAGCACCTGTCCATTTTCTGATGGGCTAGGAACAATCATCTTGGAAGCATTAAAAAAAAAAATGAAATGCATAAGCCAGCAATGATTTGACAGAATTATTACTTAAATAAATTATTAAAGACACGCCTACCTCTATGGTGGTTACTATTTATTTCCCTCATTTTATACATGAAAACACTGAGGTACACAAAGATTTTTTTCCAAAGTCTTACACCTGGTAAGTGGTAAAGCCAAGTTTCAAAACAGGCAATTTAGCCATATGTCCTATGATCTTAACCACCTATGCTCTTAATTATTACACTTGGATGAGGTCTAATTACTTAGTAATATGAACAAGGCTCTCATTGGACTTAATATATTTACTTTTTTCTCCTTACTGTATTATATCCCTATGTGTTTGAATTATTTGTGTGGTAATCATTTGTCACATGTAAAAACAGTACCTTGTTAGATGTCTAATTAAACAGAATTTATCTTTATATCCCTGAATTTATATATATATATATATATATATATATATATATCCTATCATGGTCCATGAGGAATACCATAGAATGCCCCAAAAGTCTGAAAATATAGGAAAAATCATAGATTACTTTTTTCCTTCAATTTAACAATTGAATCCATTGTCTCAAATTTAGAGGTCAATGAAAAGGGTGTTTGAAGCTGAAGAAAAACACTTTAACGCCTATCATCTGAACATAAAACTAATACATTATTTGAAAATAAGTTTATCCTATATTTCCAGACTTTTGGGACACTGTGTAAACTCTATTACCTAACACACTACTCCTCTATTGACATAGTGTTATTCTTTTACCCAAAGTCCACTAGCCTCAGTTCTCCCTAATACAAGTAACTCTTCATAATCATTACAACCCACTTTCCAAGACTGCCTTTTTGCTATATAAAACATGAAAACATTGCTGATGTCTGAGAGAGACTGTAGTCCCAGTTTCAAGAGGGTCAATTGAAAAAATTTTAATTTGAGAAAAAATTAAATTGGAAAAAAAAACTTCAACAAGGTAGAATGCTTTAAATATAATCATAAACATTTCCCAGAAATTAAGAGTAGTAGTTGATACCCTCTCCTAATGTTTATCGTTTCTTGAGAGAAAAATATCTTGCCATACCTTTTACCAATTCATTATGAAAAAGCAATTGTAAAGTCTGATGATGATAATTGCTTTACATTTGTTGAGACCATACAAAATGGCAGGACTTTACATGCCTTACCAGATTTAATCCTTATCACATGTATATGAAGTATATACATTTTATACTTGAGGAAATTGTCACAAGAGGTTACACAACTCATGCAAAATAACACAAAGTTACATAGTGATAAGTTGAAATTCAAACCCAAATTCAAACAACTACTGCTTCCCATTATCTGATCATGTTATTCAACCTAAAAAATGCAAAAATAATATAAAAACACTGCTGGACTTTAAAAGGCAACAGTAATAACATGGTTTTAAATTATTTTCTCCTTAGGGGAGCCTGGGTGGCTCACTTGGTTAAGCGTCCAACTTTTGAGTTCAGCTCAGGTCCTGATCTCACAGTTTCATGGATTCAAGTCCCACACGGGGCTCTGTGCTGACAGTGCAGAGCCTGCTTGGGATTCTCCCTCTCTCCCTCTCTCTCTGCCACTCCCCTGCTTGCTCTCTCTGTCCTTCTCAAAATAAATAAACTTTAAAAAACAAAATAAGGGGCGCCTGGGTGGCCCAGTCGGTTGGGCGTCCAACTTCAGCCAGGTCACCATCTCGCGGTCCGGGAGTTCGAGCCCCGCGTCAGGCTCTGGGCTGATGGCTCAGAGCCTGGAGCCTGTTTCCGATTCTGTGTCTCCCTCTCTCTCTGCCCCTCCCCCGTTCATGCTCTGTCTCTCTCTGTCCCAAAAATAAATAAATGTTGAAAAAAAAAATTAAAAAAAAAAAACAAAATAAAGTAAAATAAAGTATATGTTATTTTAAAAATAAATACTTTCCTCCTTAAATGAGATTAAAGATTTGTGAAAAATATTTCATTTATTCTTAGAGAATAGTGCTGTGGTTATTACTAAATCCTAACAAAACACATATATTTATAATTTAATCATATGAAAATATCATAATTGAAACAATCGTGGGGGGCACCTGGGTGGTTCAGTTGGTTAAGCGTCTGACTCTTGATCTCAGCTCAGGTCATGATCTCATGGTTCATGAGTTTGAGCCCCATGTTGGGCTCTGTGCTAACCACATGAAACCTGCTTGGGATTCTCTCTCTCCCTCTCTTTGTCTGCCCCTCCTCTGTGCTCCTGCTCTCTCTCAAAATAAATAAACTTAAAAAAAAATGATCTGTGGAATATCTTCTTAATTTTGAAAATATATTTCCTATGAATGGTAGAGAAGAGTCTCCTCCTCCTCCTCTTAGCTTATTCTACTCGGTAGCTAAAAAACTATTTTCAGTTCATGTAATTTGATAATGGTGACAATATTACTTTTCCTATTTAAAAAAGAAGTCAATTATCTTTAACCTTTGCTATGAAAACAAAACTGTTTTGAAAAGTCATCTGTTGCAATACATTCTATTTGAGGCAGATCATGAATATTATCAGAAAACCTTGGCTAATAAGTAGTCATATTTACTGGGTTCTTTGTGTACTATACAATATTCCTAATAAATCCAAAATACCATCCCTACTTCACTTTATTTTTCCCTGCTTCACTTTAAAGCCTCCTCATGTGTTACAGATTCACCCACTACAGAAGCTTTACTAGTTCCTTGATTAACTTCTACATTAAAAAAAATCATATAAAAAAAGTAATTTCTTTAAAAAAGTTCCACTTGGTGGGGATGTTGAAAATGCGTAAGACTATGTGTGTGTAGGGGCAGGGGCTTTATGAGAAATCACTGTACCTTCTGCTCAGTTTTTCTTTGAACCTAAAACTGCTCTAAAAACTAAAATCTATTTAAAACAAGCCCCCAAAAGCTCCACTAAGTTTCCCCAAACATCACCACTTTCTAATCTTTGGTTCCTTATACTCTATGTGTCTTACATTTATTTCCATGCTTCATGCTATGGGTTTCCTATTTCATAGTTTCAGGTAACTCTCTCCTACCCTTATCATCTCCTACCCCAAACAATGTAAAATCATCTTTAAGATCATTTTGTACAGAAAGTTTAATACAATTACAAAGAGAATGGGAACTCTAACACTTTTTAGACTCAAATAAGTGACTTTAATGTGTTTAAGACAACTACCATGTGTAAAATGATAGCCCTTCATACAATAGAAATAGAATAACTCTAGAATTCTCCAGACTAGAATCAAAACAGGGATTAATTTTAGGTAAAATGGTTGCTCACCTGTGGTATAATTTATAACTGAAGCTATAATTTTTAAAATAATTTTTATTATGAAATTTATACCCATTGTAGAAAATTTTAAAAATACAGGTAAACAAGAAATACATTATTCTTCACATTATTACTAATGTAAGGATATTCTTATTAATCAGAGAGCAACTGAGAAGTTTTGCTCAGTAATTCTCTCATTTCAATCAAAACCATCTTTTATTTCTTCTACTCAAACTATAAACTTAATCATAAATACTTTAGCTAATAGATTAAAGCAGGAATTTCATCTTTATACATTGTTATTCACATGACACACACATATCTGCCCATTACCAAGGTATGTCTGATTGCCAGTATATCATTGGTACTTCCATAGCTTTCTTTTGCTTCAAGAAAGCACAGTGGCACATGGCATGCAAGTTAGTGACTGAGATGTGGATAAAGCAATAACCTTGAATTCAAATGTATATACAAAAATAAATGTAAGTTACATGTAAACTCTGGCACTAGTTACAGGTTATGACACATTTCCAACTAATCTCAAAGTCACATCATGCTTAGACATAGTGGCTGGGAAGTATTGGTTTAATGTACTGTTAGTAGTTCTAAAAGGAAATCTTTTAAAATCTTCACATAACTTAAAAACGAATGTCACAGAAATAGTATTTTCAAAGCAATGTAAGTCAAGTTTCAAGAAATTAGTAAGGTTAATACATTTGCTAAATAGGGTAAAACTTATTATTTATAAAATATACTCACCATTTGTGCATTAGAATCCCCCAATGACTGAAGTTCATATTGAATAGGCTGCCCATTTTGGTCCACTAGATGGAATTGTTCTGTAGAAAGAGTCTGTGTCTGAGTCAGGGTCCCTGGTATATTCTGTGATGTGAGTGAATTATCTACTTCATGAGAGGTGATGGGTAAAATTCTAGGAGAACCATTTTGTCCAAAGGAAGGATCCCTGGAGTCCATACAGGTTAGATGCTTTTGCAAAGAGAAAAAAAGCACTTGGGTGTTTGTAAAACATAATGTCACAATTAAAAAAAAGTTTTTTTTTCTAAAGATTTTATTTTTAAGTAATCTCTACACCCAATGCAGGGCTTGAACTCACAACCCTGATATCAAGAGTCACATGCTCTACCCACTGAGCCAGCCAGTTGCCCCTAATGTCACAATAAAAAAATAAATAAAATAGAACATTTATCAGGCACTGTGGACAATAGTATGGAGGTTCCTCCAAAAGTTAAAAATAGAGCTACCCTATGATCCAGTAATCACACTACTGGGTACTTACTCCAAAAATACAAAACCACTAATTCAAAGGGATACATGCACCTCTATGTTTATAGCAGCATTATTTATAATAGCCAAACTATGGAAACAGTCCAAATGTCCACCGATTGATGAATGGATAAAGAAGATATGCTATATATCCACAATGGAATACTATCCAGCCATAAAGAGAATGAAATCTTGCCATTTGCAACAACATAGGTAGAGCTAGAGAGGATAATGCTAAGAGAAATAAGTCAGTCAGAGAAAGACAAATACCACATGATTTCACACATATGTGGAATTTAAGAAACAAATGAGCAAAGGAAGAAAGGGAGAGGGAGAGGGGAAGAGGGGAGAGACAGAGAGGGAAACCAAGAAACAGGCTCTTAGTAAATAGAGAACTGATGGTTATCAGAGGGGAGGAGTGTGGGTGGATGGGTTAAATAGGAGATGGGGATTAAGGAGTGCACTGGTCGTGATGAGCACTGGGTGCTGTATGGAAATTCTTGAATCACTATATGAATCAACTGAAACTAATATAACACTGTATGTTAACTATACTGAAAGTTAAAGTAAAATAGCATGTTATAATAAAAATGGAAAGATTCATTTTCAGTTAATTATCCTCTTTATTTTTTGTAAGAGTTGTCAATTCACACAGACTAACATAGAAAGCAGTTTTTAAGTGAAATTGTTGATTTTTATATTTTATTTCAATTTTACTGAAATAAAGTTGTACATGGGAATACAACTTGATATGTAATTCAACATATTTTTCTTTATATATAGATCTTTATGAATATATTACTTTGAGTAAAGCTCTATATTATTAAATCAAATATATGATAGCATTGTGGATAAATGTTAACAGTCGTGAATATATTAAATATGACACTATTTCTTATCCATTAAAAAGTTGTTAAATGTAATGGAAAAAAGTTCCCAGTTGAATTCCTACCTCAAATACCTGAGAATCTGTTTTTGATTCTTCAGAATCATTATGGTTGACTCTTAATGAATCATTAGACTGTTCCATGCTGATATATTCAATTCCATTTTCTTTTATTATTTAATAGCTGAAAAAATTTAAATATCTGTTTAAAACACTTAACATTTTTAAGGAATGTTTGTCTTAACTAAATCTCTCATTTCCCCTATGGTGTTACCCCATACAATTTAGGTTAAATCATTTCCATTCTATAGATTAAGAAAATAAACATTTCCTTAAATGACTTGCCAAGGCACCAGAATACATTCAAGACAGAGCAAAAATTACCACTGTATAGTTCTCTCATCCTACCCTTAATAACACTCATGTACTTTTTATAAGATTGTTGCGATGTGACAGGTACTGTTCACCCTTTCAAATACTTCTAAAATTCTCATTTTACAAAGATTTAATACAAATAAAGGTCTTAATTTTATGAATTGGGAATGCCCTACTGTAGCATTAGATAATTTTAGAAAAGATGTTTTGGTGTAAATATTGATTATATAAACATAGCTCTTACCATAATATACATCATACCACTTAATACTGGCTTGACAAGCTTTGAAAATTAAGAAATATATATTCCAAAAATTCTGAGCCAGTCAGGCCTAATACAGTGGTTAGCACTGGTATCAATTTTGTCTCTACACACACACACACACACACACACACACACAAACACACACACTACTGTCCCCTGAGGACATATGGCAGTGTCTGAAAACATTTTTGGTTGTCAAAATGGACAGGGAAGTGCTACTAGAATATAAGCCAGGGGTACTGTTAAATATCTTACAATGCACAGGACAGCCCCCACAACAAAGATGTCAGTATGCTTAGGTTCAGAAACCCTGGCCTAATATATCATAGTGAATACTGGATTCTCTATTAGCTAAAAGGAATGATGTTTTAAGTCTCAAAATTGGAGTAAGGACAAAATGAAACTAGTTAAGACTATCATTGAAAAACTTCTAAAATAAACTGCATAGAATCTTAAGAACACACACATTTTTCTTTTTTTAAACTTTTAAATTTTAACTTTAATTTTTTTAATTTTGAGAAAGAGAGCTGAGCTGTCAGCACAGAGCCTGATGTGGGGCTTGAACCCACGAACTGTGAGATCATGAACTGAGACGAAGGAGGATGCTTAACCGACTGAGCCACCCAGAGGTCCCTGAAAATTTTATTTTATTTTTTTAATTTTTTTTTAATTTTTTTTTCAACGTTTATTTATTTTTGGGACAGAGAGAGACAGAGCATGAACGGGAGAGGGGCAGAGAGAGAGGGAGACACAGAATCGGAAACAGGCTCCAGGCTCTGAGCCATCAGCCCAGAGCCTGACGCGGGGCTCGAACTCACGAAGCGCAAGATCGTGACCTGGCTGAAGTCGGACGCTTAACCGACTGTGCCACCCAGGCGTCCTGAAAATTTTATTTTTAAATTAACATGCATTAAATTGAACTTTTTTCTTTTTTGGTGTGTAGTTCTATGGATTTTAACACATGTAACCACCATAACAACCAGGATATATAATAATTCAATCATCCTAAACCCTAATTTAAAATTATGCCTTATCGGGCAACTGGGTGGCTCAGTCAGTTAAGTGTTGGATTCTTGATTTCAGCTCAGGTCATGATCTCACTGTTTGTGGGTTGAAATTCCAAGTCTGACTCCATGCTGACAGTGTGAAGCCTACTTAGGATTCTCTCTCTTAGGATTCTCTCTCTCTTTCTCTCTCTGCACCCCACCCCTGCACTCTCTCTCTCTCTCCTCAAACAAAAACTTTTTAAAAATGTTCTCTTACTATAATGCTGGAGAGTTTGTGGAGAAACGGGAACCCTCTTGTACTATTGGTGGGAATGCAAACTGGTGCAGCCACTCTGGAAAACAGTGTGGAGGTTCCTCAAAAATTAAAAATAGATCTACCCTATGACCCAGCAATAGCACTGCTAGGAATTTACCAAGGGATACAGGAGTAATGATGCACAGGGTCACTTGTACCCCAATGTTTATAGCAGCACTTTCAACAATAGCCAAATTATAGAAAAAGCCTAAATGTCCATCAACTGACAAATGGATAAAGAAGATGTGAGTTATACATACAATGGAATACTACTTGGCAATGAGAAAGAATGAAATCTGGCCATTTGCAGCAACGCAGATAGAACTGGAAAGTATTATGCGGAGTGAAATAAGTCAGTCAGTGAAAGATACCATATATTTTCACTCATATGTGGATCCTGAGAAACTTAACAAAAGTCCATGGGGGAGAAGAAGGGGGGAAAAAAAAGTAACAGAGAGGGAGGCAAACCATAAGGGACTCTTAAATACTGAGAACAAGCTGAGGGTTGATGGGGGATGGGGGAAAGGCAAAAGTGGGTGATGGGCATTGAGGAGGGCACCTGTTGGGATGAGCACTGGGTGTTGTATGGAAACCAATTTGACGATAAATTATATTAAATAAATAAATAAATAAAATCATTTCCACCCCCCCCAAAATGTTCTCTTAAAAATGAGATAAACTTATACCTTGTAGTTAAGACTTAGTTGGTACATATTTGAACACACTGAATACTTATTTTTCTGTGATAGCATCCACATATATATTTGTAAAATTAAACATTTCAGAAAATCTACAAGGTCTGCCATTTAATATTTCCACAATATTATAAATAGTTCCACTCAAATATAAAATGTAATAGGATAAAAATCAGTCTTATTTTTAATATATAACTATATCTTAAAATTGTCTCTCGTTTTAAGATTTTAAATTATCACTTGTATTCTAATTTAACTTGTTACAAGAATTTCAAAAACCTGTAATTACCTCTCAAGTAAGAGCAATTCTATCTTATAATGTTCTGGTTCTGTTCTGTTTTTAATTTTTAGATGATATGTATAAAACTTCAGAATAATATGTTTTATGAATGGTTTAAAAAATAAAAAGAGGGGTGCCTAGGTGGCTCAGTCGGTTGAGTGTCCGACTTCAGCTAAGGTCACAATCTCACGGTTCGTGAGTTCCAGCCCCACGCGTTAGGCTCTGGGCTGATGGCTCAGAGCCTGGAGCCTGCTTCCGATTCTGTGTCTCCCTCTCTCTCTGCCCCTCCCCCATTCATGCTCTGTCTCTCTCTGTCTCAAAAATAAAATAAACATTAAAAAAAATTAAAAAACATAAAATAAAATAAAGTGCTCGCTTCGGCAGCACATATACTAAAATTGGAACGATACAGAGAAGATTAGCATGGCCCCTGCGCAAGGATGACAGCAAATTCGTGAAGCGTTCCATATTTTTAACAAACTGAGGGTTGATGGGGGGTGGGAGGGAGGGGAGGGTGGGTGATGGGTATTGAGGAGGGCACCTTTTGGGATGAGCACTGGGTGTTGTATGGAAACCAATTTCACAATAAATTTCATATATTGAAAAAAAATAAAAAAAAAATAAAAAGCTACACTTCATAAAAAAAAATAAAATAAAAAATAAAAAAATAAAATAAAAAGAAAGCCCCACTAATGGCAATATAGCAGATTAGATAATATAGAAGGCTCTCTTGCTAGAAAACAAAAAAATACAAAGTTGATCTAAAACAGAATATTTTGTGCTACACGGAGCTACTATAGGAAGTAACAAAAATCAAATGTCAGTCCCTGTTCTCCCTTATGTCTCTTCCCCCTCCAAAACAAAAAGCAAAAGCTGTGAGCTAAAACCCAAGTAATAAGCACAAGCAAAGAGGAAAATTTCTGCAAGAGCAGTGCTAATACACAGGTTTTATGGTTGGGAAACCCAGGCTTAGATAAGCACCTCCTGGGGGAGGAGAACTCAAAAACTCCCAAAATAGGACTAGGAACCTGAAAGGTCCTGAGACAATAGTTTAGCCTGGCTTCTAGTACAAACAAATAGAGTTATTATTTGGAGGAACACAAACCCAACCAAAGCATTAGTTTCCTTCTACATTAATATTAAATATAAGCTTATAATCAGAGTGCCAAAAACACCAAAGACACTCCCTACGGACTTCAAGTATTGGGACAATCTAATAGTGAACATAAAGTTATCATTTAACGTTCAAAGAAATAAACATGAGTGAATCACAGGAATAAACAAACAAGAGACTGAAAAGTTTAATATGAAAAAGAACCAAACAGAACTTTCAGAAATAAAAAAAAAATGTAAGTTGGAAACATTAAATAGAAGGTTAGATGCAGAAGAAAGAACTACTAAATTAGAAGGCAGATTTTTAAAAAATTACCCAGAATGCATCATAGGAAAAACAGAAGATAAAAAAAAATGAAAGAGAGACCTAAAACTAGGAAAAATAGAATAAGTATGGTAAATTTATAACTGGAGTCTCAGAAAAACAGAAAAGAGAAAATGGATCAGAGAGTATTTGAAGAGATAATGGCTATCAATTTTTCAAAACTGAATACATGGATCCACAGATAAAGCACAAAATGTACGAAAATAAATCAGAAGAAATCCACACCCAGTGTAGTAAAGGCACAAAATTCTAAAGAGAAAGCAAAATCTAAAATGTAGCCAGAGAGACAGAGTGCCCGGGTGGCTCTGTCAAGGTCCAACTTCGGCTCATGGTTCAGTGAGTTTGAGCCCTGCATAGGGTTCTGTGCTGACAGCTTGGAGCCTGGAGCCTGCTTCGGATTCTGTATCTCCCTCTCTCTCTCTCTCTCTCTGCTCCTACCCTGCACGGAGCTCACTCTCTCTCATATAAATAAACAAAAAAAAATTAAAATGTAGCTAGAGTGATCAGATCACCCACAGAGTACTGACATTAGATAGAAAGCAGACTACTCAGTAGCAACAATGGTGGAAGTCATGAGAATTAAAAAAAAAGTGATAATCAGTATATGATTATATATGTTCAAAACTATTTTTTCACAAAGCAGGGGGAGAGAAAGATACTTTAAGATTAAAAAAAAAAAAACTGAGAGAAGGGGCGACTGGGTGGCACAGTCAGTTAAACGTCTGAGTTTGGCTCAGGTCATGATCTCACAGTTCATGAGTTCCAGCCCCACGTGGGGCTCTGTGCTGACAGTTCAGAGCCTGGAGCCTGCTTCAGATTGTGTCTCTCTCTCTCTCTCTGCCCCTTCCCCGTGCTCACTCTCCCTCTGTCTCAAAAATAAATAATCATTAAAAAAAAAAAAAAGATGTTTATGGTCATTAGTCATCAGGATTATGCAAATCAAAGCAACAATGAGATACCAGTTGACACCCATTAGAATAACTATATTTATTTTGTTTGAGCGAGAGAGAATGCCTACCAGTGGTGGAAAGGGGCAGAGGGACAGAGAGAGAGAGAGAATCCCAAGCAGGCTCCATGCTCAGCAGGGAGCTCGATGTGGGGCTCAATCCCACAACCCTGCCATCATGACCTGAACCGAAATCAAGAGTTGGATGATCAACCGACTGGGCCATTCAGGTGATTCAGGTGCCCCAACCACAAGTTTTTTTAAAAAAGAAAACAAGAGTTGATGAGGATATAGAGCAATTGGAACCCTCGTGCATTGCTGATGGGTATGTAAAATGGTGAAGGTGCTGTGCAAAAGTTTGGCAGTTCCTTAAGAAGTTAAACATAGAATGGGGGCGCCTGGGTGGCTTGGTTGGTTAAGCATCCGACTTCGGCTCAGGTCATGATCTCACGGTCCGTGAGTTCGAGCCCCGCGTTGGGCTCTGTGCTGACAGCTCAGAGCCTGGAGCCTGTTTCAGATTCTGTGTCTCCCTCTCTCTCTGCCCCTCCCCTGTTCATTCTCTGTCTCTCTCTGTCTCAAAAATAAATAAATAAATGAATGGGAAAAAAAAAAAAGAAGTTAAACATAGAATGACCATATGACAGCAATTCCACTCTAGGTATATACGCCAAAGAAATGAAAATCAGTGTTCAAACATAAATTTGTACACGGACGCTCATAGCAGCAATTTTCATAAGAACCAAAAAGTGGAGGGGCACCTGGGTGGCTCAGTCGATTAAGCATTCGACTTCAACTCAGGTCATGATTTCACGGTTTGTGGGTATGCGCCCCGCATTGGGCTCTGTGCTGACAGCCCAGATCCTGGGGCCTGCTTCGGATTCTGTGTCTCGCTCTCTCTGTCCCTCCCTCCTCATGCTCTCCCTCTCTCAAATGAGTAAGTGTTAAAAAATGGAAAAAAAAAAAAATGGGGCGCCTGGGTGGCGCAGTCGGTTAAGCGTCCGACTTCAGCCAGGTCACCATCTCGCGGTCCGTGAGTTCGAGCCCCGCGTCAGGCTCTGGGCTGATGGCTCAGAGCCTGGAGCCTGCTTCCGATTCTGCGTCTCCCTCTCTCTCTGCCCCTCCCCCGTTCATGCTCTGTCTCTCTCTGTCCCAAAAATAAATAAACGTTAAAAAAAAAAAAAATTAAAAAAAAAAAAAAAAGGAAAAAAAAAAAAAAAAAGAAGAACCAAAAGTGGAAACAGCTTTAATTTTCATCAGCTCATGAATAGATAAATAAAATGTGCTATGCCCTTATAAATGGTATTCAGCCATAAAAAGGAATGAAGTACTGATATATGCTACAATATAGATGAATCTCAAAAACATACTAAGTGATAGAAGCCAGACACAAACTGTCATATATTACATAATTCCATTTATATAAAAATATCCAGAAGGGGTAAATCCATAAAAACAGAAAGCAGGTTAGTAGATGACAAAGGTCTGGGGGGTGGGAGGAGTATAGGGAAAAACTGTCAATTGGGCACAAGATTTTATTTGGGGTTGATAAAAATATTTTGGAACTAGATAGAGGTGGTATTTACATAAAACTGTGAATGTAGAAAATGCTACTAAATTGTTCATCTAAAATGATTAATTTTAAGTTACATGAATTTTACCTCAGCTTTTTAAATTTATTACCAAAAAGAAAAAAACATATACATATATAAGTATATACATGTGTGTGTTACGTATATGTGGCAGTCAGGAAAATATGAATGTGGACTAGAGATTTATTTAAAAAATTTTTGGTGTTTTTTTTAGGTACGGGAATAATACTGTAGATGAAATTATATCATGTGATGATATCCAGGATTTGATATCTTCTCTCTTTGTGCCTGCTACTGACCTTGATATTTTCTTTTGTGGCCCTATGTGGCATGCCTACCCTCTTCTTTGGAACTGTGAGTAATAAACATCTTAATTTTCAGTGGCAATCACCTCCTGATTCGTTGACCTCACCATATCTAAAGAGAAATAAGAGTATTTTGAAACAATCATAAACATATAAATAAGCCTTAAATAAAATCTCAGTGAACAAAATCCAGCAACATATAATAAAAATAATGCATCTCATCAAACGAAGTATGTCATTGGCTTTAAGTAAATCCAATGTGGAGACTAAGTTAGAATTTTGTATAAATACAGTATGATACCTACCTAAAATAGCACAATGGCATAAAAATGAAAATTTTAGGGATAAAGTTAACAAAATATATGGAAGATGTACGCACTGAAGACTACAAAACTTAGATGGGAGAAATTAAAGAAGACCTAAAAGGATAAAAGTTACATACTGTGTGTTTATGGAATGGATGACTCAGTATTGTTAAAATAACCAAACTGATCTACAATCAATTGCCTACAATCCCAATCCCAATTCCAGCAGGCCTTTTTTTTTTTTTTAATTGACAAACTGATTCTAAACTTCATATGAAAAGTCAAAGGTTAAGACAGCCAAAACGACTTTGGGAAAGAATAACAGATTTGGAATTCTACCTGATTTCAAGACTTGTTATGAAGCTAGAATGATCAAGATGGTATGGTATTAGTGTAAAGACAAATAGATCAATGAGACAGAAGAATCCAGAAACAGACCTCCATGCATATAGTCAATTACTTTCTAATAAAAGTGCCAAGGTACTTAAGAGAAAAGGGACAGTCTTTTCAACAAATGCAGCTAAAACAATAGCTATATGCAAAATAATAAACATTGACCAATACCTCAAACCATATTAAAAAAAATTGACTTGAATCATGGATCATGGCCTGTAAAACTATAAAACTTCTAGAAGATAACATATGAGAAAATCTTTGTGACCTTGGGTTTAGCAAAGATATCTTTTTTTGTTAAGTCTAGTTATTTATTTTTGAGAGAGAGACAGAGACAGAGAATCCCAAGCAGGCTCTGCGCTGTCAGCACAGAGCCCGATGTGGGGCTTGAACCCACGAACTGCAAGATCATGACCTGAGCCGAGATCAAGAGTTGAATGCCTAACCTACCAAGCCACCCAGGTGCCTGGGTTTGGCAAAAATATCTTAAACATGACTCAAAAAGCATGAAATATAAGTCTACAAATTGGACTTCATCACAATTAAAAACTTTTGCTCATGACAGTTTGGGAGAAAATATTTGCAAAACACATGCCTGATAAAGGAATTTGTATTCCAACTCTGTAAAGAACTGTTTCAAACTAATGATAAGACAGGAACCCAATAAAAAGTAGCCAAAATATTTGAATTAAACACTTTACTAAAGAAGATACACAGCTAGCTAGAGAAAAGCAAATGCCCTGCGACCTGTCATATGTGGAATTGGAAGATACAAACTTCCAGTTATAAAACAAGTCACACCCACAGAAAAGTCATGAGGATAAAAAGTACAGCACAGAGAATACAGTCAATAATATTGTAATAACTTTGTATGACAGATGGTACCTACATTTATCACAGTAAGCATTTTGCAATGTTTTTAATTGTCAAATCACTAGGCTATACGCCTAAAACTATTATATGTCAACTATACTTCAATTTAAAAAAAGGCTATTAAGCCACAAAAAGACATGGAGAAACCTTAAATACATACTTATAAGTGAAAGGAGCCACTCTGAAAAGGCTATGTGATTCCAAATATATGACATTTAAAAAAAATTTGTTTTAATTTTATTTATTTTGAGAGAGAGTGCACGAGCAGTGGAGGGGCCGAGACAGAGGGAAAGAAAGAATCCAAACCAGGCTCTGCACAGTCAGCACAGAACCTGATATGGGGCTGGAACTCACAAATCCTGAGATCATGACCTAAGCTGAAATCAAGAGTAGGATGCTCAACTGACTGAGACACCCAA
The DNA here is from genome assembly GCF_007474595.2 of Lynx canadensis. Taxonomy (NCBI): domain Eukaryota; kingdom Metazoa; phylum Chordata; class Mammalia; order Carnivora; family Felidae; genus Lynx; species Lynx canadensis. Next base: position 188,484,922 of record NC_044310.1, on the reverse strand, counting down.
GCACCCCAAATATATGACATTCTTGAAAAGGTATAGACACAGTAACATCAATAGTTGCCAGAGGTTGAGAGATTTTTATGGTGATGAAACAATTCTGATGGTGGATACATGACATTTTGAAATGGATTTTGTCAAAATCTATAAAAATATACAACACAAATAGTGAACTTTAATGTAAACTAGACTATTGTTCATAATAACATATCAATATGGGTTCATTAACTTTATGAAATATAGGACACTAAGAGTGCCTGGCTGGCTGGCTCAGTAGGTGGAGCATGCAACTCTTGATCTCAGGGTTGTGAGCTCAAGCCCTCCAAAATAAATAAATAAAACCTAAAAAAAAAAAAAAGAAAAAAAGAAAAGAAAGAAATGTACCACACTAATGCGAAATGCTAGCAACACAGACAACTGTGTGCTAGCAGGTAGAGGAAAGAAGTGGGCGGTGTAAGAATATGGAAATCTTTGTATACCCTGCTTGATTTTTCCGTAAGTCTAAAACTATGCAAAAAAATAAAGTCCTTTAGTTTAAAAAAAAAAAAGCAGAATGTAAACTAAAGCCAATAACAAATAACAGTACATGAATTCCAAAATTATCTTGAAACTTTAGGTTAAGTTACCACAATTCGGACAATGTTGGAATTAGGATATACAAGAAAATATATTTTCATTAAATTTTCAAATAAAAACAGAGTTTTGTTAGTAAAACTGTATAAAATAGTTGAACTGTTCCGTAGTTATATGGTAGGAATTTGAAAATCAACTTTACGCTTATTTGTCAAATTAGTTAACCACTCTGAGCTTTAGTTTTCTCATCTGCAAAACAGGAATAATATTCATCTACCTCACAGGGTTGTTATAAAGATTAAATAAAATAATGTATGCAAAGGGCATCATGCAGTTCCCAATACACTGTTCAGTGTTAAATAAATAATTTTTACTACCTATAATCATGCAAATGAAGGCCAAAATTTCACCTATCTAAATATAAACCCGTTGGTTCTTTTTTTTTTTTTTTAATGGTTATTTTATTTTTGAGAGAAAGAGAGCATGAGCAGGGTAGGGACAGAGAGAAAGGGAGACACAGAATCCAAAGCAGGCTCCAGGCTCTGAGTTGTCAGCACAGAACCCGATGTGGGGCTCAAACCCATGAGCTGTGAGATCATGACCTGAGCTGAAGTCGGACCCCCAAACCGACTGAGCCACCCAGGCACCCCATTTTTTTAAGCCTTATTTTGAGTAAGAAAGAGAGACCGAGAGAAAGAGAGAGAGCGAGAGAGCGTACACATGCAAGCATGCAAGCAGGGGAGGGGCAGAGAGGGAGACAGAGAATCCCAAGCAGGCTATGTGCTACCAGCACAGAGCCCAATGCGGGGCTTGAACCCATGAACCACAAGATCATGACCTGAGCTGAAATCAAGAGTTGGACAGAGCAACCCAGGTGCCCCAAATTCGTTGGTTCTTTAGGGCAAAGATCTGTTAAACACCAGTCATCTAATTGATATAATCAAAACTTATCTGGGCTTAGTATGAAACTTTTTTTTTTTTTAGGTTTAATTTATTTTTGAGAGAGAGAGGGTGAGCAGGGGAGGGACAGAAAGGGGAAGAAAGGATTTGAAGCAGGCTCTGCACTGACAGCAGTGAGCCAGTGCAGGGCTTGAACTCACAAACTGTGAGATCATGACCTAAACCAAAATCAGATGCTCAAACGACTGAGCCACCCAGGTGCCCCAGTATTAAACTTCTAAATATACTTTTCTATACAGTCTTTGAAAAAATTTTAAAATTATATACTTTAAGATGCCTAATAGACTCTCATTTCAGTATTATTTAAAAATTTACACATTTCATAAATGTAGTAGAGTACATGGAGTCAGTCTAGATTTGATGAAAAATATCCAAACTGAACTTTTCTGAACTTGAATTTCTAGTTCTTTAAAATGAAGAGTTGGTCCTGATGATCCCTAAGATCCCACCCAGTTCTAAGATTTTTGTTTTTAACAGTTGATTTTCCTGATAATGTTTAAAATTCATTTATTGTTGGGGCGCCTGGGTGGCTCAGTCGGTTGAGTGTCCGACTTCAGCTCAGGTCATGATCTCACAGTTCGTGGGTTCAAGCCCTGCGTCGGGCTCTGTGCTGGCAGCTCAGAGCCTGGAGCCTGCTTCAGATTCTGTGTCTCCCTCTCTCTCTCTACCCCCTCCACCACTCGCATTCTGTCTCTCTCTCAAAAATAAATAAGCATTAAATTTTTTTTAATTCATTTATTGTTTATTGACTGACTTCCAATGTATAGAGTAGAAAAATAAAAGAATACTATTCAAAAAGAAAATTCTTATGTTAGATTCAACTGAAAATGAAGTCCTACTGAGAGATGTATTAAAACTGTAATAACTGGTGTCCAGAATACAATTTAATTTTTTAAAGCAAATTAAATATATTGAAATATTCACTGGCTAAATATGATGACATCAATATTAAGAAATATTTTAGAGAGTTTTTTGAGTTTAAATATGAAGCACTATCAATGACAAAATAGATGAAGATTATGAATTTGTCATAACTAAAATTTAATGTCTATTGAATGTTTATTATACTTAATTACTAGCTAGGATTAATAATCACTCTACTATTCTGTGATGTAGAACCTATTATCACCATTTTACAGAAAAGGAAATTGAGGCTCACTGCTCAAGGTTATCAATTATTGAGCACTATGGTAAAGCACTATGCTAAGTGTTTTCTATCTGTCATTTTATATAATCCTTTCAACAATCCTTTCAACAACAGCAAGTGATTCAGTTACTTGCTCCAATTTACATAAAAGGAAATAAAACTCAGGCAATGAAGTAACTTTCCCAAGATTACAAATACACTAAGTGGCTGAGCAAGGACTCAAGCCTACAGGTGCTGATCCCAAAGCCCACTCTTTATTATTACTATAGGAACTCTTTCAAGGTAACAAAACTCCTTCCTTCCTTCATTAGTCATGGCTTTAAATCTTTTTCCTTTTTTCTGATAGGTTAACAAATTCTAGATGGTAAAAAAAATTCTTTGTTCATTATTGTTCTCAACTTTTCTTGGTTGAAATTCAATTAGAGTCAGTCCCTAAAGCTCCAAAGCCCTCCTGTAAACAATCTAAACATCTCTGATCCCATGAAAAAGCTAGAGTTCTAATCTTGCAGGCACTGCAGTCACTGAGAAAACATTCTGCAAATAGATTCAAAAGTGGAGCTTGGGAAGAAGAAGTGCAAAGTGCAAATAGTTTAGGGGAAATAATTCTAAAAACTTACTCCCAGTTTCCTAACAGCTGCCCTGATCCCATCACAAATTAACCCTATTGGCCTATTTTTTTTTTTTTTCATTTTATTTACTTTCTCTTACCCTAGCTGAAATTTTCACTGGAGTTAATAAGCATTTTCTGTTAAAAAGAAAAAACTCTGGACAGAGTATCAGCCATTAACAAATTAGTGTAAATTTATGTAAGGATAGCTTTCTTCCTTTAAGAAAAGTTAAGAACAGCTACCCTGCAAAGTTTAATTTGGAGATGAGAAAGCAAGTACACTTGAAGCTCAGAACATGTAAAAGGGATTTTGCAGAGGTCTGAGCTAAACACTGCAATGAAGAGGACAGGATGGTGGTGGGGATGTTGTTAACAGAGGAACACTGTCAAACATAAACCACCTACTTCAAGGCTTTGCTCACACTGAGATTTTGCCAAAAATAATTTCTTTTTATACTATCTTTTGGGAACTCAAAACTCAAGATTTTCCTTTCAGTATGTACATCTACACGATAGGTTAAAGAAGTATTTTGTGTTACATTGGGAAAATACTACTTAAAGTAGTTTCTACATGGAAAAATGGATTTCAATATCTATTGACTAACCTACTATTGAACCAGAGGCTGAAAGTACATTTCTATGTTACAGACATCCTTTTCAAAAGACAAAATCTGAATGAAGCAAAAGTATTACTCCTTCCTCCCTTACTTGCCCCTTCACTTTGCATTACACTTTTCAACCCTGACAACTGCAGGGTGACATTTTCCCAACTAACTTCAATGTCAGTACATGCTGGAAATTATCATCCATAGCTTTCAATTAACTATGTCAAAGTGAAGTTTTTAAGGATGAAGATATAAAGTAGCTAGGTATAAAATGCTTTCTTCCAACTGGTAAATACAAATAGAATGAAATACCTATATACAAAGTGCAATTTGACTTTTCATTAATATGTAATAGGTACAAACTTTTACACAGCTGTTACTTTCAATTAGTTGAAATAAAAGTGTTACCTTCAGGCAGTTGCTCAAGTTTAAACTCAGGCCTCAAGCATTCTCCTATTGCCAGAAATGCCCTCTCTTGTCCACTGAAGTTCTTCCTTTCGGGGACACTAAATCATGATAGGCTTCATTTGTGTGAGAGCTATAATTATGTCTTCACAGCAGCATTTTTTCTGTAATGAGAAGGTATTCAATGTATATTTTCTTTTTCTACACATAAAGAAAACTACTATATTTTGTTATGCAGGTTTTATTATAAAACAACTGTAAGCAGCCCAGTACAGTAGAACCATCAATTGACTCAGTTGAAGAAAACTAAAGATCAGGACTGACTTTACAGATAACTGCATGTGTCCAGGGGTAGATGACTTAACGTGTGATTCAGTTTCCTCAGTCCAAATCAAGGATTTGGACTAAGGTTTTGTTTCAACTCACATTCTATACCTACTACTAAAACAAAGACCTCCAGTAAAGTACATTTCTCCCATGAAATATTTACTAACAGCGCACTTTTTGTAACCATAAAAGCTTGAGAATAAAGGTTCCCCTCCCCAAACTACACCCTCTATAAAATCATGGAGTTGATTTGACAAAGTTAGTTCTTAAGCAAATAGTATTGGGATTATGTAAAGAGAACAAAGAAGAAAGTATTACATGTGTACACAGTTTAGGATTGGAGTTCAGAGCACACACATTTTGCTGGCAAATTGCTTTCTAGAATGTTTCACATCACGTTAGAAAAGTGGATTTTACCTTATATCAAAAGCAAAGATTAGGAAGAAAACTGTTAAATTAGAAGTTTGATGTTTTATAGGGAAAGGGGGAATTTTATTGTTTATAAATATTGAATGCATGGCAGAGAGGAAAAGACTATTCAGACTGCAGTCACTCATATCTCTGTGGACCTTATTTGGGATACCGTTTTGATTTTGTTCAACAGGAATTTTATTCAAAACTTTAGAGGTAATTCTATTACCTCTGATTAACAACTGATTATTTTGTTGAGTTTCCTCTAAAGACTTTTGCATACTAACATGTATCTGTTAAAACCAATTACCTGAGAATAAATCCCCAAACAGGGTAACTGAAGGATGAAACCACTTTTAGTTTAGTCTTAAAAGATTTTCCTAATTCTAGGTACCTTGTTAGCATCCTAAGACTTAAAGGATCTTGAAATATATTCAATATCAGTGCCAGATCTTGTAACTTATTAATATTAAAAAATGTTGCTCAAAAGTACTTTAGAAAATAAAATTATTCTTGTCTTTTAAAGTAAATGAATGCTCTTTTTATGCTCCTTTTATGATGTATATAAAATTACTATGAATCAGTGGTGTCAAAAATTAAATCAAGACTCCTAGTTCACAAATATTTGATAGAACAATTTATTTTTTTAAAGGTGGATTTGGAAAGTTATAATGTGTTAACTCAAAAATTTAAATGTATGCAAATATGTATAAACAATAACCTATTTTTAACTTTTCACTTAAACAAATTTAAAGCTAGTGTTCACAATGTCTCTTTTACCTAAGGTTTGCCCTCTTCTATAAATTTGCCTATAATCTTGGTATCTACCCATTTCTTACCCTGTAAATAATACCTCTTTTTACCTCTATGCTTTTTGAGAGCTATACAGATTATTTCATTTAATCCTCATAGTAACAGTTGGATCTTTATCTCTAGAGAAGAAAGCCAAAGCTGTCAAGTAACTTGCCTAAAATCACAGAAAGCATTAGAGGTCAGATTCAAAACTAAGCTGGAAAAAGCCAAAAAACAAACTGCACTGCAAAGCCCATACACAGTCTTCAGATCATACCATACCATGCCATTATATGTTGAAAAAAGAAACCTATAATAAAGAGACACAAATCTTCTAAGCTGTGATTTTCTAGATAACAATATGTCTTCACAAGGACCACAGTAAATGAATCATGTAGGAAATCATCAAGAACAAAAAGCTTGAAGTTAATGTTCTAAGAAAAACACTCAGGGGCACCTGGGTGGCTCAGATGGTTAAGTGTCAGACTTCGGCTCAGGTCATGATCTCCAGCTCTTGAGTTCGAGCCCTGCATCAGGCTCTGTGCTGACAGCTGGGAGCCTGGAGCCTGCTTCAGGTTCTGTGTCTCCCTCTCTCTCTGGCCCTTCCCCTCTCGAGCTCTGTCCCTCTCTCCCACCAGAATAAATAAACATTAAAAAAATGTAAAAAGACCACTCAAAGTAAAAGCATTAACTACCCTAAGTACTGCATGGAGGGAACACCAAGTATGATACAAGTCACTACTGAAAAAACACCAAAGCCATCACAGTGGATGTTGAGTTGCTTTGAAACACTTATAATTTTCCTTAACCAAAGGAAGGTCTCAAATGAAGACAGGTATTTTAGTGAATTCAACATTTCTGCTTGGCAAATTGAAGTTTTATCTTATTAAGCATACTTAGGTTCTGTATCTTACTGGTCATATTTTTCAATTAAAATTAAGATCAATCTGTACCATCAGGTATTGTACTTTCTTCTCATGGTAAATTTCAAAATAACAATCACTAAAATTTATTAATCTTACTATATGTTTTTTGCTGTTGTTTTTCTTAAGATTTTATTTTTAGCTAATCTCTACACCCAGCCTGAGGTTCTAACTTACAACCTATAACCCGGAGATCAAGACCTGCATGCTGCATCGACGGAGCTAGCCAGGCTCCCCTGTATGTTTTTAAAAGACATTTTAATCAATACTTTATCAATAGTAAAAAAACTAACTGAAAAAGAACCTAATTATTTGAAGATTATTTCAGGCCCTATGAATTTTAATTCAGGCAATTTTACTGCTGTAACTCAAAAATCACTTATAACTAAAGGAGAATGTTTAAAACTGTCAAATTTCTTTCCACGACTACCAGATTCAGAAAATAAGAAGAGCAACACTTCAGTTAAGAAAGTGTTCAAGCTTCACGTGATCTAACTTATTTAAGGCATATCATTCTCACCATTACAATGAATCACATGGTTAAATGACCACAGTTTCTATTTGCAAGCTAGGATTTCAGCATAGAGGTTTTTTTTTTTTTTTTTATTCCTCTAACCACAAAACGATTCTCTCTTACTCCCGTTGGCAGAACTTCTAGTCAAACTGGACATCTAAATGATCGTGATGGTAACAATAGCTAACATTTACTATGTGGCATTTAATTCTCACAGTGACCCAAGTGTGGCAGAGATTTAATATGTACTTGAAACATTCAGGTTCGAGAGGCCGCATTCTAAAAAGGTGAGTGAATTGAAAATAGTCCTATTTTCATTATCATTACTTTCCAATAAAAGATTGTTCTTCGCTTACAATTGTGTAAATACTTTCTCATAGTCTATGGATGATTTAAATACCAGGTGTCTACTTAATTGTAGCACATCTTTAAGCAACGTAAAGGAAAGCTTTAGTTGTCTTCACCTGCACATACTGCTCTGCCCACAAATTCTGAAATCCAGTTTTGCCTGATTCTAAACTGCTCTCTTCTTGAAGTCCCCCTCTTGGAGCTTTTCTGGCGAACGACTTAAAAAGTGACTTTGAAATCTGGAAAGTATCTTTCCATCCATCCTCCCACAGCGAAACAACTAAATTTAATTAGAGTAATTCTCCCGACCATTGAGAGTTAAGACATAGGCCTTTGGGTAACTTTAACACCAAAGTCAAAAAGCGTAGTCTGAGAATGTACGGGAGGACGCCTTTCCCTTTCTAAACAGAAGATAAAATGGGGCTCATAAAGGGAAAACAAAAAGAACCAAAAAACCAAAAACAAAAAACCTAAAAATTGGAGCTCGTGGCTGCTAAAAGGACCACACACCGGGCGCTCCCGCCCAGGCGTCTGGATACTTCTCCGCGACGGTGGCGCGTCCTGAAGCTCAGCAACCCTCCTCCAGACACCTAACCTCCACCTTCTCCAGCCTGCTTTCCCGAGGCCCGCGAGAGCAGTCCTGGGAGAGGGGTAGTAGGCCTCATTGTGTGGGACCCCGAAAAGGCCCCGAGGCGGGGCGCGGAAGGCACCACCCGGGCCCGGTTGGGGGCGGGGACCGGCGGTTGCTCAGAGAGCAGGAGGGTCAGGAGGTGACGGGAGGAAGAGGCAGGAGGAAAGAAATGGGGGTTGGGAGGCAGCGTCCGGTCGGTGGGCGCAGACAGCTCGGCCAAACCTCCGACTCCCTTAGTCCCGCCGCCTCCGAGAGCCCTACAGGGCGAGGAGGGAAGTCCACAAAGTGCAGGAGCAGAGGGGAGAAAATTCAAAACGAGTCTACTCAACCTCGTCTTGGCTCCGAGGCCCTGCCATGGAGACCAGCACAATGCGCAGGCGCATCCTTCTGAGAACGCGCAGCGTGGTACTATGAGACAAGAGCACAGTCGGCCACCGTCGGCCGTTTGTCTTTTGATTCGCTTTCCGCACGCGTATTCCTACTCTCACTGGATCTAGAGCCTGAAGCCGGAGGCCGGAGTACTCCGAAAGACTCGGTATAGTGATTGGGAGTGTGCATAAGAAAATAAAGCCAAAAAGTCCTTAGCAAATTAAAGCTGAAGGCAGAGTTAATACAATAGATATCTGGCTGCGGTTGGGAAGGTTTAATACGGATAAAATTTATCTTGAGGACAGCATGGCAAAAAAAGACTACCATTCCCAGGTTACTGCGTCTGAGAAGCGCTGCTTTCTGGGAATGGTAGTGTCTAGGAGTTGTGTTTGAAGTATCCGGTCTGAAGACAGCGTCTTACAATTAAAAAGATAGAGCAGCAGTTTAAATTGGGCCTTTTCTGTATCTTCTTAATCGATAACAGTTCTAAATATTTTTTAAAAAATTTAAAAAAATTAGGGACACCCCGTCTTTAAGACATGCTTTACTATCGATGATTCCTGTATCTAGGAATAGGTAGTTGATGTTTGTGGGCTGGGTCTCGGTGTGTGAGCAACCTCGTGGTTGCTGAGGAGGCCGGAGGAAAGAAAACCGAAGCCCGGAACACGGCAGCTTCTTGCGTACCTATGCAAGCTAATTTTGAGTTACCTCTTTTTGTAGTCTTAAAAGACCAGAGCGCCTGTTGTCTATTACCCCCTTTCGTTTCGGTAGACAAGTCTTGTGTATACTCGCCATGGCTCAGCTCCAGGCACGCTTCTTCACTGACAATAAGAAGTAAGTAAGCGTCCTTTTCTTTCCTCTCTTCCTCTCGCCTCCCTGGGATCTTTTCCAAGAACTCCTTCTGTATGACTTTGTGGAGCCTCGGTTGTCTTTGCCCACAATTCCTCCCCCAACTCCTATTTTGTTTGTTTGGCTTTACTCTTGGCTTGAGCGCGTTTTCCGATTAAGCGGAAGCGATACCTTGCCGGGATTTCTCAGGGATCTACATCTGATATCACCGATCCTTTTTGCCTGGCTTCTAAGGCTGTATATAATTTGAATTGTGACTGTAGAGGGCTTTGAGGGGCTTCACCTTTGATTCCTGAATGAAGCACATGTGATTTTAAGAATGAAAAATGGACCGAGTCCTTACAGGCTGCCTGCTAGGGATGTTTCACCATTTCTCAAAACACAAGTTTATTACTATTATTTTTTTAGGTAGATAATAGACAGTGCTTTTCTAAACCAGGCTAGAAAGTGGAGCTCTGAATGGGGGTTGGTAGAACTTTTTTTTTAAATGTCTGTTTGTTTATTTATTTTGAGAGATTTATGTATGAATGTATGTATGTATGTATGTATTTTGAGAGAGAGAGAGAGAGAGAGAGAGAGAGAGAGAGAGAAAATCCCAAGCAGGCTCCATGTTGTCAGTGCAAAGCCCAATAGGGGCTAGATCTCAGGAACCATGAGATCATGACCTGAGCAGAAATCAAGAGTCCTACGGTTAACCAGGCGAGCCACCCAGGCACCCCAATAGAACTAATTTTTGGTAATAGTGTGAAGTTCTTTCAGTTACAGGTTTGTATATTCATATACATACTTACACATGTATGCGTGTGTGTGTAGGTCTGTATGTGTGTATGTATATACATGTGTGTATGTATATGTGAACATTTTTACCAGTGGTCCCCAGGTCAGTAGCATTTGTTTGAAATCTAATTGTATTCAGTCTTGTGGTGTACATTACACTACTAACTTTTCTTAGTGTCTTTTCAGCTATATTGTAAGTCTCTTGATGGTAGGGACTGTATTACTCTTCTTGGATTGACGGAATCAACAAATGTTTGTCAAGTTCTTCTCATACTGATGATAAATAGTGAATATTTGTTGTATTAACAAGCTATCGCCAGTTGTAAGCTAGATAACTCCCACTTCAATTAAAATTATGTGTTGGAGCTGTATGAGTTGACCTAGTAAATCATATTCACTCTTGTATTCTTCCTTACGGTATAGATAAATTGTATTATCAATGCACATGAGTATATATACTTGGTCTGCATATTTCTCAAGGAATGTGGTGCAATAGCATGACCACAGTATTTCTTCTAATTGAAGTTTTTAATTGCGATAATTGGTGATTCACATGAAGTTTTAAGAAATAATAGACCATTGTGTTTTAACCCTGAGATAGATAGATAAACATATATGTATGTGTGTGTTTAAATTCTTCAAAAAGTTAACAAAACCTAAAAATTAAGTTCTTGCTTCTTATACATTATATGTTCTGGTAAGTAAAATGGAGAGGGGGATAATTTTTTCACATATATGTATGTAATTTACATATATGCATGTATGTGAATTATGCTACTCCCCCCACCCTCTCATTTTACTGACCAAATAGTAGGTGAAAGGAAAAACCGAAAACTTTAATTCTAGGTTTTGTTATCTTTTGGAAATCCTAAATTACTATTTACATTTTTTTAAAGCATGATACATATAAATAGAGCTGTAGTCTCACTACCCAAAGTATAGTTTGAAGATTAGCAGCATCAACATCACTTGGGAGGTTTTAGAAAAAGCAGAATCTCAGATTCCACCTCAGACCTACTGTTTTACAATGTACGTTTTAACAAGATCTGAAGCCCCCTTCCCTAACCCTACCCCATTGTAGTAAAAAGAGATTTATTATACCGTGTCTTGATGAGCCGTAGATTCTATCTTAACATCTTTGAAACTTCCATTCCCCACAACTACAGCCTTAATTCATGCTTTAGACTTTTTTTTTGTGGTAACAACTTTATTGAGATATAATTCACTTAGAGCAGAATTCATACTTTAAAATCTCCATTTCAGTGGTTTTGAGTATATTTGCAAAATTGAACAACCATCAGTACAATTTTAGAACATTTTTTATCACCCTTTAGGTATTACCCCCTAATCCTTTCAACTACAGCCGTAGGCAGCCACTAATCTACTTTCTATCTCTGTGGATTTGTCTGTTTTGGACAATTCGTATAAAGGGAATTTTATAGTATCTGGTCTTTTGTGAGTGGCTTCTTTCACTTACTTAGAATGATGTTTATAAGGTCCATTCACACTGTAATGTGTACCAGTACTTCATTCCTTTTTAGGGCCAAATAATATTCCATTGTATGGATATACCACATACCAAATTTTGTTTGCAATTTTTAAGTTGATGGACATTTGGATTGTTTCCACCTTTTGGCTGTTACAAGGAGTGCTGATGGGAACTTTTGTGTGTAAGTTTTTGTGTGGACATGTATTTTCATTTCTCTTGGGTATATACTTGGGTATATACTTAGATAAATATGAAAAATAATTTCATATTTAACTTTTTGACAATTAAAAAATTTTGGGGGGGGGAGGTGCCTGGGTGGCTTAGTCGATTGAGCAGACTTCAGCTCAGGTCATCATCTTGTGGTTCGTGAGTTCGAGCCCCACATCAGGCTCACTGCTGTCAGCGTGTCAGCGCAGAGTCTGCTTCAGGTCCTCTGTCCCCCTCTCTCTGCTCCTCCCCCACTTGTGCACTCCCAAAAATAAGCATTAAAAAAAATTTTTTTTTTGATGTTTACTTAACGTTGAGAGAGAGAGAGAGGCAGAGAGCACAAGCAGGGGAGGGGTGGAGAGAGAGGGAGACACCGAATCCAAAGCAGGCTCCAGGCTCTGAGCTGTCGGCACAGAGCCCGATGCAGGGTTTGAACTCACAAACCACGAGACCATGACATGAGCTGAAGTTTGATGCTTAACCGAATGAGCCACCCAGACACCCCAGTAGTTAACTGTATTGGAGTTTTATACTGCTTCATATGGCTTTTAGTTACTGTCTATGTCTGTTCATTTCAGCCTGAAGAATTCTTTTTACCATTTCTTGCAGGACAGGTCAACTAGCCCAACATACTCCTAAATATGCTCAAAGAGCTAAAGAAAACCGTGGACAAAGAATAAGAGGAAACCAGGAAAATAATACATGAGCAAAATATCAATAAAGACATAGAAATTATAAAGACGAACTAGGGGAACCCGGGTCGCTTCATTTGTAACCCCATGTAGCAAAATGTCTGGCATGTATTAGATACCCAGTAAATATTTGCTGAATGAATAAATGCACATTTGTTAAAATAATCCATAGACTTGACTTTGACATATCATTTCCTTTTTATAGATATGTGGTAGATGATGTTCCCTTCTCAATTCCTGCAGCCTCTGAAATTGCTGACCTTAGTAACATCATCAATAAATTGCTGGAGGCCAAAAATGGTAGGTATACATGGTCTGAGAAATTAGAAGAGGGTGCATTGCCACTAACTACACTAAAATATATCACATTTTATTTTGTTTCCTTTTTTTAAGCCTTATTTTAAAATACTGTATGCATTTTGTAATGGTAAAATTTATAAATTATGAGTTTCCCTGCTACGTGATACTTTTTTAAATGCTTTGAAATACAAGTTCTCAGGAAAAATTCTTTCTTATTTATTTCAGTTTAATCTGCTTTAAAGGTAATATGGATATAAGGTGATTGGCATTTAGGAATACGATTTTGTTGTAATAGTTATGACACTGTGGTTTTCCTAGGGAGATCTGGAATTGGTAAGCATAGAACAAGCATCTAGGTGCTTGAGCCCCAGTTGCTACAATCCTACAAAGCAAAATGACATTGTCACTATTTGAGTATTTTGTGTAATAATAGATGCCAATACTAATACCAGTATTTTTTTAAGTATTTAGAATTCATTGAAAAATTAATGGTAAAATTTTATAAACATGCAAGGGTATCAAGTAAAACATTTAAGAGATATAAATGTTAAACATGCTGTTGTATGAAAATAAATTATTAGCCCATAAAATTCATATGAACAAGGTATGCAAAAATATTGATGAAAGAAGATTGGCCAGGAGTTGATAATTGTTAAAACTGGGTGATAGGTATGTGAAAGTTTACTATATTATTCTTCACTGTTGCATATGTTTGAAATTATCTATAATCAAATGTATATTGAAAAGTAAGGGAACCATACATAAAATAGAAGATTTAAACATGAAAGGTTGAAAATAACATGAAGCATGATCTTTAAAAATATAATTTGTCAATGAAGTCACCATTTAGAAACAAACATTTTTACCCAGATGTTTCTGTTGATTCTACCCTAGTTGGAGGAATGAGGAGTTGAGAGTTAGAAACTAATGCCTAATATATTCCTCTTCTCTGTCTTCTAATAATCCTATAACTTTTTTTTTTAAGTTTGAGGTTTTTTTTTTTTGTTTTTTTTTTTGGTAATCTCTGTATCCAATTTGTGGCTTGAACTCATGACCCCAAGAAGAAATCTCATGATCTTCCAGATGAGCCAGCCAAACACCCCTGAGATGGTGTTTATGAACAGTTTTTTGTTTTTGTTTTTGTTTTTGGTGGGAGGGGGCAGAGTCTGCGGTCTTTTCATTACTAGCAAGCTATTGAAGCTATTGTTCTTGATTGAGAGATATTCACATAACACTTCCCATAGGTCCTTGTCTTTATCTACTTCATCCAGTTGGTGTATAAAGATTCTGATAAATATTTACTTCTGAATTACAACACTGCCATATATTCTTGCTGAAAAAGTCTTTGAACTAGAATAAGAATTATTCTTGTCATAGAATATTTGTAATACCAGTGTGTGGATGTTTGTTGTTACCCAGAGAGTTGTATATTTTTCTAAAGTTGTAGATTGAATGTTGGTTTCTTTTTGAATAATCAAATAAGTCATTGATTGCTCTTGAGTTGAAGATGCAAATGATTCAGATTTCAGATTTTTAAAAGGCAACAATCCAAATAATCCAATGAGAGAATTCTTCTTTCAGCTAATAAATGCAGAAAGAATGAATAATTTTTAGCATTTTGTAACTCCAGATGAAATAATGTGTTTAAGTAGTGATTATCAGTAGCTACTAAAACTATTTATTACGTGTTGAAAGGCTGACGGAGAATATTAGGATGGATGGGACCAGGCTGACAATATCAGAGTCCAGATGTAGATTATCACATCATAGAAAGACCTACAACAACACAATGCATTTTCTGATGTGATGCAATAGGAAACACATAATACTATGTATAAATATTCTTGCCAGAAAAACAAAGCTAACCTGAAGTCTAATCAGTTGTTTAGGTCTGCCTGGTGTATAGGATGTGTAGGTGGTAGAGGAACATCTTATAGGACACCGTGGAGATGTAATCAACCAGAATGTAAGAAATACTAGAAGACAGATGACCTAATTTCTTTTTTTTGTTAAAAAAAATTTTTTTTAACGTTTATTTACTTTTGAGAGACAGAGACTGAGCAGGGGAGGGGTAGAGAGACAGGGAGATGGAATCCAAAACAGGCTCCAGGCTTTGAGTGGTCAGCACAGAACCTGACATGGGACTCGAGCTCAACAAGCCGTGAGATCATGACCTGAGCCGAAGTCAGATGCTTAACCAGCTGAGCCACCCAGGTGCCCCCCCAGTTTCTTTAACAAATAAATGACCGGGGAAAAAAGGAGGGGGAACTCTTAAAGATTAAATAAAACATATTAATCAGATATAATATGTGGACTTGGGATGCTGATTCTGAAAAGCTCACTGTAGGTCACTTCTCTGGCTCAGTCAGAAGAGCATGCAACTCTTCCTCTCTAGGTCATGAGTTTGAGCCCCACATTGGGTACAGAAATGACTTGAATAAATAAATACACCTAAAACAAAATAAAAATAAAAAGCTCACTGTAAAGAGAAGGAAACATGAACATTGGCTATTTGATATTAAAAGCAATAATGATTAAATTTTTTAATATCACTTTAGGTCCTTTTATTTTAGAGATACATATTAAAGCATTTACAGATAAAAATGATAGCATTTCTAAGGTTTGATTTAAAATAAACCAGCAGAGGGGCGCCTGGGTGGCGCAGTCAGTTAAGCGTCCGACTTCAGCCAGGTCACGATCTCGCGGTCCGTGAGTTCGAGCCCCGCGTCAGGCTCTGGGCTGATGGCTCAGAGCCTGGAGCCTGTTTCCAATTCTGTGTCTCCCTCTCTCTCTGCCCCTCCCCCGTTCATGCTCTGCCTCTCTCTGTCCCCAAAATAAATAAACGTTGAAAAAAAAATTAAAAAAAAAAAATTAAATAAACCAGCAGAGGAGTGGAGAGAGGTGTATAGATGATTGTCAGTGAGTTGATAATTATCAAAGTATGTGATGGGAATTCATAATGTTATTTCTACTTTTATATATATTTGGAATTTTCCATAGAATAAAAAGTTTTTTTTTTTTTTAATTTTTTTTTAAATTTATTTTTAAGACAGAGAGAGACAGAGCATGAGTGGGGATGGGGCAGAGAGAGAGGGAGACACAGAATCTGAAGCAGGCTCCAGGCTCTGAGCTGTCAGCACAGAGCCCGACGTGAGGCTCGAACTCACAAACTGTGAGATTATGACCTGAGCCGA
The DNA here is from genome assembly GCF_007474595.2 of Lynx canadensis. NCBI lineage: Eukaryota > Metazoa > Chordata > Mammalia > Carnivora > Felidae > Lynx > Lynx canadensis. The sequence continues at coordinate 188,468,808 of NC_044310.1, read as the reverse complement.
AGTTGGACGCTCAACTGACTGAGCCACCTGGGTGCCCCAAAAGTTTTTTTAAGTAGAAATAACATTTTTTTAAATAGAAATAAATAACAGTAAATAAATTTTAAATAGAAATAATAGAAACAACAATAGTAAAAAATTGCACCAACAGAACAAAGTCATCTGTTCCTGAAAATCACAGTGTACTGGGATAGAATACATGGCCTGATTATGGCATGAAGAAATTCTGGAGAAACTCAGAGGCCATACTGGAATAATAAATACCTGTTTGTTTTGGGGTTTCTCATATACCTCTGCCAATGTCACTTCAGGTTCTAAGAACGATCATTTTATTACGCATTTTCTTTAGAGTTACACAAACATGTGGAGTTTGATTTCCTCATCAAGGGCCAGTTTCTGCGAATGCCCTTACTCAAACACATGGAACTGGAAAACATCTCATCGGTAAGTTCAAATGTTTACCTGCTCTGTTTTATGTAAGGTGTTCTCAGGTAATGTAGGAAAACATTTAGAATCAGACTGAATCTTTAGCAACCAAGATTTTTTTTTTATTAGTATTTTTTTTCTAGAAATTTGAACTTCAGTGTTTGTATATTCAATTTTGAAATCCCCTCTTCTGAGAATGTTTTACTCAAGAAATGTAGATGAATGAATATAAAAAAAAAACCTTCATATTTGTGGAAGAATTATCAAGAAAGGGAATACCAAATACATGTTTATTACCAATAATGATGTATAAAATGAGGGGTGCCTGGGTGGCTCAGTCGGTTGAGCGTCCAACTTCGGCTCAGGTCATGATCTCGGTGTCCGTGAGTTCAAGCCCCACATCGGGCTCTGTGCTGACGGCCTGGAGCCTGCGTTGGATTCTGTGTCTCCCTCTCTCTGCTCCAACCCCACTCATGCATGCGCGTGCGCTCTCTCTCCCCACCTCTCTCTCTCTCAAAAAAAAAAAAAAAAAACCTTAAAAAAAAAGATACACAAAATGATTGTGCACGTATAAAAACTTTTGGGTTAGACAATTGTAGTTTATAGCGGTTCCCCCTTCCTCTAATTTTCAAAGTTCCTTGATACTGCTTTTATAATTTAAAATGTAATTTGTAATTGCTTTTATAATTTTTTGACAAGTTTTAGAATTATGAAATATGCATAAAATTTATCATTTTAATCATTTTTAAGTGTGTAATTCAGTGGCATTAAGTATATTCACAATATTATGTATCTATCACGACTATCCGTATCCAGGACTGTTATCACCCTCATTAAGTAGAATGCTTTTATAATTTTATTTTTTAAAGTTTCTTATATCCCCCTACCCCCCTTTCAGCATAAATTTTCCAAGGTTGTTAATATTCGTTAATATTACTGTTTGCACACTGTTAGGTCAGATAAAGTTTTTCGCCTTTTGCATGGCTCCAAATTTCTGGGTTATGAAGGGGACTTACATGAAAGAGACGTAATAAACAAGGGGTCCTTTGTGTTTGTAGTATACTACTTTGGAACTACTGCCTGATTGATTTCTGGTTTTTCTCTGTCACTAGGAAGAGGTTGTGGAACTAGAATATGTGGAGAAGTACACTGCACCTCAGCCAGAACAATGCTTGTTCCATGATGATTGGATCAGTTCAGTCAGAGGGGCAGAAGAATGGTATTGCCATTTTATTATGCCACTTCCATCAGTCTTTTTAATTGCACTATGTGAATATTTTTCTCTGATTGATTCTGTGTTATTTGTAAAAGTAATTTTGTGATATATGTATCAGTGTCCATGCCCAAGATCTTTACATTCAATTTATTCAAGAAGAAGCATATCTTTTCCTTCCCGAGATGTTGGAGTGACATTTGTCTATACATGAATAAGTCAAGTGTCTTAGAATATTTTATTTTTGTGTGTTGCTTATAAGACCAAAGATATAATTTGTTCCATAGAGGGGAAAAAAACCCTCTTATAACCACAGATCTCCTGGCTTACTACCATGAAGATGCAGATCATGGTATAGGGCTAAAAAGGGCAGACTGGATCTGAGAAGGTATGGATGGCTCAGAACAAACCCTCAGTGGCCTTGTTGAAAAGCATCTTGAGACTGGATCATAGTACAAGCTTACATTTTTAAAAGAATATCTTCCTGGAGTTGTTACACAAGTGATGTTTTTACTGGTTTTACTTTTATCTTAGATGGTTTTATTGTTTTTCTGTTGAATGATTTTCAGTGGTTAAGTACAAAGGGCAGTTAGGCTTTACAAGCAATTTCCCTGAGTTGTAGTGTTTACAATAGTAATTAAAATGAAGTCTAGGGCTTTTTACTTATGTTTTTATTTTTAGGAGGTCAGAAAAAGTCACAGGTAAGAAATGATCTAATGTCTTTTAAAATCTTAGTCTTCATATTAAAAACCTTTTTAAAGTATAATCTCAAGGTTTATTTAATTGCCTTAGAAATATAATTGGGGCACCTGGGTGCCTCAGTCAGTTGAGTGTCTGACTTCGGCTCAGGGCATGATCTCACAGTTCGTGAGTTCGAGCCCTGCATCCTGCTCTGTGTTGACAGCTCAGAGCCTGGAGTCTGCTTCAGATTCTGTGTCTACTTTTCTCTCTACCCTTCCTCCCCTCATGCTCGCTCTCTCTCTCTCTCTCTCTCTCTCAAAAATAAAAATGAACACTAAAAAAGAAATATAATTGATTTCAGGATTTGAAAAGGCTGCTTTTTGATTTCATAAGGGTTTTTTTCTTTTCATAGGATCTTGACTGGTTCTTATGATAAGACTTCGAGGATCTGGTCCTTGGAAGGAAAGTCAATAATGACAATTGTGGGACACACAGATGTTGTAAAAGATGTGGCCTGGGTGAAAAAAGGTTAGGACTCTCTGCCTGAATGGAAAGTAATCCTGAACAGGGAACCGGAAATAAGCCATTTTCAGTGCTGGGGCACAATGGGGATGGGGTAGGAAGTGCCATGTGCCTTGGTTATTGTGAGGTCTTTCAAAAATACAGTGTTGAGGAAGAAAAAGATTATGTAAGAAAATCCATAAGTGGTAGAATTCAATCCATACATTTTTAAAATCATAGCAGATAATGTGCACTTTCAAGTTAATATTGTGTTAAACTCATGTTTTATAGCATTTTTGAAGGATCATCCTTTTATACTGTAAGTTACTTCTTTTTCAAAGCTGGCATATAGCTCTTTTATCTTCTTAATGTCTTTCAACAACAAAAAAATCAGTTCTTCAGTTTTAGAACTTAATGTATTTAAAATTTTTGTGCTAATTTGTTCTTGTGTTCTCCTTTCTTCAGACAGTTTGTCTTGCCTACTATTGAGTGCCTCTATGGATCAGACTATTCTCTTATGGGAGTGGAATGTAGAGAGAAACAAAGTGAAAGCCCTGCACTGCTGCAGAGGTCATGCTGGAAGTGTGGATTCTATAGCTGTTGATAGCACAGGAACTAAAGTAAGCAGCTAGTGTGTTACTAGTACTGTTCAATTAGAATTTGAGCTTCTTACGCAAACAATTTTTTCTTCATTGTCCTACAATCATAACAGTTGGTAATTAAAGAATATGATTTCAAACCCAAAGTAAATACTCTTTCAATGAGAGATAATTCACTTCCTCAGTCTGGGTTTTTCTGGTTACTGCAGAAATTCTAAGAAATCAGGTAAACCAGCAGTTTAACTTTAATCATAGTGATTGACATTTTCAGTCTTCTAGCTACTCAGTGCTTTCATCAATTGAAAAAATCGAGTTGATCATCTAAACCTTAGCATACTCAAGGTTTGTGTTAATAGAGGTTGTTTTACTATTATTGCTGATTTACTCTTATCGTGACAAAATGGTAAAAAAAGAAAAAAACCTGAGTACAACACTATTGACATATGAGGAGTTATAAATTCTCTTGCTGTTTGAAAGTTTCCTAAACCACATTGAGTTGTGTTGGGTTTAAGAGTATTTCTTCAGCATTTCTTTGCCAATTAGCATATTAGAGGACCCTTGATGCATTCAAAGGTAAAGATTTATGATTATTCATATAGAGCCATAAAGAAGGTTTACCTGTTGTTGAGTCCAAACTTAAATGAATTTACTGTACTCTACCTTTTGCTATAAGAGATAGAAACTCATCTTGAACTTTTTTCAGCTGAAAAGATTGTGAGATCCAGGTGTGCCTGGGTGACTCGGTTGAACGTCGGACTTCGGCTCAGGTCATGATCTCACAGTTCGTGGGTTCGCGCGCCGTGTTGGGCTCTGTGCTGACAGCTCAGAGCCTGGAGCCGGTTTCGGATTCTGTGTCTCCTTCTCTCTCTGCCCCTCCCCTGCTTGCACTCTGTCTCTCTCTCTCTCTCTCTGAACCATGAATAAACATTTTTTAAAAAATGAAAAAAAAAAAGTTTGTGAGATCCAGGAAGGAATAAACAATCACATCACTAACTGGGTGAGGATGCATTTGAGTCTTAGGAACCAATGGAGTTGAGCTTGAATGTGGCCAGCACATTCCTCTCCCTTCCTCGCTCATCTCCCTAAGTTGACTTCTTCTCTTTCACTTCAAAATGGCTTTTTCTTTAAAAAAAATTTTTTTTAATGTTTATTTTTGAGAGAGAGAGACAGCATGAGCAGGAGAGGGGCACAGAAAGGGAGGCACAGAATCTGAAGGAGGCTCCGGGCCCTGAGCTCTCAGCACAGAGCCTGAAATGGGGCTTCAACCCAGGAACCATGAGCTCATGACCTAAGCCGAAGTCAGATGCTTAACCGACTGAGCCACCCAGGTGCCCCCAAACTGGCTTTTTTCCACATGACAATAAAACCTGGCTTTCAGTATTCCTAGGTTTCACACCCTTTACCATCAGTTCCTGGAGAAGATGAACTTCAACTCTCTGGAACATAGGCTTTCATAAAAAGGTCCTGAAGGAGGGAGAGACTTATTGGTACTCTGTAGATCAGTTACCTACCTCGATCTATGCAACCAAAGCCAGGGCACAGGGCCATGTAAGAATGGCAATGCCTTCAGTTGTCATGAGATTGTGGATACAACTTCCAGGAGACTAAGAAAGCTATGCAGATGGTACAATAGTAGTAAAGGATTTCAGAGCAAAGTAAAGGTTTTAAGTTATAAATAGAAAAATCAAGGCAAATAATATGATAGGTTATATTATATACTCTTTCTCTTCATGTATGTTTTTAGTTTTGCAGTGGCTCCTGGGACAAGATGCTAAAGATCTGGTCTACAGGTAAATATTAGTTTATTTTGACTTACTAAAAATGTTCCAAGAATTCCAGTGAAAGAAGACTTTTTAACCCCCATTTTGATCCATAAAAATAAATCAGAGCTTTTTAGGATACAAATAAAGGAACATATCGAGAAAAATTAGTATGCTTTGTGTTTCAAAATGTGTTTCTATTACCCCCTTATTTATTGAACCATGTGACTGAATTGCTGCATGTAACTCAACAACATGATTGGTGCAATGGGACATAACTGCTTAGTTCTCAGAGTTCTCTTATTCAGGAACCTGGAAATAAGCAAAAATAGCTTGAGTCACTTTGATAACACTCCACTGTTAGAGAAATTTTAGTTAAGAGATGCTTGGGTGGCTCAGCTGGTTAAGCATCCGACTCTTGGTTTTAGCTTAGGTCATGATCTCCTAGTTTGTGAGATCAAGCTCCATGTCGTGCTCTGTGCTGATAGCGCGGAGCCTGCTTGGGATTCTCTTTCCCTCTCTCTCTGCCTGTCCCTTGCCCATGCTCTCTCTCTCAATAAATAAACTTTAAAAAAAATGAAAAAGAGAAACTTCATAGTTAAGCTAATTTACTTAAAAAAATAAGTTTATTTCTGTTGAGAAAGATAGACACAGTGTGAGTAGGGAAGGGGCAGAGAGAGGGGGAAGAGAAGGGAAGGGGCAGAGAGAAGGAGAGAGAGAATCCCAATCAGGCTCCACGATGCCAGTGCAGAGCCCAATAGGGGGCTTGAACTCACGAAACAGAGATCATGACCTGAGCTGAAACCAAGAGTTGGATGCTTAACCAACTGAGCCACCCGGTGCCCCTTTAAATTTTTTTTGCGGTGTAGTTTTGCCAAACTTAATTTTTTTACTTTGAAAACATAGAAGGGATAATTTGGAGGAAGAGTTGGAGGAAGGAGGACTCTTAAAGGAAGGTGCTTTGAGAGTAGTGAGGAGAAAAGAGGGGGAAGACCCACAGATTGCCTAGGTAAATAGAGCAGAATCCCTATTACTTCTGAGGGAATTGCTTTATTATAGTATAATATCCTAACTACAGTTCACAAAGTAGAATTGGGGGATCAAGAAAAGCTTAAACAGTGTCAGTAGTAGGAAATAAAGATAAGTCAGTAGATTAAAGATAAGTAGACTTAAAGATAAGTCAGTAGATAATTTCAGTAGATTTCTCAGTAATGCTTAAAGCAAACAGGTTTGAGGCAGAAAGTTGTTTGGATAATTTTCCTTTTGTGGAATATTTTGTAATCTGAAATACTTTTAATTCATTGTTATAAAAGTGAAATAGTCAAGAAGAATAAGCATAACTGGATTGTATCTCCATGTAATGTGTTTGTTTACCTGTCATTCCCTTCTTTTCTTTAATGTTCATTTATTTATTTTGAGAGAGAGTGTGCATGTGCCTGCATGTGTGCGGGGGAGGGGCAAAGGGAGTGAGAGAGTGAGAATCCCAAGCAGGCTTCTTGCTGTCAGTACAGAGCCCAACACGGGCTTGATCTCACAAACCATGTGATCACGACTGAGACAAAACCAAGAGTTGTATGTTTAACTAACTGAGCCACCCAGGCACCCTGTTGTTATTCCATTCGTCATAATAAAAATACAAGGTGTTCAGAACTCTCCTGGGGCGCCTGGGTGGCTCCATGGGTTACGCATCTGACTTCAGCTCAGGTCATGATCTCACAGTCTGTGAGTTCGAGCCCCGCGTTGGGCTCTGTGCTGACTGCTCAGAGCCTGGAGCCTGCTTTGGATTCTGTGTCTCCTTCTCTCTCTGCCCCTCCCCTGCTCATGCTCTGTCTCTCTCCATCTCAAAAATAAATAAAAACATTAAAAAAGTGTTTAAAAAAAAAAAAGAACTCTCCTATAACTAATAGTAAGCAATTTTTCATAGATATGGTAAAGTGATGAATATTCATAATGATCTTAAAGACATAGCAAGATATCAAACTGGTTAGGCTTTAGGATTTTAATGTACTCTATTTTTTGCTTTCTCCTTTTGGAAGACTAATAATCTAGGTATTGTTTTTATATGTAAATTTCTTTAACCAAAATAAGGAGGAATATTTATTCCCTAACCAGTTAAGAAAACATATACCCAGAAATGTAAGAATTCTTTTAAAACTGTTTGCAATTAATATTTACCCTAAATTTTTAAAACATCAAATCTAATTCTCTGTGATACAGTTCCTACAGATGAAGAAGATGAAATGGAGGAATCCACAAATCGACCAAGAAAGAAACAGAAAACAGAGCAGTTGGGGCTGACCAGGGTAAGTATTTTTGAGAACTTACTATATTTAGCTGAGGTCTGTACTGACAAATGTATGACAATTTAATCTTTTCTATTTAAATTTCCCTTTTTCTTGCGTTGCTTTGTCAACCATAATTAGGCTTTCTTATAGTAGATTGGTAAATTTTTATTACAAATACTGTAGTATGCTACATTTATCTGAGTCTTTGAATGTAGTGGTATTTAGCCAGGCTTACAGATTGGTAGGTTGATTATTTAGCTATTATATTTGATCCCATGATGCAGTTTTTAGTAGAATCTTTTAATTGTTAAAGCTTGAATCCAAATTAAGTGAAACATTTTAATACCTCGATTGTTTAATGATATTGTTTCATACACTGAGAATATAATTCTTACTAGGAATGCTAATTATATCTCCTAAATCAATAGAAAGTCAAAATTAATTTGAGTTTGATTCTGTCATTTAGCTATTAGTCCAGTTAGATTAAAGTAAGAAAGTTCACCCATATTCTTATTTGTTCTGTTTTGTTAGGAAAATATTTGTCATAATATGATCTGACCCAAGTTAATACGCAAAATGAGAAGGACAATACTGAATCAGGTTTAGGAAGACATGTTTTCCATTCATTTTCTCACAGCTGTAATGAATGTACAGTAAAACACATTTACACATTATTTCTTGTAGTTACAAATAACAAAATATTTTATAAAAACGGTTGAAAAGGAGGAATAAAGTATGATCATAAAATGATTAATCAGAGTCACATAAAATGTAATAAAAAATAGCACTTAACCAGTTCCAACTGAAAGAAGTGGTTTATGATTTCTTAGTACATTTAAACATGGACTGCTGAATTGCAAGAGGAATGATCTGGCAGCTACTTAATTTCCTTATCACTTAGTCTTAAGTTAAAGCTCTAAATGCCTCACCAATTGGATAAGTGGTAATTTACTGATGCATATCTCTGGTCAACCTTTAAAGAATATCTGAGTAGAAAAAGATTTCTTGAATTAGAGAAGTTAATCCCTCAGAAGGTAGCTTTTTTTCCTTTCTTTCAATTAAAGTTTGACATACGTACAGTTAAGTGTACAGTGAAGTTTAAGAAACATACACTCGAGTAATCACAACCCAAATAAAGCATAGAGAATTACCAACACCCTACAAGATTCCCTCTGGTCTGCTTTGCAATTGGTAGCCCATAAAGGTGATCACTGTTCTGTCTTGTGTCACCTTACATTAATTTTTAAACTTCAGGTGATAATCTGTGAGATTCGCTTTATGTTGCTGCACGTAATAGTTCTTTTCATTAATGTATAGCATCCTCTTGCATTGACTATATCAGAATTTATCCATTCTTTTTTTTTTAAGTTTATTTATTTATTTTGAGAGAGAGAAAGCGAGAGCATGAGTTGGATAGGGGCAGAGAGGAGAGAGAATTCCAAGCAGGCTCCATGCAGTCAGCACAGAACCTGATGCGAGGCTCGAACTCAGGAACTATGAGATCATGACCTGAGTTGGATGCTTAATCCAATGGATAGGCCGCCCCTATCCATTCTTCTTTTGATGGACATTTAAGTTGATTCCAGTTTTGGCTACCATAAATAACGTTGCTAAGAAAGCTCCTATACTTGGGGTGCCTGGGTGGCTCAGTCAGTTAAGTGATTTGATTTTGGCTCAGGTCATGATCTCATGGTTCATGAGTTCAAGCCCCACGTTGGGCTCTGCACTGACAGTGTGGAGCCTGCTTGGCGTGTTCTCTCTCTCTCTCTCTCTCTCTCTCTCTCTCTCTCTCTTTCTCTCTCTCTGCCCTTCCCCCCCATGCACGTGCTCTTTCTTTCTCAAAAATAAACATTAAAAGAAGTTATTTTAGGGGTGCCAACTTAGGCTAAGGTCATGATCTCACAGTTTGTGGGTTCAAGTGCCAAGTTGGACTCTGCTGATATCTTGGAGCCTGGAGCCTGGAACGTGGTTGGGATTCTGTCTCCTTTTCTCTCTGCCCCTCCCCCACTGGTGCTTTGTCTCTATCAAAAAAAATTAATAAACATTAAAAAAATTTTTTTAGTCATTTTACTTTTCTTTTGGTGTACTTAATACAGTAATTTTTGCATATGTAGAATTGCAAAACTAGAATTGCTGGGTCTCAGGATATGCACAGGTTGAGTTTTTCAAATGTTAGATACTGGCAAAAAGTTTTCCAAAATGGTTATATGAGTTTATACTTCCACTGAAAGTATAAAAAGAATCAAAGTTACTCTACATCCTTACCAGCACTCAATATGGTCAAATTTTTAATGCCATAACTGATTTTATTTAACACATAATTTATGTTTACATTTAGTTACTATTAAAAAGTGTGTATCATTTTGTCGATTTCTGGTGCTACATAGTGTAATTTAAGTGCTGACCCTTTATTTTTTATTTTTATTTTTTATTCAAATTCTGGTTGGTTAATATATAGTGTAATATTGGTTTTAGGAGTAGAGTTTAGTGATTCATCACTTACATACAACACCCAGTGCTCAAGACAAGTGCCCTCCTTGTTAACCCATCACCCTGCTCACCTCCCTTCCAGCAACCCTGTTTGTTTCTGTAGTTAAGAGTCTCTTATGGTTTGTCTCCCTCTCTTATTTTTATCCTTCCCCTATGTTCATCCACATACACACACACACACCCCATATCTTCTTTATCCATTCATCTGTTGATGGACACTTGGGTTCTTTCTGTAGTTTGGCTGTTGTTGATAATGCTGCTATAAACATCAGGTTGCATGTGTTTTTGTATCTTTTGGGTAAATACCTATTAGTGCAATTACTGGATCATAAGGTAGTTGTATTTTTAACTTTCTGAGGAACCTCCATACTGTTCTTCAGAGTGGCTGCACCAATTTGTGTTCCCACCAGCATTGCAAAAGTGTTCCCTTTTCTTCGAATCGTCACCAACACCTGTTGTTTCCTGAGTTGTTAATTTTAGCCATTCTGACAGGTGTGAGGTGGTATCTCATTGTAGTTTTAATTTGTATTTCCCAGATGATGAGTGATATTGAGCATCTTTTCATGTGTCTGTTTGCCATCTGGATGTCTTCTTTGGAAGAGTGTCTATTCATATCTTCTGCCCATTTCTTCACCGGATTATTGTTTTTTGGATGTTGAGTTTGATAGGTTCTTTCTAGATTTTGGATACTAATCCTTTATCAGATAATGTCATTTGCAGATATCTCTTCCCATTCCAAAGGTTGCCTTTTAGTTTTGCTGATTGTTTCCTTTGCTGTGCAGAAGCTTTTTATCTTGATGAAGTCCCAGTAGTTCATTTTTGCTTTTGTTTCCCTTGCCTCTGGTGATGTGTCTAGTAAGAAGCTGCTGAGGCCAAGGTCAAAGAGGTTGCTGCCTGTGATCTCTAGAATTTTGATGGTTTCCTGTCTCACATTTAGGTCTTTCATCCAGTTTGAGTTTATTTGTGTGTATGGTATAAGAAAGTAGTCTAGTTTCATTCTTCATGTTGCTGTCCAATTTTCCCAAAACCATTTGTTGAAGAGACTTTTTTTTCCATTGGATAGATGTTCTTTCCTGCTTTGTCGAAGATTAGTTGAACATATAGTTGTGGGTCCATTTCTGGGTTTTCTAATCTCTTCCATTGATCTATGTGTTTGTTTTTGTGCCAGTACTATAATGTCTTAAGGACTGCACCTTTGTAGTATAGCTTGAAATACAAGAATTGTGATGCCTCCCGCTTTGCTTTTCTTTTTCAGGATTGCTTTGGCTATTCAGGATCTTTGTGGTTCCGCACGAATTTTAGGATTATTTGTTTTACCTCTGTGAAAAATACTAGTGGTGTTTTGATAGAGATTGCGTTAAATGTGTAGATTGCTTGGGTAGTATACACATTTTAACAATGTCCTTCTGATCCGTGAACTTGGGATGCTTTTCCATTTCTTTGTGTCCCCTTTAATTTCTTTTGTAAGTGTTCCATAGTTATCAGAGTACACATCTTTTACCTCTTTGGTTAGGTTTATTCCTGTGTATCTTACTGTTTTCATGCAATTGTAAATGGGATCAATTCCTTGATTTCTTTTTCTACTGCTTCATTATTGGTGTATAAAAATGTAACAGATTTCTGTACATTGATTTTGTATTCTTGGTGTATAACTTTTGAGTTTTGATAAATGCATAGACTATGTAACCACTGCATCATCAAGGTAGAGAACAGTTTATCATTCCCTAAAACTCGTGTTGCCCATTTGTTTTTACCTTGCTGTTTTCTTTCTTTAATTTTTTTAATGTTTGTTTATTTTTAATTTTTTTTAATGTTTATTTTTGAGAGAGAAAGAGACAGTGCAAGAGAAGGAGCGAGACACAGAATCGGAAGCAGGCCCCAGGCCCTGAGCTGTCAGCACAGAGCCTGATGTGGGGCTCGAACACACGAACATGAGATCATGACCTGAGCAAAAGTTGGACACTTAACCTATTGAGCCACCCAGGCACCCCTAATGTTTATTTATTTTTGAGAGAGAGAAAGACAGAGTGTGAGCAGGGGAGGCGCAGAGAAAGACAGACACAATTTAAAGCAGGCTCTAGGCTCAGCTGTCAGCACAGAGCCCAGCGCAGGGCTAGAACTCACAAGTGGTGAGATCATGACCTGAAGTCGGACGCTTAACTGACTAAGCCATCCAGGCACCGCTACCTTGCTGTTTTCTATCCCAGTGTCTCTGCTGGATTATCTTTCTTACCTTTTTATTTTGCTTTGGATCACAACCGAGGTCGTTCTGTTCCTCATTCCTCTATTACGCTTCTTTACTTCTCTCAGGAAAATTCTAGAGCTAGAAGATTGGACTTAGGGATCATTTGGTATAGGAGTTGGCAAAGTATAGCCTAACAGCTGATTTGGCTGTGACCTATTTTTGTATTACAGAGAGCTAAGAATGATTTTTACGATTTTAGGTGGTTTTAAAAACAAGAGTATACAACAGACGTTAGAAGGCTAAAATACTTAACTTTCTGAACCTTTACCGAGAAACTTTGCTGATATCTGATCTAATATAAGCCACTCACATTACAGATGAGGTAATGATATTTAAGGAAGTTAAATATAGCAGTTACAAATGTAGATTAACTGTCTTCCATTTCAGAACTCTTTCTCTGTTTCACTTGTTCTTTAAGATAGATATTACACCTAGTTTGGGGATTTTAATTGAGAAAAAACATTAGAGATTTTGTAGTATTAATAAATGGACCATGGGCATTATTTAAAGATTGGACAATATAACTTAGAAGATGCTGAGGAAATGGTGAGAGTAATCTATTGAGATACTTTTACCTGGAAGAGTTAGGAAGAAAATGGCAGCACCTTGCCTCAAACCTAGATCTCTTTGACCCCAGATCTTTTTCAACTAACTTCTACATGTAACATGTATATATGAAAGAGTTAAGTTAGTGTTAATATTAATACTTCTCAAAATAAAAAGTAGAACAGATGGAAAAGCAGTAGGATGTAGAGAAAAGACTACAAAGCTTTAAGTAATATTTGGGTTCAAACTTCAGTCTGCCATGTATAAACTGTATGACCTTGAGCAAGTTATCTTTCTCACTTTCCCTGTCTTCATTTATGGAATCAAATCAGATATATGTTTTGGATGATTGTTGTAAAGAAGAAATAAGGCAAGATATAAAAGCTAAAGCATCTGCTGTATGGGCTTCAGAAGTAAATACTATTACTGTTGGAATTACTCTAAACTAAAAATGCCTTTCCTTTGTGTATCTTTTCATTTCTAGACTCCCATAGTGACCCTCTCTGGGCACAAAGAAGCAATTTCATCGGTTCTGTGGTCAGATGCTGAAGAAATCTGCAGTGCATCTTGGGACCACACAATTAGAGTGTGGGATGTTGAGTCTGGCAGTCTTAAGTCAACTTTGGTAAGACTTCAAAATCCAGTGACTCTGTGGTTAACTCTGAGCTTCTAGAGATGGTTATTTCTGGCTCACTATTTAAATGTTCTTTCCTCCTTGTTTTTCAGACAGGAAATAGAGTGTTTAATTGTATCTCCTATTCTCCGCTTTGTAAACGTCTAGCGTCTGGAAGTACAGATAGGCATATCAGGCTGTGGGATCCCCGAACTAAAGGTGAGGTGTGTAAAATCCTAGAGGAGAAATATGGGTAAATAACATCAGTTTCTCCTATCACTAGAAATGTGTATAAAAAAAGATAATTTTCTACAAATATTGTTTTTGGTTCTCCTATTTCTCTTCTAAAATTCAATAATTATTATTTTTTAAATTTTGTTCAGATGGTTCTTTGGTGTCGCTGTCCCTAACCTCACATACAGGCTGGGTCACATCATTAAAGTGGTCTCCTACCCATGAGCAGCAGCTGATTTCAGGTTCTTTAGATAACATTGTGAAACTGTGGGATACAAGAAGGTAAATCCTATTTATGATCTACAAAGAAGATACTTGAAATAACTATTATATACAGAGAAAATGAAATGAATGCTGAAAAGATTATCCAAAAGCAGAAGAGTAAAAAAAGTTTTGATTATGACCTGATATAAATATTGGTGTCAAAAAGAAAAGCCAGGAGCAAAGGAATTTGGTTCATGTTGATAGGTTATTTTTTGCATTCTGAAAAAATTTATATTGAACCTTAATATAAATGTGATATTATAAAAGTAGAAGGCAATGGTCTCTAAATAAATGGCACTATAATCTATATAATAAATATAATCTATAATAAATGGCACAAATAATAAATTATATATTAATAGAAAAATAAAAATACATATTAAAATTTTTTTTAAATATTTATTTTTGAGAGAGAGAGAGAGCGTGGGCAGAGGAGGGGCAGAGAGAGGGAGACACAGAATTGGAAGCAGGCTTCAGGCTCCTAGCTGTCAGCACAGAGCCCAACGCAAGGCTCCAATTCACAAACTGAGATCGTGACCTGAAGTCGGGTGCCTAACCAACTGTGCCACCCAGGCCCCATAGAAATACATACTTTAAAAGATAACTAGATACTAAAGTTTTTTGTTACTAGTATATATGAGTGTCCCCAGTGAAATGCATACACAGTGTATTTACGTATTTTTACAGGTAGAATGGAGAGGCATTAATCAAATACCTGTTCTTTGTTTACCGAAATCTGCATTTTAACATCCTGATACTACCTTATGAGGCATGATTTGTTAATACCTAGAAGGTTATTTACATTTAGTTGGATACTTGATATAGCAATTATATAGTTTCTGATAGCAGTGCTATGAAGAAAGTAAAGCAGAGTAGAGGGATGCCTCTTTAGGGGTGGGCTATTCTTGAAGGTGATTTTATAATAGTGAATTGAACATGGGAAGGTATCAGCCATGCACAAATCATGGTAGAGAGAATAGCAGATAAGGTAGGGAAAATCTTGGCATGTTGATAAAATACCAAAGGGTCAGTGTTGATGGAGTGGAGTAAGCGAGGAGAAGAATGGCAGGACATGAGACAGGTAGTAGTATACTGAGCAAGACCTTAGGGGCCAAGCTAAGAAATTTGGGTTCCATTCTAAATGTTATGGGGAAGGATTTGTGGGTTCTAAATAGGGTGGGAAGAATGGAAGCAGAGAGTTCCTAGGTTGGATTCTAGGTATATTTTGAAGACTGCTCTTTAGCAGAATTGGCTTATGGATGGAATATAGAGATAGGAATCAAGGAATAATGGCCATATTTTCTGCCTGCGCAATCAGGCCATTAGTGGTACAACTTACTGTGATGGAAAGAGTAAAAGAAACAGGTTTATGAGGGAAGATCAAGAGTTTTGTTTTGGTTATTTTAAATTCGTAGTGCCGGGGGCGCCTGGGTGGCTCAATCGGTTAAGTGTCTGACTTCAGCTCAGGTCATGATCTCACGGATCATGGGTTCAAGCCCCACATCAGGCTCTGTGCTGAAAGCTCAGAGCCTGGAGCCTGTTTCAGATTCTGTGTCTCCCTCACTCTCTCTCACTCCCTCCCCTGCTCAGGCTCCTGTCTCAAAAATAATAAACATTAAAAAAAATTTTTTTTAAATAAATAAATTTGTAGTGCCCATGGGATAACCACATGTCAGGCAATTGGATATACATATCAAAATCAGGGGAGAAGTTTGGGCTAAAGATACAAATTTGAGAGTTATCAGCATACATATGGATGGACAAAGGATGTATAAAGTCGTGATTTGAGGGTAAAAGGAAAATAGTCAAGGAATATGAAAATGGGCCTAATTATGAATAAATATTTATAAATAAATAGCATTTTTCTTGAATATTTATTGCAATAAATCTCTGTATTCTGCTAACGATAGGGGAAAATCAACAGAGCCAGTCAAGTAAATACTCAGGATTTTTAAGATTAACTGGTTATTGGGGCAAGGATGGTAAAGTCGGTAAAGTTTTCAGAAAATTATATGTGATTAGTCATGTATGTTTTTTAATACTTTGAATTGCATATAACATGGTAATACTTTGATCTTTCAGTTGTAAGGCTCCTCTCTATGATCTGGCTGCTCATGAAGACAAAGTTCTGAGTGTAGACTGGACAGACACAGGGGTAAGAATTTGTTATTTGGTGAAAGGAAAAAAGAATAAATCTGGTGCTTATATTTAGAGAGTTACTACTTTCAATATATCTGATAATTATAATTCTGTATTCTAAGTTCCCCTTAATATTCATAAAATCTCACATCTCATTCAAAGAAGAAACATATTTGTCCTTTACTGTTAGGAGTAGTAAAATTGGAAAGTTTTAAGCACTTTCTTTCTCTGGTATTGTAATGAACTGCTTTAACTCCATAAACTTGCTCCTTCAGACTTACTGGATCTAAGTATTTTCTACTTACAAAAAATCTTATAGAATAAGTCTAGACCATAAAGTCTGCTTAAAGGATTACAATTTACTTATTTTTACGTATAAATATTAGCTCTTATTGCCTAAGAATTCTTTCCAAATACAGATCCTAGAGCTACTTGAATAATTTGTAATGTCCATTTACCTGCAAATAGTTAATATACTTTTCTATACAACTTAATTTTCTTAAATAGGTAAACTATATCTTCCCTCAAACTTTTAAATTTTATTATATTTCTTAAATGTTTCTTGGAAAGTACAGTAATAGTGTATCACACCCCAACCAAATTCAAGTGATCATTTTTAAAGTTTTTTTTTTTTAATATGAAATTTATTGTCAAATTGGTTTCCATACATCACCCAGTGCTCATCCCAACAGGTGCCCTCCTCAGTGCCGATCACCCACTTTCCCCTCCCTCCCACCCCCTATCAACCCTTAGTTTATTCTCAGTTTTTTAGAGTCTCTTATGGTTTTAATATAGTGTATTATAATATGGTAGTGAAAACTGATGTAATGGGTCCATTTAAGTATGAACTCTCAATGAGAGTTAATTGCTTATCCATTAAGTCCTTCTGTAAATCAGAATCATCGGTATTTAACTGTGTTTAACTATCATATGAAATAATTATATTTACTTATATGTTTGTGCTTTTTTTTTTCTCTCCCTTTACGCAGTTACTTCTGAGTGGAGGAGCAGACAATAAATTGTATTCCTATAGATATTCACCTACCACTTCTCATGTTGGGGCTTGAAAGTGAATGATAGATTTGACTACAGAGATTGTGTCTGTAAATGAAATAGAGAATCCTCAGATTGCATCAGTGACGGTTCAGAAAGCAGTCTCTTAAAGTTTATAGTTTCATCCTTGATGATAACTATCACTATTTCTTTATTTTGTATTTATTATATAGTAGTGTGTGTTGTTAAAATGTAAAAGTGACCTGCCTTCTCAGCCATATGCAAACTCTTGAAACTAAACTGAATTTTTTATTTCCTTTTAGAGGTATTGGTTTGAATTAAGATTTGTTTTTGAAATGCTGTAAAAGCATATATTTAAAGTAATTGTCCAGATTTTTATTTCTGATGGGGACACTTAAGTATTCCTATGTTAGCAGTTTAAGAAAAGTATCTTAAGAAAACTAATAAATTCTATTATAAAAAATTAGAAATAACACTTTGGGTAAAATAAGTGATATCTAACCTATCATAAGATTTTGTGGGCATTCAACATTAAAACATATAGATCCTGCTGCCAATTAAGAGTTTGCTGGAGTATTTTAAGTGAAGTGCTTTGTATTAAGGATATGTTAGAATCCTGGGGCTCCTGGCTGGCTTGGTCAGTAGGGTGTGTGACTCTTGATACCAGAGTCTTGATCTCAGGGTCATGAGTTCGAGCCCTGTGTTGGGCATGGAGCCTACTTTAAATTAAAAAAAAAAAAGGTACGTCACAATTCTTTAGAAATTACATACAGAGGTGTCTGGGTGGCTCAGTCAGTTAAGCGTCTGACTTCGGCTCACGTCATAATCTCATGGTTCATGAGTTTGAGCCCCATTTTGGGCTCTGTGCTGACAGCTCAGAGCCTGGAGGCTGCTTCAGATTCTGTGTCTCCCTCTCTCTCAGCCCCTCCCCTGCTCGTGCTCTGTCTGTCTCTCAAAAATGAGTAGACATTAAAAAAAATTTTTTTAAGATATTGAAAATTTTTAAGATATTAAAATTTTTTTAAGATATTGACAGCATTTGCATACATACAAATTTCATGGTAACCAGGAATCTTTCTCCCTATCTTATCCTGGTATGCAGATAAGAATAGAATTTGTAAACAAAACTTTTCAGTCAGTATTAGATAATAAACATTCTATAAATTTTATATCATTAGCATTTATCTTAATGCATTTATTATATACCAAATATTTAAGGTAAATATCTTCTTAAAGTATGATTTCCATCTTTAATGGATTGTTATTCCTCAAGCAGAGCGCTTCAGCCTCTAAGTAATATATGGAAAATAAGTTTGGTCTCCTCACAAGACTGTAACGCAGTGTGTCTCAGAAAATGTTCCTATTACAGGGGTCCAGGAAATAATACTTGGCTGCAGTTGAGAACAAAATTAACAGTGGATTAAACCAGTTAGGAGTTTAGTTCTCTCATAAGTTGAAATCCAGAGGCATTCCAGGGCTGGGAGAGTGGTTTTGTTCTACACTCATTAGAGACCCAGACTCCCTCTACCCCTAGGACATGGTTCTCATTTCACAAGAGCTAGAGCTATAGTTGTTACATCATTTAAAGGAAGTATATTTTAATGTTAAAAAACTGAATAAAGTTAGCCAGAAAATGCAGACTGTTTTTCTCATTTAGTGCAGACTGGTATAAATTTCATGATATCTGTACTGTCTCGAAATCAAACTTTTACAGGATAAAGAAGAATTTTTATTCTTGTTTTGGATGGTCTCTGAATGAGCCAAGGACAGAGTTATTTAAAATTTTTTTTTTCAACGTTTATTTATTTTTGGGACAGAGAGAGACAGAGCATGAATGGGGGAGGGGCAGAGAGAGAGAGAGACACAGAATCGGAAACAGGCTCCAGGCTCTGAGCCATCAGCCCAGAGCCTGACGCGGGGCTCGAACTCACGGACCGCAAGATCGTGACCTGGCTGAAGTCGGACGCTTAACCGACTGCGCCACCCAGGCGCCCCAAGGACAGAGTTATTTAAATGTCTTTCTTAACTTCCCCAATCTGGGCTTTTCAGTTGTAGTCTGCATATAAAAAGTGGTTGAAATAAAGGTAAAGAGGCCTATAAATTAAATTTTTAGAACCGACCCTGATTCCAAGGCAGGATGCATTCATGGTTCAGGCACTCTCCCTTAGGACGGGCATAACATTAGTGAAACTCAAATTTCTCTCCGTGTATAACTCAGGCGGTTAGATCTTACTCCTCAAACAGGAAAAACATGAGAGGCTAACAGAAGCCTAGAAGACTGAGTGCTTACAATATATTGCTCTCCTATCCCTAACTCGAAAGTAGGAGACTCCTTTTCAATGGTCCATTTTCCTCTATTTTAGTTCTACCAGAGACAAGGGCTTTACATGCACTTAAATGCACCTAAGGTTCTCTTGGAAAATGAGTGTTGCTGCTTTCCTAGTGCTGGGTGAAGTTAGGAATGAGATAGTGCAGTGCTCAGTACATGCACTATAAAGGATTATTTATGCTTTGTTGCCATAGTAATGAGGTCCATAAACAGGTTGATGCTTGCTCTTAAACCTCATCAAACAAAGTTTTAAGAAATTCCTTTCTTTCTGTTTAACAATAAACTTCCTAAAACTAAAAATTAGACTCAAAGTATACCTAATTGTTAGTTCAAGGAAAATGCCTGAACTTCTAACATGTACCAGGGTTTCTTTGGGAATGGAGAAAAGGGGGGAAGAACGAAAAATGTGTAAGACATGGACACTACCTCCAAAAAGATAACACTCTTGCATGGAAATACTCATTTAAGGATTAGTTACAACAAGGGCACTTGGGTGGCTTAGTTGGTTAAGCGTCTGACTTTTGATTTGGGCTAACGTCATGATCTCACGGTTCATGAGATCTAGCTCTGTGTCAGGCTGCGTGCTGACAGCATGGAGCCTGCTTGGGATTCTCTCTCTCCCTTTCTCTGCTGTGTGCACATACCTGCCTGCTCTCTCTCTTAATAAAGAGATAAACTTAAAAAAAAAAAAAGAATTGTAACAGTGACCTAAGTGCAAAGAAAGATGTAAATGTAAGGTAGAGAGGTGGCATAGAGAAGGGAGCAATTAGCTTTGTGGGGAGCAAGTTGGATGTCAAGAAAGACATCATAGAAGAGTAATATTTGAGCCAGACAGGTCTGGACAGATACTGTCCCTCTGCCAGAGCACAAACCATCAGAAATGATAGCTTAGAAATAATGTGAGGAAAGAAGGAATCATATTTCTTCATATGCTAAGAAGTTTAATTTTGTTTCCTCTTTTAGGTAAAACTGCCTCCAGGTCTCATCTAAGACATCTTTTTTTTTATTATTAAATATAATTTATTGTCAAATTTGTTTCCATACAACACCCGGTGCTCATTCCAACAAGGGCCCTCTTCAATGCCCATTACCCACTTTCCCCTCTCCCCCACCCCCCATCAACCCTCAGCTTGTTCTCAGTATTTAAGAGTCTCTTATGGTTTGCCTCCCTCTCTCTAACTTTTTTTCCCCCCTTTCTTCTCCCCCATGGTCTTCTGTTAAGTTTCTCAGGATCCACATATGGGTGAAAACATGGTAAGACATGATGATCTTTTTGAGAACCATGAAAACAAAACCTGGCTATGATGATTACTCAAGAGATTATTAGGGTAGAAACTTGAGTTATATAGGATTTTTAATTCTACATAGAATGCAGAAAAACAGTAGATTTTCTATGAATAGATGACCAGTGTTTGTTTTGTCATATCCTTTTCTTTTGAATTTAGAATGACCATTTTGGAACTACTGTCATCAATGCATAATAATATTATCAGAATGCTTCCTAACACTGTTGAGGAAAACAAATTAAAACTTAGATTTATATAAAATACACATAATCGCAAAATGAGCAAATAACCCTGCAAATGAAATACTATCTGGGAATTTCTGATGATAACATTGAATCTTTTCACAAAAAATCTTTTGATGTATTCTAATTTTGAAAAGTCAGTTGCTTATATAAAGCAAATATAAGGAAAAATCTTTATACTACTATATCTTATAAAAGGAAAAAAATTCCATTTGGAGACTATGCATATACAAGCAATATTCATTTAGTATTTATTTTATTTTAAAAGCCACTGAGTGGTTGTGCCTGGGTGGCTCAGTTGGTTGAGCATCTGACTCTTGTTTTCAGTTTAGATCATAATCCCAGGCTTTTGGGGTTGAGCCCCGTGTCAGGCTCTGTGCTAACCTGCACAGAGCCTGGTTGGGATTCTCTTTCTCTCTGCTCTTCACTTACTCGTGCTCTCTCTCTCAAAATAAATTTTAAAAACTTGCAAAGATTCTCTCTCCCCCTCTTGCACTCATGCATGCTCTCTCTAAAAATAAACAAAAAAGCCACTAAATGGAATCAGGTTTCAGAAAGCAAGTAAAAAAATAAACCTTAAGGGGCGCCTGGGTGGCTCAGTCGGTTAAGTAGCCAACCCCGGCTCAGGTCATGATCTCACGGTCTGTGAGTTCAAGCCCCGCATCGGGCTCTGTGCTGACAGCTCAGAGCCTGGAGCCTGTTTCAGATTCTGTGTCTCCCTCTCTCTGACCCTCCCCCGTTATGCTCTGTCTCTCTCTGTCTCAAAAATAAATAAACGTTAAAAAAAAAAAATTAAAAAATAAACCTTAATGTGTAATTAATATTTTATCTCTTTTCCTTGTTTTTATTAAGTTTTTTATTTTAACTCCAGTATAGTTATCATAGTGTTATATTGACTTAAAATTTAACTCAGCATTATACTGTAGCTCCATCCATGTCATTGCAAATGGCAAGATTTCATTCCTTTTTATGGTTAAATAACATGTCATTGTGTATGTATATGTATATGTGTATATACACATCTATTTCACATCTTCATTCATTTATCAATGGATACTTGGGCTGTTTCCATAGTTTGGCTATTATAAATAATGCTGCAACAAACATAGGGATTGCATGTATCTCTTTGAATTAGTGCTTTTGTATTTTGGAGGTAAATACCCAGTAGTGTGATTACTAGATAGTAGGGTAGTTGTATTTTTAGCTTTTTGAGGAAACTCCATACCATTTTCCACAGTGGCTGCACCAGTTTGCATTCCCACCAACGGTGCAAGAGGGTTCCGTTTTCTCCACATCCTCCCCAACACTTGCCTTTTCTTGTGTTTTTGATTTTAAGCTAAGTATATCTTTAATGTAACTTAGAATGGGGGGGGGGAGATGGTATTGCTTAATTGAATTATATACACTATTTTTGTTCCATTATCCACCAATATTCACAGATTTGAAGAAGTAAATTATTTTCTGGCAGTCTATTAAAATGGCAAGAAAAAAAATCCACCATAGCAATCCTTTGACATTAAAATGACTAAATGATCTTTATTTTAAAGGAGGAGGGGTGCCTGTGTGGCTCAGTTGGTTGAGTGTCTGACTTCAGCTCAGGTCATGATCTTCAGCTCAGGTTTGAGTTCAAGCTCCACATGGGGCTCTCTGCTGTCAGCACAGAGCCTGCTTAGATCCTCTTTCCCCCCTCTTTCTCTGCCCCTCGCCCATTCATCTTCACTCTCTCAAAAATAAATATAAAAAAAGTTTTTTTAAAGCAGGAATATATGTGTCAGAGAGGTCAAGTTACTTGACCAGATTTCATGCAGCCAGTAAATAGAGTCACAATTTGAATTTGGATGTATCGTTGTCTAGAGGTCAAGTTCTTAACTAGTACATATATATTTTGCCAATTGGCATCCAGAAGAACGATGTATTTATAAATCTGAAGAATAAGTTTGGAGATGTCTTCATATACAAGGTTATATACAAATTTAAGTGGCATTTATTGGTACCAAATTACCATGTTAGGTTCAGCTTTGCATGTTCTTGCCTTTAAAATTGATTTCCATATTAGTATCCCACAAAATGCAATATATGCATCATAATTATATGCGTAATAATATATGTGTTCTTTAAAGATTCATTTATTTTCATATAGGAATTGTATGAGCAAAAGGAAACTTTAGAAATTATCCTGTTATTCACTCTTGTCATTTGAATTATCACATTATTCATGTTATTAAAGGAAACCACAACCCAGACAGCTTAAATATCGAGTATGAAGGTGTACAGCCAATTGATGAAGGTAGGACACATGCCTCTGAGTAATAAAGACTACAGAGAAATGGGTGTGCCTCGGTGGTTCAGTCAGTTAAGTGTCCAACTTCAGCTCAGGTTATGATCTCATGGTTCATGGGTTCAAGCCCCATGTCAAGCTCTGTGCTGACAGCTCAGAGCCTGGAGCCTGCTTTAGATTCTGTGTCTCCCTTTCTCTCTGATCCTCCCCTGCTCATGCTCTTGTCTCTGTCTCTCAAAAATAAATAAATGTTAAAAAAAAAAAAAAAGACTACAGAGAATGATCTTGTTAGGTACAATCTGATAGAAAGTTGAGAAACATGTCAATTCTATGGATAGTAAAAGTATAGACAACATGCCTGGGAATTACTAATACCAAATTAAGTTCAATGGTTGTTTCAGGGGGAGGAAACCATACTTTTTTAAATCTGTCTATAACACTTCACATTTAAAAAAATCATCCTAATGTCTCTAATTGTAGCCTTACTTGAATCAACACAAATGCAATATGGGAGAGAGCATGTTTAGCTAGCCACATGTAAGTAAATACTAGTGTGGGCATCTGGGAAGATAGCTCACCATACCCTCACTAACTACCTGACTTGTTAACTGACCTGTTACTTCTGACTTCCTTGATAAGATCAAACAAATTACTGAGAAAGTAGAACACCTTGAAGAAATGGAGCTATTTCCATGGCATCAAGTTCAGTAAATCCCTAATCCTTAATGAGAGTAAAACAGTACAGGGGCACCTGGATGGCTTAGTCGGTTGAGCATCCAACTCTTGATTTCGGCTCAGCTCATGATCTCACAGTAGTGGAATCGAGCCCCACATCTGAGGGTTGAGCATGGAGCCTCTGTGGGATTCTCTCTTCCTCTCTCTGCCCTCCCCCCACAAACTCTCTCTCAAATAAGTAAAACAGTACAAAAGTATAGAATTCTTAGTATGTTTTTAAATATCAATTGAAGTTTTATTTAAGAGATAAACCAGAGGTTTGCTTGATAGTGCAAAAGATCGTTGCTGTTTATTGCTCTGGGATTGCAGATTTGTGAAGCTCCATATTCCAAGATATCTAATGGTCGTCTTTTCTAGTTCACCGTGGAGGAAAACACTTTACACTACGATAAATCTGTTGATAGAAAATTAAATAACACTTCTATAAATGTTTGTACTTCTAGATGAAATTAAATCCTCCCATATAAAAATATTTTAATGGTGTTAAATTGTTTTCTAAAAACTTGTTTATGAAACTACATTTTAACTACTGTGGGCGCCTATTTAAGGTACTAACTAGTACAAGGCATTTAAATATTTTCTTACCAACAGCTAAAGGAGGATTAATTCACTCTACAAACATTTATCAAATATATGATTAAGGAAACCTGATTCGAAGAGTGTCAGTAGCTTAACCTTGTTTGCTGAAACCATTCTTATACTCTGCTGCCACTTACCCGCTTTTCTTAGTGACCTGTGAAGGAAAAGTGATTATGTATGAATGCTACATTTTATGGTGTCTTGTGTATCTAAGTAATTTTCTCCAAGTAAGTGAACAAAGCCAACACCCCTTGCCCACAGTCACTTCTCTGACTTTCTGGTATATTTCTTGGAGGGCCTTTCTCTGCTTCAGATTGGGCTGAAAAACTATTTCATATCCTCTTAAGTTAAACTTCATCCTGTTTGGAACAAGCATTTTCTAAAATATCCCAAGTAACTTAACATATGTTTCATGATAACATTATGAAAGTCGTTTTGCTTACTCTATTAGAATAATTTATTCTTTGGGAAGAAAGGTGTTCTTTTCAGATATTTTATACAGTATCCTTCAGTTGTCAATTAGCTGTCTTTGCTTCTGTTCATTTATTGATTGAATGCACATTCAGAATGCAGTATGTATTAGGCACTGTGTTAAAAGAGATAAAGCTACTAAACAGCCTAAATGTACCTTGGAGGAGCTAAGGATCCAATGGGGAAGACAGAGAAATAATTACAATTATTGAGAGCAGAGGTATGTCCTTACGTGGGACGCCAAACTTAGCACAAGTTAGGAAAGATCTGAGGAAGTACAGCAGTTATCCTTATTGCCAAATGCTAATTCTTACCCTTTTAAGGATCTGGACTTTGAGAATCTGAGGAAAGCTGTGGACTCTCTCTGAGGTTGCTGCCCCCCATGGGGTTAATGAGGTTGAAACTAACAGGAAATCTAAAGTTTTTCAGAGGCCTGTTTCTCCCTAATCAGCTATTGTTTGTTTTCAGACCCCACTAACAAATCCACTAGGGAGACCTGGGCTAAAAAGTCACAGATAAGTTCCCGCCTATGAACAGCAAGGCCCTGTCTTCCTTACCCTAGATAATGAGCCCAAGACCCCATCCATTTTGATCTAGGCTCTCTTGGAACATGCCCATAGCCCCTGTGTCCTAAGATGACCTCCTGACAGTAGAGGCTGAATTGTGCCTCATTTTAGGTTTCCACCTCAAAGTGAGTATGCTCAGTGTGCATGCCCCATCTTTCCTCATGAATTACCATAAATTTCTCCACCTTTTTCATCAGCATATATGTAATCACAACCCCTTCTAGGAGGCAGATTTGAAGCTTGCCCTTTTATCTCTTTGGCTGCCTCTGGAATAAACCCTTTCCTTGCAAATATGACGTCTCAGTGTTGGCTTTGTGTGCTTTGGGCAGTGGAACTTGGCTTTGGTTACATTTCCAACAATTAGAAAAAAAAAAAAGATACCGAAAGTTTGCTTATTATTTCAGGTATTCACCTGTTCGTTGAAACCCCATGTATCTCAGTAAGAATCCCTAGTCTAAAGATATCTCAATTTTTTTCGATCCAAATTAACTCTAGTATAAATAGCCTATTCTTTTTCCTATTCTAAAACCACTTTCTGGTTTTTTAGATAAGTATTTTGTAATATTATAGAATCTCACTCCATCTTTCGTGATCTTACAGACTTTAGTTATCACCTGGAGTGTAAGCTTTTTTCCTCGCTAGCCTATGTCACAGTTGTAGTTCATACTTTGTGGAGCTTTAGAAAAGTTGATAGGATTTTTTGAATCACCTTTAAAAAGAAAGCACTTTGAATTATATTATCTTACACCAGTAACAATTTACTTTTGCCTTGTTTCCAATTTTTTTCTTCAATTTTTAGGCTTAAATTTTGCCTTTTACTTTTGAAGACTCATTTATGACAACAAATTTAGGTTATGTGTATGTGCATTTGAGGTCAGTTATTAACAGTTGCTAACTTAATCATCTTTAAACCTTTAAGAGTTAAAATATAACACATGAACAGTTACCGCGTGCGGGCACTGGTACTGAGAAGCGCCCCGATTCAGGAATGACTGAAGCTCAGAAGCATATAGCCCGGTAGAGATGGTCTCTCGGAGGGCCTGGCAGGTGCGGTGCCGCCCCGGAGGCAGGGAGGGACCCGGGCTTAGGAAAGGAAACAGGGAATGCCTCACAGGTCTCACAAACAGTTCCTTAATTCCGATATTCTGACCGGTTTGGTATTTGTTAGTAAACGAATTTGGTAGCGAAGGAACAGAAAGGGTCTAGGAGTTCATCAAAAAACGGACCGAGAGCCGGGCTTCGGTGGGGTTCGGGAAGAGCCGGAGAGGGCGAGAACGCCGACGCCGGATGAGATGCCGGCTTCCGCGCGCGCCAGGCTGCCCGGTTTAAATCTCCCGCCTCCCGCAGCCGGAGCCCGACACCTCCACGCACGGGTGCGGAGGGGCACGGGCTGCGGGAGTGGCCCGGTGGCGTCGCGGGGCTCGCGGGTGTTGGCGCCGGGAACGGGTGCTGTGACGGACCTCCGCGCAGTTAAGCGCGACCCGAGGTGGCGGAGGACCGGCGCGTCGCGGTTCCAGCGTCGCGGTGAGAGTCTGCGGCCTCCCAGTGGCGGTCAGGCCGCTCCCTCTCCGGGCCTGGCGGGCCGGAGGCCAAACCCTCGTTTCCGTGGCGACGCCCTGAGGTGGAAGCGCGGCGGGAGGCGCCTGCCACGCGCGCACGCTGTCTCTCGAGGCCTCGCCGGCCCCTGCGGCCTTCCCCCTGGGACGAAGTCCTGGTCCGCGCTCTTCCGGGCAGAACCCGCAAGGAGTGGTTTCTGGCGAGGCTGGGTCCTCTCCGGACGAAAGGAGCTTTCCTTCACGCCGCCCCGGTAGCGAACATGCGCACCAGCCTGAGGCTTATTTGGGTGATTCCTCTGGAAGGTGGAGATCGCTTCCATTAGAGGCAGGTGTTCACAGCATTTAGGTGCTTTCCTGCTGACCTCTTTTTTCTGTTGTGTTTATTTTTATGTCATTATTTTGTGATGAAACGCCTTCTTTAGAAACGAAGTGGCAAGCGTTTGGTAAAAACAAAACATAAGTAAATGTGCGGCGTAAGGCGAACCGCGGAATGCTAGAGCTCCCGAGGGGTTCCGCGCACAAACACTGCGGCCTGAGGCCGTGAACCCAGCCCCGTGCACCTATCCGGCTCTCGGAAACGCGGATCACCTGGTCGGGTGCCCAAATGATGTCAGTGGTCAGATACCTGATGCCTGAGAAAGATGGGAGAGGGGAAAAAAATCCGATCTGGCAACCAACCCGCGATGCTGTGGGTTTGCCGGTAGAGGGGGTGGGATTATTTTTCATGTAATAGATGATGTTAATGCGCAGAGCATGAAAGCTGTTATAAGCTATGGGTCACTGGGAAATAGCTTACTGGGAAGATCACGTTTGTCCATGGTTTTGGATTTTTTTTAAGCATTTATGTATTGATTTATTTAGTTTAGACTTAGACAACGTACTGTAAGGCGATATTACTTACATCATCTTAACATCAGTATTTTTGAAGTAGCCACAGGTGCCTCATCTTTTAATAGGAGTTAATTACGCATTTATTGACCAAATAAACATCTGATGGTATGTATACATTTTTTATATGATGAAAAATTTTAATCGTTTTATATTTATCTGTGCCCATCATTACCAGTATTCTTTGAAATGTCTGTATTTAATAGCTCAGAATGATTGTGCATCTAGCCATTGAAACAGCAATGTGCAAGACATTGTTCTAATTATCAGTAATTTATAATTGCTAGACAAATCATCATAATTTTGGAGTTAAATGGGTGCTCAGAGATCAAGTGTGAAACCTGCAAACATGAGACTGGTTGGGAAAACTAGGAAGCCACATTTTTTTAATACATACTTATTATAAAGCAATTAATAAAACAAAATTTGTACCAGTGACTGAACTGGTACCAAATACTTCACTGTCAGACTTCATGATTTTATCGTGTCGTATGTCCTATATTTTACATTTTTGACTTTGTTGATTTTATTGATTTGCCTGTTTTCTATTTCACATATTTCATACCTATTTTCATTTTTTTCTTTTACTTTGGGTTTAATTTGTTCATCTTTTTCTAATTTATTAAGGTGGAAGCATAAATAATATATTTTTTCCCTTTTATGTAAGCATTTAAAGCTATAAGTTTTCCTCTAAGCATGCTTTAGCTACATCCCACAAACATGGGGTATTTTCATTATCATTTAGTTAAAAATATTTAAAAGTTTAAGTTCTATGATCCCTTATTTATTTAGGTGTGCTATTTTATTTCCAAATATTTTGGAATTTTTTTAGGTAGTTCATTGCTATTGATTTCTAAATTAACAATGTAGTGCTCAGAAAACATGTATTATTTCAATACCTTTAAATTTATCGAGAATTTTTTCCTTGCCTAACCTATGGTCTGTCTTGGTGAGTGTTCAGTTACCCTTGGGGGAAAATGTGTATTCTACTGGTGGTGGATGGAATAGTCTAAATGTCATTTAGGTCAAGCTGGTTGAGAGTGTTGCTTGAGCCTTTTATCTTCACATTTTAATGTCTCTTTATTCCATCAGTTACTCTGGGAGAAGTGTTAAGTTTTAGTTATGATTAACTATGATTGTAGATTTATCTATTTTCCCCTTCAGTTCTGTCAGTTTTTTTTTTTTAAATATTTGGTAGTGTTATCAGTCACATACACATTTAAGACAGCTGTGTCCTTTTGATAGATTGACCACTTTATCATTGTTAAATGTCCATTCTATTCCCGAAAATACTTTTTACATGGAAGCCTGTCCTGTATGACATTAATACAAGCTTAATGTTTGCCTCTTGCTTTTTCCTTTTAACACATCTGTGTATTTATGTTTAAAATGTGTTTGTTATAAACTACATACAGTTGGTTTGTAGTTGTTTATCCAGTCTCACAACAACCTCTGTGTTTTAATAGTGGTATATAGTTCATTTTTTATTTTTATAACTTTTTTCTGTGTTTGGGTTAAGTATATTGGTATTCTTTTTCCATTTTTTCATTTTTTCTTTAGTCTTCTTCCCTGCCTTCTTTTTGGATGAACTGAGCTTTTAGAAAAATATTTCTTGTCCTGTCTTTTTAGTTTTGTCTCTTCATGTTATTTTTTTATTGGTGGTACTAGAGATTTCATATGTATCTTAAATTTATCATAGCTTATTTTCAAATCTATTTTAGTATTTTATGAGCAGTGTAAGAATATTATCATTTATACTTGTAATGACCATCTCACCTTATGTGCCCTTACATACTTTACTTCTACATGTGTCCTATATTTTTAAAAATGTAATGAATCAATCTTTTAGTGAAATTTAAAGATGCATGTATATATGTAATGTTCAAAAATTCCTTTGTATTTATCAATATATTTACCCTTTTTTCTCTCTTGCTTCCTGTAGAGCTGAGTTTCTATGTTATTTTTCTTCACCCTAAAGAATATTTAGATTTTTTTTTGTAACACAGGTCACTGTGGCCTTTCAACTGTATCTGTCTGAAGTTTTACTTTGCTTTCATTTTTGAAGGATATTTTTATTAGATATAGAATTCTTGGCCAGCTTTTTTTTTTTTTTTCCAGGACTTAAAGATACAGTTTGCTTGTTTTTTGCCCTCCTTTATTTTGTGAAGTAGCCTCCTCTTTTTCCTCTTTTCTCCCAAGATGAGAGCAGTCAGGAATCTCTTCAGTCCTAGGGCTAAGCATTTTCTGGATTTTCAGATCATGAGCTTTCCTGCATCCTCAGCCCTCTGATGTACTTTCAGAAAACACTAAATTTTGTAGATTATCTAACTTATTCTCAGTGTTAGGATGGAATTAATTTTCTCTTGCAACTTTCTGAAGTGGAAATGGAAGACCAGTACAATACTGATTGAATTGATATTGCTTAAAATCTTTTTATTACTCTTAATTAGATTTTTTCTGGTATTCTTACAGTCGTTTTCCTAGTGAATTTTATTTTATTATTTATTAATTTTTTTTAAGGTTTATTTTTGAGAGACAGAGTGTGAATGGGGGAGGGGCAGAGAGAGAGAGAGAGAGAGAGAGAGACAGACAGACAGACAGACAGAATCTGAAGGAGGCTCCAGACGCTGAGCTGTCAGCACAGAGCCTGACCCAGGGCTCGAACCCATGAGCCGTGAGATCATGACCTGAGCTAAAGTCCAGTGCTTAACCGACTGAGCCACCCAGGTGCCCCGATTTTATTATTTTTTAAAATGTTTATTTGTTTATTTTGAGAGAGCATGCACAAGCAAGCAGGGGAGGGGCAGAGAGAGAGGGAGACAGAGAATCCCAAGGAGGCTTCACACTGTCAGCGTGGAGACTGACACAGGGCTCAAACTCACGAACCATGAAATGATGACCTAGCTGAAATCATGAGTCGGTCGCCCAACTGACTGAGCCACCCAGGTGCCCCTAGGTTATTTTTTTTAAATAAGCTCTGTGCCCAACATGGGGCTTCAACTCATGATCCTGAGATCAAGAGTCATATGCTTTATGGACTCAGCCAGCCAGGCGCCTTTGAAAGATTAAAAAAAGAAAAAAAAAATATGGATGTTAAGTTTTATTAAATACCTTTTTATCATGAGAGATGAATAATTTAACATACTTTTTGCTAATATTTTAATGGTATGTTCAGGAATTTTTATCACAGATAATTTTCATCAAATTTTTCTTATTTTTTACATGTACCTATTATTTTAATAGTTATAACAATTCTGTTTTGTTTGTTACAATCACATTTAGAGTTACCTGAATTAAATCCCTTTTTACCATTTCTCCATTTTATAAATTCTTCATTGTTAAATTTTTTTATTATTTAATTTTCTTGAGAGACTGAGAGGGCACAAGTGAGCGAGGTGCAAAAAGAGAGAGGGAGAGAGAATCCCACAAGGGGCAAAAAGGGAGTGAGAGAGAAGTGGGGCTCATTTGAAGTGGGGCTTGTGCTCACCCATAACAGGGCTCAAACTCACGAACAGTGAGATAGTGACCTGTGAGATAGTGACCTGAATCAAAGTCTGATGCTTAACCAACTGAGCCGGCCAGGTACTCCATTAAGTTCTTCATTTTTAAATTTTTTTTTTAATTTTTTTTTTCAACGTTTATTTATTTTTGGGACAGAGAGAGACAGAGCATGAACGGGGGAAGGGCAGAAAGAGAGGGAGACACAGAATCAGAAACAGGCTCCAGGCTCTGAGCCATCAGCCCAGAGCCCGACGCGGGGCTCGAACTCACGCACCGCGAGATAGTGACCTGGCTGAAGTCGGACGCTTAACCGACTGCGCCACCCAGGCACCCCTAAATTTTTTTTTTTAACGTTTATTTATTTTTGAGACAGAGAGAGACAGAGCATGAATGGGGGAGGGTCAGAGAGAGGGAGACACAGAATCTGAAACAGGCTCCAGGCTCTGAGCTGTCAGCACAGAGCCCGATACGGGGCTCGAACCCACGGACCGTGAGATCATGACCTGAGCCGAAGTCGGACGCTTAACTGACTGAGCCACCCAGGCGCCCCAAGTTCTTCATTTTTAAATACATTAAAAATAAATTTTCGTTTTAGCATTTATTTTTTGAGAGACAGAGCGTGAGTGGGGAAGGGGCAGAGAGAGAGAGAGAGAGAGAGAGAGACCGACAGAATCCAAAGCAGGCTCCAGGCTGTCAGCACAGAGCCCGATGTGGGGCTCAAACTCATGAACTGTGAGACCATGACCTGAGCCGGTCAGATGCTTAACCGATTGAACCACCCAGCAGCCCCACATTTTTAAATACATTGTAGTTGTAAGGGCACCTGGGTGGCTCAGTCGGCTGAGTGCCTGACTCTTAGTTTCTGCTCAGGTCTTGATCTCAGGATTCATGAGTTCAAGCCCTATGGCTCTGCACTGACAGTGGGGAGCCTGCTTGGGATTCTCTCCCTCTCTGCCCCTCCCCCACTTGTGCTGTCTCTCTTGCTCTCAAAATAAATAAACTTAAAAAATAAAATAATTAAAATAAAACTAAATACATTTTAGTTGTATGGATTGTGGCTTCAAATAATTTAGTTGTTGTTTTATTTGTTCTGGGAAGCATATATTTGTGTTGTATTCCTGATTGTTGCATATTAAAAAAAATCGTTTTCAGATACTCAGCCTTTCTCATATATCGTATCTCGTTGATTCTAAGAAGCACCTGTTCATATTTTCACATCTCTGAAATTATTTCTGAAATCTGAACTTTTTTTAATGTTTATTTATTTTTGAGAGAGCGAGTGAGAGCACAAGCTGGGGAAGGGTAGACAGACAGACAGACTCCCAAGCATGCTCTATGCTGTCAGCAGAGACCCCAATGTGGGGCTTGAACTCAAGAACCTGAGATCATGACCTGAACCAAAGACAGACACTTAACCAACTGAGCCACCCAGGTACCCCTGAAATCAGAATTTTTCATGTATTTGAAAATGGATGATTTGAAAGCACAGTTTACTTTGTAGATTTTTTTCGTGTTTAGAGGTATGTAAAGTAATGGCATACCTTTTAAATAATGGTGTCTTCAACTGATGAAATATGGTAAGATAATTCCAAATTATTAGGTTACCATAAAATAATTAAAAAAATTTTTTTTAATGTTTATTTAGTTCTGAGACAGACACAGAGCATGAGTGGGGGAGGGGCAGAGCGAGAGGGAGACACAGAATCTGAAGCAGGCTCCAGTCTCTGAGCTATCAGCACAGAGTCCGACGTGGGACTCACACTCACAAACCACGAGTTCATGACCTGAGCTGAAGTTGGATGCTTAACCGACTGAGCCACGCAGGCACCCCAAATAAGCTTTCTCTTTAAGGTTGAAAAAGATCAGAAATCTGATGTTTATTTATTTTTGAGAGAGACAGAGACAGAATGTGAGTGGGTTGGGGCAGAGAGAGAAAGAGGCACAGAATCTGAAGCAGGCTCCAGGCTCCGAGCTGTCAGCACAGAGCGTGACACAGGGCTCGAACTCACAAGCTGTGAGATCATGACCTGAGCCAAAGTCGGACGCTCAACTGACTGAGCCACCAGGTGCCCCGAAAAATATCAGAAATCTAATAACACAGTG
The DNA here is from genome assembly GCF_007474595.2 of Lynx canadensis. NCBI lineage: Eukaryota > Metazoa > Chordata > Mammalia > Carnivora > Felidae > Lynx > Lynx canadensis. The sequence goes on along the minus strand of NC_044310.1, from coordinate 188,435,267 downwards.
TTCTGAGTTGCAGTGAGCAAGCACTTTACTCCATTGCTGGTGGGCAAAAAAACTGGTACAATCTCTTACACAGGACAGTTTAGCAGAATGAAAATTTTAAATGCATGTAACCTTTGATTCGGCCATTATACTTCCAGGATTTTATCTTATAGGTAAACTTGCATGTATTTTAAATAATATATGTTTTTTTTTCTTATTTTTTATTCAGCATGATTTAAAAGATGTTCCAGAAACAATCTAAATATGTATCAATAATAGACCATAGTAGTAAATTATAGTACAACCATTAAATGGAATGTTAAATATCCATTAAAATTATATGCCACTAAGTAGAAAATCCCATGTCATATTCTTTTTCACTCTGCGTTGTACACAGTACTCACTTTTATCCGTTGTCTCATGTTGCTGAGGAGATGGATGAGGCCAACATAAATTATTTTATTTCTTCTGGATGCTAATAGCATCTTTTCTTTATCCTTAAAACTTGGCAGAATTCTATACAATATCTAAATTTTGATCATTCCCTGTTAATTTTTCCTGAAACATAAGACCTTTCAGTTTTTCACCTCTATATCCTCGAAAATTTTATGTTCCTATTGTCTTTCTGTCCAAGAAAGAGTATTACTTACATTAGATCTCAGTAGTCTGTCTTACAAATCGATCATCTTTGTTCTAACTACTTTGTTAGAATCTAGCCACCTTTATTTTGTAATATTTATTCTGAAGGATTTTCCATGGCTTGCCATCCAAGTTAACTTGGTTTTCTGAATTATCTATTCTACTCAGAGCTGTTTTTTTTTTAATTTTTTTTTTAACGCTTATTTATTTTTGAGACAGAGAGAGAGCAGGAACAGGGGAGGGGCAGAGAGAGAGGGAGACACAGAATTGGAAGCAGGCTCCAGGCTCTGAGCCATCAGCCCAGAACCCGATGAGGGGCTCGAACTCACGGACCGTGAGATCATGACCTGAGCTGAAGTCGGACGCTTAACCGACTGAGCCACCCAGGCTCCCCCAGAGCTGTTTCTAATACGATTTCAAGTTCTGTGGTATTTTTTTCCCCTTGTATCTTTCGCTTTTTCAGTTCTTTTCAAAAATCTGTTTCATCAAGTCATATTCTATATAACTATACAGTTATAGTCATATAACTATATATATGTTATAGTTCATATAACTATATAGTTAGTATATATAACTATACTGTATATAGTCTATATAATTATATATATTATCTGATGCAAACCAGTTTTCTTTAAAATTCTATTAAGATTCTATTTTATGCACTAGCTCTTCAAATGTGGTTTTTTTTTTTCTCTTTTCCACATATGGTCCCTCTTCCTTTTCTTGAAGAGTTACTTTTATATGTTATCTAGTGTTGAAAAGGGCAGTTGTGTTTTGGCCTGCTCTTTGCCCAAGAATGGTATAAGGCATTGGAATAGCTACCTTAGAGACTGAGATAGGAGACTGAACATTGTTGTGATCTTTCTTCTTTAATTGGCTGTTGGCTGACAATAGTCGTCATATGCTATCTCTAAGCAGGTTACCACAGCATGTGTTAATCATTCATTCCAGAGACAGATAAATGCTGATATAGCTCTGATTGATCTTCTTTAGTCTGCTGTGCAAGGTTGACCACTAGCTTACTGTTTTGTTTTTCTACAGCCATGCTTTGACTCTTGACAAGAAAAATTGAAAATGTCACGGCAACTGTAGGTTTTAGGGAGCCCAATATGTAATACTTCTTGCCTTTTTTTTTTAATGTTTATTTTTGAGAGTGGGAGGAAGAGAGAGTGGGGAGGGGCAGAGAGAGAGGGATGCAGAGGATCTGAAGTGGGCTCTGCACTGACAGCAGAGAACCCAATAGGGGCTCGATGTGAGATCATGACCTGAGCTGAAGTCAGAGAAAGAATCAAATCTGGCCATTTTTTCCCCCTTCCCCTCCCCCATGGTCTTCTGTTAAGTTTCTCAGGATCCATATAAGAGTGAAAACATATGGTATCTGTCTTTCTCTGACTGACTTATTTCACTTAGCATAACACTCTCCAGTTCCATCCACATTGCTACAAATGGCCAGATTTGATTCTTTCTCATTGCCAAGTAGTAGTCTATTGCATATATAAACCACATCTTCTTTATCCATTCGTCAGTTGATGGACATTTAGGCTCTTCCCATAATTTGGCTATTGTTGAAAGTGCTGCTATAAACATTGGGGTACAAGTGCCCCTATGCATCAGCACTCCTGTATCCCTTGGGTAAATTCCTAGCAGTGCTATTGCTGGGACATAGGGTAGATCTATTTTTAATTTTTTGAGGAATCTCCACACTTTTCCAGAGCGGCTGCACCACTTTGCCTTCCCACCAACAGTGCAAGAGGGTTCCCGTTTCTCCACATCCTCGCCAGCATCTATAGTCTCCTGATTTGTTCGTTTTAGCCACTCTGACTGGCATGAGGTGGTATCTCAGTGTGGTTTTGATTTGTATTTCCCTGATGAGGAGTGACGTTGAGCTTCTTTTCATGTGCCTGTTGGCCATCTGGATGTCTTCTTTAGAGAAGTGTCTATCCATGTCTTCTGCCCATTTCTTCCCTGGATTATTTGTTTTTTGGGTGTGAAGTTTGGTGAGTTCTTTATAGATTTTGGATATTAGCCCTTTTCTGATATGTCATTTGTAAATATCTTCTCCCATTCTATTGGTTGCCTTTTAGTTTTGTTGATTGTTTCCTTTGCAGTGCAGAAGCTTTTTATCTTCATGAGGTCCCAGTAGTTCATTTTTGCTTTTAATTCCCTTTGGGGATGTGTCAAGTAAGAAATTGCTGTGGCTGAGGTCAGAGAGGTTTTTTCCTGCTTTCTCCTCTAGGGTTATGATGGTTTCCTGTCTCACATTCAGGTCCTTTATCCATTTTGAGTTTATTTTTGTGAATGGTGTAAGAAAGTGGTCTAGTTTCATTCTTCTGCATGTTGCTGTCCAGTTCTCCCAGCACCATTTGTTAAAGAGACTGTCTTTTTTCCATTGGATATTCTTTCCTGCTTTGTCAAAGATTAGTTGGCCATACATTTGTGGGTCCAATTCTGAACTCTCTATTCTATTCCACTGGTCTATGTGTCTGTTTTTGTGCCAATACCATGCTGTCTTGATGATTACAGCTTTGTAGTAGAGGCTAAAGTCTGGGATTGTGATGCCTCCTGCTTTGGTCTTCTTCTTCAATATTACTTTGGCTATTCAGGGTCTTTTGTGGTTCCATACAGATTTTAGGAGTGCTTGTTCTAGCTTTGAGAAGAATGCTGGTGCAATTTTGATTGGGATTGCACTGAATGTGTAGATTGCTTTGGGTAGTACTGACATTTTAACAGTATTTATTCTTCCAATCCATGAGCATGGAATGTTTTTCCATTTCTTTATGTCTTCTTCAATTTCCTTCATAAGCTTTCTATGGTTTTCAGCATACAGAGCTTTACATCTTTGGTTAGGTTTATTCCTAGGTATTTTATGCTTCTTGGTGCAGTCATGAATGGGATCAGTTTCTTTGTCTTTCTGTTGCTTCATTATTAGTGTATAAGAATGCAACTGATTTCTGTACATTGATTTTGTATCTTGCAACTTTGCTGAATTCATATATCAGTTCTAGCAGACTTTTGGTGGAGTCTATTGGGTTTTCCATGTATAGTATCATGTCATCTGCAAAAAGTGAAAGCTTGACTTCATCTTTGCCAATTTTGATGCCTTTGATTTCCTTTTGTTGTCTGATTGCTGATGCTAGAACTTCCAACACTATGTTAAACAACAGCGTTGAGAGCAGACATCCCTGTCATGTTCCTGATCTCATTTTTGAGAGAGAGACAGACAGACAGACAGTGCAAGTGGGGGAGGGGCAGAAAGAGGGAGACACAGAATCCAAAGCAGGCTCCACGCTCTGATTTGTCAGCACAGAGCCCCATGTGGGGCAGGAACTCCTGAACCGTGAGATCATGACCTGACCCAAAGTCCTATGCTTAACTGACTGAGCCACCCAGGTGCCCCAATAATGGCTTTATTTTTTAATTTACTTAATTTTCTGAATACCAATTGCTCTAACATTTCTGCTATATGACTATGAGTAATATGCTGAAACATACCAGTTACATTTCCTAGAGGTCTCCTTTCCAGAGTCCATCATACTGCTTAAATTTGAGATGCTTGTTCTGTCCAGCTGTCATCTTGAGCCTTCCCTTCATAGCTCCTCTGGGTTCGATTTTTGTCTTTTATATTTCATTGCTACTTTTGAGAAATCTGCTCTCTTTCTGACTCTCAATGATTTGTATATAATCTACTTTCTATCTCTTAAAACTTCCAGGATCTGCCCCCCCCCCCACTGCCCTGTTTCCTGAAAGTTCACAATGATGTATTTTGGAATAAATCTCTTTTTGGATGGAGATTTGGATTCTTCAGTTACTTTTCAACCCTGCTATTAAATTAAAAAAAAAAATTTTCAGCTATTCTGTTTTTTCCTCAAGAGTCCTTTTTTATTTTATTATTCCTCTTTGAGGATATTAGTTGGAGGGTTGTTTTGTTTTGTTTCCTCCCTATATTATATTAATTCCCTTCAGCTATTTTCTTTTTTCTATTTTTTGCTTTAGGTAAGAGGTTTTTTTTTTTTTAATGTTTATTTATTTTTAAGAGAGAGAGAGAGTGAGTCAGGAAGGAGCAGAGAGAGGGAGACAGAATCTGAAGCAGGCTTCAGGCTCTGAGCTGTCAGCACAGAGCTTGATGCAGGGCTCAAACTCAGAAGCCATGAGATTATGACCTGAGCTGAAGTCAGACACTTAACCGACTGAGCCACCCAGGTGCCCCAAGTAAGAGGTCTTTCTTGGTGGAGACTTCCCTCAGATATCTCTTGACATTTGGTTTTCCATTTATATTTAAGAGGAAGACTATAACAAAGCCAATCAGAAGATTTATATGTACAACGGGTAAATTTTGCTCTAGAGTGATTAGGCAAAGACCCATCCTTTTAGAATGTCCAAATGGTATCCTGCTTTTCTCTGTAGCTTTTAGTTCTTTCCAGAGAAAAGAATGTTCCAGACTTTTCTGAAGAATGGAAAGGTGTGTGTGTGTGTGTGTGTGTGTGTGTGTGTGTGTGTGTGAAAGAGAGAAAGAGAGAGAGAGAGTGAGAATGCTTTGCTACTGGTGAACAAAGAATGGGAAAAGAGCTTGACATTTAACAGTTCTGTGTGTAAACTTTCACTTAATTGTTTTGTTTTCAGGCCAGATCTTCTGTGTTGTCCAACTGCTGTGTTGGACTGTAGCCCAAGTCCAGCGCCTTCTTGGTTCAATTTCTTCAACTCCCATTGAGTGACACAGATTAGAAAACAGCCTCAGGGTCTAGCCAACTGTATATAGACTTCAATGAATCCTCCTTCCACTTCCAAATGGTGAGTCTTTCAGATAGTCTGCAAGGTAATTGACTCACTATTCATTAACATTCCTCTTTTAGTTGCTTAGGTTACTACTTTCTCTCCAAAAATGTATTGTAGTCTTTTCATCTGCTCTTGTCACTATATTTATGCTCCTTATACTTATGAGTTAATTGGTTGCTTTTTGTGTTATACTTTTACCATTAGTAGATTAGGGAAGGGAAAGCGGGGAAGTGCATGTGGTCAGTCTGCATTTTTAACAGTGCACCCTGTATTTTAATATCTGCATAAACCTCTTCCAGGTTATTCTCAGTGTTGAGATTTAAAATTATGTCAGTTAAATCAAAAATTTTGTGTTTTAAAAATTTACATCATATATATTTTTGTTTACAGGCTATTTGTTAATTAAAAGAATGTCTTATACTTGCATACAACTTCATCTGTTTTTTTAAGTAAGTGCTATGCCCAATGTGGGGCTTACATGGTCTACCAACTGAGCCAGCTAGGCCCCCCACAACTTTATATTTTTCAAAGCAGTTTTGCATATGTTATCCCATTTGATCCTCATAGTATGAGAGGCTCAGCACTTGGAAATTTTGGGCATAGCAGAGGACTGGAAGAGGTATTCGCCTGAAATCTGCAGTAAAGTTGGAAATATTCTTAAGTTTCATAGGAGATTAGCTTTAATACCATTTTAACATAAGAATTTAGTGTTGATACTTTATTAAAAACATTTGAAATATAATTTTTTAGCTACTTTCAAAAATATGATATTTTCTTTTGTAGTTCACTTCCTTTTCCTTGATACGTTATTTATAGTTTGAATGGTCTTACTGATTTCATCGACATTTTTCAAGTCTTATTTTCCAATAACCTATTTTAATTTTTTTAATGTTTATTTATTTTAGAGGGGGCAGAGAGGGGGGGGTACAGAGGAACTGAAGCGGGCTCTGCACTGACAGAGAGCCCGATGTGTGAGGCTTGAACTCACAAACTGTGAAATCATGACTTGAGCCGAAGTTGGGACTGAGCCACCCAGGCCCTCCAGTGATCTATTTTAAATGCTATTCATATGTTCTTTATGAAATGATATGACTAAAGTGGTATAAGTAAATTATATTATTATAGTAAATTCTTAAACAGAAAGTCGAAAAATAGATAATAATCCTAAAGCATCACTTTTGGAAAAAAAATGAGCTCTGATTTATCTTTTTTAATGACTTCTTTACAGGTTAAAATTATGCTGACTACTGAAATTATAGACTAGTTATATAAAAATAAATTTTATTATAACTAGAAATTTGAATGTAGTTTGCAATATAAACTTGTCAATTTTGTTAACGACATGTCTCTCTTGTTTTAATTCATATAAACAACGATTTTTATGTGCCTCGCTAATTCTTGGAGACCTATAGGTTTTTGGAAGTAGGTTACCTGAAAATTGGGAACTAAATAGTTAATCCACTATAAGATTAGGAAACAACTTTAATCTCACTTTTTCTTCCTTCAAAGTGGAAAAGAACACTACTTGTGGAGTGAAAGACCTGGATGTGTGCTAAGTATCAAGATACTCTTTAAAAAAATTTTTTTTATTTAATTTTTTGAGAGAGAGAGAGACAGACAGAGCATGAGTGGGGGAGGGGCAGAGAGAGAGAGAGAGAGAGAGAGAGAGAGAGAGGCAGACTGAAGCAGGCTCCAGGCTCCAGGCTCTGAGCTGCCAGCACAGAGCCCGACATGGGGCTTGAACTCATGAGCCATGAGATCGTGACCTGGCCAAAGCTTAACCAGTTGAGCCACCCAGGCGCCCCTCAAGATATTCTTAATGTATGTGTATCCTTGAGAAAGCTCCCTTCATTTCACAGAGCCTCCGTGATCTCCTCTCTGAAACTAGAATAACAAAATCTACCATTTCTAGCTCTCAGGGTTATCATAAGGATCAAAGGTGATAAAATGTGAAAATGTTTTAAAAATTGTCAAGAGCTCTACAAGTATAATTACTTTAGTATGTAGTAATACTAAGATTATCAGAAACATCTAGGTATCTTAAGCCTCCTCTAAGACTTTGCCTTTTATATAATTTTGAATTCTTGTAGAATAATGATTAAGCTCTAGTCCTTTTATAAGAATATTTGGTCAAGGTGGTAATCTCTGTGTGTGCAACCTACTTGCTTAGTATGGGATTTTTGGGTCTGTGATTTAATGGTGGTAAGTAATAGCCATAATACTTCTGTTTTAGATAAACACAAGTCTGTATTTATTTATTTATTTATTTGAGAGAGAGGGTACAAGTGAGCGAGGACTGAGAGAGAGAGAGAGAGGGAGAGGGAGAGAGAGAGAGAAGTGGGACTCACCTACGAAGTGGGGCTTGGACTAATGAACCGTGAGATCATGACCTGAGCTAAAGTAAGATGCTTAACTGACTGAACCACCCAGTTGCCCTGTATTTAATTTAATTTAATTTAATTTAATTTAATTTAATTTAATTTAATTTTCTCATATTAGTGTCTTATTGGTGTTATGAGTGTAGTGCCAAGTTGTAGCACCTAGAACAAAGCCTGTGTTTAATACGTGTGTGAAACTGACTTCCTTATTAGGACTATTTGGAAATTTCAGCTAATTTAATTCTGCACTAGTTCCAGTGTCCATTGTATTTGTTAATTTCAACTACTGTAGTTCTGTAATGCTTCTAGTATCTCAGTAACCAAACCATGTTTGACTAAACAAGAGTTAAATTTATGTGTCTGAAAGAATTCATGTTTATAACCTTCATGAAATTCTAGTCAATATTAAAGCTGCTACTTTATAAAATATACCTTTAGGGCAGTTTCGGGGGTAGATTCTCAATCTGTGACTTGCTAGTTTCTCTTTGATATCAGTAGTCCCTAATAATCTTAGTGGGCTTCAGTTTATCTTCATCCATGAAAGGAGACAAACAGTCTACTCATTGATTGGCTAGGGCTAAAAACCATTCCCAAATTAATAGACAGTTGATGAAAGATTAGTCAGGTAGCGTCTTTAAAAATTATGTATGATATATATAATGTATATGTATATATGTGTGTATGTGTGTGTATATATATATATATATATAGTATGTACATATGAGCAAAGAATAGATATTGTCTTATTACAAACAGTAGAGCTTAAGAAACTTATTTTTCAGACTATACTTTGAGAATCATGGTCTAGATCAGGGGTCTGTAAAATTTATGTGTAAAATGTCATATTCTCAGTAATTATGGCTTTGTGGGGCATTCAGTCTGGTGGATCTACTTATCTCTGCTGTTGTAGCAAAGAGTGGCTCAGAACTAATTTTTCTCCAGGCCAGTTTGCTAGTCAGCCTAGATCCCTGACTTGAGATGTGTTCTTGGTTAGGCAGATCATTTGCCCACAAAGCACTTTCTTCAGAGAGGAGTTAGATCACATTGGTAACTTGAGTTCCTTTTATTAGGTTAAACCGTATGAAACTGCTGATTTTGTTGGTCAAAAATGGTTTACCATTACCAATTTCATAGCGATCAGTCACATATTATTTTGTTATTAAAATTTTTTTTAATGTTTATTTATTTTTGAGAGAGAGAGAGCATGAGCAGGGGAGGGGCAGAGAAAGAGGGAGACACAGAATCTGAGGCGGGCTCCAGGCTCTGAGCTGTTAGCATAGAGCCCAACACAGCGCTCGAACTCATGAACTGTGAGATCATGACTTGAGCCGAAGTCAGACACTCAACTGACTGAGCCGCCCAGGTGCCCCATGATCAGTCACATATTATTAATGAAAACTGTCTAATAAGTACATGCAGTTGATTGCTAATGTATCTAGTGAATTATTTTGTAACAACTGAGGGTAAATAATACTCTTTACAGCACTGTTGAGTGATGGAATTTTTCACTGTAACTCTATATAGAATATATTTTCTGTATGTAATTATTTTATACCCTCAGTTATGATAAGGCTTTTTTTATAAGCCTTCTATTGGTCTGTCATTTTATGGAAGTCTCTATCCCTTTTGAGTCAAAATAGAAAGTTGAACTAGATAATCTCTGAAGTTCTTTTTAATTTCTTTTTATTATGTGATTTAAATGTCTATTATATAGAGAACACATTTCTTATTAACCTATTCATATCATGGTGAATCCATAACATAGTACCAAGAGCCTGGCCCAAATTTGATTCACCTTCCTCAAACCTCCAAATTTTACCACCTTTCACCTTTCTTTTTTATTTTATTTTATTTTTTAATTTATTTTTTAAATTTACATCCAGGTTAATTAGCATATAGTGCAACAATGATTTCAGGAGTAGATTCCTTAATGCCCCATACCCATTCAGCCCATCCCTCCCCACAACCCCTCCAGCAACTCTCTGTTTGTTCTCCATGTTTTAGAGTCTCTTATGTTTTGTCCCCCTCCCTGGTTTTATATTATTTTTGCTTCCCTTCCCTTGTGTTCATCTGTTGTGTGTCTTGAAGTCCTCATATGAGTAAAGGCATGTGATATTTGTCTTTCTCTGACTAATTTTGCTTAGCATAATACCCTCTAGTTCCATCCACGTAGTTGCAAATGGCAAGATTTCATTCTTTTTGATTGCCAAGTAATACTCCATTGTGTATATATATGCCACATCTTCTTTATCCATTCATCCGTTGATGGACATTTGGTTCTTTCCATACTTTGGCTATTGTTGATAGTGCTGCCATAAACATTGGGGTGCCTGTGCCCCTTCAAAACAGCATACCTGTATCGCTTGGATAAATACCTAGTATTGCAATTGCTGGGACATAGTGTAGTTCTATTTTTAACTTTTTGAGGAACCTCCATATTGTTTTCCAGAGTGACTGCACCAGTTTGCATTCTCACCAGCAGTGCAAAAAAGATCCTCTCTCTCTGCATCCTCACCAACATCTGTTGTTGCCTGAGTTGTTAATGTTAGCCACTCTGACAGGTGTGAGGTGGTATCTTATTGAGGTTTTAATTTGTGTTTCCCTGATGATGGTGATGTTGACCATGTTTTCATATGTCAGTTGGCCATCAGGATGTTTTCTTTGGAGAAGTGGCTATTCATGTCTTTTGCCCATTTCTTCACTGGATTATTTGTTTTTTGGGTGTTGAGTTTGATAAGTTCTTTATAGATTTTGGATACTCACCCTTTATCTGATACGTCGTTTGCAAATATCTTCTCCCATTCTGTTGGTTGCCTTTTAGTTTTACTGAATGTTTCCTTCACCATGCAGAAGCCTTTATTTTGATGAGATCCCAATAGTTCATTTTGCTTTGGTTTCCCTTGCCTCTATGTGTTGATTAAGAAGTTGCTGCAGCCAGGGTCAAAGAAGTTTTTGCCTGCTTTCTCCTCGAGGATTTTGATGGCTTCCTGTCTTTCATGTCTTGAGGTCTTTCATCCATTTTGAGTTTATTTTTGTGTATGGTGTAAGAAAGTGGTCCAGGTTCATTCTTCTGCATGTCACTGTCCAGTTTTCTCAGCACCTCTTGCTGAAGAGACTGTCTTTATTCCATTGGATATTCTTTCCTGCTTTGTCAGAGATTAGCTGGCCATATGTTTGTGGGTCCATTTCTGGGTTCTCTATTCTGTTCCATTGATCTGAGTGTCTGATTTTGTGCCAGTACCATACTGTCTTGATGATTACAGCTTTGTAATATAGCTTGAAGTCTGGAATTATGATGCCTTCTGCTTTGGTTTTCTTTTTCAAGATTGCTTTGGCTATTCGGGGTCTTTCTGGTTCCATGCAAATTTTACGATTATTTGTTCTGGCTCTGTGAAGAATGCTGGTCTTAGTTTGATAAGGATTGCATTGAATATGTAGATTGCTTTGGGTAGTATCGACATTTTAACAATACTTGTTCTTCCTATCCAGGAGCATGGAATCTTTTTCCATTTTTTTGTGTCTTCTTCAATTTCTTTCATAAGCTTTCTATGGTTTTCAGTGTATAGATTTTTCACCTCTTTGGTTAGATTTATTCCTAGGTATTTTATGGCTTTTGGTGCAATTGTAAATGGTATCGACTCCTTGATTTCTCTTTCTGTTGCTTCATTGTTGGTGTATAGGAATGCAACTGATTTCGGTGCATTGATTTTATATCCTTTTATATTTATATTTGCTGAATTCATGGATCAGTTTTAGCAGGTTTTTGATGGAATATTTTGGGTTTTCCATATAGAGTGTCATGTCATCTGTGAAGAGTGAAAGTTTGACCTCCTCCTGGCCGATATGGATGCCTTTTATTTCTTTGTGTTGTCTGACTGCAGAGGCTAAGACTTCGAATACTGTGTTGAATAACAGTGGCGAGAGTGGACATCCCTGTCTTGTTCTTGACCTTAGGGGGAAAGCTCTCAGTTTTTCCCCACTGAGGATGATATTGGCGTTGGGTCTTTCATATATGGCTTTTATGATCTTGATGTATGATCCTTCTAACCCTACTTTCTTAAGAGTTTTTATCAAGAAAGCATGCTGTATTTTGTGAAATGCTTTCTCTTTATCTATTGAGAGAATCATGTGGTTCTTGTCCTTTCTTTCATTGATGTGATGAATCACATTGATTGTTTTGTGGACTGCTTTCTTTTTTAAAGGTCTCATCAGTTATCACTGCTTAACGTCTTTTTTAAATATTTTTTTAATGTTTATTTATTTTTGAGACAGAGAAAGAGAGACAGAGTGTCAGCAGGGGAGGGGCAGAGAGAGAAGGAGGCACAGAATCTGAAGCAGGCTCCAGTCTCTGAGCTGTCAGCAGAGTCTGGCATGGGGCTCGAACTCACAAACCATGAGATCGTGACCTGAGCTGAGGTTAGACACTCAGCCAACTGAGCCACCCAGGCACCCCTTTAATATAATTTTTTAATGTTTATTTATTTTTGAGAGAGACATAGAGTGCAGGTTGGGGAGGGGCACAGAGAGAGGGAGACAGAATCCGAAGCAGACTCCAGGCTCTGACCTGTCAGCACAGAGCCTAATGTGTGGCTCGAACTCACAAACCGCGAGATCATGACCTGAGCTGAAGTCGGACGCTTAACTGACCCAGGTGCCCCTTAACTGTCTTTTTATAGCTAACTCCCAAATTACCATTTCTAATCTGAGCTGCAATAAAAATTAAATGAAAAAATATAAAATATTCATTCTTAAATACCCACAATTTCTGTTCTAAGTGCTTTACATGTATTTTCTCATTTAATTCTCAAAACAATATATTTACTTTATTATTGCTATTTTACTGATGAGAAAAATAAAGGTCAGAGAGATTAATGTAGCTCATACAGGGTCTCACATCTACTAAGTAGTAGAGTTATTAGGTTCAAACCGAGGCAGTCTGACTAGAGACCCAAGCTTGAAACAATCTTGATTACTACAGTTGTAATTGCTTTCAGATATTTCTGTAAATTCAGATGCCACTTACCATTTCAGACTCAGAATTTCACATGTCAGATGCATTTTGTTTGCAGTTCTAATTTTTTTTATTTTTCAGGGGCAAAACTGTTAAGTCATTACTAACCAAATTCTGTAGAGTCTTCCTTCAAATTTGTTCTTATGGTAATGGTCCTTGGTCCTGATTCTTATTACATTATGCCTGGAATGTGGATAGATTGCTATAAACTTTCTGTTTAGTCTTTCTGCTGCTTAAAAACCTTTATTAGCTCCACCTTACCTATTAACAAAATATAGAGACCTCTACAATTATCATCAATCTACCTTTTTCTTCTTCAGCCTATTTTGGGAATGACATTTCCTTGTCTCATGCTGTTAAGATCTCTGTTTTTCTTCAATATTTCAATTATGGCACCTAGTATGCCTGAATTCTAATCTTACTTCTGTTAACAAGTGGGAGATTGTTGGCAAGAGGGGAATAGGGGGGCGCCTGGGTGGCGCAGTCGGTTAAGCGTCCGACTTCAGCCAGGTCACGATCTCGCGGTCCGTGAGTTCGAGCCCCGCGTCGGGCTCTGGGCTGATGGCTCAGAGCCTGGAGCCTGTTTCCGATTCTGTGTCTCCCTCTTTCTCTGGCCCTCCCCCATTCATGCTCTGTCTCTCTCTGTCCCAAAAATAAATAAACGTTGAAAAAAAAAAATTAAAAAAAAAAAAAAAGAGGGGAATAGGAGCTCCCTTGTAAATAATGTATATGTGATTTTAATACCTAGTCTTTGCCATAACTTTAACTCTCAGGCTTTTTTAATGCACTTGCTAATGTATCTAGTGAATTATTTTGTAACAAATGAGGGTAAATAATACTCTAAGCCCTTTATAGCACTGTTAAGTGATGGAATTAATGTAAACGTTTCACTCTTAACTCTATATAGAATATATTTTCTGTATGTAATTGTTTATAGCCTTTATATGGTGTTTATAAGAAGAGTTATATTTCAGATAAGAAAAAAGTCTATATAAAAGTATAACTACTTAATGTGTATTTAACAATGAATGAATGAATAACTCTTACCTTTGGATAAGGGCTTGCTAGTGCTGCAAAATAGTAATAAATAAAATATGAAAAAGACAAAACCAAAAAGATACAACTGGGCTAGATAATCAAGTAGACATTTCTGAAAATAATAATAGTTATACAAAAGGTAGTTAGTTATATCTGGTAATTGTAGTAAATTTGGAGACTACAGGAAAATATCACCCTTTATCCTACTGCAGAGAAAACTTTGTTGACATTTTGGAGTGTTCCGTGTCCTTAGTTGAAATCATTAACACACTGATTCTTTGAGGAAATGCTGATTGTGTTTGTAAGAAAAGTTATGGATTAGGAGCCAGGATAATCGGGAGTACTACATTAATATTAAACAGCAAACTTGTCTAATGTATTTTCTTAATTGCATCAAACAGTTATGTTATATTTAGTCAAAAGTCTTTACAGATTATTTTTTTCAATGGGATTTCACTGCTTCATTTTGCATATTACCGTCAGTCTGTTTTGCTTCCTTTTTAGTGATGTCACAGTAATGAGATGTTAAAGTGAGTACAGAGCTACCTCTAAAGAGAATACTGATTTGTCATAATTTATGATTTATACTCCAAATCCAGGAGATAGCTAAAAAATTTAAATAGTATAGTGTAAAAAGGAATAAAGTGTTCTCTCTGGTTACTGTTCACGTAAAAAAAAAAAAAAAAGAAAGAAAGAAACTACTCTTATTGCAAATAAAGGAGATCTCTAGTTAAGACAGCATAGTAACATTTGCTCTCTACTCATAGTATTTATGAAAGAAATTAAGAAGCAAACCCCAAAAGATGTGTCTTGGCTAGCTAATGAAATAAAGATAAACCAGGGGTGCCTGGGTGACTCAGTCAGTTAGGTGTCTAACTCTTGATTTCGGCTCAGGTCATGATCTCACAGTTGGTGAGACTGAGCCCCATGTCAGGTCTGTACTGACAACGTAGAGACTGCTTTGGATTCTCTGTCTTAGCCCCTCCCCGTCTTGTGTGCATGCAGTCTAAAATAAAAGAGAGAGAAACATGAACCAACAATACAATAGAAAGATAAAATAGTGAGTGAGGCTGAGATGGATGTGCTGAGCTTTCAGTATAGAAGTAGGCTCTGGCATCTAGGAGTTCGGTTTCTGCAAGTTGTTAGAAATTAAAAGTGTTCCTATGCAGCATTCCTTCAAACATGATTAGATCAATAGTATTTCAGATATCATTATATATCACTATATCATTAAAATAATCAATATAAGATGCTGTGGAAGTGGGAGCCCTGAAGGTGAATTGGTGGCAACTATATAACTACTAGTGAGGAGGAATAACTACAGAGGGAAGGAAGGAAAAAATTAAAGATTCTGCACTCACAATGAGCCTATATAATTCAACAAAATCAACATTTGGGACATGAATTCATTCCAGGTGAAAATAATTTTTTTCTAAGAATTCTATACGTTTAAGATGCCAAAGAGAAAAAATATAGAATGATAACCATTAAAAAAGGACAAGAAACTAGAAAAATCTGCAGAAGAGCTGATTAGAAATCTTGGAAATCACAAAAGACAGAAAGAAACAGTCACTGCATATAAAAAAATAAACCTTGGGGCACCTGGGTGGCTCAGTCCGGTAAGCATTCGACTCTTGATACTGGCTCAGGTCATGATCTTGCAGTTGTGAGATCAAGCCCTGTGTTGGGCTCTGCGCTGAACATAGACCTGCTTGGGATTCTCTCTCTCCTTGCCCCTCCCTTTCTCATTCTTTCTCTCTCTCTCCCAAAATAAACATTAAACAAAAACAAAAGTAAACCTCAATAGCTGGGATCAACTCTAGACAGAATTGAAAAGAGAATTAATAAATTGGAAGATTGTACTGAGGAATTTACCCAAAATATAGCACAGAGAAACAGATCTAAAAATGAGCCATTAAGACCTATAAAGAATAACACCAGTAGAAGATTCAGATAAAAGAAGAAATTATGGGTTAAAAGAAATATTGAAGGGATAATAACTTAAAATTTTCTGGAAGACCTGAATCTCCAGAATGACAATACTCTACCAAAACATATCGCAGAGAGCCTGAAGGCATCAAGGTTAAATAGAACGCTCTACAAGATTCAAAAGACAGTAAGAGCTTACTTAGATAGTTTGACCCCAGAATTCTCATTGACCACAATAGATGTCCTAAGACATGGGGATTCTATCTTCAAAGAATCAAGAAACACTAAAGAATGCTATGCAATAGAAACAACAGAACAGATAGCAACATATATAGAACTTTAAAAACAGGGCTGAGCAAAAAGCACCCAAAAAGTCAGAAATAAATGATACAACAGTTATCATTTGTGTATATTAGAATGTGTACATAACACATTTTATTAAGAATGCATTCAAATAAAAAAGTACACATGAAGCACATTAGAATGATTATGAGGACAGATGGAAAGGAGGAAGGAGTTAATGAATGTACAAGTAAATGAACAAACATAAGAAAATGAGTCTTGCATGGACCAAAAATTGTATCTAAAAAAAGGGAAAAAGTTGTTAGTTTAGATTTTTATATACAATAAATATGAATGAATTCAAAATAGACTTTATTAGATCCCAAGACCAAGCTTTTTTTTACCCACAGGATTCATTAGAACTGTTAAAGAATGGGCCTTTTCAAAAGCAAAAAAGGAAAATTTGGGAGATAAGAAATAGTGGTTAGCCATCCTTCTTCCTCTTCCCATATGGGGAAACTTGCCCTAATCCAGTTACCTTTGACTGGTTGGCAAATTTGCTTAGCCCTGATGCTCAGTGAGGAGGACCATTTAGGTCTCACACTAAGCTATGTCCATAAACTTTGCCATTGTTAGTAACAAAAAATGGGATTTGGGCCTTCAGCTACTACTCTTTATATTACTTGTTTCTTAACTTATTTAGAAAAATGCAGAGAAAAGGGATGCCATTAATAGGTCCCCTCAGAGACTGTAACATTTCATGTAATGAGAACATTGAGAAACAAAAGTACAGAATTTAAGTGTAATAAAATATACAGATGTAAAGGCTTTGGTGAGTTTAGGAGGCATGATATTTATAATAACATCGATAGACACAGAATATTTAGGAATAAATTAAATGAAATATGTGTAATGCTTCTATATTAAAAACTGCAGAACACTGCTGAGCAAAATTAATTAAAAAGACCTAAATAAATGGGAGATACATGCTGTCGTTCTTGAATTGAAAGACTCAGTATTGTTAAAGGGCACCTGGGTGGTTCAGTCAGTTAGGAGTCCGACTTTGGCTCAGGTCATGATCCTACGGTGAGTGAGTTCAAGCCCCGTGTCGCGCTCTGTCCTTACAGCTCAGAGCCTGGAGCCTGCTTCGGATTCTGTGAATCCCTCTCTCTCTCTCTCTCTCTCTCTCTCTCTCTCTGCCCCTCCCCCATTTGTGCTCTGTCTCTCTCTCAAAAATAAACACTAAAAAAAATAGTAAAAAAAAAAAAAGTGTCGTTAAGATGCCAGTCCTGCATAAATACATCTGTAGATTCAATGCCACTCCAATCTAAATTTCAGAACTCTACAACTTAATTGTAAAAAAGACAACTCAATTTAAAAATGGGCAAAAGACAAACATTTAACAATGGAATATATACAGATGGAAAATTAACATATGAAAAAGTGCTCATCATCAGTAAAATTGACATTAAAGCCACAAGGAAAAACCATTATTCAATGACTAGCGTGAATAAAACTACTAAGACTGCCAACATTAAATGTTAGTGAGGATGTAGAACAATTGGAACTCTCATACATTGTTAATTGGAATGTAAAATGGCAATTTCTTATAAAGTTAAGTATACATTAATTCTTTGACAGAATCGTTTCCTAGGTCTTTATTCAAAAGAAATAAAAACATTTGTCCATAAGAGGACTTGTTTAGGCATGTTCATAGCAGCTTTAGCTATAGTAGTAAAAAATGAAAACATAGTGTTACATTAATGCAGTGGATTACTATTCATCAATAAAAAAAAGAGCACACTGGGGCACCTGGGTGGCTCAGTTGGTTAAGTGTCGGACTTGATTTTGGGTCTGGTCGTGATCTCATGGTTCAGGAGTTTGAGCCCCGCTGCTAGCCCAGAGCCTGCTTGGGATTCTGTCTCCCTCTCTCTCTGCCCTTCCCCTGCTCACTCAGTATCTCTCTTTCAAATAAAAATAAACATAAAAAAACACACTAGACAAGGAAAAACTAATCAAAGATGAAAAAAATCGAAAGTTATTACTTATAGGCTGGGCAGTGGCTGAAAAAGGATATAAGGAAACTTTTGGGGGCATTAGAAATGTCCTATACTGTAATATCTATTCATTTGTGAAAAGTATACAGCTAAAAACTGTATACTTCATGCATGTAAATATTACCAGAAAGAACCATATAGTAATGATAATGATGATAGAATGAGGTGGTAAGGGAGTAGGTGAAGGTATAAATGATCTAAAAATGACAATATTGACACTTAAGCTTTTATTTTTATTTTTCTCTGCATATGTTAAACTATAACTTTTAAAGAAATCAAGAAAGAAAAAACTCATATTTACCCAGACATTTTCCAATTCTGATTATCTTCATTATTTCTTGTAGATCCAAATCACTGTTGTAATTTTCCTTCAGCCTGAAGAATTTGTTAGCATTTCTGAAAGTTCCCTGGCCATGAATTCTCTCAGTTCTTTATCTGAAAATGTATTTTGCTTTCATTTTTTAAAGGACAGTTTTGATAGATACAGATTTATGGATTGACAGTTTTTCTTTAACTCATTACCCTAAGTACATTCCTTTATTGTAGTCTAACTTTTGTTGGTTTTGTTGAGAAACTGCCTGTAATTTGTATTTTTGTTGCCCTGTATATAATATGGCATTTTTCAAAGATAAATTGCAAGTCTTCCCTCAAGACTCTTTATGTGTCAGAACAGTAGGATGATTCACTCTGTACCAAGGTTAAATTCTTTCTATTTTTCATCTCAACTATGTCTAGCCAAGTTATCCAGCATAGCATAGGAGAGGTTCTGCAGTTAAATGGTGGCTAATCTATACTGCCAGGAATCCAGGAGAATATCCAAAGGAGAATGTTCAGAGGATATCTGGAAGAGTGGTCACCTGTGGACTTTACATTTTAACTGTGTTCTATTTAATGCTACTTATTTAAACCTTCTTGGTCTGATATTAGTATGGCTATTCCTGCTTTAATTTTGTGTGTATTTACCTGGCTTATCTTAACTAATTCTTCCTGTGTCATTTTGTTAGAGGTTGACCCCAAATAGCGTGTAGTTGGATATCGTTTTTTCTTTTTATGGTTTGAAATTCTTTATATTTGAGAGGAAGTTTGCATTTATCATACTAAATTGTGTAGTTGTTCTTATTCTGTCATCCTAGTTTATACTTTTTGTTATGTTGCCTTGATCCTGTTTTTCCCACCCTGCTGTTGCTTTTGCTAGTTTTCCTTGCTCTTTTGTTTTGCCCCTAGTAATTTGGAAAGTAAACATTCTATTTTTATTTAATTAGTAATTACTTTTTTAAAAAGTAGGTGAACCTATTTCTTTACTAAGATTAATAATACGTTAATTATCTGTTGATTCTGAAAATGATGAATCAATCACATACTTTAATATCTCCCTGTGTTCCTGCCTCCCACCATTTATTGGAATAATTTAGGCTTTAAAAACCATTATTATTCTTTCTTTCTTCTTTTTTTTTTTTTTACATCTCCTTAAGGAACACTTTTCACATTTGCATTTCCTTACATAGCCGTGTTAACCGTACTTAGAAGAATTACTTAAACATTAGTTTTCAAGTTCACAGGTTATAATTTCCATCTTTATTTATTTATTTTTTTTTTAAATTTTTTTTTTTTTCAACGTTTATTTATTTGTGGGACAGAGAGAGACAGAGCATGAACAGGGGAGGGGCAGAGAGAGAGGGAGACACAGAATCGGAAACAGGCTCCAGGCTCTGAGCCATCAGCCCAGAGCCTGACGCGGGGCTCGAACTCACGGACCGCGAGATCATGACCTGGCTGAAGTCGGACGCTCAACCGACTGCGCCACCCAGGCGCCCCTCCATCTTTATTTCTAACATAACTCCCCTATGCCTGAGATCTTTCTAATTTTTAAAAAATTTTTTAAGATGTTTTTATTTACTTTTGAGACAGAGCATGAGCAGGGGAGGGGCAGAGAGAGAGGGAGACACAGAATCCAAGTCAGGCTTCAGGCTCTGAACTGTCAGCACAGAGCCTGACGCGGGGCTCAAACTCACGGACTGTGACATCATGACCTGAGCTGAAGTCAGACGCTTAACAGACTGAGATACCCAGGCGCCCCTAATTTTTAAAAATTTGTACAAAATGTTTATTTTTGAGAGAGAGCATGAGCAAGAGAGGGACAGAGAGAGAGGGAAACAGAGAATCCAAAGCAGACTCCAGGCTCTGAGCTGTCAGTACAGAGCCTGACGTGCGGCTTGAACTTGTGAACCATGAGATCATGACCTGAGCCAAAGCTGAACGCTTAACTGACTGAACCACCTAGGCACCCCTTTTATAATTAAAAAAAAAAATGTTTTTTAATGTTTATTGAGATCTTTATTTTTGCTTATTTATTTGATACTAAAGCATTTATTTGAGTGATTTTTAAAGAGTATGTATCTGAATCCTTGTGTATCTGAGAATATTTATTAAATGTGTATTCTGACACAGCAGTTAAAACTATGGGAGGCTTTTCTAAGGATAGTAATATGCAAAGATGTATGTACAAATTCATTTTGCAGTATTATTACAAAAGCAAAATTAGAAACTAATAGATGTCTATAAATAGATTGGTTAAATAAAATTATTTCCAGTCATTATTGCAAAATCATAATAGTTTTAACACCTTTGTCTCCTAACTGAAATATAAATATCATGAATCTTTTTGCCTGTTATTTGTGCAAGTTATAATTATAACATAAGTTTAGAACTTATAGAGCAAATATTAGAATGTTTAGCTATTAAAATGAATATTCTACTTAGTATCTTTTTCACTTTTTCAATTGGATTAAATACTGACTGACTAGATATTTATTATTGAAAAAAATTTAAGAAATTTTAGTCTGTTCCTTGTAGTCACTTCATGGATTCCTTTGGGCAACCCAGACCAGAAGATAACCAGTCAGTAGTTAGCAGAATGCAAAAGAAATACTGGAAAACCAAACAGGTCTTTATCAAAGCAACAGGAAAAAAGGAGGATGAGCACGTGGTGGCATCTGATGCTGAACTGGATGCTAAACTTGAGGTAAATTTGAGGATTCTTTGTATTGCATATAACTGGTTATTATTTGGGACTTTGAAGAGCTTGCAAATTTGATAATGGAATATTTAATTGTATTCATCTGTCAATCATATCTGAGTAGGAGGTCACAATTTGCACAAATTGAGAATTGGCAGAACTAGTATTTATAAGTTAGGTAAGTAATAAATATAAGTTTTTAAGCTAAATATTCAATTATGTTGATTAGATATCTACAAATAGATTAGTTAAATAAATTTATTTCCATTCATTATTTAAATATCATAATAGCTTTATCACCTTTGTCTCCTAATTGAAATTAATATAAATATCATGAATCTTTTTGCCTGTTACTTGTGTAAGTTATAATCGCATGTTATATGCAATTATATTATGTCAAAATATTTTGTACTACTTTTACATGAAGTCTTGTGCCTAATTGAAAATAATTGAAATCAAATAGTGAGGGTTTATATATTTTTTTTTAATGTTTTAAAAAAATTTTTTTATTTAAATTTATAATGTTTATTTATTTTTGACAGAGAGAGACAGAGCATGAGCAGGGGAGGGGCAGAGAAAGAGGGAGACACAGAGTCTGAAGCAGGCTCCAGGCTCTGAGCTGTCAGCACAGAGCCTGACATGGGGCTCGAACTCACAGACCGCAAGATAATGACCTGAGCCAGAGTCAGATGCTCAACTGACTGAGCCACCCAGGCGCCCCTTTAAATTTTTAAAAAAAAAATTTTTTTTTTCAACGTTTATTTATTTTTGGGACAGAGAGAGACAGAGCATGAACGGGGGAGGGGCAGAGAGAGAGGGAGACACAGAATTGGAAACAGGCTCCAGGCTCTGAGCCATCAGCCCAGAGCCCGACGCGGGGCTCGAACTCACGGAGCGCGAGATCGTGACCTGGCTGAAGTCGGACGCTTAACCGACTGCGCCACCCAGGCGCCCCTAAAATTTTATTTTTAACGTTTATTTATTATTGAGAGACAGAGAGACACAGAACATGAATAGGGGAGGGGTAGAGAGAGGGAGAGACACAGAATCTGAAGTAGGCTCCAGTCTCTGAGCTGTCAGCACAGAGCCCAACGCAGGGCTCGAGCTCACAATCTGTGAGATCATGACCTGAGCTGAAGTCGGACGCTTAACCGACTGAGCCACCCAGGTGCCCCTATTTTTTTATTATGTTTTAAAATTTATTTATTTATTTAGGAAGTTTATACCCAGCGTGGGTCTCAAACTCAGGAACTTGAGTTGCATGCTCCACCAACGGAGCCAGCCAGGGCCCCCCTGAGTGAAGATTTTTATAAGTTAGAGTTTTTGTTTGTATAATTAAGGGACAAAGTTATTGAAGTATTTTATAATGTGGTTTTTTTTGTCCATGTTTTTCATTTTAAATAAAGTCATTGCCATGAAATGACTTTAAACCTATGAGTGTTTTATACTTTTAAGTGATTAAGCTAATTAGAGGAAAGTCTCATGTATATTAATGAATAGGTCTAGGTTTTTAAATGCAAGTTTACTGATTCCATGTATGTATACTAATTGAAGATGCCTTTTACAAATATTTCCAAGTAGGATTTCTGTTCTGCTTGAAGTATAATAATTTCTTGCAATCCTTAAAAGTAGAGGCCTAATTAAATAGGTCTTAATCTACTAAGTATTTTTATTATAAAAAAAGTAAATTTATGTCATTGCCATAACAAATATGGAAATAGATAACAAATTAACAAGCTTTTTGTGTAGAAAAGTATTCAAGGATTCAGTGACATGTGGAAAAAATGAAGGGACTTGATTATAAGCAATAAATGTTTTAAGGCTAAAGGAAGGATTCACTATTTCAACATATATTCCCATAGACATAGATTTTTCTGTTTTGTTTTACATCGTTAGGTAGTCTGTATGACATATTTTATATTCTTATCCATTAGTCAAATATTTGGAATTACCCAAGTACTTTCTCTGACTTTTGTACTTTATTTTTTAAGAATGAGAAAATTTTTTATTGTGTGTTTACTTAAATCATCGTGTCGTGCACTTTAATTATATTATACTTCACTCACACTTAAAAAAATGTCATTGTAAAATTAAAAAGCAATTGTATATAAATCTTCCAAAGACCCAGGGGGAACAAAATCAATCATAATCACTTCATCATAATAGAGCTCTCATTTTTGTACCCTTTTCTATTCTTCCATATGGATTTAAAACAGCTTTTTAGGTTGCAAAATCCATATACCAAATTCATTTCAAACATACCTAAACTTATGTGGAAAGTTGATAGTTGCTCCTCCATTTAGATTTTAGTGTCTGTCACTAATCTTCCTTAGGTCTGATCATATATCTAAATAATAACAAAACTGTTTCAGAGAGTGAATATTTAGGCTCAGTGGTGATATTGGAAATTTATTTGATAATCAAAGGATTAGGGCCTAAGACTATGCTACAGTGCAAAGGTCTTTTTAAACTAAAGTCTTGTAACAATTCTTCGGCATAGGACTTTGTAGGAAGACAGCTATACCCTAAAACCTATGACACTTCATCTCTCGGGGAAAGCCTAAATTTATAGATGTGTGTGAAGAGTTACCTCATGTGTATAATGTGTCCTAATATCAAATTTTCATGTGCTTACTTTGAAATGAGTGTCTACTGGTTATTTTACTTTTAGGTATTAGCAACAATAGTAATGAAGGGAAAATTCCAAATAAAAACAATCCAAAAGTAATTTATTTATGATGTTGTAATACATTATTTAGTTTTTATGGTAATTAACTGACCTGTTTGCTTAGGATAATATTGTAGAAAAACCAGATTGAGAGTTAACATTTTCTAAGGTTATCTATACTCTTTTCATCTGAAATTGACAATATTTGATGCAGTTTATATTGGATTTACATTTTTGCTATTTAGATAGTTTGGAGCTGAGGGGAGGACATGCTTCACAGTTATAAATCTTTATTAGCTCCCATGTATTTATCTCCATTTTTTCCAGCCTTCAAGGGGGAATCTAAAAGTGCTTTCTACATCTATATAAAACCAATACAGAAGTACTTCAAAGTCAAGGAAAATAAACATAATACTTATAAGAAAATGTTCTGCTTTTGAAGTGCTTATAACAGATATTTTATGTTTATGATTCTTTAAATTTGGTCCTAATAAAATTTATATTTCAAAGGTTTTTCACTCTATTCAAGAGACATGCACTGAACTTCTGAAGATAGTTGAGAAATATCAACTAAGACTTAATGGTATGAAATCCTATATATCTATTCAGTAATTCCCATTTTAAAATAAATAATTTACTTGCATTTTTGAGAATGAAAGATCTAATGTAAAAATAGTTTACTGAACTATTATGTGAATGGTTCCTTGTGACAAAGAAGTGACAGTAAGGAGCAGTGTGAGTGTGGAGGTAGTAAGTGAGCGGGCTGCCACCTCAGAGGTGCTGAGAGACTTCCCTTGCAGTTTGTTTTGTGAGGTGTTTTTCTTTTTTCTTTTTTTTTTCTTAAGTAGGCTCTTTGCCCAACATGGGGCTTGAACTTACAACCCTGAGTCAAGAGTCGCATGCTGCACCCACTCAGCCAGCCAGGCACCCCTTTCCCTTTCAGTTTTTAACTTCAGTTTTTCCATCAGTAAACCAGGGTGAAATTAGGCATGACATTTGTCATTTTTCACTTTAAGCTAATAATTTGAATACTTTATGGGTACCCCATTTATTAGTCTTACTGTGTGTGATTAGAGGGTCACACTTCCAAAACTTTGTGGTCAAAGACCACTTTTTTGCTTTGTGTTTTACTTTCAATTTGTTGTAAACTGACACTTCTATAAAATACAATGAAAGTGAATTTCAACACAAATGAAATTAAAGAAGACATACAAAATATAAGCACACTTTATTATTAGATTCAACAGATATAAAATACTCATCAAATTAGTAAGCTTCTAAACAGTTTCTTTGTTTCAGTACTTGTTACAGGCTGTTAACAAATGACTGTGGACTGGAATTGGTCAGTGGACAACACTGAGTAGTAATGTACTACATGACTGACAAATTTTATGGTTTCAGCAATAAAACCATGGATGTCTGTGGGTCTGGGTTACTGAGCATAGATACTGAAACCAGGGTGGGAGTCAAGATTAAGTTAAGTTTAAATAGAAAACAAAGACTTTGTTAGAGACAGTGATCCTAAAATGCATGTCTGCACATTTGAAAATGCATTTGTGGTTTTGTCATTTTGGAATCTTTTCTTTCCCCCTCCTTGCTTCCCAAAGCAAGGTCCATGAATTCACTATATCAAAACCATCTGGAGTACTTGTGGGTAAGGGGAAGCAGATCCTCAGACCTGTAAAATCAGAATCTCTGGAAATAGACCCTGGGAATATGCATTTTTAAAATAAGTCTCTCTTCTTCCCTCAAGTAATTCTTATAGAGAATTATTGCTGTAAGAATTTTAGCTGTGTGTCTTTAACAAATGATGAAAGAAAACAGTTAACTGTATTGTAATTTTTTCCTAGTCATATCAGAGGAAGAAAATGAACTAGGGCTCTTTTTAAAGTTTCAAGCAGAACGGGATACAACACAAGCTGGTAAAATGATGGATGCTACTGGCAAGGCACTCTGTTCTTCAGCCAAGCAAAGGTTTACAGTTTTGCATCATCCTCAATCTGTAGTCCTTATGACAGTTTTGATCTATGTACCTAAAATTGCATATTTATAAAGGTTACTGATCATTCCAGTAGAGGGTTCAAAGAGAAATACAGCATATAATTGTTTCGATGCCTCTTACTTATTTGGTTTTAAAATAATTACTTAAAAATTGACATTCTGGTTGCTTAATTCCTACAAATAGGCTTTAAGCCTATATTTAAACTCCTTAATGTGGTTTAATGTAACAGAGGCACATGCATATAAAAATATGTATATTTTAATTATTTTATTGCTTTTTTGGATATTATGTTATTTAGGAGTACATTAGAACTTTTCTTCTTTATAGGTGGAGGGGATTTTTTTCTACTTATTTATTTTGAACTTATTATCACTTTACAGAATTTTAACATAAAGATACTTACTGCAAAGAATCTTCAACAGTTACTAAATACAGCCAAAATATATGGTTGTTTTAAACCTTTGTTTTTGTTTTGTTTGTTTATGGGATGTACATCCCTCTGATTTTTACCTCTCTGCCATTAGATTGGCCCTATATACTCCTCTTTCTCGTCTTAAGCAAGAAGTAGCAACATTCAGTCAAAGGGCAGTATCTGATACCTTGATGACAATTAATCGGATGGAGCAAGCACGCACAGAATACAGAGGAGCTCTGCTGTGGATGAAAGACGTATCCCAAGAACTGGACCCCGACACCCTAAAACAAATGGAAAAGTTCCGAAAAGTATGAAAATGCATCCTTTCCTTTTCTTGGTACACAAATCTATTGAATTTACACGGAATAATTTAATCAAGATCCTAAAATATCAGGCTGTTTTTGAAAAATGTTATAAAATCTTGGTTGCTTGGAGATCTTTGAAGTGCAAAAGGTTGTTACACTTTTTTTTTTAATCTTTAAGTGACATCCCGACCCCATCAACCTTTTCTATTATTTTTTTTATCCTTTTCACAATATAAATGTTGCTTCCCTGGACTTTTGGGATTTGTTTGCAGGAGAGAAAGAGTTTATTAGTGAGGAAAAAATAAATAATTTAAGTAAAAATTCAGGTAAATTGATTATTATAAGAAAAAGTGAAGATTATCAGATTTTTATTCTACTACAGTACATAGTTTGACCACAAACTTTTTTTTAAAGTTTATTTTTTTTTTTTTTTTTTTTTTTTTTTTTTTAATTTTTTTTTCAACATTTTTTAATTTATTTTTGGGACAGAGAGAGACAGAGCATGAACGGGGGAGGGGCAGAGAGAGAGGGAGACACAGAATTGGAAACAGGCTCCAGGCTCCGAGCCATCAGCCCAGAGCCCGACGCGGGGCTCGAACTCACGGACCGCGAGATCGTGACCTGGCTGAAGTCGGACGCTTAACCGACTGCGCCACCCAGGCGCCCCCAAAGTTTATTTGTTTTCAAAGAGAGAGAAAGAGGGAGTACATGGAGGAGGGGCAGAAAGAGAGACAATTCCAGCCAGGCTCTACATTGTCAGTGTGGAACCAGACACAGGGCTCAAACTTGTGAACTGAGCTGAACTCATGACCTGAGCCGAAACCGAGAGCCAGATGCTTAACCGACTGAGCCACCCAGGCTCCCCTTGACCACAGACTTTTAAAGTAACTGTATGGACTTATGTTTTTGCTAAATAAACTACTATTTATTTATTAAAAAAAATTTTTTTAATGTTTATTTATTTTTGAGAGACAGAGCATGAGCGGGAGAGGGGCAGAGAGAGAGAGGGAGACCCAGAATCCAAAGCAGGCTCCAGGCTCTGAGCTGTCAGCACAGAGCCCAAAGCGGGGCTTGAACTCAGGAGTGGTGAGATCATGACCTGAGCCGAAGTCAGACGCTCAACCAACTGAGCCACCCAGGCGCCCCTACATAAACTAGTTTTGAATTGTATCCCCCAAGTTCACCATACGTGAATACTAAAATTCATTCAGTCCTTCGTTTCATAAATATTTAGAGTACATGTAATACAAATCATATTTAATATTGATGGAAACTTTATACCAGCTGTATAAACCACAGCAACCTGTTATCTTTCCCCTTTATAATCTTAGAATACAATCCAAGAGAGTTGTTGAACAACATTCTGAATGCACTAATGTCACTGAACTATATATTTTTAAATGATTAAGTTTATGTTACCTGAATTTCACCTAAATTTTATTATTTATTATTGTTTTTTAAATTTATTTTTGAGAAAAAGAGCACTAGTGGGGGAGAAGAAGAATGCTCCAGGCTCTGAGCTGTCAGCACACAGCCTGACACAGGGCTCGAACTCGTGAACCACGAGATCATAACCTGAGCCGAAGTCGGATGCTCAACCGACTGAGCCACCCAGGCGCCCCACACCTAAATTAAAAAAAAAAAAAAAAAGAGTGCATTCTAAACTTATCTGGACCCAAATAGTTCTGCACAGTCTGGTCCCTGATGCCTGTGCAGCCACATCTTGTACTTTCTAGACTCTAGCCCTTTCCATGCCCCAGGAAGGAATATGGTCTAGCCTATTCCGTATTGTCCTACAAGCTTGTTAAACTCTTCACCTCCCACACCTAGGACTTTTGTCCTTGCTTTTCTCTGAGCCTGGAATGCTCTCCTCAGAATCTTAGCATGGCCTGCTTATCATCTTTCTGTCCCATTTCAAACATCTTGCATGAGCTCACCAAAGGCTTCCCTAATCATCTTACCTAAAGTAGTCATTTCTTTTCACTTATATGTTATCTTTGCAACATGAGATGCTCTTATATATTTGTTTACTGCTGCTTTTTCCTGTGCCTCCTCACTCAGAGATGATGGGAAAGAACATTGTTTTTTTCACCCACAATATCCCAGTGCCTGGCACATAATAGATACCTTATAAATATTTGTTGAATGAATAAATTAGTATGTTTACATTTGAATACTCATGCTACTTGATGACATATGACTTACCTTATGTATAAGAAATATGATCGGCATATATTTTAATTTATAAATGTATCTCCATGATTCAGAGTTATTATTAATGCTTCTCAACACTTTAACTGTTTCATTTCCATGTGTTCTTCTATTAGCTAAATATTACCTATCAGTAGTTTTGGATGTTTCTTTTTATTTGAAGTCTGTAGGGGTCTTTCTTCTTAACTATGCACTTTCCATTTATCATTGCATACTTTCTCAGCATAAAGATACCTGCTGGAAAGAATCTCCTTCAGTTACTAAAAATAGCCAAAATCTTTACCAGTAATCGTGAAATAATAATACAAGGAGAGGGAATTAATCTTCTTTATTTCATGTGTCTGAAAATATGTACCATGAACCCTTATGGTATATTTATACCTGTATTATCAGTAATAATAATAATAAATATTATTGTGGTTGCAGGTACAGATCCAAGTGAGAAATAGCAAAGCTTCTTTCGACAAGTTAAAGATGGATGTTTGTCAGAAAGTGGATTTACTTGGAGCTAGTCGCTGCAATATGTTATCTCATTCACTCACTACCTACCAGGTACCCACCTCCATGGTCAGCATGTCCTTGCAGTAAACGATGAGTGGTGAGGTTCCTTTTTAAAAGTTGTCTAACGGATATAAAAAATTGCATAATTAATCAAATTCCTTTGACTTTGAAAATTGACCTACTGAGGTTATGACAGAGAATCATAGAATTCTAAATTGAAAAAGACCTTAGGGATTGCCTACTCCTGTATCTTCACATTATTCCCCTTGGGGTCCTAGGAGAGATTTAGGGGCCATCTAGGTTTGAGTGGAAGTGTTGAGGCAGGGTTCACAGCCCATTAGCCCTGGTTCCCCAGAGCTACTCCATTTTGAACTTCTACATACAGTTTCATTTGAAGCAAAGATGCTGGGGCCCAAAAGTGTAAAACTTTCCTGTCATAGCTGAGGAAAGTGAAACCCTATGAGAATTAAAGTAAACGGCAATGTTGGCCTTGAAAACCTGTGTTCTCATGCTAGGCCGTGCGTTCTTTTCATTCTGCACTTTCATATCAGCAGTCTCTCACTTGTGCTTCTGTTACCCCAGATCACACATAAATGGCACACAGTGAATAAGTCAGATGTTAATTAGTAGCAGGTACTGATATTAACTTGTATTTTTAAATGGCAAAATAGAATGAACTGTATTTACTTAAGAATAATAAACTAAAGGGAATGGACATTCACTGCTGCTTGTAGGAAATCTTCTGATTCAGTGCAGTACTGTGGATGGAACTCAGTAGTAAAGAAAGGATGCACTTGAAAATAAAAGTATCTGGCAATCCATGTAGCATATGCCTGAAAAACAACAGCTGTAAGTTCAGTTCTCCTTTATTCTCTCTGTTCAGCCCTCTCACTTTGAATAGGAACTCTGAAGCAGCAAGGAAAATGTCCAGTTACTTGAATTAGCTGAAGAACACTTTTTTTTTTTTCGGTGAGTCTCTTGAGCCCTCAATGAAAGACTAGTTTAGTGGTGCATATTATTTTTCTCCAATTAATAAAGGCTTATATGTGCTTACCAACACAAAGATTTATACATATACCCTTAATACAGATACGGTCTTTTGTGCTTTTAACATTTCTCTTTTGGACTCTTCCAAAGGTGTTCTAATCCACTAGTATTACTCTCCAGCTGATTCCAGTGTACTTTTCAGTGCTGTATACAGATAGGTGTGTGTGTGTGTGTGTATGTGTGTGTATGCCGATACAGTTGCCAGTTCTTGTGCAGAATTACTATTTATATTGCTTTCTTGTTCCTGAAACTTGGAAGTTGATTTTACTTCCTACTGCTTGTTATTCAGTAACGATTCATCTACTACACTAGTGAGGAAAAATAGCAGTGAAAAAAATCGTAACTGTAGTGACAACCTTTCTTTTTCTGCAGAGGACGCTGCTTGGATTCTGGGAGAAAACAGCTCAATTGATGTCCCAGATCCATGGGGCCAGTACTGGCTTTCATCTATATGATTTTGTAGCTCTCAAGGTACATTTGTTTCCAAGTTCCTTTGTTAGATATATTATACTTCATTTAGATAACACTGAAACTATTTTGTGCTAAGCCTAATTTTGAATTTACAAAACATGGGAAACATTTTTCTACACTCCTTCAGCCAGTTATTTTTCTGCACTTCCCTGGTTCCAAGTGCTACCAGAAACACTAAACAAATACATGAGAATATTGCTTGTGGGCTCAAGATATTGGGGTGGGGAGAAAAAGAGGGAGCAAGAGAAAAGAAAATCAAAGTGTAAACGAGATAAGAAAAAGCCAAGGAAAAGAAAAACTTAAGAGGAACAAGTGATGGAAAATGGTTGTTGGTTTTCAAAAACAACCAGAGTACCTACCCAACAATTTTAGAAGTTAAAGAAAAATTTCCTTGCTTTACTTTTACATTCATGTCATAGATGTGATTCATGATGCAAAAATAATGGGTGACTGCAGCTGAAGAGACTACTGTGTTATATTAGATCAGCTCTTTCTGTAATACCTACATGTAAAAGGTACTCTTGGGCTTTGATTATAATGCTTTTAACATTTGTATATCTTTCTGTCAACCTTTGCATATGACTTATCCAGCAGAGTCACACTATGGTAATCATTTCTTTAATTCTGGTAGGTTGGGTTTCAGTGCCTTTGACCTTATCACTCTGTCTTGTTTTCAATAGAGCTTGAAAATGTTATTGTTGAGATTGCTCAAGCTAGATGTAGTATCTATGATGGATTGATCTCTTGCAGCTGTATATTCCTGGGGCTTGGTATAGATATTTAAGTCATGTTCTGACATAGCATCTTCCAGTCTAATAGATACCCTTGAATTAGTCGTTATGTTTTTGTTGTGTGTGGTTTTTTTTCTTTACTTTTTCTATATTAATGCTTCACTGGATAGCATACTATGTTTTTAGGCAAATTTAACATGTAATTCCTGTTCAGATGAAGTTTAAAATCTTCAGCTGTATTTAGAGCATTGCAGTAGAAGTTAGTAACACAGTGTAAGTCTTCTTTGGCATACCACAAACTTGTGAAGCTTGTTGCTAGCCCATGTTATAGTCTGTGTGATTGTCATTGGTAGCCAGGATAAATGGGGACCCAGGGCCCAGGTCAAATTGCATTATCATACATTTCCCATGTCTCTCACTCTCTACTTCAGAACTATCCCTATTTTATGTTGTTCTTTAGAATTTTTATTCTCATCTCATTTGCACAAAGAGAGAAACAGATTCCATCTACTTAACATTGAATTTCTTATCCTTAGCAACTACAAGACACTCCAAGCAAGCTTACTGAAGACCACAAAGAAGAACAAATAGACAACAGTTCTCTCACTGAAAACCTCAATAAGTAAGCAGGCAGAAGTATGGGGTTATGGAAGTCCTAGATACTGTTATATGATATACTTGGAAAGAGTTATTTGTTTTCCAATTTAGTGAATATTTTCTATGTCATTTTTCCAGTTAATATTTTTAAAGTTTTTTTTTTTATAAGTAAGCTCTGCACCCAATGTGGGGCTTGACCTCATGACCCTGATATCAAGAATTGGGTGCTTTACCCACTAAGCCTGCCAGGCACCCCATTTTCCAGTTAATATTAAACATTTGTTTTAAAGCCTTATCTACCTCCTCCCCATTTTTAACATGGTAGGCAAAGTTGATGATAGGAGTACAGAACAGATTAGGGTGATAACTCCAAATTCTGTATTTGGGGAGACTGAGCTTTTTATTAAGAACCTCTGCCTAGTGAAACCCAGAAAGGGCAACTTGAAACAGAAAGGGACAGGTACCAGCAGCTATGAAACAGAAGCTATTGAAAATCTGTCTCCAAAGCAACACAAATGGGACTGGGTCTGGTTACCTGGAAATGGGGGCTCTTGCTGTGCACATCCATCATTTTGCCTATTTCCCTTTTATTACATCTTACCTTTGTTTACTTCTCATTTTAAGTAGATTGCACTGAGTATAATAACAAACCCAGAAATAAGACCAGAACGGTGACAAACCGTATATTGTTGAGTGGAAGGTGATCCAGAATATAAGCATTTCCTTCTTTTCTTTATGGGGAAATCCAAACAAATTTTTTTGCCTAATTTGAATATATAAACAATTTAGGATGTAGATTAAATAAATATCAAATGTATAGTTATAGATTAAACTTATTACTTATACACTGATATTTAAAATCATGTTACATTAAATATATTAATTTAGTAAACTTTTTCCATTATCACATTTCATGAAAGTTTTATTCACAATCCTCTCATGCATAGTCACCATTCTGAAAGCTTCCTTTTGAGTTAACAGATTCCAAAGCTTTTTACCTTATCTTCCATCCAAGTTATTTAAAGAATCATGCACATATACGGTCATTGGAAATTTTGTTCCAAGTCATTAGTATATATTTGGTCTATTTGTGTGTTTTTTTGCAAATAAATACCATATAGGTTTCCCTTGCTATCTGAGAGTGTTCCAATGAAACTTTTCATAAGCCAATACAGTGTGAGGCAAAGAAGCAATTACCATTAATTTTTGTGGAAAATGTTTTGAGTATTCTTAGATCCAAAAAATAACCTTTCTTAGGCTTATCTGACACCCTAGGGCACATCTTGCTAAGGTATACCCAAATAAATGGAGATGAAGCACAGATGCACACACAGTTCGTAGTGGCTTAATACTGAGATGCTGAGTGTAGTTCCCAGCGAAGGAGCTTGGTGGTGCTACTGTTGCTGCTCAGGGTGCACACTGCCTCTGTGAGGGCTCCCTGCAGAATAAACACTTAACGCTATTTTTGCTTTTTGCTTTTTTTGTAAAAGCGAAAATCCTCTTCGAACTTCTTTCAGTTAGCAAAGACAGGTGCTAACGTAGGTCTTCCAAAGAAGCATAACTCAAACTTCTAAAAAGCAGGGGATACCTGTAATGATTTTTAAGGATCTTTAAGGATTTATTAAAAACAACCTTCAATACTAGAATTGTGAGGTTACACCCCAGGAATAATGCCTAAATCTATGTTCAATTTCTTTGTCTAATTTTTTATAATCATCCCAGATGGATGATATAAATATCCAAAATTAGTATTTACCGAGAACATTTTAGGCAAATATATCTTCTTTGCAAACATCACTTTCCTGTTCCAAAATAGAGTACTACATTTTTTCTGCAGTTCTTCATTCCCTCTATTTAGGTTTCAAGTATTCTTGAGCAAACCCTTCAGTACTTGAAAACTAAACCTTATACTCAGTGACTTCGGTGATAGACGTTCTTTATGATGTATTAACTTAGCACAGTGCCTGTAATACTGAACATGGTGCCTGGTGCTTCATCAGCACTCAGTATATGTTGTTAAAAGAATAATGGATGGAGGATTGTTTTCATGGTCTATGTAGATCTAGAGAAGAAGTGACATTTGCCTCAGATTTTAGGAGATCTATCTACTGGACAACTATTTTATATGTCATCTCAGTTAAAAACATTTTTTTAACCATATAAAACTGTAGAATATGAATCCCAAGTGTGTTTTAACCAAATTCTTTGCATTTTTTGGTTTTTACTTTAGGTTAGTTTTGTCAGATGAGGAAGTGAGCTTGGGAAGTAAACCAGGTAAGATGGTAAATTCATTAAAATATGAAATGACCACATTTTAAATGTCAAAACAGTTTGTCACAACCTTTTAAAACAGATTGTATTAATATCCATTCAATTAGAAAACATGTTAAGTCATTTTATAAGTCTCTTCTGTACACTTTTGAGTTAGCTTCTTTTCCTCAACTTTATTGAGTTATAATTGATGTATACCACGGTGTAAGTTTAAGGTGTATAGTGTGATTTGATAGATGGATGTATTTGAAATGATTATCACAATAAAATTAAAACATCCATCACCTCACATAATTACTATATATCTTGTGGAGGCAAGAACATACAACATTTATTCTCTTAGCAACTGTCAAGTATATTGTTAACTATAGTCCCCATGCTGTATTTTAGATCCCCAGAACTTAATTTTATAGCTGGAAGTTTGTACCCTTTGACCAAATTTCCCCATTTTCTCCACCTCCCAGACCTTAGTAACCACCAGTCTGCTCTATTTCCGAGTTTGACTTTTTAAGATCTCACATTTAAGTGAGATCATACAGTATTTGTCTTTCTCTAACTTACTTCACTTAGCTTAATGCCCTCCAGGTTCATCCATGTTATTGCAAATGGTAGGATTTGCTTATATTTTAAGACTAAATAACATTCAATTATATTCTATTGTATATGTACATATATAACATTTTCTTTATCCATTTATCTGTGATGGCCACTTAGGTTGTTTCCATGTCTTGGCTGTTGTAAATAATACTGCATTGAACATGGGGGTGCAGATACCTCTTCAAGATAGTAATTTCATTTCCTTTGTATATATAGCCAGATGTGGAATTGCTGGAACATATAGTATTTCTGTTTTTAACTTTCTGAGAAACTTCCATACTGCTTTTTGTAGTGGCTACACCAATTTACATTCCCACCAACAGTACACATCCTTTTTTCCACATCCTGTCCAACACTTGTTACCTCTTGTCTTTTTGATGACTGCCATTCTAAAAAGTGTGAGGTGATATTTCAATGTGGTTTGATTTGTATTTGCCTGATGAGTGAATAGTGTTGTTGAGCACCTTTTCATGTATGGTTGGCCATGTATATGTCTTCTTTGGTTGTAAAAATGTGTATCTAGGTTCTTTGCCCATTTTTTAAACAGACTGTTACTGTTTGTTTATTTTTGCTATTGAGTTTGAATTCCTTACATGTTTTGGATAGGAGCCCCTTATCAGATACATGGTTTGCAAATATTTTACTCATTCTGTAGGCAAATGTGATTGGGTTTTTGAATGTTGATTGTTTTGTTATGGTTATTTTTTGTGTTTTTGCTGTGCAGAAGATTTTTAGTTTGATATCATCTTTATTTTTGCTTTTGTTTCTTGTGCTTTTGGTGTCGCTTGCAAAAAATCATTGCCAGCACTAATGTCACAATGGTTTTCCCTAGTTTTTTTTTTAATATATTTTTAATTGAAAGATAGTTGACATACATT
Organism: Lynx canadensis; assembly: GCF_007474595.2. NCBI lineage: Eukaryota > Metazoa > Chordata > Mammalia > Carnivora > Felidae > Lynx > Lynx canadensis. The sequence continues at coordinate 188,399,471 of NC_044310.1, read as the reverse complement.
AGTTTCAAGTACACAACACAGTGATTTGACAATTATGTCCATTACAAAATGTTCACCATGTTAAGCGTAGTCACCTTCTGTCATCATACAAAGTTATTATAATATTATCTACTGTATTCCCTGTGCTGTACTTTCCATCCTTGTGACTTAGCTGTTTTATCACTAGAAGTGTGTACCTCTTAATCCCTGCTATCTATGTTGCCTATGCCTCCACCTCACTCTGCTCTGGCAGCCACTTGTTCTCTGTATTTATGTGTCTCTTTTTATTGTTGTTTGTTTTGTTTTGCTTTTTTTTTTTTTTTTAGATTGCACATATAAGGGAAATCGTATGGTATTTATCTTTCTCTGTCTGACTTGTTTCACTTAGAATAATACCTTCTAGGCCCATGTATTGTCATGAATGGCAAGATTTCATTCTTTTTTATGGCTGGGAAATATTCCATTCTGTATGCTTATGTGAAATAATATCCTATTTTAAGCTGATAAGAACTTCAATACCATATAGAAACTCTATGCATTTCTCTCCCTCACCTTTTAGGTTACTAATATTATAATTTCCATCTTTTTCATTGTGTATCTAATAACAAATTATTATAGTTATAGTTATTTTTAAGGTTTATTTTTGACTTTTAAACTAGAGTTGAAAGGGGCACCTGGGTGGCTGGTCGGTTAAGTGTCTGACTTCCGCTCAGGTCATGATCTCTTGGTCTGTGAGTTCGAACCCCATGTCGGCTCTGTGCTGACAGCTCAGAGCCTGGAGCCTGCTTTGGATTCTGTCTCCCTCTCTCTGCCCCTCCCCTACTCACACTTGTGCGTGCACACGTGCTCTCCCTTCTCTCAAAAATAAATAGACATTAAAAAAAACAAACAGGGGCGCCTGGGTGGCGCAGTCGGTTAAGCGTCCGACTTCAGCCAGGTCACGATCTCGCGGTCCGTGAGTTTGAGCCCCGCGTCAGGCTCTGGGCTGATGGCTCAGAGCCAGGAGCCTGTTTCCGATTCTGTGTCTCCCTCTCTCTCTGCCCCTCCCCCGTTCATGCTCTGTCTCTCTCTGTCCCAAAAATAAATAAACGTTGAAAAACATTTAAAACAAACAAACAAACAAACAAACAAACTAGAGTTGAAAGTGATTTATGCACCAGTATTCCAATATTATAGAATGTGACTTTGATTATATATTTACCCTTTCCAACAAGTTGTATACGTTCATGCAGTTTTACGGGGTTTATTTAACATCCTCTCGTTTCAGTTTGTAGACTATCCTTAGCCTTCCTTGTAAGGGAGGTCTAGTGGTGATGAACTTTCTCAGCTTCCATTTCTTTGGGAAGGGCTTTATCTCTCTTTCATTTCTGAAAGAGAGCTTTGCTGGGTATAGTGTGCTTTGCTGAGTTTTTTCTTTCAGTATTTTGAATATATCCTACCACTCTCTCCTGACCTACAAAGTTTTCCCTCAAAATCTGCTTACAGTCTTATAGGGGCTCCCTCATATGTGACAAGTCACTTATCTCTTGCTACTTTCAAAATTCTATCTTTGACTTTTGACAACATAATTATAATGGTTTGTTGTCTCTGACTAGGTGAAGCTGCTGTTCATGCTGAGGTGGGGGTGGCCCACTGGCTCTATTGTGTGTTTAAGCGGTGCTGTTGGCTGGTAGGGCTGTGCTCTGAGGTCAGGCAGGGTCACTAAGCAGGGTTTCACAGTCATCTCTGGTCAGGCAAGGTTACTGGGTATGCTCCTTGGCCAAATGGTGCCACTGCCCATTCTCTTCATTCAGGCAGGGTTGCAGGCAGGGCTTCATGGTCTGATGTGGCCTCAGCCTGTGCTTTGTGATTAGGCAGGGCTGCAGAGGCTCAGTTCTAAATAAGGCAGAATGGTGGCTGTGCTCTGCTGTTGGGCAAGATTGCTAGCCATGCTTCCTAGCTGGGCGGGCCTCATGCTGTACTCCATTGGGCAGGGCTTGAGGCTCTGCTTCACAGAGGGTATGGTCACTGACTGGTCTTCCTGCCTGGGTGAGACTGCAGGCTGTACTCAACAATTGGGCATAGCCATCAGCTGGGCTTCAGTGCCAGGCAGAGCTCTAGACTGGAGTTTGCTGCTAAGCAGTGCTGTAAGCTGGGCCGTGATGTTCCCCAGGGTTACCATTAGAGCTTGCTAGTGAGGTAGGCTGCAGGTTATGCTTCCAGCTTGGGGGGTGCTGCTGACTTGCTTCTCTGGGTGGGTGGGTGATAGGATATGCCCTGCAACTTCCCAGGGTCTCATTGCAGGCTTCCTGGTCATGTGGGACTGGAGGCTATGCTCAGCAGTGAGTTAGCTTTCTAGGAGTACCTAATCAGAGGGTCTACTTGTTTTCTTAAGGGAATTTTTATTTTCTCTAAAATAAGGACTTCTAATGTAGACATTTATTTCATAGTTGTATAATTAAGTTTCAAGCTCTTCCTCACATTTAAATTCATATTCTTTCTTTTTTTTTATAAATACATGTTATATATACAATCATATATATTCAATCAGTGTGGCTTTGGAGCCAGAAAAATCAGGGTTTGAGTGCCGGCTTTTTAAAACAAGTCATTTATACCTCATTTTTCTCATCTGAAACAGGAGTCATATACTCCTACCTTACAGAGACATTAGGGCTAGAGATAGTATTTATAAACTACATAGCACAGGATAGGTGACAGTAAATATGAGAGGCACTTTTTTTTTTTTTTTTTTTTTATAAAGTAGGCTACATGTCCAGCACAGAGCCCAATGCAGGGCTTGAACTCATGACCCCAAGATCAAGACCTGAGCTGAGACCAAGAGTTTGACACTTAACTGACTGAGCCACCCAGGTGCTCCATGTGAGAGGCATTTTTAAGTGTACACATAAATACAGATCATACTGAAAAACAATTTAAGAAGCCATAATAATTATGGAATTATATATTTAACATAGCTTCAAATGTATGTTCCAAAGGTTAGCTACTTCTGTATACATAATCCAGTACCCAGGTAGAGAACATTTTTTTTAAAGTTCCAAATGAAATATAATGGATATTGGTGTAGTTTTAACATTCATTTGTAGCATTATTTAATCTTTTAAAACCTGCTGTATCAGTAGTTATATCCACTTTTCAATTCCAAATGTTTATTTGTTCCTTTTCTTTTTTTCTTAATTAATTTTGCTGAAGGTTTATTTATTCTTTCAACAAATCAACTTTTGGTTTTGTTAATCCTGTCTATTGAATCTTTGTTTCTGTCTCATTAATTTTAGTTCTTTATTATTTTCTTTTATTATTTTTTTTGTGTTTTAAGGCTAAAATTTCCCTTTTTCTGTATCCCACAAGTTTTTTTAAAAAAAACCTTATGAAGTATATTTTATATATCATAAAACTCATTCAGTTGTACACTTCAGTAATTTTTAGTTACTACTGAGTGTTTTAACCATCTCTATAAGTCAGTTTTAGAACCTTTTCATCCTCTCATTAATAAGATCCCTCACATTCATTTTCTGTAATACCCATTTTCATTCCTAGTCAACAACTAATCTACTTTCTCTCTGTATAAATTTGCCTTTTGTAGACATTTCATATTACTAGAATCATGTAATATGTATTTGACTTTCTTCACTTCATGTAACACTCTTGAAGTTCATCACTGACATAATTTGTGTTGGTATTTCCTTTTTATTGCTTAATCTATTGTATGGATGTCCATAAACTTTGATATATGGTATTTTCATTATCATTTGATTTAAATTGTTTTAAACTTTTCCTAATACCTTCTGTGATCTATGGCCATGAGTGATTTTAAGCTGTGTTTCTGAAATTGCCAAATTAAGGAGATATTGAAATTTTTTTTTTGTCATTGATTTAAAAAAAACAAAACTTTTATGTTTATTTTTAAGAGAGAGAGCGAGCACAAGCAGGGGAGGGGCAGAAAGAGGGAGACACAGAATCCGAAGCAGGCTTCAGGCTGTGAGCTATCCACACAGAGCCTAACATGGGTCTTGAACCCATGAACTGCGAGATCACGACCTAAGCCAAAGTTGGTCCCTTAACCGACTGTACCACCCAGGCACCCCGTCATTGATTTTTAACTTAATTTCATTATGGTCAGAGAATGTATCTTTGTGATACTGATTCTTTGAATTATTGGGATGCTCTCTATAGCCTAAAAAGTAGCCAGTTGTTCTAATTATCCCATGTGGTTGAGAAGAATATGTGTTCTCTAACTGTTGAATGCAGAAGCCTGTGTGTCTATTACATCAAGCTTATTATTTGTGCTGCTCTAAGTCTTTTATATCTTTACTAATTTTTAATTTATTTGATGTATCAATAATTGGGAAATGTGTTTTGAAATCCCTGCTATTGAAGTGGATTTTCTTTTTTTTTTTTTTTTTTATATATGAAGTTTATTGTCAAATTGGTTTCCATACAACACCCAGTGCTCATCCCAAAAGGTGCCCTCCTCAATACTCATCACCCACCCTCCCCTCCCTCCCACCCCCCATCAACCCTCAAGTTTGTTCTCAGTTTTTAACAGTCTCTTATGCTTTGGCTCTCTCCCACTCTAACCTCTTTTTTTTTTTTTCCTTCCCCTCCCCCATGGGTTCCTGTTAAGTTTCTCAGGATCCACATAAGAGTGAAACCATATGGTATCTGTCTTTCTCTGTATGGCTTATTTCACTTAGCATAACACTCTCCAGTTCCATCCACGTTGCTACAAAAGGCCATATTTCATTTTTTCTCATTGCCACGTAGTATTCCATTGTATATATAAACCACAATTTCTTTATCCATTCATCAGTTGATGGACATTTAGGCTCTTTCCATCATTTGGCTATTGTTGAGAGTGCTGCTATGAACATTGGGGTACAAGTGCCCCTATGCATCAGTACTCCTGTATCCCTTGGATAAATTCCTAGCAGTGCTATTGCTGGGTCATAGGGTAGGTCTATTTTTAATTTTCTGAGGAACCTCCACACTGCTTTCCAGAGCGGCTACACCAATTTGCATTCCCACCAACAGTGCACGAGGGTTCCCGTTTCTCCACATCCTCTCCAGCATCTATAGTCTCCTGATTTGTTCATTTTGGCCACTCTGACTGGCGTGAGGTGATACCTGAGTGTGGTTTTGATTTGTATTTCCCTGATAAGGAGCGATGCTGAACATCTTTTCATGTGCCTGTTGGCCATCTGGATGTCTTCTTTAGAGAAGTGTCTATTCATGTTTTCTGCCCATTTCTTCACTGGGTTATTTGTTTTTCGGGTGTGGAGTTTGGTGAGCTCTTTATAGATTTTAGATACTAGCCCTTTGTCCGATATGTCATTTGCAAATATCTTTTCCCATTCCGTTGGTTGCCTTTTAGTTTTGTTGGTTGTTTCCTTTGCTGTGCAGAAGCTTTTTATCTTCATAAGGTCCCAGTAATTCACTTTTGCTTTTAATTCCCTTGCCTTTGGGGATGTGTTGAGTAAGAGATTGCTACGGCTGAGGTCAGAGAGGTCTTTTCCTGCTTTCTCCTCTAAGGTTTTGATGGTTTCCTGTCTCACATTTAGGTCCTTTATCCATTTTGAGTTTATTTTTGTAAATGGTGTGAGAAAGTAGTCTAGTTTCAACCTTCTGCATGTTGCTGTCCAGTTCTCCCAGCACCATTTGTTAAAAAGACTGTCTTTTTTCCATTGGATGTTCTTTCCTGCTTTGTCAAAGATGAGTTGGCCATACGTTTGTGGGTCTAGTTCTGGGGTTTCTATTCTATTCCATTGGTCTGTGTGTCTGTTTTTGTGCCAATACCATGCTGTCTTGATGATTACAGCTTTGTAGTAGAGGCTAAAGTCTGGGATTGTGATGCCTCCTGCTTTGGTCTTCTTCTTCAAAATTCCTTTGGCTATTCGGGGCCTTTTGTAGTTCCATATGAATTTTAGGATTGCTTGTTCTAGTTTCAAGAAGAATGCTGGTGCAATTTTGATTGGGATTGCATTGAATGTGTAGATAGCTTTGGGTAGTATTGACATTTTGACAATATTTATTTTTCCAATCCATGAGCAGGGAATGTCTTTCCATTTCTTTAAATCTTCTTCAATTACCTTCATAAGCTTTCTATAGTTTTCAGCATACAGATCCTTTACATCTTTGGTTAGATTTATTCCTAGGTATTTTATGCTTCTTGGTGCAATTGTGAATGGGATCAGTTTCTTTATTTGTCTTTCTGTTGCTTCGTTGTTAGTGTATAAGAATGCAACTGATTTCTGTACGTTGATTTTGTATCCTGCAACTTTGCTGAATTCATGTATCAGTTCTAGCAGACTTTTGGTGGAGTCTATCGGATTTTCCATGTATAATATCATGTCATCTGCAAAAAGCGAAAGCTTGACTTCATCTTTGCCAATTTTGATGCCTTTGATTTCCTTTTGTTGTCTGATTGCTGATGCTAGAACTTCCAGCACTATGTTAAACAACAGCGGTGAGAGTGGGCATCCCTGTCGTGTTCCTGATCTCAGGGAAAAAGCTCTCAGTTTTTCCCCATTGAGGATGATGTTAGCTGTGGGCTTTTCATAAATGGCTTTTATGATCTTTAAGTATGTTCCTTCTATCCCGACTTTCTCAAGGGTTTTTATTAAGAAAGGGTGCTGGATTTTGTCAAAGGCCTTTTCTGCATCGATTGACAGGATCATATGGTTCTTCTCTTTTTTTGTTGTTAATGTAATGTATCACGTTGATTGATTTGTGAATGTTGAACCAGCCCTGCATCCCAGGAATGAATCCCACTTGATCATGGTGAATAATTCTTTTTATATGCTGTTGAATTCGATTTGCTAGTATCTTATTGAGAATTTTTGCATCCATATTCATCAGGGATATTGGCCTGTAGTTCTCTTTTTTTACTGGGTCTCTGTCTGGTTTAGGAATCAAAGTAATACTGGCTTCATAGAATGAGTCTGGAAGTTTTCCTTCCCTTTCTATTTCTTGGAATAGCTTGAGAAGGATAGGTATTATCTCTGCTTTAAACGTCTGGTAGAACTCCCCTGGGAAGCCATCTGGTCCTGGACTCTTATTTGTTGGGAGATTTTTGATAACCGATTCAATTTCTTCGCTGGTTGTGGGTCTGTTCAAGCTTTCTATTTCCTCCTGATTGAGTTTTGGAAGAGTGTGGGTGTTCAGGAATTTGTCCATTTCTTCCAGGTTGTCCAATTTGTTCGCATATAATTTTTCATAGTATTCCCTGATAATTGTTTGTATCTCTGAGGGATTGGTTGTAATAATTCCATTTTCATTCATGATTTTATCTATTTGGGTCATCTCCCTTTTCTTTTTGAGAAGCCTGGCTAGCGGTTTGTCAATTTTGTTTATTTTTTCAAAAAACCAACTCTTGGTTTCATTGATCTGCTCTACAGTTTTTTTAGATTCTATATTGTTTATTTCTGCTCTGATCTTTATTATTTCTCTTCTTCTGCTGGGTTTAGGCTGCCTTTGCTGTTCTGCTTCTAGTTCCTTTAGGTGTGCTGTTAGATTTTGTATTTGGGATTTTTCTTGTTTTTTGAGATAGGCCTGGATTGCAATGTATTTTCCTCTCAGGACTGCCTTCGCTGCGTCCCAAAGCGTTTGGATTGTTGTATTTTCATTTTCGTTTGTTTCCATATATTTTTTAATTTCTTCTCTAATTGCCTGGTTGACCCACTCATTCGTTAGTAGGGTGTTCTTTAACCTCCATGCTTTTGGAGGTTTTCCAGACTTTTTCCTGTGGTTGATTTCAAGCTTCATAGCATTGTGGTCTGAAAGTATGCATGGTATAATTTCAATTCTTGTAAACTTATGAAGGGCTGTTTTGTGACCCAGTATATGATCTATCTTGGAGAATGTTCCATGTGCACTCGAGAAGAAAGTATATTCTGTTGCTTTGGGATGCAGAGTTCTAAATATATCTGTCAAGTCCATCTGATCCAATGTCTCATTCAGGGCCCTTGTTTCTTTATTGACCGTGTGTCTAGATGATCTATCCATTTCTGTAAGTGGGGTGTTAAAGTCCCCTGCAATTACCACATTCTTATCAATAAGGTTGCTTCTGTTTATGAGTAATTGTTTTATATATTTGGGGGCTCCGGTATTCGGCGCATAGACATTTATAATTGTTAGCTCTTCCTGATGGATAGACCCTGTAACTATTATATAATGTCCTTCTTCATCTCTTGTTACAGCCTTTAATTTAAAGTCTAGTTTGTCTGATATAAGTATGGCTACTCCAGCTTTCTTTTGGCTTCCAGTAGCATGATAAATAGTTCTCCATCCCCTCACTCTGAATCTAAAGGTGTCCTCAGGTCTAAAATGAGGCTCTTGTAGACAGCAAATAGATGGGTCTTGTTTTTTTATCCATTCTGATACCCTATGTCTTTTGGTTGGCGCATTTAATCCATTTACATTCAGTGTTATTATAGAAAGATACAGGTTTAGAGTCATTGTGATGTCTGTATGTTTTATGTTTGTAGTGATGTCTCTGGTACTTTGTCTCACAGGGTCCCCCTTAGGATCTCTTGTAGGGCTGGTTTAGTGGTGACAAATTCCTTCAGTTTTTGTTTGTTTGGGAAGACCTTTATCTCTCCTTCTATTCTAAATGACAGACTTGCTGGATAAAGGATTCTCGGCTGCATATTTTTTCTGTCTAGCACACTGAAAGTCTCGTGCCAATTCTTTCTGGCCTGCCAAGTTTCAAAAGAGAGATCAGTCACGAGTCTTATAGGTCTCCCTTTATATGTGAGGGCACGTTTACCCCTTGCTGCTTTCAGAATTTTCTCTTTATCCTTGTATTTTGCCAGTTTCACTATGATATGTCGTGCAGAAGATCGATTCAAGTTACGTCTGAAGGGAGTTCTCTGTGCCTCTTGGATTTCAATGCCTTTTTCCTTCCCCAGTTCAGGGAAGTTCTCAGCTATTATTTCTTCAAGTACCCCTTCAGCACCTTTCCCTCTCTCTTCCTCCTCTGGGATACCAATTATGCGTATATTATTTCTTTTTAGTGTATCACTTAGTTCTCTAATTTTCCCCTCATACTCCTGGATTTTTTTATCTCTCTTTTTCTCAGCTTCCTCTTTTTCCATAACTTTATCTTCTAGTTCACCTATTCTCTCCTCTGCCTCTTCCATCCGAGCCGTGGTGGTTTCCATTTTGTTTTGCATTTCATTTAAAGCATTTTTCAGCTCCTCGTGACTGTTCCTTAGTCCCTTGATCTCTGTAGCAAGAGATTCTCTGCTGTCCTGTATACTGTTTTCAACCCCAGCGATTAATTTTATGACTATTATTCTAAATTCACTTTCTGTTATATTATTTAAATCCTTTTTGATCAGCTCATTAGCTGTTGTTATTTCCTGGAGATTCTTCTGAGGGGAATTCTTCCGCTTGGTCATTTTGGATAGTCCCTGGTGTGGTGAGGGCCTGCAGGGCACTTCCCCTGTGCTGTGGTGTATAACTGGAGTTGGTGGGCGGGGCCGCAGTCAGTCCTGATGTCTGCCCCCAGCCCACCGCTGGGGCCACAGTCAGACTGGTGTGTGCCTTCTCTTCCCCTCTCCTAGGGGCGGGATTCACTGTGGGATGGCGTGGCCCGTCTGGGCTACTTGCACACTGCCAGGCTTGTGATGCTGGGGATCTGGCGTATTAGCTGGGGTGGGAAGGCAAGGTGCACGGCGGCAGTGGGGGTGGGGGGCAGGCTTAGCTCGCTTCTCCTTAGGTGATCCACTTCAGGAGGGGCCCTGTGGCAGCCGGAGGGAGTCAGATCCGCTGCCGGAGGTTTGGCTCCGCAGAAGCACAGAGTTGGTGTTTGCGTGGAGCGAGCACTTTCCCTGGCAGGAACCGGTTCCCTTTGGGATTTTGGCTGGGGGATGGGCGGGGGAGATGGCGCTGGCGAGCGCCTTTGTTCCCCACCAAACTGAGCTCTGTCGTCCAGGGGCTCCGCAGCTCTCCCTCCCTTTGTCCTCCAGCCTTCCGGCTTTCCGAGCAGAGCTGTTAACTTATGACCTCCCAGAGGCTGTCGCGCTTGCTGTCAGAACACAGTCCGTCAGGCCCCTCCGCTTTTGCCAGCCAGACTCGGGGACTCTGCTTGGCCAGCGAGCCGCCCCTCCGCCCCGGCTCCCTCCCGCCAGTCTGTGGAGCGCGCACCGCCTCGCAGCCCTTCCTACCCTCTTCCGTGGGCCTCTCGTCTGCGCTTGGCTCCGGCGACTCCGTTCTGCTAATCCTCTGGCGGTTTTCTGGGTTATTTAGGCAGGTGTAGGTGGAATCTAAGTGATCAGCAGGACGCGCGGTGAGCCCAGCGTCCTCCTATGCCGCCATCTTCCCTTTGTCTCGCTGTTGATTTTTTTAAACTTCTGATATTTATTTATCTATCTATTTATTTTTTGAGACTGAGAACAGAAGCTGGGGAGGGACAGAGGGAGAGAGAGAAAGGGAATCTTACGCAGTCTCCACACTCAGCATGGAGCCCAACATGGGCCTCTCTCTTCCAACTGTGAGATCATGATCTGAGTGGAAATCAAAGAGTTAGAGCTTAACAGACTGAGCCACCCAGGTGCCCCAAAATTCTATTGACTTTTTGTATGTTAATATTATATGTTGCTACCTAGAATTTTTTTATAGTTTGAGTTAGTTTTATCATTGATTTTCTAGCGTTTTCCAGGTATACCATCATGTCATCTGCAAATAGATATAATCCTGTTTTTTCTTTACCAGTTCTTGTTACTGTAATTGATTTCTTTTGTTTAATTGCATTGGTTACTACCTCCAGAACCAGTTGAATATTAGTGGGCATTTCCTAATTTTAGTGGAAGTTCCTGTAATGTTTCTGAATTAATTAATATGTTGGCTTTTGAAATGAGCTATAGATTTTGTGACGTTAAAGAAGTATCCACGGGGTGCCTGGATGGCTCAGTCTGTTAAGCGTCCAACTCTAGATTTCAGCTCAGGTCATGATCTCATGGTTCATGAGATTGGGTCCCATGTTGGGCTCTGCGCTAACAACACAGAGCCTGCTTGGGATTCTGTCTCTCTCTCCTTGTCTCTCTCTCTCTCAAAATTAATAAACTTAGAAAAAAAGAAAGTATCCATACACTCCTAATTTCTTAAGAGTTTTATTAGGAATGGTTGTTGAATTTTTCCAACAGCTTTTTCCATATCTATGCCAGCAGTTATTTGATTTTTCTTCTTAAATGTATTAATATGATAAATTATATTAATAGGTTTCCTGATACTACACCATCTTTGCATTCCAGTTATAAGTCCAGCTTTGTCATTGTGCATTAATCTGTTGATATTTTATTTACTAATTCTGCATTGCAGTTGATTTCCCTGTGAAGACATTTAGGCCTGGTGCATTTTTTGTGTTTTCTTCTCAATGGAAATTGTTCTGTTTAACCTTTCTATATGTACTAAAATCAATTTCAGCAAATTATATTTTTCTCAAATTATTCGTTTTGTCTAGATTGTCAGATATTTGTATAGATTTGTATAAAATCTTGATTTTTAACAGCTTTATTGAGGTGTTAGTTAAATACCTAAAAATTACCAATTCTGAGTGTAAGATTCTATGATTTTTCGTAAATTTATAGAGTTGTGCATGTTATCACCTCAGTGAATATTAGAATATTCCCCAAAAGCCTCTTGTACTTGTTTATAATCCTTGCTCCCACTCTGTCCTAGAAAATTACTAATCTGATTTCTGTCTCTCTAAATTTCCCTTTCCTGGACTGAAATTGTACAAAAGTTCGCCTTTTGTGTCTGGCTTTTTATGTCTGCCATTAAGCCTAATGTTTTTCTAGATTCATCCATGTTGTTGCAAATAGCAGTAGTTCATTACTTCCCCCCCCCCCCCTTAATTGTTTTATTGAAAAATACACATAAAATTTACTATCCTACCCGTTTTAAGTGTATACTGGTATTAAATTGTGCAACCATCACCACCATCCATCTCTAACTTTTTTCATTATAAAACTGAAAGTCTGTATCCATTAAATGATAATTACCCATTCCCCCAACTCTGCCCCTAACACCCAACATTCTCCTTTGTTCTCTATGATTTTGACTATTCCAAGTACCTCATGTAAGTGGAATCATATAGTATTTGTCCTTTTGTTGTTTTTTTTTTTTAATTTTTTTTTTCAACTTTTTTAATTTATTTTTGGGACAGAGAGAGACAGAGCATGAACAGGGGAGGGGCAGAGAGAGAGGGAGACACAGAATCGGAAACAGGCTCCAGGCTCCGAGCCATCAGCCCAGAGCCTGACGCGGGGCTCGAACTCACGGACCGCGAGATCGTGACCTGGCTGAAGTCGGACGCTTAACCGACTGCGCCACCCAGGCGCCCCAGTATTTGTCCTTTTGTGACTGGCTTATTTCACTTAGCATAATGTCCTCAAGATCCATCCATGTTGTGGTATATTGCAGAATTTTCTTCCTTTACAAGTCTGAATAATACTCCATTATATGTATACACCACATTTTGCTAACTATAGTTTATTACTTTTTATTTATGAATGTATTCCATTGTATGGATATACCACACTATATTTATCCATTTATCAGTTGATGGACATTTGGACTGTTTACAGTTTTGGGCTGTTGTAATTCTGTTGCTGTGAACATTCAAGTACTTCTCCTAGTATGGACATAAGATTTATTTTTATTGGTTAGATCCCTAGAAATGGAACTGCTAGATTATGTGGCAAATTTGACTTTATCTTTCTGAGGAACTGCTAAATGGTTTTGCAAAATGGCTCTACTACTATTTCATTCCCACTAGCAAAGTATGAGGGGTCTAGTTTCTCCACATCTTTGTCAACATTTGGTATTATCTTCTTAATCATGTACATTCTAGCGCTTTTAATTTGTGGCTTTAATTTGCATTTCTCTAGTGACTTATGATGTTGAGTATCTTTTCCTGTGTTTATTGGCCATTCGTATATCTTTGTTGACAAATCTGTTAAGATCTATTGCCAATTTTTTAATTGGGTTATTTACCTTATAATTAAATTGCACGATTATTCTTCATACAAGTTGTCAGACATAGGACTTGTAAATATTCCAGTCATCTTATTTTCTCAATTTTGCCTCTTGAAACACAAAATTTTTTAAATTTTATGAAGTTCGACTTAACATTTTTTTTCTTCTATGGGTTGTTCTTTTGGTATCACATCTAGATCTCCCTACCCAAGATTACAAAGATTTTCTCTTATGTATTCTTGAAGTTTTGTAATTTTAACTCTTATCTGTGGGACTATGATCATTTTGAGTTAATGTATTGTGTGAGGTAGGTAAGGTTTATTTTTGTTTTTGTTTATTGCATATGTATATCTACTTGTACTAGTACCATTTATTGAAAAGATATTCCTTTATTCACTGTATTTTCTTGGCATTTTTGTTAAAATCAAGTGACCAAAAAAAATGTAAGGGTGTGTTTCTGGGTTCTAGTTTCTGTTCCACTGATCTATATACCTAACCTTGGTCAGTACCCTACTGTCTTGATTACTGTGGCTTTATAGTAAATTTTGAAATTAAGTAGTATAAGTCCTACAGCATTGTTCTTTTTTTTTAAATTTATTTATTTTTGAGAGAGACAGAGCATGAGCGGGGGAGGGGCAGAGAGAGAGGGAGACACAGAATTGGAAGCAGGCTCCAGGCTGTCAGCACAGAGCCTCACGGTGGGGCTCGAACTCACAAACCGCGAGATCATGATCTTAGCTGCAGTCGGACGCTTAACCGACTGAGCCACCCAGGCGCCCCTACAGCATTGGGTTTTTTTTCAAAATTGTTTTGGCTATTCTAACTTGTTTGCATTTCCATATAGATTTTACAATCATCATGTTGAATTCATACATCAGTTGGAGTTGATTGCTATCTGGACAATATTGTTCCTTCCAGTCTGTGAATGTGGAGATTTTTTCCTTATCATTGGCTTTCAGTGGTTTGCTTATGAAGTACCTAGATATGGATCTCTTTACATTGATTCTACTTGGGTTTTATTAAGCTTGTTGGATGAGTACATTGATGTTTTCAACAAATTTGGGACAATTTGTCCATTATTTCTTCAAATTCTGCCCCGCCATCCTTTCGAAACTCTTATTGTTTCAAATTGAAACTCTTATTGAATTATTGAATAATTCAATTGAAACTTATTGAAGCTCTTACTTCTGATGTTGGCCCGCCATTTCACTTAGATACTGTGCATTTTTCTTCATTCTTTTTTCTTTTCTCAGTTCTTTGGGTTGCATAATCTGTCAGTCTATCTTAAAGTTAGCTAATTCTTTCTTATGCTAGTTCAGATCTACTGGTGATCCTCACCAGTGAATTTTTCATTTCGGTTATTGTACTTTTTTTTTTTTAAGTTTTTTAATGTTTATATATTTTTGAGAGAGAGAGAGACAGACACAGCGTGAGTGGGGGAGGGGCAGAGACAGAGACATAGAATCAGAAGCAAGCTCCAGGCTCTGAGCTGTCAGCACAGAGCCCAATGTGGGGCTCAGACTCATGGACCGTGAAATCATGTCCTGAGCTGAAGTTGGATGCCCAACTGACTGAGCCACCCAGGTGCCCCTCAGTTATTGTACTTTTAAAACAAATTTTTTTTAAGTTTATTTATTTTGAGAAAGAGAGCATGCACATGCAAGCAGGGAAGGGACAGAGATGAGAGAGAATCCCAAGAGAGCTCCACACTGCCAGTGCAGAGCCTGACATGGGGCTCGATCCCATGAACCATGAGATCATCACCTGAGCTGAAATCAAGAGTTGGACACTTAACTGACTGAGCCACTCACATGCCCCAGTTACTGTACTTTTCAACTTCAGAATTTCTATTAGGTTCTTTTTTTGTAATTTCTGACTCTTTATTGATACTCTCTATTTGATACAGTATTGTCACAACACCTTCCTTTGCTTTTTAAAGATTGCTTTAACAAATTTTTCAGCTTTACTGAGGTAAAATTGATAAATAAAATTGTAAGATGTTTGAAGTGTGCTGATATAATGTTTACCTTGTGAGAGGATTCTCTCCATCTAGTTAATTACCCTATCTATGAACACACTTCCTTTACTTTAATCATACTGTCTTTTAGTTCTTTAAATGTATTTATAAGGGTTGCTTTGAAGGTTTTGCCTGTTAATATGACATTTGGTTTGCTTTCACAGGCAGTTTGAGTTCCTGCCTTCTTGCCATTGTTTGGTCATACTTTACTATTTATTGTTTGTTTTGGCCTACGTTACTGTTTTTTTTGTTGGAAACTGAACATTTTAGATAATACATTTTAGCAACTTTGGCTACTGGTCTTCTCCTTTGGGGCTTGTTGTTATTATTTGCTTGCTTTATTTCTTTAGTGATAGGCTGGATTATTTTGGTGAAGTCTATCCCCCCTTCCCCAGCCCCTCAGCTCCCAACAGTGGAACAGGGATACAGAATTAGGTTTACCCACAGTCACCCTAGGATGACAGTTTGTTTTGGTAAGGGTTCTCCTTGACAGTCCCTTTCCCTGATCACACCCAGCTGTTAAACACCACTAATTTCCATATCATTGCTTTATTATTTTTAAGAATGCTCTGGATCATAAATTGTTCTACAAACAAAACCAATAAAATTTGGACTCCTGTGAGAGGATATTTTCCAAGGTCACTGAGATTTATTCTTACCCTACCTAGGTAGGCTCATCCCCATTGGCTTTTTCCCTGATTCTTTCAGGCAAACTAGTTGGCCTACATTTTAGCCTGTATGTCCAATGAGTCTTCCAGTCTTTTCACCACAGCCTTCACTGTTCTGGGGAGTATCCTTAGGCTTGAATTTCTCTGTACTCTGTTGCAAAGGAAGTCAGTTCTTTGGGACAAGATTTGGAGCTATTTCATAGTCTGCTTCTCTCTCCAGGCAAAATCTCTAAGTTAGGGCTTTATCTGGGAATGAAAACAATGACATGTTTCTGTATAAGATCCTTGCTCTGGGAGCTGAGTGCTAAGTGAGGAGGGTGATGGTAATCTCAGGTCTTTTTGGCCTGCCTTTTCCTGAATGAAACTACCACATTATGAGCAGGGTCACATGACCCAGGGCTCCTGTATTCTCAGCATGCCACACCCAAATCATAGTCTCAATCTTATGACTGGGGTCTTGTTATCTGGGTGGGAAATGGGAGCTTGCACCTCTTGATTGTACTGTCCAGACTTAGCCAATAGGTAAGTGAGGACAGGATATGAAATGCTGATACCCTGCCCCGCCTGGGAACATAACTCTTGACTGAGACTTGTGGGAGCAGGAGCCCTATGTTCTTGGCTACACAGGGTGAGAGTGGAATTTCCATCTTGCTTAACTGGGAAGGGAATGGTTCTTAGTTCACATACCATAGTCTGAATTTTAATAGATTTTCTTGAGTAGGTGTTTCCTCATTTGATGTGTGTCCTTGGAACAATTTCTAGAGACTTTAATGATTGTTTTTTAAACATTTTTCACCAGTTATTTAAAAACTGGTATGCCTGTCCATAGACTTCCCCACTCTATCATGCTGGAAGCCTTTTTCATTTTTATCAGTAAAGGTGTTCAGGATTATTTTTTCTCTGTTAATTGCTATTTAAGTATCCATGGATTATAACATGAAATGTCTTTTTTATTATTTTTCAGAAATTCCATTGCCCTTTCAACCAATAGTTGTTTAATAGAATGTATTTAAATTTACAAGTGGAAGAGCCTTTTAGTTTTTCAGTTTCATTTTTTAAATTACTTCACTTTCTTGGATGTTGTTTGTAGTATTTCCACTTTAAGAAACTCATTGATTTTTATGTGTTTGCTTTAGTATAATTTTGGTGAATTTTCAATGTGTGCTTGAGAGGAAAATATATTTTCTTTTTCATTTTTTTTAAGATTTTATTTTAAGTAATCTCCACACTCACTGTGGAGCTCAGACCCACAACCCTGAGATCAAGAGTCACACACTCTACTGATTGAGCCAGCCAGGCAGTCCAAGTGTATTTTCTGTTAGGTTTATTTACAAAACCTATCTTAGTGATTACTCTGTTTAGATTTTTTATATCTTTACTTTTACCTTTTGGGCATATTTTTTACTGAGAGTGGTATATTAAAGTCTACTGTTTTTTACTGAGAGTAATTAATTAAATAATTAAATTCTATGATCATTAATTTGTTTCTACTTCTTGCATCCCCTGTAGTTTCTGCCCTAAATAGTGGCTGCTTCATTATTTCACACTTAGATATTCATAACTATTGTATCTTCATTGTGAAATGTGGTCATTTTGATCTGTAGCCTACCCAATTACAAATAATTTCATGTAAACTTCCAGTCAGTTTAATTGTTCACTAAAATTTTGTTAAAAAATTATGTTAATGTATAAGAACAGTGAACCAAATTTGATTTGCCCTACATTTTACTCTCATTTCCTCAAAAAGAAAAGAGCCATTCTGTTTTTATTTTCATTCAACAGTTGCAAAAGATTTACCTGTTGATTCACTGGAAGATGATTTTGAGAAGGAATTCTCATTTCTGAACAACCTGCTAAGTCCTGGTTCTTCAAGTACTAGTGAATTTACCCAAGAATGCCAGACTGCCTTTGGGAGCCCCGGCACCAGCCTCACATTCCAGGAGCCTTCTGTGGGGTCTGAGCCTCTTGCTCATTCTTCACGATTCCTTCCTTCACAGCTCTTTGATCTTGGCCTTCATGCTGTTGGAGCTTTCAACAGTAAGTGTCTATGAAACATTTGGACACCCATGACTTATTTTATCCTTGTGAAGCAAAACTATGTGCATGTGGATGCTAAAATCAACAAGGATATTGATTTTAACTTTAGTACTACTAGATAAAATCTGCAGTCACACGCATCAACTGAAAAAAATAACAAATATTACTATTGGAGTATATCAGTAAGACTGAAAAAAGGGCTGCTTTCCTCCCACCTCCACCAAACCCCACATTTTCTGCATTGACTTTCCCAGATGTCTTCTCAACATAGAAAATCAGTGTCTTATTTTAAACTCTTGACCTGCTAAGTTATCCCTACTTATGGCAGGTCATATTGTTTCTTCCATCTAGCAAAGCTTGGTGTGTTCTCTTCCTGTGGGTTTAGAGTAGATCCTGGCAACTCCTGGGCAAGGCAGCAGGACTGGAGGGTTGTGGTAGAAAGCCGGGGAAGGGTGTTTTCCTGAGGAAAGGGCCCTCTTCTTTGTGTTTATGTCAGGGACTCCCTCTACTGACCTGCTGTCCCAGCAACGTGTAATCAGCCTAGCACCTTGGGAGTCATTTTGCTCCCCACTTCCATATTTATTGCTAAGTGCTGTCAATTCTATTTCTAAAATATGTCTCCAATTTCATGCTTCTCCTTTCTTCCTCTATTATCAGAGGCATTTAGAGCCTTGTTTGGTTTTCTGGGCTGCTGTAAGAGTCCTCCTACCAGACCTCCCAAACCCCAGGTCATCTTCCATGCTTTCATGGAAGAGTTCTTTCTCCAAGAAGCAGATTCTGATGTCAGCACCCTGCTTACATTAAAATGAAGGACCATGGGCTCTAGGGTAAAACCCGTGCCTACATTTCCACTCTTATCTCTTACCTTACTTCAAAATACTCATATGTTCTTTTCTAAATTTATTCATTCATTCATTCATTCATTCATTCATTCATTTAAGAGAGAACATGAGTTGGGGAGGGGCTGAGAGAGAGGGAAACAGAGAATCCCAAGCAGGCTCCACACTGTCAGCACAGAGCCCAACATGGGGCTCAAACTCACGAAACCATGAGATCATGGCCTGAGCCAAAACCAAGAGTTAGACACTTAACTGAGTCACCCAGGCACCCACAATCCTTTGCATTTTCTGTAAATGTATTGACTATTTTTAGATCCCTCTGAGACATCACTGCTTGTGTTGCTGCTTTGACTTATGATGTTCAGTAATAAAGCATAGGCTTGAGCCTGTGTTTTAGGTTCCCAGTCCAGCATTTTCTCCATGGTGGCCAACCAACCCTTGAATACTTCTTCAGTACTGTCCAGTGGAGTGGTTTCTGCCACCTCTGGCCTCGCATAGTGCTTTATATGTTTTCATGGCTGTAATCATAGTTCATCTTGCCTTCTGTCCCTATCTTTCACCCCCTAGTAGATTTTATCCTTGAGAAAATGGTTCACAGCACCTAACAGTGTCTTAATGCATTGTACTTTGTATTAAAATACTTTGTTCATACTGTGTCTGCAACACCATCATACTTTGTCCAGCCTGCAAGTATTTCAAGGACGCAATCTGTATGGTGATTTATCTTTGTCCTTTCTATGACAGCAGCATAAAGTTAGCTCAATAAATAAAATAAATATCAGTTAGGGGAGCCTGGCTGCCTCAATTGCTAGAGCATTTGACTCTTGGTCTCAGGGTCATAAGTTGAAACCCCACATTGGGCATAGAGCCTACTTAAAATAAAATAGAGGTGCGTGGGTGGCTCAGTAGGCTAAGTGTTGGACTTTGGCTCAGGTTACAATCTCTTGGTTGTCAGCACAGACCCCACTTTAGATCCTCTGTCCCTCTCTTTCTTTGCCCTTCCCCTGCTTGTGCATGCATACACACTCACATTGTCTCTCTCTCTCTCTCAAAAATAAACATGAAAAAACTAAACTAAGGAGAATAGGGAAGAAGATGGGGGCATAGGAGGATGCTGGGCTCACTGTGTCCTGCTGATCACTTAGATTCCACCCACATCTGCCTAAATAACCCAGAAAACCGCCAGAAGACTGGCAGGACAGACTCTCCGGAGCCAAGTGTAGACAAGAGGCTGACAGAAGAGGGTAGGAAGGGCTGAGAGGCGGTGCGCACTACACAGACTGGTGGGAGGGAGCCGGGGGAGGGGTGGAGGGGCAGCCCACCCAGCAAGGCAAAGCCCCCATTCTGGCTTCCAAAAGTGGAGGGGCTGGACTGCATGAGTTCTGACAGCCAGCAGGACTTAACATCTGGAATGTTATAAGTCAACATTGGGACTGCTTGGAGATTGGGAGGGCAAGAGGACACCAGGAGGGAGAGGTGTTGAGCCCTGGAAGACAGAGAACAAAGGCGCTGGCCAGCGTCATATCCCTCTCCCTTCCCCCAGCCGAAATCCCAAAGGGAACCAGTTCCCGTCACCAAACTTCCTTGCACCTCACGAACACCCAGTGCCGTGCTTCTGTGGATCCATCCCTCTGAGGGTCTGCCTCCCTCCTGGTGCTGCAGGGCCCCTCCTGCAGGGGACCACCCTCAGCAAAGTGAGCTAAGCCTGCCCCTCCCGCCCCTGTGCACCTTGCGGATCCACCCTGGCTAATACGCCAGATCCCATCAAAGCAGCACCACAAGCCTGGCAATGTGCAAGTAGCCCAGACAGGGGCCACACCACTCCACAGTGAGTCTTGCCCCTGGGAGAGGGGAAGATAAGGTACACACCGGTCTGATTGTGGCCCCAGCAGTGGGCTGGGGACAGACATTGAGTCTGACTGCAGCCCCGCCCACCAACACAAGTTACTCCAGACAGCACAGGGGAAGTGCCCTGCAGTTTGGCACCACCCCAGGGACAACCCAAAATGACAAAACAGAAGAATTCTCCTCAGAAGAAACTCCAGGAAGTAGCGGCAGCTAATGAATTGATCAAAAACGGTTTAAACAATATAACAGACCATGAATTTAGAATAATAGTCATAAAATTAATCGCTGGGATTTAAAAAAGCATAGAGGACATAGAGGATCTCTTGCTACAGAGATCAAGGGACCAAAAAATAGTAATGATGAATTAAAAATGCTAAATGAGGTGCAAAATAAAATGGAGGCGGCCACAGCTCGGATTGAAGAGGCAGAGGAGAGAATAGGTGAATTAGAAGATAAAATTATGGAATCGCTTCTCGGCCTTTTGGCTAAGATCAAGTGTAGTATCTGTTCTTATCAGAAGATAAAATTAGGGAAAAAGAGAAATCTGAGAAAAAGATAAAAAAAATCCAGGAGTATGAGGGGAGAATTAGAGAACTAAGTGATGCAATCAAGCATAACAATATCTGTATAATAGGAATTCCAGAAGAGGGAGAGAGAGAGAAAGGGGCTGAAGGTATACTTCAACAAATCATAGCTGAGAACTTCCCTGATCTGGGGAAGGAAATAGGCATTGAAATCCAAGAGGCACAGAGAACTCCCTTCAGACGTAACTTGAATCGATCTGAACGACATATCATAGTGAAACTGGCAAAATACAAGGATAAAGAGAAAATTCTGAAAGCAGCTAGGGATAAACACCCTCTAACATATAAAGGGAGACCGATAAGACTAGTGACAGATCTATCTACTGAAACTTGGCAGGCCAGAAAGGAATGGCAGGAAATCTTCAATGTGACGAACAGAAAAAATATGCAGCTGAGAATCCTTTATCCAGCAAGTCTGTCATTCAGAATAGAAGGAGAGATAAAGGTTTTCCCAAACAAACAAAAACAAGGAATTCATCACCATGAAACTAGCCCTACAAGAGATCCTATGGGGGATTCTGTGAGTGAAATGTTGCTAGGACCACAAAGTACCAGAGACATCACTACAAGCATGTAACCTACAGACATCAAAATAACTCTAAACCCATATCTTTCAATAATAACACTGAATGTAAATGGACTAAATGCTCCAACCAAAAGACATAGGGTATCAGAATGGATAAAAAAAACCCAAGACCCATCTATTTGCTGTCTACAAGAGCCTCATTTTAGACCTGAAGACACCTTCAGATTGAAAGTGAGGGGATGGAGAACTATCTATCATGCTACTGGAAGTCAAAAGAAAGCTGGAGTAGCCATACTTATATCAGACAAAGTAGACTTTAAATTAAAGGCTGTCACAAGAGATGAAAAAGGGCATTATATAATAATTACAGGGTCTATCCATCAGGAAGAGCTAACAATTATAAATGTCTATGTGCCAAATACGGGAGCCCCCAAATATATAAAACAATTACTCACAAACATAAGCAACCTTATTGACAAGAATGTGGTAATTGCAGGGGATGTTAATACTCCACTTACAACAATGGATAGATCTTCTAGACACAGGATCAATAAAGAAACAAGGGCCCTGAATGATACATTGGATCAGATGGACTTAACAGATATATTTAGAATTCTGCATCCCAAAGCAACAGATTATACTTTCTTCTCGAGTGCACATGGAACATTCTCCAAGACAGATCACATACTGGGTCACAAAACAGCCCTTCATAAGTATAAAGAATTGAGATCATACCATGCATACTTTCAGACCACAATGCTATGAAGCTTGAAATCAACCACAGGAAAAAATCTGGAAAACCTCCAAAAGCATGGAGGTTAAAGAACACCCTACTAAAGAATGGGTCAACCAGGCAATTAGAGAAGAAATTTAAAAAATACATGGAAACAAACGAAAATAAAAATATAACAATCCAAACACTTTGGGATGCAGCAAAGGCAGTCCTGAGAGGAAAATACATTGCAATCCAGGCCTATCTCAAGAAACAAGAAAAATCCCAAATACAAAATCTAACAGCACACCTAAAGGAAATAGGAGCAGAACAGCAAAGACACCCCAAACATAGCAGAAGAAGAGAAATAATAAAGATCAGAGCAGAAATAAACAATATAGAATCTAAAAATCTGTAGAGCAGATCAATGAAACCAAGAGTTGGTTTTTTGAAAAAATAAAATTGACAAACCGCTAGCCAGGCTTCTCAAAAAGAAAAGGGAGATGACCCAAGAGATAAAATCATGAATGAAAATGGAATTATTACAACCAATCCCTCAGAAATACAAGCAATTACCAGGGAATACTATGAAAAATTATATGCCAACAAACTGGACAACCTGGAAGAAATGGACAAATTCCTAAGCACCCATGCACTTCCAAAACTCAAACAGGAGGAAATAGAAAACTTGAACAGACTCATAACCAGCGAAG
Organism: Lynx canadensis; assembly: GCF_007474595.2. Taxonomy (NCBI): domain Eukaryota; kingdom Metazoa; phylum Chordata; class Mammalia; order Carnivora; family Felidae; genus Lynx; species Lynx canadensis. The sequence continues at coordinate 188,376,573 of NC_044310.1, read as the reverse complement.
AAATTCAATCAGTTCTCAAAAATCTCCCAACAAATAAGAGTCCAGGACCAGATGGCTTCCCAGGGGAATTCTACCAGACGTTTAAAGCAGAGATAATACCTATCCTTCTCAAGCTATTCCAAGAAATAGAAAGGGAAGGAAAACTTCCAGACTCATTCTATGAAGCCAGCATTACTTTGATTCCTAAACCAGACAGAGACCCAGCAAAAAAAGAGAACTACAGGCCAAAATCCCTGATGACTATGGATGCAAAAATTCTCAATAAGATACTAGGAAATCGAATTCAACAGCATATAAAAAGAATTATACACCATAATCAAGTGGGATTCATTCCTGGGATGCAGGGCTGGTTCAACATTCACAAATCAACGTGATACATCACATTAATAAAAGAAAGATAACCATATGATCCTGTCAACCGATGCAGAAAAAGCATTTGACAAAATTCAGCGATCTTTCTTAATAAAAACTCTTGAGAAAGTCGGGATAGAAGGAACATACTTAAAACATTATAAAAGCCATTTATGAAAAGCCCACAGCTAATATCATCTTCAATGGGGAAAAACTGAGAGCTTTCTCCCTGAGATCAGGAACACGATAGGGATGTCCACTCTCACCGCTGTTGTTTAACATAGTGTTGGAAGTTCTAGCATCAGCAATCAGACAACAAAAGGAAATCAAAGGCATCAAAATTGACAAAGATGAAGTTAAGCTTTCACTTTTGCAGATGACATGATATTATGCATGAAAAATCCGATAGCCTCCACCAAAAGTCTGCTAGAACTGATATATGAATTCAGCAAAGTTGCAGGATACAAAATCAATGTACAGAAATCAGTTGCATTCTTATGCACTAAAAATGAAGCAACAGAAAGACAAATAAAGACACTGATCCCATTCACAATTGCACCAAGAAGCATAAAATACCTAGATTTATAAAAAAAAAAACATAAAATACCTAACCAAAGATGTAAAAGATCTGTATGCTGAAAACTATAGAAAGCTTATGAAGAAAATTGAAGAAGACATAAAGAAATGGAAAAACATTACATGCTCATGGATTGGAAGAATAATATTGTTAAAATGTCAATACTACCCAAAGCAATCTACACATTCAATGCAATCCCAATCAACATTGCACCAGCATTCTTCTTGAAGCTAGAACAAACAGTCCTAAAATTTGTATGGAACCACAAAAGACCCCAAATAGCCAAAGTAATTTTGAAGAAGAAGACCAAAGCAGGAGGCATCACAATCCCAGACTTTAGCCTCTACTACAAAGCTGTAATCATCAAGACAGTATGGTATTGGCACAAAAACAGACACATAGACCAGTGGAATAGAATAGAAACTCCAGAATTAGACCCACAAAAGTATGGGCAACTAATCTTTGACAAAGCAGGAAAGAATATCCAATGGAAAAAAGACAGTCTTTTTAACAAATGGTGCTGGGAGAACTGGACAGCAACATGCAGAAGGATGAAACTACACCACTTTCTTACACCATTCACAAAAATATACTCAAAATGGATAAAGGACCTGAATGTGAGACAGGAAACCATCTAAACCCTAGAGGAGAAAGCAGGAAAAGACCTCTCTGACCTCAGCCGCAGCACTTTCTTACTTGACACATCCCCAAAGGTAAGGGAATTAAAAGCAAAAATGAACTATTGGGGCCTCATCAAGATAAAAAACTTCTGCACTGCAGAGGAAACAATCAGCAAAACTAAAAGGCAACCAATAGAATGGGAAAAGATATTTGCAAATGACATATCGGACAAAGGGCTAGTATCCAAAATCTATAAAGAGCTCACCAAACTCCACATCCAAAAAAACAAATAATCCAGGGAAGCAATGGGCAGAAAATGTGAATAGACACTTCTCTAAAGAAGACACCCAGATGGCCAACAGGCACATGAAAAGATGCTCAATGTCGCTCCTCATCAGGGAAATACAAATCATAACCACACTCAGATACCATCTCATGCCAGTCAGAGTGGCTAAAATGAACAAATCAGGAGACTATAGATGCTGAATGAGGATGTGGAGAAACGGGAACCCTCTTGCACTGTTGGTGGGAATGCAAACTGGTGCAGCCGCTCTGGAAAACAGTGTGGAGGTTCCTCAACAAATTAAAAGATAGATCTACCCTATGAGCCAGCAATAGCACTGCTAGGAATTTACCCAAGCGGTACAGGAGTGCTGACGCATAGGGGCACTTGTACCCCAATGTTTATAGCAGCACTCAACAATAGCCAAATTGTGGGAAAAGCCTAAATGTCCATGAACTGATGAATAGATAAAGAAATTGTGGTTTATATACACAATGGAATACTACGTGGCAATGAGAAAGAATGAAATAGGGCCTTGTGTAGCGACATGGATGGAACTGGAAAGTGTTATGCTAAGTGAAATAAGTCAGAGAAAGACAGATACCATATGTTTTCACTCTTATGTGGATCCTGAGAAACTTAACAGAAGACCATGGGGGAGGGGAAGGGGGAAAAAAAAAAGACGTTAGAGTGGGAGGGAGCCAAAACATAAGAGACTGTTAAAAACTGAGAACAAACTGAGGGTTGATGGGGGGTGGGAGAGAGGGGAGGGTGGATGATGGGTATTGAGGAGGGCACCTGTTGGAATGAGCACTGGGTGTTGTATGGAAACCAATTTAACAATAAATTTCATATTTAAAAATAAATAAAAAATAAAAAAACTAAGCTAAGATAAAATAAAAATCAGTTAAATCACTCAGTAAGAATTTAACCTAGAAGTAAGAAAGGACAGTATTATTTGGTAAAGAGGCACTCTATCTAGGATAATTCAGATGTTTTGCTATAAAATTTTAGAAAACAATTATTCTTGCATAACATATCTAACTGACCTAATAAAGATTTACAAACAGATTCATTCTCCACGTGAATACCTATTGCTCTTTCTCCTTAACTTGCCACATCTCTAGCAGCACTGAATTCTTTTCTTATTTTCTGGCAATACATTATCCACAATATTTCTTTATCACTTAGAACATCTGTTCTGGTCCCTGCCTGCAGGCTGACAGACGTTCCCATGCAATGACTGAGGCAGTTGATACTCAGTGTTTAATGAGTGTCTTGTTCAAGATAACTAGGCAGTTTAAACAATTAAGAGGGAACCAAAATCTGGTCTTCTGCCTCCTAGTACAGGACTCTTTCTACTTGATTCACCTTTTCTTTGTCTACTTCTTTCTCTTCTGTAATGTAAACCAGGAAAGTGAGCTGCCCTGAGTTAGAAGATCTGTGTTCTAGGAACCCTGAGTAAGAACATGGGCTTCAAATGATTTCTTCTGTACAAGGAAGGTAGTATACAGGATAATTTATATTCCTTTCTAGTGCTGTGTTTTAATTATAAACTAAATAATTTTTCATATTACAGAAAATATTTCACCATATTCATAATACTTTTTACTTTTAAGATTTTATTTTTAAGTAATTTCTACATCCACCATGAGGCTCAAACTCACAACCCCAAGACCAAGAGTCTCACGCTCCACTGACTGAGCCAGCCAGGTGCCCCTCATAATGATACTTTAAAAAAAATTTATTTAAATTTCATTTAGTTAACATATGGTGTAGTATTGGTTTCAGGAGCAGAACCCAGTGATTCGTCATTCACATATAACACCCAGTGCTCATCCCAACAAGTGCCCTTCTTAATGCCCATCACCCATTTAGCCCATCCTCCCACCCCTCCCCTCCAGCAACCCTCAATTTGTTCTCTGTATTTAAGAGTTTCATATGGTTTGCCTCCCTCTCTATTTTTGTCTTATTTTCCCTTCCCTTTCCCTATGTTCATCTGTTTCTTAATTCCACATATGAGTGAAATTGTATATTTGTCTTTCTCTGACTTATTTTACTTAGCATAATACACTCTCATTCCATCCACATTGTTGCAAATGGCAAGATTTCATTCTTTTTGATTGCGAGTAGTATTCCATTGTATGTATGTGTATATATCACATCTTCTTTAGCCATTCATTAGTCCATGGACATTTGGGCCCTTTCCATAACTTAGCTATTATTGATGGTGCTGCTGTAAACATTGGGGTACATGTGCCCCTTGAAATCATCATTTTTGTATTCTTTGGGTAGATACATAGTAGTGCAATTGCTGGGCCTTAGGGTGTTTCTATTTTTAATTTTTTTAATGTTTATTTTGGAGAGAGGGAGAGAGAGAGACAGAGTGTGAGCAGGCAGGGGCAGAGAGAGACAGAGTTGCAGAATCCAAAGCAGGCTCCAGGTTCTGAGCTGTCAGCATAGAGCCTGATATGGGGCTCGAACCCACGAGCTGTGACATCATGATCTGAGCTGAAGTTGGAGGTGTAACCAACTGAGCCATCCAGGCACCGCTCTATTTTTAATTTTTTGAGAAACTTCCATACTGTTTTGCAGAGCAGCTGTACCAGTTTGCATTCCCACCACTATTTCAAAAGCATTCCCTTTTCTCTGCATCCTCACCAATATCTGCTGTTTCCTGAATAGGTGTAAAGTGATAGCTCATTGTGGTTTTGATTTGTATTTTTCTTATGATGAATGATGTTGAGCATCATTTCATGTGTCTTTTAGCCATCTGAATGTCTTTATTAGAAAAGTGTCTGTTCATATCTTTTGCCCGTTTCTTCACTGGATTATTTGTTTTTTGGGTGTTGAGTTTGTTCATAATGATACTTTTTAATAACTGCATAGCATTTTGTCACATTTATCTTCTATAATCTGCTAAATTCCTTCCTTGGTTTTTTGACTTTTTCATTATATAGATAATGCTGCAAAAAACTTCATCATACATGCACTTTTTTTCCTTCAGTTAAATAACTTCCTTTAAGTAAATTTCTGGAATAGGATTACTGAGTCCAAGGGTATAAACATAGTTAAAGGTTTCAAGATTCTAATTGTCAGGTGTATTTCCTCTGTCCCAACTCCTTAGAAATTCTCTTTCTATGCCTTATATATCTGCAATTATTTAAAAAGAACACTTGTATATTTATATCAACACCACTTTGAAAACTGTTAGGAAGTCTGATCTAATTCTAGCTGGAACTAAACTTGATGATTTGACTAACATAATTGCAGATACATTTTAAGTATTTTCTGCCTCTTATATTGTAGAATCACACCCTAGTAGAAGGATTAAAGTACTCATTAGATATTTTTACGTTTTCTTGTCTTTTCTGATGCTACTTCCTATTTGACTAACAGTGGATAATTCCTTACTTCCCTCCCCGCTAGGCTGGGCCTCTGAAGGGGGATTAGAAGTTCCTCTTTCACACACTGATAACCAGCCAGTGCCTTCACAGAGTCCAAAGAAATTAACAAAGTGTAAGTTATTTATTTCTATTCTTTATTATCATATTAACAATCAGTTGCAGTCACATAAATTTAGAAAAGAATTACTTTATAGTCTTTGCCTCATATTGTCCAGGAAAATATTTTGTTCATAATGAATTAAAATGAAAGTTATACCTGGCTATCCCTCAGAATGGAAAAAATTGAATAGAAATTGTGAACTTGTCATAGTAAATTCTATACTTTAATTTTTTAAATATTTTGTGCTAAGGTTTGTTGGTAATGGATAATACCATTAAGATAGAAGGTGTTCTTTGATTACAAGATGCCCATTGACAAAGAGTGCATTCAGGCCTTTAGCATAGGGCCTGGTACATAGTAATTGCTAACATTTGTTGAGTACTTACCATATTATTGTCTGCAGAACTGGTCCATGTTGTAGTTACTATGTAGGGTATGCATAGAAAACAGATACTCTGTCAGGATTTTAGATACATGATAATCTTAGTCACTAATGTTGATTTTTAAAAACTTTGATTGGAAAGCATTTCAAATGTACAAGTGTTACATAAGTGAAAATAGCTCAAAGAACACCTGTATACCCTTTATCCAGATTCATCTACTGTTAGTATTTTGCTTTATGTAGGGTGTGTGTGTGTGTGTGTGTGTGTGTGTGTGTGTGTGTGTGATTCATGTGTTATTTTATTCTCAGCCACTTGAGGGTGAGTTACATACATCATGACCATTTACCCCAAAATACTTAAGTTTGTATTTCCTAAGAACAGGTATATTTTCTTTCATAACCACTGTATGGTTTGTAAACTTCAGGAAATTTAATGTTAACGTATTTTGTACAAAGCAAACCATGTATTTGTATTCCAGTTTTGTGAGTTGACCCAATAATGTCCCCTGTAGCACATTCCCCTCTGGACCGAGAGTCTAGGGTCATGATGTATTCAGTTGCTATGTCTCTTTTAGTCCCTTTTATTCTGAAACATTTCCACAGTTTTTCTTTGACTTTTGAACATGGGAATTTTAATACAATATAGTCCCTCTGCTCCACTGCTTTTTATCTTTAGTAGAATATTTCTTATCTCAGTTTTATCTGAATTTTATTGTGATTAAATTCAGGTTCTTCATTCTTGACTGGAATACTACACAGGTGACCCTCCTGTCTCAGGGTTCCAGATGTAAGGTTTATGCAGTCTGTTTCTCCTTCATTGATAATGTTAATTTTGGCCACCCATTCAAAGTGATGTGTACTTTTTGTCTTAAATAATTACTGTTTTATGTTATTTTATCCTCTCATGCAGTTATTAAGCAGTCTCTGAGGAGACACTGCGACAGCACACAAGTCCAGGTCTTAATCAGAATTTCTACTTAGATGTAGCATCCATTGTTGTTGCTTTTTGTGTGATTCAGTCTTTACAATGATGAGTGGTATAAAAAAAAAAAAGAAAAGATTTTCTCACTACAGCACTCCCTCCACATTTTTGTTGTAGTAGAAAATACAAAACAGAATTTACCCTCCATTTATTTATTTATTTGTTTGTTTATTTATAAATTTACATCCAAGCTAGCATATAGTGCAACAATGATTTCAGGAGTAGATTACTTAATGCAGCTTACCCATTTAGCCCATACCCCCTCCGACAACCCCACCAGTAACCCTCTGTTCTCCATATTTAAGAGTCCCTTATGTTTTGTCCCTCTCCCTGTTTTTATATTATTTTTGCTTCCCTTCCCTTGCTTCCCTTCATTTGTTATGTGTCTTAAAATCTTCATATGAGTGAAGGCATGTGATATTTGTCTTTCTCTGACTAATTTAGCTTAGCATAATACCCTCTAGTTCCATCCACGTAGTTACAAATGGCAAGATTTCATTCTTTTTGATTGCTTAGTAATACTCCATTGCATGGTATGTATGTATGTATGTATGTATCCATTCATCCATCGATGGACATTTGGCTCTTTCCATACTTTGGCTATTGTTGATAGTGCTGCCATAAACATTAGGGTGCATGTGCCCCTTCAAAACAGAATACCTGTATCGCTTGGATAAATACCTAGAGTGCAATTGCTGGGTCATAGGGTAGTTCTATTTTTAGATTTTTGTGGAACCTCCATACTGTTTTCCAGAGTGCCGGCACCAGCTTGCATTCTCACCAGGAGTGCAAAAGAGAACCTTTCTCTCTGCATCCTCACCAACATCTGTTGTTGCCTGAGTTGTTAATGTTAGCCACTCTGACAGGTGTGAGGTGGTATCTTATTGAGGTTTTAATTTGTGTTTCCCTGATGATGGTGATGTTGACCATGTTTTCATATGTCAGTTGGCCATCAGGATGTTTTCTTTGGAGAAGTGGCTATTCATGTCTTTTGCCCATTTCTTCACTGGATTATTTGTTTTTTGGGTGTTGAGTTTGATAAGTTCTTTATAGATTTTGGATACTCACCCTTTATCTGATACGTCGTTTGCAAATATCTTCTCCCATTCTGTTGGTTGCCTTTTAGTTTTGCTGATTGTTTCCTTTGCTGTGCAGAAGCTTTTTATTTTGATGAGGTCCCAGTAGTTCATTTTTGCTTTAGTTTCCCTTGCCTCTGGAGACGTGTTAAGAAGTTGCCGCGGCCAAGATCGAAGAGGTTTTTGCCTGCTTTCTCCTCTAGGATTTTGATGGCTTCCTGTTACATTTAGGTCTTTAATCCATTTTGAGTTTATTTTTGTGTATGATGTAAGAAAGTGGTCCAGGTTCATTCTTCTGCATGTTGCTGTCCAGTTTTCCTAGCACCACTTGCTGAAGAGACTGTCTTTATTCCATTGGATATTCTTTCCTGCTTTGTCAGAGATTAGTTGCCCATATGTTTGTGGGTCCATTTCTGCGTTCTCTATTCTGTTCCATTGATCTGAGTGTCTGTTCTTGTGCCAGTACCATACTGTCTTGATGATTACAGCTTTGTAGTATAGCTTGAAGTGTGGGATTGTGATGCCTCCTGCTTTGGTTTTCTTTTTCAAGATTGCTTTGGCTATTCAGGGTCTTTTCTGGTTCCATACAAATTTTAGGATTATTTGTTCTGGCTCTGTGAAGAATGCTGGTGTTATTTTCATAGGGATTGCATTGAATATGTAGATTGCTTTGGGTAGTATTGACATTTTTACAATATTTGTTCTTCCTATCCAGGAGCATGGAATCTTTTTCCATTTTTTGGTGTCTTCTTCAATTTCTTTCATAAGCTTTCTATACTTTTCAGTGTATAGATTTTTCACCTCTTTGGTTAGATTTATTCCTAGGTATTTTATGGCTTTTGGTGCAATTGTAAATGGAATCGACTCCTTGATTTCTCTTTCTGTTGCTTCATTGTTGGTGTATAGGAATGCAACCGATTTCTGTGCATTGATTTTAAATCCTGCCACTTTGCTGAATTCATGGATCTGTTCTAGCAGGTTTTTGGCGGAATATTTTGGGCTTTTCATAGAGTGTCATGTAATCTGCAAAGAGTGAAAGTTTGAACCTCCTCCTGGCCGATGTGGATGCCTTTTATTTCTTTGTGCTGTCTGATTACAGAGGCTAAGACTTCCAATAGTATGTTGAATAACAGTGGCAAGAGTGGACATCCCTGTCTTGTTCCTGACCTTAGGGGGAAAGCTCTCAGTTTTTCCCCCTTGAGGATGATATTAGCATTGGGTCGTTCATACATGGCTTTTATGATCTCGAGGTATGCTCCTTCTATCCCTCCTTTCTTGAGGGTTTTTATCAAGAAAGCATTTTGTCAAATGCTTTCTCTGCATCTATTGAGAGGTCATATGGTTCTTGTCCTTTCTTTTATTGATGTGATGAATCATGTTGTTTGGCGGATATTGAACCAGCCCTTCATCCCAGGTATAAATCCTTGGTTGTGGTGAATAATTTTTTTTTTTTAATTTTTTTTTCAACGTTTATCCACCTTTGGGACAGAGAGAGACAGAGCACGAACGGGGGAGGGGCAGAGACAGAGGGAGACACAGAATCGGAAACAGGCTCCAGGCCCCGAGCCGTCAGCCCAGAGCCCGACGCGGGGCTCGAACTCACGGACCACGAGATCGTGACCTGGCTGAAGTCGGACGCCCAACCGACTGCGCCACCCAGGCGCCCCAATTTTTTTAATGTATTGTTGGATCCAGTTGACTAATATCTTGTTGAGGATTTTTACATCCATATTCATCAGGAAGATTGGTCTGTAGTTCTCCTTTTTAGTGGGATCTCTGTCTGCTTTTGGAATCAAGGTAATGCTGGCTTCATAGAAAGAGTTTGGAAGTTTTCCTTCCATTTCTGTTTTTGGAACACCTTCAAGAGAATAGGTGTTAACTCTTCCTTAAATGGTTGGTAGAATTCCCCTGGAAAGCCATCTGGCCCTGCACTCTTGTGTTTTGGCAGATTTTTGATTACTAATTCGATGTCCTTACTGGTTATGGGTCTGTTCAAATTTGCAATTTCTTCCTGTTTCAGTTTTGGTAGGGTATATGTTTCTAGAAATTTGTCCATTTCTTCCAGATTGCCCATTTTATTGGCATATAATTGCCCATAATATTCTCTTATTATTGTTTTTATTTCTGCTGTGTTGGTTGTGATCTGTCCTCTTTCATTCTTCAGTTTATTTACTTGGGTCCTTTCATTTTTCTTTTTGATCAAACTGGCTAGTTGTTTATCAATTTTGTTGATTCTTTCAAAGAACCAGCTTCTGGTTTCATTGATCTGTTCTACGGTTTTTTTGTTTGCTTGTTTGTTTTGTTTTTGTTTTTTGTTTTTGTTTCAATAGCATTAATTTCTGCTCTAATCTTTATTATTTCCTGTCTTCTGCTGGTTTTGGATTTTACTTGCTGTTCTTTTTCCAGCTCCTTAAGGCTTAAGGTTAGGTTGTGTATCTGAGATCTTTCTTCCTTCTTTAGGAAGGCCCGGATTGCTATATACTTTCCTCTTATGACCACCTTTGCCTATGACCATCCCAGAGTTTTTGGGCTGTGGTGTTATAATTTTCATTGGCTTCCATGATCTTTTTAATTTCCTCTTTAACTTCTTGGTTAGCCCATTTATTCTTTAGTAGGATGTTCTTCAGTCTCCAAGTATTTGTTATCTTTCCAAATTTTTTCTTGTGGTTGATTTCAATGTTACAGTGTTGTGGTCTGAAAATATGCATGATATGATCTTGATCTTTTTGTACTTGCTGAGGGCTGATTTGTGTCCCAGTATATGGTCTATTATGGAGAATATTCCATGTGCACTGGAGAAGAATGTGTATTCTGCTGCTTTAGGATGAAATGCTCTGAATATACCTGTTGAGTCCATCTGGTCCAGTGTATCATTCAAAGCCATTGTTTCCTTGTTAATTTTTTAATTAGATGATCTGTCCTTTGCTGTGAGTGGGGTGTTGAAGTCTCCTACTTTTATGGTATTAGTATTGATGGGTTTCTTTATGTTTGTGATTAATTGATTTATATATTTGGATGCTCCACATTTGGCGCATAAATGTTTACAATTGTTAGGTCTTCTTGGTGATAGACCCCTTGATTATGATATAATGCCCTTCTGCATCTTGATACAGTCTTTAAAGTCTAGATTGTCTGATATAAGTATGGCTACTCCGGCTTTCTTTTGTTGACCATTAGCATGATAGATGCTTCTCCATCCCCTTATTTTTAATCTGAAAGTGTCTTTAGGTCTAAAGTGGGTCTCTTGTAAACTGCAAATAGATGGATCTTGTTTTCTTATCAATTCTGTTACCCTGTGTCTTTTGATTGGAGCATTGAGTCCATTGATGTTTACAGTGACTACTGAAAGATATGAATTTATTGCCATTTATGATGCTTGTAGAGTTGGAGTTTCTGGTGGTGTTCTCTGGTCCTTTCTAATCTTTGTTGCTTTTGGTATGTATGTATGTATGTGTATGTATTTATCTTTTCATCTCTTCTCCCCTCAGAGAGTCCCCCTTAAAATTTCTTGCAGGGCTGGTTTAGTGGTCACAAACTCCTTTAATTATTGTTCCAGAAACTTTTTATCTCTTCTATTTTGAATAACAGCCTTGCTGGATAAAGAATTCTTGGCTGCATATTTTTCTGACTCAGCACATTGAATGAATATATCCTGCCACTCCTTTCTGGCCTGCCAAGTTACTGTGGATAGGTCTGTTGCAAACCTGATCTGTCTTCCCTTATAGGTTAGAGACTTTTTTTCCCTTAGTGCTTTTATGATTCTCTCCTTGCCTGAGTATTTTGTGAATTTGACTATGATATGCCTTGTTGATGGTCGGTTTTTGTAGAATCTAATAGGAGTCCTCTGTGCTTCCTGGATTTTGATATCTGTGTCTTTCCCCAGGTTAGGAAAGTTTTCTTCTATGATTTGCTCACATAACCCTTCTACCCCCATTTTTCTCTGTTCCTCTTCTGGGACCCTTATGATTTTGATGTTGTTCCTTTTTAATGAGTCACTGATTTCCCTAATTTTTAAATCTTGCTCTTTTGCCTTAATCTTCCTCTTTTTTCTGCTTTATTATTCTCTGTAAGTTTGTCCTCTATATCGCTGAGTCTCTGTTCTGCCTCATCCATCCTTGCCACCGCAGCATCCATCCGTGATTGCAGCTCAGTTATAGCTTTTTTTATTTCACTCTGACTAGTTTTTACTTCTTTTATCTCTGCAGAAAGGAATTCTAGTCTATTTTCGACTCCAGCTTGTATTCTTATTATCGTGATTCTAAATTCTGGTTCAGACATCTTGCTTGTATCTGTGTTGGTTAAATCCCTGGCTGTCATTTCCTCATGCTCTTTATTTTGGGGTGAATTCTTTGGTTTTGTCATTTCAAACGGAGAAAAGGAATTAATAAAGTAGAAAAATTAAAATTAAAAATATATTAAAATTAAAGAATGAAACACACACATACACAAAATCTAATAAATGATGCTAGATCCTAGGCATGTTTTGGTCTGAGTGTTGAAAGTGGTTTGACTGATTAGAGAAGAAAAAAGGGAGGGAAAAAAAGGAAATCGTTTGAGAATTTGAAAAAAGTAATACATTGAAGTAGACTAAGATGATGGGAGTAAAATAGAATTTGAAAAAAAATTACACAAAAGTAAAGAATATAGTAGGAAAAAAATTTTTCTTGCTTTTGAAAACTTTTATTTCTTTATTTTTTTAATATATGAAATTTATTGTCAAATTGGTTTCCATACAACACCCAGTGCTCATCCCAAAAGATGCCCTCTTCATTACCCATTACCCACCCTCACTTCCCTCCCACCCCCCATCAGCCCTAAGTTTGTTCTCAGTTTTTAAGAGTCTCTTATGCTTTGGCTCTCTCCCACTCTAACCTCTTTTTTTTTTCCTTCCCCTCCCCATGGGTTTCTGTTAAGTTTCTCAGGATCCACATAAGAGTGAAAACATATGGTATCTGTCTTTCTCTGTATGGCTTATTTCACTTAGCATCACACTTTCCAGTTCCATCCACATTGCTACAAAGGGCCCTATTTCATTCTTTCTCATTGCCACGTAGTACTCCATTGTGTATATAAACCACAATTTCTTTATCTATTCATCAGTTCATGGACATTTAGGCTTTTTCCACAATTTGGCTATTGTTGAGTGCTGCTATAAACATTGGGGTACAAGTGCCCCTATGCATCAGCACTCTTGTATCCCTTGGGTAAATTCCTAGCAGTACTATTGCTGGCTCATAGGGTAGATCTATCTTTTAATTTTTTGAGGAACCTCCACACTGTTTTCCAGAGCGGCTGCACCAGTTTGCATTCCCACCAACAGTGCAAGAGGGTTCCCGTTTCTCCACATCCTCGCCAGCATCTATAGTCTCCCGATTTGTTCATTTTAGCCACTCTGACTGGCGTGAGGTGATACCTGAGTGTGGTTTTGATTTGTATTTCCCTGATGAGCGATGTTGAGCATCTTTTCATGTGCCTGTTGGCCATCTGGGTGTCTTCTTTAGAGTGTCTATTCATGTTTTCTGCCCATGTCCTTACTGGATTATTTGTTTTTCAGGTGTGGAGTTTGGTGAGCTCTTTACAGATTTTGGATACTAGCCCTTTGTCCGATATGTCATTTGCAGATATCTTTTCCCATTCCGTTGGTTGCCTTTTAGTATTGTTGATTGTTTCCTTTGCAGTGCAGAAGCTTTTTATCTTGATGAGGCCCCAATAGTTCATTTTGCTTTTAATTCCCTTGCCTTTGGGGATGTGTCAAGTAAGAAAGTGCTGCGGCTGAGGTCAGAGAGGTCTTTTCCTGCTTTCTCCTCTAGGGTTTAGATGGTTTCCTGTCTCACATTCAGGTCCTTTATCCATTTTGAGTATATTTTTGTGAATGGTGTAAGAAAGTGGTGTAGTTTCATCCTTCTGCATGTTGCTGTCCAGTTCTCCTAGCACCATTTGTTAAAGAGACTGTCTTTTTTCCATTGGCTCTTCTTTCCTGCCGTGTCAAAGATTAGTTGGCCATACATTTGTGGGTCCAGTTCTGAAGTATTTATTCTATTCCACTGGTCTATGTGTCTGTTTTTGTGCCAATACCATGCTGTCTTGATGATTACAGCTTTGTAGTAGAGGCTAAAGTCTGGGATTGTGATGCCTCCTGCTTTGGTCTTCTTCAAAATTACTTTGGCTATTTGTGGCCTTTTGTAGTTCCATATGAATTTTAGGATTGCTTGTTCTAGCTTCAAGAAGAATGCTGGTGCAATGTTGATTGGGATTGCATTGAATGTGTGGATTGCTTTGGGTAGTATTGACATTTTGACAACATTTATCCTTCCAACCCATGAGCACGGAATGTTTTTCCATTTCTTTATATTTTCTTCAACTTCCTTCATAAGGTTTCTATAATTTTCAGCATACAGATCCTTTACATCTTTGGTTAGATTTATTCCTAGGTATTTTGTGCTTCTTGGTGCAGTTGTGAATGGGATCAGTGTCTTTATTTGTCTTTCTGTTGCTTCGTTGTTAGTGTATAAGAATGCAACTGATTTCTGTACATTGATTTTGTATCCTGCAACTTTGCTGAATTCATATATCAGTTCTAGCAGACTTTTGGTGGAGTTTATCGGATTTTCCATGCATAATATCATGTCATCTGCAAAAAGTGAAAGCTTGACATCATCATTGCCAATTTTGATGCCTTTGATTTCCTTTTGTTGTCTGATTGCTGATGCTAGAACTTCCAACACTATGTTAAACAACAGTGGTGAGAGTGGACATCCCTGTCGTGTTCCTGATCTCAGGGAAAAAGCTCTCAGTTTTTCCCCATTGAGGATGATATTAGCTGTGGGCTTTTCATAAATGGCTTTTATGATCTTTAAGTATGTTCCTTCTATCCCAACTTTCTCGAGGGTTTTTATTAAGAAAGGATGCTGAATTTTGTCAAATGCTTTTTCTGCATCGATTGACAGGATCATATGGTTCTTATATTTTCTTTTATTAATGTGATGTATCACGTTGATTGATTTGTGAATGTTGAACCAGCCCTGCATCCCAGGAATGAATCCCACTTGATCATGGTGAATAATTCTTTTTATAAGCTGTTGAATTCGATTTGCTAGTATCTTGTTGAGAATTTTTGCATCCATATTCATCAGGGATATTGGCCTGTAGTTCTCTTTTCTGCTGGGTCTCTGGTTTAGGAATCAAAGTAATACTGGCTTCATAGAATGAGTCTGGAAGTTTTCCTTCCCTTTCTATTTTTTGGAATAGCTTGAGAAGGATAGGTATTATCTCTGCTTTAAACGTCTGGTAGAATTCCCCTGGGAAGCCATCTGGTCCTGGCTTTGTTGGGAGATTTTTGAGAACTGATTGAATTTCTTCGCTGGTTATGGGTCTGTTCAAGTTTTCTATTTCCTCCTGTTTGAGTTTTGGAAGTGCATGGGTGCTTAGGAATTTGTCCATTTCTTCCAGGTTGTCCAGTTTGTTGGCATATAATTTTTCATAGTATTCCCTGGTAATTGCTTGTATTTCTGAGGGATTGGTTGTAATAATTCCATTTTCATTCATGATTTTATCTATTTGGGTCATCTCCCTTTTCTTTTTGAGAAGCCTGGCTAGAGGTTTATCAGTTCTGTTTATTTTTTCAAAAAACCAACTCTTGGTTTCATTGATCTGCTCTACAGTTTTTAGATTCTATATTGTTTATTTCTGCTCTAATCTTTATTATTTCTCTTGCTGGGTTTGGGGTGTCTTTGCTGTTCTGCTTCTATTTCCTTTAGGTGTGCTGTTAGATTTTGTATTTGGGATTTTTCTTGTTTCTTGAGATAGGCCTGGATTGCAATGTATTTTCCTCTCAGGACTGCCTTTGCTGCATCCCAAAGTGTTTGGATTGTTGTATTTTCATTTTTGTTTGTTTCCATATATTTTTAAATTTCTTCTCTAATTGCCTGGTTGACCCATTCATTCTTTTTTTTTTTTTCCCCATTCATTCTTTAGTACGGTGTTCTTTAACCTCCATGCTTTTGGAGGTTTTCCAGATTTTTTCCTGTGGTTGATTTCAAGCTTCATAGCATTGTGGTCTGAAAGTATGCATGGTATGATCTCAATTCTTATATACTTATGAAGGGCTGTTTTGTGACCCAGTATGTGATCTGTCTTGGAGAATGTTCCATGTGCACTCGAGAAGAAAGTATAATCTGTTGCTTTGGGATGCAGAGTTCTAAATATATCTGCCAAGTCCATCTGATCCAATGTATCATTCAGGGCCCTTGTTTCTTTATTGATCCTGTGTCTAGAAGATCTATCCATTGTTGTAAGTGGGGTATTAAAGTCCCTGCAATTACCACATTCTTGTCAATAAGGTTGCTTATGTTTGTGAGTAATTGTTTTATATATTTGGGGGCTCCCATATTTGGTGCATAGACATTTATAATTGTTAGTTCTTGATGGATAGACCGTGTAATTATTATATAATGCCCTTCTTCGTCTCTTGTTACAGCCTCTAATTTAAAGTCTAGTTTGTCTGATATAAGTATGGCTACTCCAGCTTTCTTTTGACTTCCAGTAGCATGATAAATAGTTCTCCATCCCCTCACTTTCAATCTGAAAGTTCCTCAGGTCTAAAATGAGTCTCATGTAGACAGCAAATAGATGGGTCTTGTTTTTTTTTATCCATTCTGATACCCTGTGTCTTTTGGTTGGCGCATTTAGTCCATTTACATTCAGTGTTATTATAGAAAGGTACGGGTTTAGAGTCATTGTGATCTCTGTAGGTTTCATGCTTGTAGCGATGTTTCTGGTACTTTGTCTCACAGGATCTCCCTTAGGATCTCTTGTAGGGCTGGTTTAGTGGTGATAAATTCCTTAGTTTTTGTTTGGGAAGACCTTTATCTCTCCTTCTATTCTCAATGACAGATTTGCTGGATAGAGGATTCTCAGCTGCATATTTTTTCTGTTCATCACATTGAAGATTTCCTGCCATTCCTTTCTGGCCTGTCAAGTTTCAGTAGAGAGATCCGTCACGAGTCTTATCGGTCTCCCTTTATATGTTAGAGCACGTTTATCCCTAGCTGCGTTTCTCTTTATCCTTGTGTTTTGCCAGTTTCACTATGGTATGTCATTTAGAAGATCAATTCAAGGTACATCTGAAGGGAGTTCTCTGTGCCTCTTGGATTTCAATGCCTTTTTCCTTCCCCAGATCAGGGAAGTTCTCAGCTATTATTTCTTCAAGTACACCTTCAGCACCTTTCCCTCTCTCTTACTCCTCTGGAATACCAATTATGTGTAGATTATTTCTCTTCAGTGCATCACTTAGTTCTCTAATTTTCCCCCCATACTCCTGGATTTTTTTTATCTTTCTTTTTCTCAGCTTCTTCTTTTTCCATAATTTTATCTTCTAGTTCCCCTATTCTCTCCTCTGCCTCTTCAATCCGAGCCGTGGTCGTCTCCATTTTATTTTGCCACTCATTTATATCATCTTTTAGCTCCTCCTGGCTGTTCCTTAGTCCTTTGATCTCTGTAGCAATAGATTCTCTGCTGTCCTTTATACTGTTTTCAAGCCCAGCGATTAATTTTATGACTATTATTCTAAATTCACTTTCTGTTATATTGTTTAAATCCTTTATGATCAGTTCATTAGCTGTTGTTATTTCCTAGAAGTTTTCTTGAGGGGAATTCTTCCATTTCGTCTTTTTGGATAGTCCCTGGAGTGGTGCAGAACTGCAGGGCACTTCTCCTATGCTGTCTTGAATAACTTGCGTTGGTGGGAGGGGCCGCAGTCAAACCTGATGTCTGCCCCCAGCCCACCTCTGGGGCCACCGTCAGACTTGTGTGTACCTTCTCTTCCCCTCTCCTAGGGGTGAGATTCACTGTGGGGTGGGGTTGCGTGGCCTGTCTGGGCTACTTGCATACTGCCAGGCTTGTGGTGCTGGGGATCTGGCGTATTAGCTGGGGTGGATTGGCAAGGTGCACAGGGGCAGGAGGCGCAGGCTCAGCTCGCTTTTCCTTCAGAGTTCCCCTTAGGGAGGGGCCCTGCGGCACTGGGAGGGAGTCAGACCTGCTACCGGGGGGATGGATCCGCAGAAGCACAGCGTTGGGTGTTTGCACAGTGCAAGCAAGTTCCCTGACAGGAACTGGTTCCCTTTGTGGTTTCAGCTGGGGGATGGGCGAGGGAGATGGCGCTGGTGAGCGTCTTTGTTCCCCGCCAAGCTTCGCTCTGTTGTCCAGGGCTCAACAACTCTCCCTCCCGTTGTCCTCCATCCTTCCCGCTCTCCGAGTAGATCTGTTAAGTTATAACCTTCCAGATGTTAAGTCCCGCTTGCTGTCAGAACACACTCCGTCCGGCCCCTCCATTTTTGCAAGCCAGACCTGGGGTCTCTGCTTTGCCGGTGGGCCACCTTCCGCCCGGCTCCCTCCCGCCAGTCCGTGTAGCGCACACTGCCTCTCCGCCCTTCCTACCCTCTTCTGTTGACCTCTGGTCTACACTTGGCTCCAGAGAATCCGTTCTGTTAGTCTTCTGGCGATTTTCTGGGTTATTTAAGCAGGTGTGGGTGGAATCTAAGTGATCTGCAGGATGCGGTGAGCCCAGCATCCTCCTACGCCACCATCTTCCCAGAAGCCCCCTCGGAAAAAAATATTTTTAATAAAAAGTAAAAATAAAAATGAATTTCTTTCTCTTTCTATATTCAAGAAAAAGAAACTAAAAAAAAAAGAGAAAAAAAATCGTTTGAAAATTTGAAAAAGTGAATACTTTTAGTCTACTGTAGTAGACTAAAAGAAAGTGATGGAAATAGAATTTGAAAAAAATTTAAATAAAGAGAAAAATGTAGTAAAAAATTAATGAAAAATATTTTTAATAGAAATTGAAAGTAAAAATGAAGTTTTTCACTTTCTGCATTCAAGAAAAAGAAAAACGAAAAAGAAAAAAAAACAAGGAAATCGTTTGAAAATTTGAAAAGGTGAATACACTGAAGTAGACTAAAATGGAATGATGGAAGTAAGATAGATTTTGAAAAAATTTACACAAAAGTAAAAAATATAGCAAAAAATTTTTTTTAATAAGTGAAAATAAAAATGATATTCTTCTTTCTGTATTCAAGAAAAAGAATAGTGTAAAAGAGAAAAAAGAAAACGAAAGAAAATTGAATAGATGGACCTCCTAACATATTGAAATAGGACTGAAATTAACTTTGTTTTCCCCTAGAAGTCAGACTGTGTAGCACTTCATAGTCATAAATTAAGTAGGCTGTGAGACTTGTGTTCTTGAAGGGCGAGGTTGGCCCAGTTGGGCAGGGCTCAGTATAACAGCTCCGTTCCCCACTAGATGGCGCTCTAGTCCACTGGGGCTGACTGCTGCAGCGCTTGTAGGCCATATGTTCATGCACGGGAGCGGTGAAAATGGCATCACCCAGCTACCTAGTCTCTAGTATGGGAACTCCATTCTCTCCGATCAGCAATCGTGCACTGTCCTCTGTCTTCAGCTTTCGACCACTCGCTGCTGCTTCACTGTCCATGACCAAGCAGTACCCCTCTCCCGCGTCTTGTCTCAGATGCAGCTGTTTTTCCTGGTCCCTTACTTCTGAAGGACTGTGGCTTTGACCTGTTCTGTCCCTCTGCGGGAGGGTCTCACTGAACAATGGCTGAATGCCAGCTCCACCCAGGAACGCCTGCTGGACCCTGCTCTTACCATTGCCCCGAGACTGTGGCCAGCCCGCCCCAGAAAAAGTTCGTGAGATAGTGTAGCAGCAGCTTTTCAGGGATTATGGAAAATCACAACACACATCTGACACCAGGCTTCACACTTAACGACCTTGTTCCAGCACCAGCGAATGTGGCTGTTTTCTGGGGTCTGTTGGGACCAGGTGGCTTCAACAGTCTCTACCAATTGTCCTTCCAGCAGTGGATCTGCTTTTCTCCATGTGGCCCAAGAACCTCCTGGACCCCACTCTGTTCCTAGGGATTCCCCCTTCCCACCAGAGCACCGCCAGGCATCAAGCTGCAGAATTTCAGCCTTTGCACTCCCCTTGTTTACCGTCTTCATGGGATTTAAACCCTCTCCTTTCTCTTTTCTCCCTTTTTAGTTTAGTCCCTGTGGCTGTTTCAATTTTCCACTTTGTCTCCAGCTGCTTTTGGGGAGGGGTGCTTTTCCCATATTCTCTCCCACCCCAGTCTCCGTCCTCTCTACACCTGCAAAGGCGGCTCCCTGCCCACCACCAGCTTCTCTCTTCCCAAGTTCACCTCTACACACCACATACCTGCTGAATTCTGTGGTTCAGGTTGTGCAGATTATTGTGTTAATCCTCCAATCAGTTTTCTAGGTGTGTAGGATGGTTTAGTATTGGTCTGGCGCATTTCACGGACACAAGACACACAAAAAACTTCCATGCTTTTCCTGTATACCACATCTTCTTTATCCATTTATCTATTGATGAACACACGGAGTGCTTCCATAATTTGGCTATTATAAATAATGCTACAGTAAACATAGAGATACATACATCTTTTGGGCTTAGTTTTTTCATTATTTGGGTAAATACCCATTAGTGGGATCATCTGATTAATTTTTTGAGGAACCTCCACAGTGGCTGCACCAATATGCATTCCTACCAACAGTGTGCCAGAGTTCCTTTTTCTCTACATCTTCACCAACCCTTGTTGTTTCATGTGTTTTTGATTTTAGCCATCCTGACAGTTATGAGGTGATATCTCATTGTGGTTTTGATTTGCATTTCCATGATGATGACTGATGTTGAGCATCTCTTCATGTGTCTGTTGACCATCTGGATGTCTTTGGAACAATATCTGTTCATGCCTTCTGCCTATTTAAAAAAAATATTTATTTTTGAGAGAGAGAAGGGGGGGACCAGTGGGGGAGGGAGGTGTAGAGAGAAAGGGGGATAGAGGATCCGAAGTGGGCTCTGCACAGACAACAGAGAGCCTAATGTGGGGCTCGAATGCACGAACCGTGAGATCATGACCTGAGCTGAAGACAGCCGCTTAACCGACCCAGCCACTCAGGCGCCCCTCTTCTGCCCATTTTTAATTGGATTATTTATTCTTTGGGTGTTGATTTGTATAAGTTCTTTTCGTATTTTGGATACTAGCCCTTCATTTATCTTTTCCTATTCAGTAGGTTGTCTTTCTCTTTTGTTGATTGTTTCCTTTGTTGTTCAGAAGCTTTTTAACTTTGATATTGTCTTTATTGTTTATATTTGCTTTTGTTTCCCTTTCCTCAGGAGACATAGCTAGAATGACCAATGTCAGAGAAATGACTGCCCATGCTCTCTTCTAGGATTTTTATTGCTTTAAGTCTCACATTTAGGTCTTTAATCCATTTGAGTTTATTTTTGTGTATGGTAAGAAGGTGGTGTGGGTTTCCCAGCCCATTTGTTGAAGAGACTTTTTTCCCATTGCATATTCTTGCCCCTTTATCATAGACTAATGAACCGTATAACTATGGATTTATTTCTGGGTTCTCTGTTATGTTCCATTGATCTATGTGTTTATTGGTGTGCCAGTACCATACTGTTTTTTCTTTTTTTTGTACCATATTGTTTTGATTACTACAGTTTTGTAATATATCTTGAAATCTGAGATTGTGATGTCTCCAGTTTTGTTCTTATTTTTTTTTTTTTTTGTTCTTTTTTGTTCTTATTTTTCAAAATTGCTTTGGCTATTCAGGATCTTTGGTGGTTCCGCGCAAATTTAGGATTATTTGTTCTCAGTTCAGTTAAAACTGCTGTTGGTATTTTGATAGGGATTGCATTAAATCTGTAGGTTTCTTTGTGTAGTATGGACATTTAACAGTGTTTGTTCTCCCAGTCCATGAGCATCTGTCCATTTATTTGTGTCATCTTCAATTTCTTTCATCAGTGTGTTATAATTTCCAGAGTACAGCTTTTGACATCCTTGGTTAAGTTTATTCCTGAGAATTTTATTATTTTTGGTGTAATTGTAAATGGGATTATTTTCTTAATTTCACTTTTTGCTGCTTCATTATTAGTGTATAGGAATGAAATGGATTTCTATACATTGATTTTGTGTCCTGCAACTTTAATACATTTGTCAGTTCTAGTACTTTTTTGGTGAAGTCTTTTGGGTTTTTTCTATATATAATCATGCCATCTACAAATAATGGAAGTTTGACTTCTTACCAGTTTGGATGCCTTTTATTTCTTTATGTTGACCAATTGCTGTGGCTAGGACTTCCAGTACTATGTTGAATAAAAGTGGTAAGAGTAGGCATCCTTATCTTGTTCTTGACCTTAAAGGAAAAGCTCTCAGTTTTCACAATTGAATATGAGGTTAGCTATGGGTTTTTTTATATAAGGGCTTTATTATGTTGAGTTATAGTCCCTCTAGATCTGCTTTGTTGAGGGTTTTTATCCTGAATGGATATTGTACTTACTTTGTCACATGCTTTTTCTGCATCTGTTGAAATGACCATCTGGTGTTTATCCTTTTTCTTATTGATGTGATGTATCTCATTGATTGATTTACAAATAATGAACCACCTTGCATTCCAGGAATAAATCCCACTTGATCATGGTGAATGACTTTTTTTTTAATGTATGGTTGGATTCAGTTTGCTAGTGTTTTGTTGAGGATTTTTGCGTCTATATTGAGAGATATTGGCCTGTAGTTCTCTTTTTTTGTGTTTTCTTTATCATGTATATCACATATACATGAATTTACAAATGCACGTAATGAATTTAGAAGTTTTCCTTCCTCTTGTACTTTTTAGAATAGTTTGGGAAGGATAGGTATTAACGCTTTTTTAAATGTTTGGTAGAATTTGCCAGTGAAGGTATCCTGTCTGGGGATTTTTTTTTTTTTATTACTGATTCAATTTCATTGCTGTTAATTGGTCTGTTCAAATTTTCTATTTCCTCTGATTCAGTTTTGGGAGATATGTTTCTGTGACTTTATCCATTTCTTCTAGGTTGTCCAATTTTTTGGCATATAACTTTTCATAATATTCTCTTATCCTTTCTGTGGTGTTATTTCTCCTCTTTCAGTTCTGATTTTGAGTCCTTTTTTTTTTTTTTAATGAGTCTGGCTAAAGGTTTATCAATTTTATGATCTTTTCAAAGAACCAGCTCCAAGTTTGATTGATCTGTTTTATTGGGATTTTTTAGTTTCTTTTTTATTTCCACTCTAATCTTTATTTCCTTCTATTGGTTTTGGGTTTTGTTTCTTCTTCATTTTCTAGCTCCTTTACATGTAAGATTAGGTTGTTTGAAAATTTTCTTGCTTCTTGAGGTAGGTCTGTACTGCTCTTTTCCAGGATACTTATTAATAATGGGCCCCTAGGGGTGCCTGGGTGGCGCAGTCGGTTAAGCGTCCGACTTCAGCCAGGTCACGATCTCGCGGTCTGTGATTTCGAGCCCCGCGTCGGGCTCTGGGCTGATGGCTCAGAGCCTGGAGCCTGTTTCCGATTCTGTGTCTCCCTCTCTCTGTGCCCCTCCCCCATTCATGCTCTGTCTCTCTCTGTCCCAAAAATAAATAAACGTTGAAAAAAAATAATGGGCCCCTTGTTCACTCTCAGGTATCCTAGTTTAATGATAAATTATTACTACTTTACAGATGAGTAAATAAGAGCCCTTGAGGTTAAATGACTTGCCATAATTACTTATTAGTAGGTAGTGTGCTGAGGACTCAAGGCCAGAACTGACACTAACTTGGGAGTTTTCTAGAAATAGAAGTGGACATAAACAGAAGCCTTTCACTCTGTCCTTATCTTTGAGGAATAGGATCCTCCACAGTCCAAACTACAGTCCACTGGTTTGTGGAAAGTGGGAACCATGTTTGTACAAGAGGGTTGCCCTAGACTCTTCTGCATATGATTGCTTTCCATTCTTTTCTCACTGAGTCACTCATTTCATATCTAGGTTTTCATATTGTCCCCTGGGTCTTAACTCTGCTACTGGATCCCTTGACCTTCAAGAGCGTAGCCTTCTGAGATGACTCACTTGTGTGCCATTGTGCATTCTTTTTCTAGTCTCAGCCTTGAGTCTAAATGTATATCCTTGAAATATTTGCCCCAGTACAACCTGTAGACTATTGATATATATGGTTTTCTAGTCTCCACAGAGAGGTAAGAGGGAATTGGTTAACAGAAAGTTGTACCTGAACACAATCCACTCTATAAGATGTTCATCAAGAATTTGTAAAGTGCACATGGAAAAGACAAAGGAAACTGCTGTAAACCAAAATAGGAACTGTTGGGTATGTTAATGTAATAGGATCAGAAGGATTTTCTTCCCCTTCTGTTTAATATTTCAGTATTTTATCATGTAGATTTTTAAACACATTTACAAATGTAATGTTCCTACTTTGTAGGAACAAACGTTACTTTTACTTTTCAATCTTACCTGAGAGACTTCTATAAACTATCTCAGTGTTTCTTTTTTTTTATTTTTGAGAGAGACAGAATGTGAGTGAGGGAGGGGCAGAGAGAGAGGGAGACACAGAATCCCAAGCAGGCTCCAGGTTCTGAGCTGTCAGCACAGAGCCTGACATGGGGCTCAAACTCATGAACTGTGAGATCATGACGTGAGCTGAAGTTGGACACCTAACCAACTAAGTCACCCAGGTGCCCATCTCAGTGTTTCTAAGAAGCCTTTACTACCACCTGCCTTTTTTACTTTTTTTTAATTGAAAAAAAAAATCTTTTTAATTTTATTTTTTGAGAGAGAGGGAGGGAGGGAGAGAGAGAACGAGCAGGGGAGGGGCAGAGAGAAGGAGACACAGACTCCAAAGCAAGCTCCAGGCTCTGAGTTGTCAGTACAGAACTCAAACATGGGGCTCGAACCCATGAACCATGGGATCATGACCTGAGCTGAGTCAGACGCTCAACCGACTGAGCCACCCAGGCGCCTCATTTGCCTTTTCACTTTTAATAATTTCTCAGAGCAACATGAAAATACTTACATATAAGGTCCCCAGCAAAGCACAAGGTACCTGCATTCACGTCTCAGAATTACCAAGGAGATGTAATTGATAGTTCATTCTTGTCAGTCGTCTTAAATTTTTGTATTCAGAAGAAGCATCTACTTTAAAATCATGTAAATGGTAATATGATTTAAAAAATATGAGACTCTTCATTGTGTTTTTTCTTCTTTAATAGCTCCCAGCAGTGGTAACCAAGACATGTCAGCCTGGTTCAATCTATTTGCAGACTTGGATCCACTTTCAAACCCAGATGCTATTGGACACTCAGATGATGAACTTCTTAATGCTTGATTGAAATTATGTCGTCACTTCAGTGGCCTTGAGACATCAGTTTTACAACATACTGCCTTTGTGGAAAGGAGTTTATATTGTAACACATACACAAAAGCATCGTGTTTGTGGATATAACACTTTTTAGCCAACTTTAAACAGATGGTAAGGACTACATCTGAATAGATTAAGTATCTCTTTAATATCTTGGACCTGCAGCTATCTTGATAATATGTTGAAAATATTACAAACTATTGAGTGTGAAATGGATATCAAAATTTGTTTCAAGATAACAGGAAGGAATAATTCTGTAAATAAGGAGTTGGGCTTTTTTCTTTGGAAAGCATTTTATGTTCAAGTTGCCTTGCTGACTGTGAGACTTCTATATGTGGATAAAGACAGCATGTAAATTGGGTTGTGATTTGGGGTTGGTTTTTAAATAAAACCGTAGCAGGGGGAGTTTTCTGTTGTGGAAAATAGCACTAGAACCAGACTAGTTTTTTTTTAGCTAGAAAAGTAGATTAAGATTTAAGAACTCAATTTGCTTTCATGAAATCACAGAGAACTTGGTGCTTTTCTCCACCTGGGGGCTAAAATGTAGTATTAGTTTTTTTCCTTCATACAGAATCATGGACACCCCTCAATTCCATGATTGAATTTTCATAGGGAAGTAGCAGGATGATTTGTTTGCTAAATCCATCCTCTGTAGAAACATAACCCATCTCCTAAGCCACAAGAATGTCTAGTAACTTTCAAGACATTGTACAGGTGTCTCCAGGCCTAGTTTTTTTTTTTTTTTTTTTTTTTTTTTACACATTGCTACCGTAATATACAGTATTCATATTCTTTCTGAAAAGAAAACAAGGGGAGGACAATTCCTAAGCAAGTGGCAATAGTATTCCTGAAATTACCCAGAAACTTCTTTCTGAATGAGGGAAAAATGCTAAACAACTTATCCTTATACATGTAAGGGTACACCTATCCTTACACATTCACTTACAACCTTTTTCTTGACATGATTTAACCAAGATTTTCTGGCCATCATAGAAGGCTCTACATGATCAGTAAGAACCGGTCTTGTTTTTCCACTTTTTTTCCTTTTTGTTGGTGACATCATCTGAGGCTCTGTTTGATTACTATGGAAAAACTGTTATCCTTACTGGAGGGAAGTTAGTGTAAGCTAATAAACACAGAGCCACTGTATAAATGTGTCAGTCAATATCCTGTTCTTTTTTCTTGCCCACCCTCTGTTTTGAGACAATTTCTTCAGAATAAGAAATTCTTATTTTTGACATCCAGTTCATTGCATCTCCATAAGGAAACATTTTAACTAAGTTGTTCACAGCAGTTTCCATGTGCTCCTAGTTTTAAACAAGCTGATTGTTTACAAAAGAATGGATTGTAATGTCTGAGTCACTGTATATAGAAGAAACAGGGTGGGTAAAGTGCCATCCACCTCCATGCATAGCATTCTGGCCTAGCTACAATCTGAACCACCCAGGAGCTCTCCAGAAAATCGCTACTATGTTGCAATACTGCAGAGGCTGGAAAGACCTTACCTGAGGATCAGAAACATGGACTCAGGAAAAGATTATGTAATCTTTTCATGCTTATTTCCATTTTTTTATTTGGTTATCCTTTCAGAAGGATTTTTTTATTCAGTAAAATTCTCCAGAATGCACTAATACTGTTAGTGTTCTGCCAAATTCAATCACCAAGGGTCGTGATTCATAATCATAATTTAAATTCTATGCCTATGGTGACTCTATGCTCTCAACTTTACTTCCAGAAATTGCTAACTTTATATCATGAGTTTGTGCCATTTTTCTTTAATTTCCTTTCACTAATGCATTAGTTCAGAAATAATTTGTGTATTTCCTTCACATGCACATTATCTTGTATAAACAAAGTCATCTCACCAAAGAGGAAAACCACTGGTTTCGCCAAGCCAGAACCCTGAATCTCAGACTATAAATGTGTACAGATAATGACTTCAATTTTCAAAGAAAGAACAAAAGTCCTCAAAAAAAAAAAAAAAAAAAAAACCCTCACACACAATAGATCTTATTCAGTTCTGAGATTCTCTTAAAATTTCTTCTCTCAATACAGAGTGTTTGTTCCTTTAACCCAAAAGTAACATTAACTGGCTTAGCAAGTTCAGTTATAATTTCAACAAATCTAACAACTCCATTTTTGAAGAGCACATTGAAAACTTTGTTATTAAAATGAAGGTAACCATATTTTTTTCAGTATTAATTATTTGAAGTTCAGTCATTACAGGCCAGAAGCAGAAATCTGGCTATATTACACCTACATTGCTAATAAAGGAAACAAACCACATATTTAGTAGGGAGTGAAAGGAAGGACAGGACAGACATAGAACACAAAGGGGATCAGTTGCTATTTGCCTAAATCTAGATCATTCAATAAGAAGTAAATTAATTAACCTTAACCAAAGGTAAGCTGAGAACTCTCTCAAATGTATCGTTTTTATATTAAATGGGGGAAAATAATATCTCCTACTTTTTAATTCCAAATAAGAATGCATTTAACCTTTGAAAAGCCCTGAAGAACTAAAACTTGTCTAATCTTTCTTACAACCACTTTACAAATTAGACAGGAATACCAGGGCATATTAAGATCAGATTGATGTAACTTTGTATTTTTTTGAAATCTTTCATTAATTGTAAAACATAGCTCTGATATGGTTAGAAACAAACTGTATTGTAAAAAATAGGTTTCAGTATTTGCACAATGAAAAGTGTTTGCATTTCAACTATAGATATTTCACGTCACTATCTTTATAGACCATCTGGAAATGTAGAGGTCTTTACAGCTTAAGAACAAAAGGAAGTTTATGCTCTATTTTACTGAGCCTCTTTTAATAGAGATTACAAGATGGCATAAAACAAAAAGTTTATTTCCTGAAATATTCAACACAAACGCAATTATTGTTAACCTATTCAAAAATTTAGGTTTTACCTCAGGACCATAGTAGTAAAAAGGTAGTTTGAATAGCTATAGATAACACAAAATGAAAATAAAACCAAGGCAATTAATGTCTTTGTGAGACTGATTCTTTTTAACTTCATTACAGAAGGGACTTTGTAAGATATGGGAAATAACAGAATGTGTATTTTTTGTGTGTAAATACACTCAGTAACAAAATACAAACCATAAAAATATCAAAATTTTGAGCCTAGAAACAACCAATGAAATATAAGCATAGTATTTAACCTGACTTGCTGAAGGCAGGAATAAAAAGAAGAAAGGCAGTACTGATCTAATTTATTTCAGTCTTCCACAGTATTGGCAGGGCCCTGTGTTTTCTTTGAGCAATGAAGCCAGCCCAAGAATCTTGGGATACTGAAATTAAATTATGAAGGAAAA
This sequence comes from Lynx canadensis, assembly GCF_007474595.2. Lineage (NCBI taxonomy): Eukaryota > Metazoa > Chordata > Mammalia > Carnivora > Felidae > Lynx > Lynx canadensis. Next base: position 188,348,205 of record NC_044310.1, on the reverse strand, counting down.
ACAAATTTTAAATATTAATTCAGCAGTACTGAAAGTAATGCACTTAAAACATACAATGGTAAATTGTTTAAATATGGCAATGAAAACCTATGGAACAGGATGAGTCACATCAATATGCCAAGCTTTAATAAAATACCTCATTTTTATGTGCCATTTAAAAAGACTAAAAACTTGAATTAAAAAGTATCCTTGGTGGGGCATCTGGGTGACTCAGTCAGTTAAGCGCCTGACTCTTGATTTCAGCTCAGGTCATGATCTCATGGTTCATGGGTTTGAGCCCCACATCTGGCTCCATGCTCGCAGTGTGGAGCCTGCTTGGGATTGTCTCTGTCCCTACCCTACTCTCTCTCAAAATAAGTAAACTTAAAACCAAAAACTGTTCTTGGCATTTAAAGTCAAAACATGGTTCTTCACTCAATGGTATAAATAAATGATCAAAGTCCAAAAAGTAAATACCAAAAGGAGATCCTGGTGGTGGTAATAGGTAAGATTTTGAAGTGCATGTTTTTACATTAAAGAAAAAAAGTTTGCTTTTTCCTCACATCAAAGTAATATCCATTCATTTAAGAAAAATCATCTACAGCCCTACCATCCAGAAATAACAACTATGGACATTATATACTGATATTTTATAGTGCATTTGGGCTCACATATTTTTTTTAGGTTTATTTATTTTGAGAGAGAGAGTGTGTGTGCGTGGGGAGGGGCAGAGAGAGAGAGAGAGAGAGAGAGAGAGAATCCCAAGCAGGCCTCTGCACTGTCAGCATACAGCTCAGTGCAGGGCTTGAACTCACAAACTGTGAGATCATGACCTGAGTAGAAGTCAGACTCTCAACCAACTGAGCCACCCAGGTGCGTCATTAAATTATGATCCAGGTGATTTCATTTTGTCCTCTGTCTGAAATGGCCATACCAAATTAAGATTAAAAAAATAATTTTGGGGGTGCCTGGGGGGCTCAGTTGGTTAAGCATCCAACTTCAGCTCAAGTCATGATCTCACAGTTCATGGGTTCAACCCCAGAGCCCGGAGCCTGCTTCAGATTCTGTGTTCTTCCCCCCCCTCCCCCCGCCCCTCCATTCATGTTCTGTCTCTCTCAAAAATAAACATTAAAAAAATTAATTTTGACCAGACTCATCTATATACTTGCCTACAAGAGACTCATTTCAGACCAAAAGACCTGCATTTTTAAAGTGAGGGAATGGAGAAACATTTATCATGCAAACGAATGTCAAAAGAAAGCCAGAGTAGCAGTACTTGTCTCAGACCAACTATATTATTCTTTTTAAAGTTTATTTAAGCAATCTCTACACCCAACATGGGTCTCAAACTCACGAGCCTGAGGATCAAGAGTCACTTTCTCTTCCAACTGAGCCAGCCAGCCCCTGCCCTGACAAACTAAACTTTAAAACAAAAATAGTAATCAAAGAAGTACTTTATATAATAAAGTGTTGGAACAATCCAACAAGAAGATATAACAACTGTAAATACCTATGCGCCCAACGTGGGAGTGTGCAAATACATAAAACTGTTAATAACAGACATGAAGGAAATAATCGACAATAATACAATAGTAGGGGACTTTAACACCCCACTCACATTGATGGACAGATCATCCAAACAGAAAATCAACAAGGAAACCATGGTTTCAAATGATACATTGGACCAGATAGATTTAACATATTCAGAACATTCCATCCTAAATAGCAAAATGCACATGGAACATTCTCCAGAGTAGATCACATATTAGACCACAAAACAAGTCTCAACAAATTTTTAAAAGTCCAAGTCATAGCATGTATCTTTTCTGACCACATGCTAGGAAACCAGAAATCAACCACAAGAAACATCTGGAAAGAACACAAATACTTGGAAGTTAAATCACATGCTACTAAATAATGAACGGGTCAACCAAGAAATCAAAGAAGACGTCAAAATTACATGGAAAAAAATGAAAATAAACACAGTGGTCCAAATTCTTTGGGATGCAGCTAAACTGATTCTAAAAGAAGTTTACAGCTGCTAAACTGATTCTAAAAGAGAAGTTTAGAGCTATATAGGCCTACATCAAGAAGGAAGAAAAATCTCAACCTAACCTTACACCTAAAGGAGCTAGAAAAATAAGAATAAAACCCAAACCCAGCAAAAGGAAGGAAATAAATAAAGATTAGAGCAGAAATAAACAAAATAGAAAACTTAAAAAAAAAAATAGAACAGATCACTGAAACCAGAAGCTGTTTCTTTGAAAAGATCACAACATTGATAAACCTCTAGCAGGACTCATTAAAAGAGAGAGAGGAAGGGGCGCCTGGGTGGCGCAGTTGGTTAAGCGTCCGACTTCAGCCAGGTCACGATCTCGCGGTCTGTGAGTTCGAGCCCCGCGTCGGGCTCTGGGCAGATGGCTCAGAGCCTGGAGCCTGTTTCCGAATCTGTGTCTCCCTCTCTCTCTGCCCCTCGCCCATTCATGCTCTGTCTCTCTCTGTCCCAAAAATAAATAAACGTTGAAAAAAAAAAGTTTTAAAAAAAAAAGAGAGGACCCAAATAAACAAAATCACAAATGAAAGAGGAGAAATAACAACTAACACCACAGAAATATAAGCAATTATAACAGTATTATGAAAACCCATATGCCAACAAATCGGACAACCTAGAAGATATGGATAAATTCTAGAAACATATACTTAGCAAAACTAAAGCAGAAAGAAATTTTGAACAGAGCAATTATCAGCAATGAAATTGAATCAGTAATCAAAAATCTCCCCAAAAAACAAAAGTCCAGGACCAGATGCCTTCACTGGCAAATTCTACCAAATATTTAAAGAAGAGTTAATAGGGACGCCTGGGTGGCTCAATTGGTAAGTGGCTGACTTTGGTTCAGGTCATGATCTCACAGTTTTTGAACTCAAGTCCCACATCAGGCTCTGCTCTGACAGTGAAGAGCCTGCTTGGCATTTTCTCTCTCTCTCTCTCTCTCTCTCTCTCTCTCTCTCTCTCTCTCTGTTCCTCCTCCACTTGTACACACTTTCTCCCAAAATAAACTTGAAAAAAAAAAGATAACATCTGTTTTTCTCAAAATACTGCAAAAAATACAAGAGGAAGGAAACTTCTAAATTCATTCTACAATTGATCTTAGCCAAAAGGCCGAGAAGCAATTTAAATTCATTCTATAAGGACAGTATCACCCTAATACCAAAACCAGATAGACATCACACACACACATACACACACACACACACAAACAGAAAAAACAAAAAAACAAAAAACAAGAGAACTACAGGCCAATATCTTTCAATGGAAAAATCCTCAATAGTAACAAACCAAATCCAACAATACATTAAAAAAATGATCCCACATGATCAAGTGGGATTTATTCCTGGGATGTAAGAGTGGTTCAATATTTGCAAAAACAATCAACATGATCTATCACATCAACAAGAGAAAAGATAAAAACCATATGGTCATTTCAATAGATGCAGAAAAAACATTTGACAAAGTAAAACATCCATTCATGATAAAAACCCTCAACAAAGTAGGTTTAGAGGGAACATACCACAACATAATAAAGGCCATACGTGAAAAAGCCACAGCCAACATCATCCTCAATGGTGAAAAACTGAGAGCTTTCCCCCTAAGGTCAGGAACAAGACAAAGATGTCCACTCTCACCAATTTTATTCAACACTTTTATTCAATAGTACTGGAAGCCATAGCCACAGCAATTAGAAACATATAGAAATAAAAGGCATCCAAATTGGTAAGGAAGAGGTCAAACTTTCACTATTTGCAGATAACATGATACTAAATATAAAAAATTCTAAAGACTCCACCAAAAAACTACTAGAACTGATCAATGAATTCAGTAAAATCAAAGGATAGAAAAATCAGTGTACAAAAATCGGTTGCATTTCTATACCCTAATGAAGCAGCAGAAAGTGAAATTAAGAAAACAATTCCATTTACAACTATATCAAAAACAATAAAATATTTAGGAATAAACTTAACTGAAGAGGTGAAAGACTCTGAAAATTATAAAAACACTGATAAAAAAATACTGCTAAAATGTCTAAACTACCCAAAGCAATCTACAGATTTAATGCAATCCCTATCAAAATACCAACACTATTTTTCAAAGAACGAACAATCCTAAAATTTGTATGGAATCACCAAAGACCCCGAATACCTAAACAATCTTGAAAAAGAAAAAACTAGAGGTATCACAATTCCAAATTTCAAGTTACATCACAAAGTTGTAGTAATTAAAACGGTATAGTACTGGCATTAAAAAAGACCAATGGAATAGAACAGAAAACCTATAAATAAACCCATAGTTATATGATCAATCTTCAACAAAGGAGGAATGAAATATCCAATGGGAAAAATTCTCTTTAACGAATTGTATTGGGAAAATTGGACAGCAACATGCAAAAGAAAGAAATGGGACCACTTTCTTACACCATACACAAAAATAAACTCAAAATGGATTAAAGACCTAAATGTGAGACTCAAAGCCATAAAAGTCCTTGAAGAGAACACAGGCAGTAATCTCAATGACCTCATCCATAGCAACATTTTTCTAGATATGTCTCCTGAGGCAAGGGAAATAAAAACAAACTATTGGGACTACATCAAAATACAAAGTTTGTACACAGTAAAGGACAGTCAACAAAATTAAAAGGCAGCCTACTGAATGGGAATAGATATTTGCAAATGTCATATACAATAAATGTCTGGTATCTAAAACATACAAAGAACTTACACAAATCAACACCTAAAAAACAAGTAACCCAATTAAAAAATGGGCAGAAGACATGAACAGACATTTCTCCAAAGACATCCAGATGGCCAACAGACACATGACAAGATGCTCAACATCAGTCATCATCAGAGAAATGCAAGTCAAAACCACAATTAGATACCACCTCACACCTGTCAGGATGGCTAAAATCAAAAGTACAAGAAACAAGTTTTGGCGAGGATGTGGAGAAGAGGAACCCTTGTGCACCATTGGTGGGAATGTAAACTGGTTCAGCCACTGTGAAAAACAGTATAGATGTTTCTCAAAAAATTTAAAACAGAACTACCTTATGATGTGATAATCACACTGTGTATTTACCCCCAAAATATAAAAACACTAATTGAAAGGGATATATACACCCCTGTTTACTGCAGCATTATTTATAATAGCTGAACTATGGAAGCAGCCAGTGTCCATTGATAGATGAATGGATAAAGAAAACGTGGTGTGTGTGTGTGTGTGTGTGTGTGTGTGTATAAAATATTTATTATGGAATATTATCCAGCCATAAAAAAGAATAAAATCTTGCCATTTGCAACAACATGGATGGAGCCATAGAGTATAATGCTAAGTAAAATAAGCCAGAGAAAGACAAATACCATATGCTCTCTCTCACATGTGGACTTTAAGAAAAAAAGGGGGGGGGGGCAGAAGAGAGACAAACCAAGAAACAGCCTTAACTATAGACTGATGGTTATCAGAAGGGAGTTGGGTGGGGCGGGGGGGGGGGGAACAGGGCATGGGGATTAAATAGTATGCTTATAATGATAAAAAAAATTAAATACTTTTGTCTTTTCCTCAAAATGTCAGGTTAAAAAAACACCAAAACTGATCGAAGTCAGCTCTGCCTCTCTAAAAGTTGTGCTTCCAAATTAAAATACTTCTTGAAATTTCTGCACCTGTGCAACATTAAAACTAACAGAGCTTGCAAATTCATGTCAGTAACTTCTTTGGTAAGGAATTGGTGTCTAACTTGGGTACTTTCTCTTCACCCTCTGAACCAAGCTACACAGCAGCTAAAGTAACAAAAAGGATGAGAAAGGAAAACGAGGCAATGACCCAATAGCACATAATCTGCAATGATACTGAATGCCTGTATTTTATTAATGCTACTGTTCTGGAAGTAGCAGTGAGGCTTTGTGTTTGAGTTCTACAGTCAGACTCGGTTCAAAGCCAGACTTTGACATTTCTCAGATGACCATGGAAGAGTTTGTCTAATTCCAATTTGGTCATCCACAAGATAGTAAAAGTAGCAGTGTTTGGCTTTATAGGATTATTGTAAAGATTAGGGTAAACAGTTAATATATAAAGTGGCTGGTACTTGGTAAGCTACTGATAGTGTTACCTATTTATTGATTTAAGTTCAATATCCTTGACTATATAGTTATACCTTGAACAATGAGGGGTGGTTAGCTACCCCCACCCCTACATAGAGTTAAAAGTCCGTGTGTAATTTTTGAGTCCCCCAGAACTGAACTACAAATAGCCTACTATTGACCAGAAGGCTTGCCAATAACACGTCATATAGGTTATATTATCTGTTGTACTCTTTAAAGTAAGCTACAGAGAAGAAAATATTAAGAACTCATGAGACAATACATTTACAGTACTGTACAGTAGAGTACTATAACTTATTGATACCATAAGTCATGTGTTTACAAGTTTAATCATCTGTCAGTACCTACATCAGCAGTCTTACACAAAACACCATAGATGCAATGTAATACTAACACTAGACATCAAAAATGAAGATAGTGTAAAAAATTCATATTCATATGTATAATAACAGTTCACGCATTGATAATGACACAGCATCAGTATGATAGCTTTACAGTAGCCTAGTATAATCCATATGATTGCTTCACAGTAGCCTAGCCTATAATGAATGGATTATTATATTTTTATGGCATATATTAAGTAGTAGTGTCATTCATAATACAGTATTGGAAAAGAGTACATTTTTTAAAAACCACTTAACCTGTGATGATAGGCTGATATAGTTGCTTCAGTTATGAGAGGCATACTATAATGGAATTCTTTGAAAGCAATGATATAAAACAAAACTAACACATTAATCTTATACTAAATATCACTTACCTTAATGCCTATGTAAGGATAGGTTATCCATTTCAAGTCTTGTACACAATGTTCTACACAATACTTAGGCAATATAATGATGACAAAAAATATCTTGTGCAGTTCTTGCCATACAAGATTTTCACGAAGACCCAACATACACAACAGATAAGTTTATTAACAGTAATGGCATGATTAGTTACTATTAAGTGAAAGCATCATAAAAGTCTCATCTCACATTGAGTAGTATACTGGCTGAGGAGGAAGATGAGGAGGGTTGATCTCATGGCCTTTGGGATGGCAGAGGCAGAGGAGGTGGAAAAAGGCCGGAAAGTTAGGCACACTCAGTGTTAACTTTATGGAAATACATTGTAATTTCTGACTTGCCTTTTCATTTCTCTAAAAATATTTCTATATGGTATCAATCCTCCTTCTACCATTTGCTTTAGTTTCAGTGCCTGTATCACAGAAGGGTCCAGGTTATGAAATTAGTCAAAAGTAGTCGTGAATAACCAGAACCCTTCTGCCAGATGGTCTAATGTCAATGTTTTCTGGCACTGCTTCTTCTACATCTTCTTCCTCATCATCTAGCACTGGTTTGGTAGCACTCATCTCCATCAAATCTTTTAATTCCTCTGGTGTTGTGTCCATTAGGTCTTGAATTTCTCCAAGATCCAAATATTGAAACTATTTATACACACACACGCACACACACAATTGTTTTTACAACATCCAAAATCTCATTATTTCCTCGACCGTCATAAATCCTGTGAAGTCATGCACAACATCTGGACACAATTTTCTCCAGTAGGTATTTATCCTATTGGGTTTCATGGCTTTCACCACTTTTTCTGTAACAGTGATGCCAGACATCTTCAGTGGCATAAGCCTTCAAGACTTTCATGAGGTTCTATTGAGGTTCTCTTCCATAGTGTTGACAGTGCTTTCTATTAAGTACAGTGTATAATAAGCCTTGAAAGTCCTTATGACTCTTATCTACAGGCTGAATTAGAGACACTGTGTTGAGGGGCAAGTAAACCACTTTGATGTCTTTGGTGTTGAACTCATAGGGTTCTAGGGGCATTGTCCAGTATCAGAAGAATTTTAAAAGGCAGTCCCTCAAAGGCAAGTTACTTCCTGACTTCAGGGACAAAGCATCAATGGAACCATTGGAACCAATGGAAAAACGGTTTTCATTGTCCAGACCTTCTTGTACAACCAAAAGACTGGCTGCTGGTATTTTTCTTTTCCCTTCAAGGCTTGGGGATTAGCAGCTTTATAGATAAGGGCAGTCCTGATCATAAATCCAACTGCATTTGCACAAAACAGTGGGGTTAGCTTATCCCTTTCTGCCTTAAATCCTGGTGCTCACTTCCTTACCATTAAATGTCATTTGTGGCATTCCCCCCGTCCCCAAATAAGCCACATTCATGTGCATTAAAAACCTGTTCAGACAGATATCCTTTTTCCTCAATTATTTTCTTGATGTCTGGGAATTCATCTGCTGCCTCTAGGTCATCAAAAGTTATCTTTACATTTTTTAAGTCGAACCACATTCTAAATGTTTATTTTTGGAAGAGAGAGAGAGAGAGCGTGAGCAGGGGAGGGGCCGAGAGAGAGGGACAGAGGATCTGAAGCAGGCTTCATGCTGATAGCAGTGTCACCAACATGGGGCTCAAACTCACATACCGTGACCTGAGATCATGACCTAAGCCAAAGTCGAAAGCTCAACCAAGCCACCCAGGTGCCCCAACCCAAACCACTTCCTAAAATTATTGAACCATCCTTTACTGGCATTAAATTCTCCAACTTTAGAGCCTACATTTACCTTCATAAAATGACTTTGGGTTTTCACGTATCATATTAGTTTACAGATATGCCCTTCTTATAGCAATCCTGCATCCACAGAAAACCTTAATTTTCAATATGAGACAAAAAAGGTGTTTTGAAAGGTTTTCGTGTCTGCTGGTATAACTACAATGGCTTCACATCTTTTTTTATAATGGTCCTTATACTGGATTAATTTATCTTGAAAAGGTTACCACTGCAGCTTCAAACCTCAATCTATGGTACATTATCAATCAATTCCACTTTTCTCTGCTTCTTGGGAGAACTTCCAGCATCTCTAGTGGCACTCTGTATGGGTCCCATGGTGTTATTCAAGGTTTATGGTACTGCACTAAACATGATGAAAAATACATGGGAACTGCAAGATCACTTTTAACTGCCACACGCAATTTACTGGAGAGACAAACTGCTCATGTTAGTGTCACACAACGTGTTAAGAGGATACTTGCAACACTTGCACTCACCACAATAGCAATACGTGTAAATGAAATTATTACAGTAATACAGCATGTACTATAATTTTATGCAGTTACGATTTGGTACTGCATCTTCCTATTTGTTTACCTTTCTCTTCACAGCAAATGGCACCATATATAGTTGTGCGTGCACCTAAGTTTTGATAAGTTTTAACTTAGGAGAAATTTGTGTGTATTTTATGGTAGTAAATGATCAAATAGACTACTACCTACAAATATTTTATGCATTCATGAGATACATTTTTTCTCAAAATTTTTTGGTAATTCTAAGCTATGCAGTTCATCTGTGAGTTTTTTCAAATTGTCAAAAACCTTTAAAAAGTTTTCCAATATATTTATTGGGAAAAAAAAGACCTGTGTTTTTCAGGGGTTAACTGTATTATCACTTTATAATCTAAAATGAATTATATGGGACCATTTTCTATGACTGAAAAGTTTTGGCTTTCTTAGGGAATGAATAAACTTACCTAACAAAATATAAAGGAGATGAGAACAAATGTTTGCTTCCAATTTTATAAGTTAAATTATTTTCACATTCTAGTAGCCATTTTATGGATAGCACTATCAGCATTTCCTTCATCTCATAAATAAGAAAACTGAGGCTCAAAGAGCTCACTTCTTTGCTCAAGGTCCCATGACCATTAAGCTGCTGAGCCAGAACTGTACCCAAACTGTGGCCCTAAACCCAGGTCTTTTTCTGCATCTCCTCTGAATTATCCCAATGATCTCAAAAATAACTGTGCTAAGGCACGGAATTGAGATGAATGTTTATATTCCTGGTTTTGAACCAAGAGAGCCTCCATGATAATCTTCTATAAAACCTAATGATTTAGGAAGACTAATCCATACTAGCATACAAAATCAAATGAGGTAAATTCTCAGTTTGAGGAAGATGCAAATTGCAGAGAAGATGAGTATTTTATTTTTACCAAACCAGCAATTTGGAGATACTTTATTAAAGGGAAGTAGAAACAATGTCTTAAAGACTGAATGGCTCAGTGACTTGAGTGGCTCAGTCAGTTGAGTGTCCGACTTTGGCTCAGGTCATGATCTATCTCATGGCTCGTGGGTTTGAGCGCTGCTTCAGGCCTGGAGCTTGCTTTGGATTCTGTGTCTCCCTCTCTCTTTGCCCCTCCTCCACTCGTGCTCTCTCTCTTAAAAATAAACATTTAAATAAATACATAAATAAGAGGATACTGTATTTCACAGCCAAACACTTAAGAGCAGTTAAAGGGGAAAAGGCATTACAGACCTAAAAAGTTTTTTTTGTGTGTGGTGGTATATTTAGCGAAGCAAAGGAAAAAAAAAATCAAATAAATAGGGGAAGAGGGGTATACCCAACTTGAGATCTAAATTTTCTCCTGTCAACCTCTTTAAGAGAAAAGAACGGGAGGAAAATTTGGAACCAATTTGAGATTCTCTTTGCATTTGATGCTATATTACATTATAGTGTAAATGTATATTCATTAGTTATCTCCAAATTCTCGTAAACTTTATCCCCCAGAAATAATTTAAAAAATTTTTTACAATGTAATTAGATGACTTTTCATGACCGACTGCTGTGGTAACTTTTTTACTTCATTTAAATGGTGTCCCTGCTTTCTAGGTGCTTCCTAGGTGCTTTCTAGGTCTGCAGCCTTCACTGGGACATATCTGACTAGTTCTGTTCTGTGCATACAGATTAAATCTCTGAACCTAAACAACTATCTTGCATGTATAAACCACTGTATCAAAGGAAGAACATAGCTGATTTAGAAAGAATAAAATACCAAAACAAAAAGAATCCTCTATATGTACTTCAGGATAAAATTCAGTGACTGTCTCAGCTAAATCTCTAACAAACTATGAAGTATGGAATTACTTATAAACATGCATTATCTTTCAGTGTGCTTACCACTTACCACAAATATCAGGTACTTTAAGTTCTAGAGCAAGTAAAGAAATAGTCAGGAAGCAATAATAACTGGTAATACTGTATGTCCTGCTACTTAACACACTCATTTTCCTATACATTTGTGAAAAAGAATATTCTATTTGTAAATTACTTCAGGGTACATGTGTCTGAAAAGAAAATCTGAATTGAGGCAACATTCATAAAAGCACATAGAAAAAAATTCTCAAGAAGAACAGACTTTATTTTTAACATAAATGTTCTATTTTCTTGTGAGGCAGCAAGAAGTGTTCAGATACAGGGAATACATAAGTACATAATAACAATATTTATCACCATTGGAAATGCTGTTTATTGGGAGATTTTTGTTAGAAAAACAAAATTTTAAAAAATTGCATTTTAAAAAGATTTACACAGCTTAAACAGATGAAAGATACAGACCTTAAAAAAACATAAATTATATTCAACAGGATTTTTTAAACAAAGTATTGTTCAGGGCTGCTCTACTTATTGTTAATTTAAGCAGAGTTAAACTTTAAAGTGCGAAGTATTCTTAGCTTTTTAAATGCAAATTCAGCACTTCCACTGGTCTGATTTTGAGACATCAAAATTCCAAGCATTAAGGAATGAATCTTAAGTTTAGAACAGTGAACTAAATTCAGTAATGTCAATTTTTCTTTTATTTCCTTTAACAAAAGAAAATCTTGACAACCCAGTCCTAATCTTGGACATACAGAAGGCTGTAAGTTCTGCCATTTTTTAAAAATATCTTTTCCAGTAAAAGCCAACCATTTAAAAGAAAAAAATGGGGGGGGGGGAGAGCCTTTCTTGTTGCCAGTTATTCCACAGTTAGCAATAACACGTTCCAAAAGGCTGATCTGGCCTCTCATAAGTGTAAGAAGTATTTTAAACAAAACGAAGATTCTAGTTAAGAAATAATTTTGGCATCCATGCTCACCATATTAACCAGAGACAAAACAGATATTTTAAAAATATAATTGCTAACAAAAGCCACGACAAGTAGTAAGACTTAGTCATGATCAGAAACAATAAATTTTATGTTTTTATCATCACAAGGAAAAAAATCAAGAGTAAAAAATAACTTAAGACAAAGTAAATAACCAGAGAATACTTTTACGGAAATATATATGCTATTTCTTTTACTGCAATGGAAGTAAATTTATTTAAAACTTAAAAAAATTTAAATTATATTCCCACTGAAGCTATTCTAACTTATCTTCTGTATAGTTTTCTACAGAAATACAAGATAATCATGGAATGTAATTTTAGAAAATATTCTATTGGGAGTAGGTCCATTTAAAAAAAATCAGCCATCTGTGAACTAAGGGTTAAGCAAGAGCTGAATGGGACCTATGGTTAATATTTTTAAAGACTGCAATAAAGCTCATATGCTTAAAAATTAGCCCTTTGGCACTGGCAGTTGAGTTGTCTGTACCTTGTACCTTTTTTATTCTTTCAAACCTCAGGCTCTATTTCTCCCAAACCCAAGGGGTATGTTTGGTTACCATACAATGCATTTACCTGCAAATTCACATTCTCCTTACAACCAAACATTAAAAGTTCTACTTATAAGACTCTGTAAATAATAACTCTTAAACCTGTTCTCCCATTCTGGTTTTAAATTACTTTAGATAAAGGATATATGAAACGCTATAGAAAGATGTCAATTATACAAACATGCACAACAAAGAGAAAGATTGTTTATAAAGTGGCATTTTAGTTGTAAAATGCCCTTGTGATTTATAGGAATGGACAGAAGTAAGTGTAAAGTAAGGAAAAGAACACTGATTTAATGGAATTCAAGTAATCTAAAAACTGAGGATTTTTTTAAAAACTTGTTAACTTCTTCCTCTTACCATTCATACCAACTCACCTGAGGAGTTTCAGCTTTTCTTCTGTACTTTTGATAGAGCAGTTTTCAGTGGTGAAATGGTTAAGTCAAAAGACATAACATATAAGGCAAAGAATCAAGGTTCTCAAAAAAACCAACCAACCAGAAAATACAGACCCTGAATAACTGAGTTTTACTAATTTAGAAGCCACAAAGCACTAATTCCAAGCAAATTAGTTTTGTATGGAGAAGGTACCAAAATTTATCAGTGTTACCAAGTGAAACCGGACAGACTTATTCAAATGTTTGAATTTATCTAATCTGTATAAATACATCGCCATTTTAAACTTCACAGGGCATAATTTTAAATACTCAGATGTTTTAAAGGTGCATGAGTATAAGAAGTCCTTTCAGATTTATTGCTACCACTAAGTTTTCTTTGATGGTATATGTCTGAACAAATTGACGTATTAACCCTCTAAACTGTATTCCTTTTACAAGTATTAACATTTTTTTCTCCCTATATGTATAGGAATATTAAATTATTGCATCATAGGTAGTATATGAAGGTCTTAGAAGGATGCTTTTTATCAACAGTGTTTGCTGGAACTCATTTTTAAAAAGAGCTGCTCCTTAATTTCACTACCACATACACAAACATGAAATAGTGTTGTCATGTGATATTGGCAGTGATTAAGATGAGCCTAAATCCAAAACTGTATGGATTTTTCAAAGAATCCTGTTGCTTATATGCTCCAAAGCTCTCTTTGCCTGTCTTCCGCACTGTGTGGAATGCTGGAGAGAAAACTAGCAAAACCTGTAAGCAACATATCTCAGTGCCAACCACCATAAAGAAAATGTCAGTCACAAGATTCTGTGACTACGGATTGCTATTCAATGGATTACACTCCTGGCAAACTACTAACCCTGACCAAATCCACGAGACAACAACATCACAAAAGCAAAGGAGGAAATCCATGCACAGCCATTTTAGGACCTCTTGGAACTATGATACAGTGATGATAAAGGGAGAGCATGTGATAAAATATTTTGCAGAAAACCAAAGGGGTTCCTTACTCCTAGCTAGCAATCAACACTGGGTAGTTTCCTTCTGGCTCACTGACTTTTAAACCAAGTTCCAACAATGGGTGAGAAAGTATTAAAGCACTTGTCTCCAGACTATAATTTTTCTGACCACATGGTGAAATGTGTACAGGAGTAGTGAAGAAAACAACAGTTTTACAAGTATTTCACCCAAAGCACAAACTTCTGACATCCAAAAACATAAATCACATAATGTACTATTATTTAATATTGCTTTTTATCTCTGGTTATATATTTGTTCAATGCATTTACCTATCAATTCTTGTTTGGGAGAAGAACATAGTCATGAGATTAAGATTGCTGGGAAAATGTCAACAATCCCTTTGGTCCCAAAGCTGAAAACAGCTGAGAAAAGCACACATCTAGAAAGGGAAACAAGAAACAAGAGGCCACCAAAGAATCTTTGAACATCCTGTCTGCTACGTTTCAGAAAATGTAACATTGGTATTATAAAATAGTCATTTTCATATAAAAGATGGTTCTTGCAGCATCATTCACGTCTCCCTTCAGGAATTATGTTTGCAGGGATCAATTTTTTGTTTTTGTTTTTAAAGAAGTTTAATTTGAAAACAAAAAACAATGTGATATTGGCCCTCCAAAAGTAAAGAATGAGACCTTTTTTGTTTCAATCAGTGCTTTCAGAAAAAGCAGGCTAAGCAACGAGGGCTGGCCTTCATGAGTGAGCAAAGCCATCAGAGGGCGCTGCTTTCTTCCAGAAGTCATACTGTGACACATCACCATGGGAAGTGGGAGCACATCACAGCCGACTGGGAGTGCGCGATGCCATCACAATGAAATGATCTGAGGAGGTTCTCAGTTGCCCAGAAAAATGGCCACACAGTCTTGTGACCTATCCTTCAGCTTCTTCAATTGGCTCTGGTGGTGGAAGTAGAGAGGCCGATGGCATGACTGTACTTGTTCCTCGAGAGACCCGGTCTTGCTCTGTGTTTGTAGACAGGGAGGCCACAGCAATAGGCTGCAGCAGAGTGGTTGTCATACCAGTGGTAACTGTCAGACTGTGCCCAGAGCCCTTGAGAGTAAGATCTGGTGTGGGAAGGAGTGGCTTGAGGATGCTGACGAGGCAGAAGGCAGAACCACTTTTAGGAATGAAATTCACCTTGTTTTTGTCAGGACAGTAAAAGGCTGGGATTTCGTGAAGCTGCTTTGGCCTAGGCATAGAACAGACAACCCAGTAATTTTAAGTCACAGGACACTGGAAGTAATTCTTTTTTTTCTAAACAGATAACTTATAGATAATGAAAGGAATATAAAACTCAAGTTATGTCAAAAGCTCCAAATGTTATGGGCCAAAGTGGAATTAGACACCTAATTCAAAATAAGTATCTTAGAATGCCAGAAGTACATCATTCATCTCTGCTGCTTTCAGTTCCCTGGAGAGCCCCCTGCAGCATTCAGGTGACTCAGGCTGACAACCAACTGTATCTCAATGAAGATTTAAGACAGCCATTATGAATAAAGAATTTCCTAAAGCAAAAGAAATTCTAGATGTTTAAAAACAAAAATATGTTCCACTACCTTTTTTCCAAAACCTGTACTATTTTGAAGGGAGAAAGCAAGTAAATTAACGACATACAATGTCCATCTTTTGCTAAATTCCACCCCTGTGTGACTCAACTTCAGTGGGCATGAGTTTTCAAGTGTGCTTAAAAATCTCTTTGGAACAATTTTTTTAGTTAACCATGATGGTTTTCTGAGAAACATAATGGAAATATAAAATCAAAATCAAATTATTCATTGTCCCTTCCTTTCCCCAGGGGCTCCTGAAAACTCACCCAAATGGTTGGAAAAAGATACTAAGTATTACTGATATTTTGTGAAAATAAAGATATTAAAAAATTCAACTGTTAAAGTAACATGGAAATGCCACAAAATTAAAAAGAAATTGGGGCTCCTGGGTGGCTCAGTCGGTTAAGTGTCTGACTTCAGTTCAGGTCACAATCTCACGGTCCGTGAGTTCGAGCCCCGCGTCGGGCTCTGGGCTGATGGCTCAGAGCCTGGAGCCTGTTTCCGATTCTGTGTCTCCCTCTCTCTCTGCCCCTCCCCCGTTCATGCTCTGTCTCTCTCTGTCTCAAAAATAAATAAAACGTTAAAAAAAAATTTTTTTTTAAATTAAAAAGAAATAAAGGTGGGAGAACCTAAATATATCCAGATTCAGATGGAACAACGTAATATGATCATATGATGAAAGTACGATTCTCATCTCTCCTAATGAAATTTAAAAAATTAAAATTTAAGTGCGCCAAGTCTGCACCAGATTCTGGGGATCCAAAAATGAAACCATCTACAAGGAGACAGACTAAATATGTAGTTCGTGGGGGGAGGGAGATGCTGGGAATAGGACTGTATCTCAACATAATTAATCTCATTTGTAATCTTACATGTTTTATGCATTTAAAAACATTATCAGGGGCACCTGGGTGGCTCAGTCAGTTGGGAGTCTGACTCTTGGTTTTGGTTCAGGTCATGATCTCACAGTTTGGGAGTTCAAGCCCTACATCAGGCTCTGCAATGACAGCGTGGATTCTCTTTCTCCCTCTCTCTCTCTGCCCCTACCCTGACTGCGCGCTCTCTCTCAAAATAAATAAATAAACTTAAAACAAAAAACAAATGGGGCGCCTGGGTGGCTGTTGATTAAGCGTCCGACTTCGGCTCGGGTCATGATCTCACACTCTGTGAGTTCGAGCCCTGCATCAGGTTCTGTGCTGACAGCTCAGAGCCTGGAGCCTGCTTCAGATTCTGTGTCTCCCCCTCTCTCTGCCTCTCCCCTGCTCATGCTCT
The DNA here is from genome assembly GCF_007474595.2 of Lynx canadensis. Classification (NCBI taxonomy): domain Eukaryota; kingdom Metazoa; phylum Chordata; class Mammalia; order Carnivora; family Felidae; genus Lynx; species Lynx canadensis. The sequence goes on along the minus strand of NC_044310.1, from coordinate 188,331,367 downwards.
GTCTCTGTCTCAAAAATAAAAATAAAAACATTTTTAAAAAATTAAAAAAAACAAATAATAAAAACATTATTCAGAGAAGTTACAAATTACTTCAAAGCATCCCTAATCTTTGCCAGACTGCCAAAGGTGTTCACAGTACAAAAAAGCTCAAGAAGTCCTGTAAGAAGTCTGATAAATGTGATAAAAATGACTTGTAAAGGGGTTTAAGGTAGCACAAGGGAGTGGATAACCTGTGGCAGAGGAAGAGGGAGAATTTTGTAGGAAGAAGGCTTACAAGGGAAGTAACATCTGAGCTGGGTCTTAAAAAATTAATAAGCAACAGTCCTGGGGAATGCGTGCCAAAAAAAAAAAAAAAGGAAAAGAAAAACCTCGAAGCAGACAATGCTTTTGATAGGCAGATTTTATTAATAGTGAATACTACCCAAGGACAGCTTTGATAAATACAATAATTTAAGAACAAAGAAATAATTTAATTGATGTTTTACTTGTGCAGTCTTCTTTCTTATATACAATGGAAACATCAAGTAATTTTAGGACCACAAGTGTATCTGGGTAGATGAGAGGTAAGAAGAGCACACACTGCCCTATTTTTACTATGTGAGAGTATGGTTTTCAATTCCTTAAAGAAGACAGGAAGCTGAGGTTAGATTTCTATTATTAAATTATGCTTGAATTTTCTTTTGAAGGTGGAAGCACCAACCTCCCCCACCAAACAAACAAAAAAAACACACAAAAAAACAAAACACCTTCCTTTGTCCCCTCTTCCAGCCGCCACCCCAACCTACCAAGAGGAATCACTCCTGACCTCTAACATTTTTCTAGGAGCTTAATTATTAACCAAGAAACAGATTATCCACTCCTGGCACACATGACCTATACCTATGCTAATAGAAGCTGCAAGTACTAATACAACTTCAAAGCTTCAACTTAGTAACTATAAATACAAAAAAAAAAAAAAAAAACAACTCAGAACTAATTTAAAACTTTTATTTTTCCTTAAGGATTATTCCAAAAAAATTGTGTCTCAAAATAGATATAACTGTTTACAAGCTGACTTTCTGAAAAACTGATGGGATAGGCTGGATAATAATTATAGATATTCTTATACTGATGCAAGGAATTCTTTCCTATCTGTTTTAAAAGCCTTATGTAATTTTTTTTTAATGCAGGAATTAATTATCAGCAAAGAAAATGCTGGGTCCGAGTTACTTATAATTGGAAGAAGGGAGAGAGGGAGGATCACGCTATATTTTTTTAAAATACTTCTATACCACAAAAAGGCCAAAATACTTAGGAGTCTAAGGTAACTAAGGCCAAAGAATTCATTAGTTTGGCAGAAGAAACAGCATATTAGACTTCCTTTAAAAAAGGAAAAAGTGCAGACGACATGGCTATGGTACGTGCTATAACACAAAGAATATAGAGACCGAAAGAAATACAAAATCTGGTATAAATTCTGGTCTAAATACAACCACCTATTTGCATTCAGGTAAATAAACATACATTTCTAGAAACCAGAGATCAAGCCTCACCCCACTCCAATCTCCAGTTCCTATCAGAGTTACTTCCTTCAAACCAAGAGTTAAAGAGGAGTATTCCTCAAACAATGATTAAATAAACTAAAAACTTTTAATTTGGACCAATAATCTATATTTGTTTGTTGCTAGTGTGCCCAGTGGATTTTGCTCTCATTTTGACAGAGGTAGTGCAAAAGAGACGAATTTTTTTAGACTTTGAGTAATTTGTTTTATTGATAAAAAAGTTAAAATTACCTCTAAGAAATCCACTCTTGGGTTACTGCTATTAATCTTTGTTTTGGTACATAATGAAAATGCTTAAAAATGCTAGACATCCTTTGTATCAGTATAATTTGTAACAAACTATGCACACTATAAAAAGAGCAAGTTTACCCTTCTTTTTTTTTAATTTTTTTTTTTTTTTTTTTACATTTATTTATTTTTGAGAGACAGAGAGACAGCGTGAGCAGGGGAGGGGCAGAGAAAGAGAGAGACACAGAATCCAAAGCAGGCTCCAGGTTCCAAGCTGTCAGCATAGAGCCCAACGCAGGGCCTGAACCCACAAACCATGAGATCATGACCTGAGCTGAAGTCGGACGCTTAACCAACTGAGCCACCCAGGTGTCCCGCAAGTTTACCTTCTAATAACAGATGCATGTGCCATAAAACATGTAACATGTCAGGGTTTATCTTCTATTTCTTTGATCCATCTATCTATCCATATACACACACATACTCTTCCCTCCCTTTAGACACAAATAATGTAGCAGTATATACATAACTCAGACATTAAGTCCTGAGAAAACTTCCAAATCCAAGAGATTAAGGCAGATACCACAGGACACCAACCTACATAACAAATATTCACACAAAGTCATTTATTACAGAAATTCAAACTACTTTTGAGCCAACCAACAATTTCTCTGCATTTGAGCAAATCTCAATGAGTAAATCAAAGAGCTCAACTCCAAAAACGTCCACTTGGACCATTTTATTTTTACTTAAAAAATTAAAAAAAAAAATGGGATCATTGTATTAAGTTTATCTTGAGAGAGAGAAAGTGCACGTGCAAGTAGGGGAAGGGCAGAGAGAATCCCAAACAGGTTCTACCCTATTAGCTCAGAGCCTGATGCAGAGCTTGAATTCATGAATTATGAGATCATGACCTGAGCCAAAACCAAGATTCAGAGGCTTAACTAATTGAGCCACCCAGGCGGCCCTAGAATGATTCCCTCCCTCCCTCCCTCCCTCCCTCCCTCCTTCCTTTCCTTTCTTTCTCTTTCTTCCTTCATTTTTTTTCTTTCTTCCTTCATTTCTCTCTTTCTTTCTTTCATGTTTATTTTTGAGACAGAGAGACAGAGAGAGTGTGAGTGGGGAAGGGGCATCAAAAGAGTGTCAGTGCAGAGTCCAACGTGGGGCTCAAACTGATGCACCATGAGATTGTGACCTGAGCCGAAATCAAAAGTCAGACATTTAACCAACTGAGTCACCCAGGCATCCCTTAAGAACTCTCATGGGAAAGGGGCGCCTGGGTGGCGCAGTCGGTTAAGCGTCCGACTTCAGCCAGGTCACGATCTCGCGGTCCGGGAGTTCGAGCCCCGCGTCAGGCTCTGGGCTGATGGCTCAGAGCCTGGAGCCTGTTTGCGATTCTGTGTCTCCCTCTCTCTCTGCCCCTCGCCCGTTCATGCTCTGTCTCTCTCTGTCCCAAAAATAAATAAACGTTGAAGAACTCTCATGGGAAAGTCTAAGCCAGCATCTGCAAATTGGGCATAAAAAATACGAGGTATTTGTCAGAGATGTATAGTCCAGGTCCTATCTCCACATTTATGCATTAGGCCTAGGATGGGGCCTGGGAATCTGCAGTTTCAACTACTACTCCAGACGATTATGATTCAGGGAGTCCATGAAACAGATCTGGAGAATTCTACTTAAATTTTCAATTTGCTACAGTCAAGCTTTTAGAATGACAGTGACATAGCAGTTGCTAAAACAGAGTTTTCAATTACTGTCACAAAAGCAGATAGGAGACTGAGAGCTGGGATTTCCTAGCATAGAAATTAAGGGGATTCAAAAACAATGCTCTTTGTGTGGCAAAATTATTCAGAATTTAGATTAAAGGAAGCAGTGACAGGAGAAGCATACAGAGGAACAAAAGGATGCCATATTCCAAGATAATTCCAAGATGTTCATAATGGGGGGAAAAGATAAATTACATTGAGTCAGACAAGGTTGGACAATCTTCACACTGTGTTCCAGGTTTCATAAGTGAGAAAAAGCCAGAAGGCTGACTCTTATACATGCAGCCATAGTGAGACTGGAAGGTGAGGGCTAAGAACTACCAGCACATCCCCAAATAATGTTCATCACTTAATTTGCTATCTCACACACACCAACCATCCTATAGCCATCACTCACAAAGCAAGAAGCCATGAAAATATGAAGGCTACAATACCTTTTGAGACTCTGAGTCTAAAATTGCAGTGCTTGACTAAAGTACCAGCCAACCGAAATATAAGAGATCACATACCAATAGTACTAGATACTGCTTAAAATCCTGCCTGCTTCTGGGGCGCCTGGGTGGCGCAGTCGGTTAAGCGCTCGACTTCAGCCAGGTCACGATCTCGCGGTCCGTGAGTTCGAGCCCCGCGTCGGGCTCTGGGCTGATGGCTCAGAGCCTGGAGCCTGTTTCCGATTCTGTGTCTCCCTCTCTCTCTGCCCCTCCCCCGTTCATGCTCTGTCTCTCTCTGTCCCAAAAATAAATAAACGTTGAAAAAAAAAAAATCCTGCCTGCTTCTTATGTTAGCTTTATCACAGGAACAGGAGTCTGTTACTATAATAGTAACAGAATTCTGTTTCCTATACTGGCAGACAAAAGATTTCTAATAATTTTTAAAGAATTAGAGACCAAAACTGAAGGGAATTCAACCCTTAAAAGAAGGAAGACATACTAGGTGAGAGCCATGGTCCACCTTGAATAAATATACCGCTAAATTCAATGTGTGATGTTGACTGTATACAGGTTCAAAAGTAACAGCCACAGATGACACACTGGAGACAACAGAGGAAATGTGAAAAACAACTGGGTATCAGTTGATATTAAAGCATTACTGTTAATTTCGTTTGATGTGATAATGGTACTGTAGTTATATAGGAGTACTATGGTTACTTTTAGGAAACAATATTAAATTGTACTTAAGTGTAATGATGTCTGCAACTTACTTCCAAACACTTTAGCAAAAACTACCACCACCACACACAAAGCACATATAACATAATGTTAACTAGAGTCTACGCTGTGGATACATGGGTGATCACTGTACTATTCTTCAACTTATTTGAAAATTCTCATATGGACTCTTAAAAACTGAGAACAAACTGAGGGTTGATGGGGGGTGGGAGGGGAGGGTAGGTGATGGGTATTGAGGAGGGCACCTTTTGGGATGAGCACTGGGTGTCGTATGGAAACCAATTTGACAATAAATTTCATATATTGAAAGAAAAAAAAAGAAAATTCTCATATGAAAAGTTATTTGAGGGGTACTTACGAGCATTCCTCAAAGACTTTGACCCTTTCACAGCCCTCAGGAGGTTCCCTTTTGAACATATAACTGTTGTTAGGTTTTGGTGAAGTTGCATATTTGGGCAAAGGAGAGTTGTTCCCATTCTCTGCAAAAAATGGCACGCTGGATTACTAACAAACACTACCACATAAATGCAGTCATACTAAATTGAATTGTTCATGACATTCCCCCACACCATGAACTACTTGAGGGTAGGAACAGTGTTTTATCATCAACATCATCCCCCAAGATCTAATACAATACCAGGTAAAGAGGAGATAATTAATGTTTGTTAAATCCATAAAACAAAAAATTTTTCTTTTCCACTTACAAGTACTACAGCTTAAGCCTGTACCACTTAATCCACAGCACTGAATACTGATCTATCTTGCCCCCTTATTTCTTATACACCCAGCAGAGACTCATATGCTACTTCCTTGCTTCCCAGTACATGTAACTGAGGTGGCTCTTCACTGGTTGCTTATCACTCACTCTTAGCTTGCCCTTCAGAATTTCTCGATTTCCCTGCTCCTCTGGTTACAATCTCTGCTCCACTTAGTTAGGAGCCATCTGTGCACTATACACCAAAGACTTCCTCGGGCCCATGAATGTCTCCATACCTAAAAGGTCCATCTCTGTTCATGTGCCAAAACTTCTTTCAAAGTCTAGCTCAAAGTTTTGAAATCCTTTCAAATTAACTTTATCAAAGTGAATGCTTCTTTACTGTGGTATTCCTGTTCAATGTTGATGTCCTCAGTTTATACTTTAAAAATTCTTGATATGTTACCTAAGTGTTCTAAAACTTTCAGTGTGTGTCAACTAAGCTATAAATTTTTTGCTGGCAGTAGCACTGTGGTTCTATTTTCTTATAAAAGAAATTTCTTAAAAAAAAAAAACTTTGTCTTAAAGTCAAATATAGCATTACACAGAATTCATGATGTTCCTACTTATTATTGAAGTAAAAGTAGAAACTATGAGCCCTAAGTACCAGGAGCCATGCTAAATGGTTTACACTCACCACTCCTTTTAATTCTAAAAGTACAGATAGTAGTTAAAATGCACATTCCTGATAAGAAACACACGGCCCAACCAAAAGATTTAATTCAGTTTCAGATTTAGATGCACACTGGAGTCACCTGGGAGCATCAAACACTCCCAGTACCTGTATTCTACACCCCCAGGGGTTGTAATTTAATTGCTCCAGGGTGTTTGCCTAGAATAACTATATATTACTTAACCTAGAAGCTGGCAAAATGGGTCCAAATAGTAACATTTACAATTGCTTATGGCTTTAATTGACTTCTTTGGGAAATCTTATGTTCTTTGCACTTGTTACAGTCTCAATAATTTAGGGAATTGATAGTAATAGCCAACTGTAACATTTTAGGAACATTCAACACACTGTGATTAACAGCTTCTAAATAAATGACTGCTGAACTGAGCTGCAGAATTTACAAATATATTATTGCTCTCAAGTACACACAGTAACTTGGGTTAGGCTAACAAAATATTGCCCTGATAGAGACAGAAGAAAGTTCATAGTTGTTTTAAAAGGTAAGAACATTAGAAATTAATATTCAAATAGCTTATGTCTCCAAGTTATTTTTAAGTTGCACAAGTAGTTCAATACTATAAGGAAGCCCTCCAACCTTTTACTGTAGGCTTGCCTTCAATACTCATTTTGCATTGACATAAATCAGCCTAATTCTTGTTAGAAATTTCACAAAATGAGATTCTTAAAAAAAACAAACACTAATTTGAAGGTTTCAAGTTCAATTAAAAATAGTAAGGTAGGGGCGCCTGGGTGGCGCAGTCGGTTAAGCGTCCGACTTCAGCCAGGTCACGATCTCGCGGTCCGGGAGTTCGAGCCCCGCGTCGGGCTCTGGGCTGACCGCTCAGAGCCTGGAGCCTGTTTCCGATTCTGTGTCTCCCTCTCTCTCTGCCCCTCCCCCATTCATGCTCTGTCTCTCTCTGTCCCAAAAATAAATAAACGTAGAAAAAAAAAAAAAAATTAAAAAAAAAAAAAATAGTAAGGTAGTAAAAACAAGACAACCAAGGCGAGAGAAAACAAAGTGCTTTTTCAGGACCAATGTTCATTTATACCAAAAAGAATGTTTCTCAGTAATAAGAGACGTGAATTAACAAGTAGAGAAAAGGAAAAAAAAAGGTACAAAAATAAAAGCCCATACACCCACCCAACCAGACCATCTCTTGAGCACCACGGTAAAACCTACTGTTGTATACTTTAATTTTTAAAAATCTATGTTATGAACGTATGTCAAAGTAATTACCTTAGTAGCCTTAAGTGTGTGTGTTCTACTAGAAAATGAATAGAATGAATGATAAAATAGCTGGTGTTCATTTATCATCTGGCAACAAATTCCTCCTTCATTGTACCTTTATCCCTGGGATCAACAAGCAGGTCATCAGCTGAACAAGGGCTCTCTTCGCTACCTTCATTTGAGATGGTGAGGAAGGATGTGGGGGACACAGACTGAGAGCGGCTGCTGTTGTTGCTTCCCCTGTCTGCCCCACCAGGGGTCTGCGTGTCGATGCTGCGTGTGCTGCTGCTTCTCTGTACGAGGGGGGGAGGTGCACGATGGCCATCTGGAATATCTTGTGGCTGTTATAAAAATTTTTAAACATACATATATTTATCACTGATTTTGAAACTCACCAGAAATGCACCCAATATCAACCTTCCCCTATTGTTCCAGATCACTCACAGATCAGAAATGCCCTACTAGGTCTAGCAGGAAAAAAACCTTTGTGCTGCTCCATTAGTGACATCCCTATCTAATATGACTGCCCTACTAAACACTGAGCAGCATATGCAAAGACTCTGTATTCGCAGGGTTTGGTATATGACAGATGGCCAGTGCTTGATGAATGATAAACTGCAATGAATTAGTTATCTTGTAGTAAATATTTTTCAAATCGTGAAGAATTGCCATGGTAAATGAGGAGAAATCTAGGTGTAACACCAGGTTCTATATTAGAAGAAAAGTTTATCCATTGTGTGAACTAGTGATACTTGATGACAGGTCCTGTTACCTTCTCCCTCTGCCCACTTCCCCCTGAAAGAGTTTTTCCAAAGAAACCTTCCTAAATGAGGGAAAGATTAATGGTAGCAATGCTAATTATAGGGGAACATCAAGGAGAACATTAAAAGGAAAGCTTGCGTGGCTCACTTAGCAGGAAAACCAGCTCCCTGGTACACCTTTAGTTCATTTATCTTTATTATATCAGGGAGTTACTCCCATCATGCAGTATGGACAAGAGGGTGTGGGGGAGTTGTGTTTTCTCTAAGCTTAACCAACCTTTAATATCAGGGAGAAGATCTTAAGCATCAATAAAAATAATACTGCAAACCCCCCAATTCCTCTTTCACTGAAGAATGAAAGCTTAAATATACTCTGTAACATGCTTTTCAATATAAACAGGAAACTTTGTGTCTTATAGATGAATCATTCTTATGTCTTATGCGGATAATAAACAGAAGTGTACTTCATGATGATAAAGTCAACCAAACAATAACTCACAAACAATAAGGAACAGGTAGATTCATGCTTATAAAGTTTCTAAAGTCCTATCCCTCCCTCCCCAACAAGTTTTAATCTAAACTTATGCTACATGGAGTTGTAACAAATGAGAAGTATATACCTATCTAGTGATCTTTAAAGATAAGCAAAAAGCAGTTTCTGTTCAAGGATCCAAATTTAAGTCATTATCAGTTGTCTCTATGAGATGCAAGGAAATTAAAACTTTTCATTAACTTGCCAAGGTCAAAATTTTTCAAAAGAGATAAATTTTCATTCTCTTTCAATGACAGGAAAGAAACCTAAGTACATATGGAAAATGAAATTGTAATTTTTAAAATAAATGAAACAGTTAATGTGGAAGGACAATTTTAAGATACAAGATTACTTACTATAAGTTGTTCTTCCTTTTCCCCAGTCTCTTTAATTATTATTTCAATCTCCTGATTCAATCCTTCCACACTATTTCGGAACCGGGAACCTGTTGATTTGGTGATGGGAATTACTGGAATAAGTGCACTCTTTGGAACAGGAGCCTGAAGAAAAAGTGGTGGAGAAGGGAGAAAAGGGCTTTAATACACCACCTTTCAACTCTTTAGTTTGAAGCATACTTTCAGTTGACATGAATAACTCTAAAATATATCAAAATTAAGTTTAGAGGCCTCATGAAAAGTTATGAGTAACCAAACACGCTCCTTGATAAACACAAAATATAATTTAAAGCCAAAATCCCAATCAAGGTAGAATTTCAGAAGTTAATTCACACCCATGAGGGACTGTAAAGAGAGGAGGTATAAAGGAAAATACTAAAAGAATGTCTATCTCAGAAATTTTTTTATGAGTATAACTGAATTCAGATTCTGATGTTGTTTTTTATTTTTTGAGAGAGAGAAACACAGAGACACAGAGTGTGAGTGGGGGAGGGGCAGAGAGAGGGAGTCACAGAATCTGAAGCAGGCTCCAGGCTCTGAGCTGTCAGGGCAGAGCCTAACATGGGGCTCAAACTCACAAACCGTGAGATCATGACCTGAGCCGAAGTCAGATGCTTAACCGACTGAGCCACCCAGGTGCCCTCAGAGTTCAGATTCTAGACAACGTAAAAGTCCTCTAGTGCCACAATTACCTATACTTGAGGAAAGGAATTTTTAAAAGGCAATTTATCAAAAAATATGTACACATTTTGGTTAGAAAAACAAAATCAGTGTCAAAGTCCATATATAATAGCAAGATTGTAGAAATAAGAATAATTTCCCTATGAAATTTATTTATACTTTCACTGTAATTATTTTATTACATTTTGTTAAGAAAATTATATAATTCATATTCTTCTTTTTCCACTGGCACATTATTGCTTTTGAAAAGAAATAACTGATTCTATATAATTAAAGGATATTACACGGTTTCCTGACAAGATACTCAAAGTAAAATATGAATAAGAATTGTAAAGGTATCTGCTAAAGTTAACAGCAACAGTGTGCCAGAAGATCATCTTGTATATCGTCTTGCAGTCTAGTAAAGAAATGTGATTAACCCACCCTTCATTTAGAGGGGTTTCTTTGAAAAACCTCTCTTTCAGGGGAAGGTGGGCAAGGAGACAAAGGTAACAGGGCCTCCAATCATCACTAGTTTCCATTCAATGGATATATCCCTGTTCTGTGATATAGAACTTAGTGTTAAAGCTATATTTCTCCTCTTTTATTCCTGCTCACCTTTATAAATAAGATTTTTTTAGAAATAAGCATAATACAGGGGCGCCTGGGTGGCTCAGTTGGTTAAGCGTCCGACTTCAGCTCAGGTCACGATCTCACGGTCCATGAGTTTGAGCCCTGCGTCGGACTCTGGGCTGATGGCTCAGAGCCTGGAGCCTGCTTCCGATTCTGTGTCTCCCTCTCTCTCTGCCCCTCCCCCGTTCATGCTCTGTCTCTCTCTGTCTCAAAAATAAATAAACGTTAAAAAAAAATTAAAAAAAAAAAGAAATAAGCATAATACATCAACAATCCTTGGAAAAGGCAAATTTCCATCCTTGGAAAATTTGTGAGAAAAAAGCTAAAGGGAAGCTTCAATCTGGAGTGGACAGAAAGAAAAGATGGAAGTAAAAAGGGAATAGATAATATGAGAAGCTTGAGGGTATGAGGAGAAGATTGGGGAACAGAGGAATTAAAGGGGGGAAAATTAGAAGACATTATTAGAAGAAAATGATATTTGAAAAAGAATGTGAAAGGACAAGAAATTATTTTAAGAATAAAATACATAATAGGGAAAACACAAAATAAAAATTGTAGCTACTGTTTACTGAGCATCCATCCAGTGTGGGCCAGATACCACATGCCCTCTCACTTCGTTTTCAAGACCATTCTCTGAGGTGGGCTGCAGTGGTTCCCCTGTTACATGTGCGAAAAGTAAGACTCTGGGGCCCAACAGTAAGCAATGAGGAAGTGCTGCGGCTTATCCATCTCCTTATTGCCACTTCTCAAAAGAGAGCCTAGAACAGACATGATGCTTATTCAACAAGGCTTGTACTATCAAGTGAATGTCTGTGTCCCCTTTCAAATTTCATACACTGAAGTTCTAACCCCAAAGTGGCTATTATTTGGAGAAGGGAGCTGTAAGGAAGTAAATTTTGAGGTTACATAAGGATGAGGCCCCGGTCTAATATAAGAAAAGAAATAGTGAGGTGACAAGAAACAGACTCAGACTAAAGCAGTAAAGGGTTAAAAGAAATCTACAGCTCATGAGCATGGAGTTGAGAGCATATTAGAACATTTCTGTCACGCACTCATCCTACCTATGCTTGGACTCATCCTGTGTCAGGAAACAATGGCAGAGAACTGGTACAGACTAAGAAAAATCTCAGGAGTTAGTATATATATAACAAACTCAACTCTGAGCTTAATTTTCTCTTCTAAATGTCACAAAACAAACAACAGCTTGCACTGGATGCCATTTTCAGGCTGCTTTCAGACATGCATTTGGTTTGTAACTGTTAAGTTACAGAAATGAAGGAGACTAGAAGAGGAGGATGCTCTGACAAGGTTGTTACAAAAGGCTGACCTTTCTGGATTTTATAACCATAAATATCTTAAGAACAGAAAGCTTAAGGTTTCTGGCTGTTATGTTGGGAAATGCACATACAGAGAAACCTGCCAGTGTAATAACTAACAGTATATCTGGTTAATGCTTTTCAAGGTAGCAAAGAAGTCATACTCTACACATCTGGTAAGAAGTTTTTCTCAAATATAATCTAAACAGCAGCAAGTATTTATCAACAGTTTAGTCTAATTAAAGCAAAGGAAAGAAAATAAGGAACAGAAAACTGCCACTTCCCTAAGGTCAACACAGCATTTTAGGTAAACGAAGCGAAGGTTCAACTATAATTAAACAAAGTAGTTATATGATAATCCACTAAAGTTGTCAGGGATTTTCCTCATTAAACACACACATTCCTTACATAAGCTATATTCTAAAATATCTAAAAATTAAAAAAATTATTATACTTAAATTTTCATGCTTCAAATTTCAAGGACTCAAGGAATTTTATGTGCATGTGCATATAATTTATTTTTCCCATATCTATAGAATAGGTTCTGTAACAAAGTTTGTTTCTAAATATAAATCAGTCTATGCAAGTGTAAGTGGTTTATCATACTAACTGAGAGGTCATCTTCAGACAGCTCTCAAATATTAAAATTTCTTCACTGTACTAAGGTAAAATCTATCTCTCCTAAGATCTGTCCTTTGGAAATGTCAAAAACAAGGATCTCCTCTATCTTCTCAACTTTTGTTTCTTTTTCTTCAAAGCAGGTATTTTTCTATCAATTAAGTGTTTTAAGGAGATGAACCAGCACGTTAAAGTTTTAGTTTTCCATTTTCATTCTTCATATGTCTATGTACATTACCATTTAAAGATCAAATTCTGCCTAAAAACTGAGAGTCTGCCAAGAAAGATGACCTAGAGGTTTGGCCAATACTGAATCTTCTAAGATGAATCTACATTATAACTTAAATACCTGTTTCAAAGTGTGGGGATAAGACTGTGTACAATAGTCAGGAAAGATGGGAAGAATACCCACTGAAGCAGTAGCTGAATAGGGAAAAGAAATACAGAGTTAAATTTTCAAAGGAAAAAAATAGAAAAAGATCTGTTCAGTAATTCAACAGAGACCTCTGAGAGAAATATGTAAAAGAATGTAACAAATATGAGCCTAATATAACAAAAGGGATGGGAAAACTGATGTTTGGAATGGTAAAAAAAAAAAAAAAAATTAGAATGTATCAGAAAAAAAACCCTTTCCTATCTTAAGAGCTTTTGATTTGGAGCCTCCACATGCCCTTGATGCCTCCTGTTCTGTCGACATAAACGTAGTTCTGTCCTCTCATCTGGTATCCATCTCTTAGATCTTTTAAGCTGCAGTTATACTCTCTAATAAAGGACGCAGCGGAAGTACCTACTCTTTTGATTTCTAAGTGGTAAAATCTTTAAAAATTTAAGAATACCAATCATGTCCTAGACTGCCATATCAAGATTCTAGTGCAGAGCAGCAATTTTTATTTTTAAAGTGCAATGCCCTTCATTCCTCAGATGAAAATAGGTTTATTCCTTTCCTTTTTTTTTTTAATGTTTATTTTTGAGAGAGAAGGAAAGAGAGAGCAGGAGAGGAGCAGAGAGAGAGGGGGACAAAGTTTCTGAAGCGGGCTCTGTGCTGACAGTAGAGAGTCTAATACAGGGCTTGAACTCAGAAACTGCAAGATCACAAGGTGAGACGAATTTGGACACTTAACTGACTGAGCCTCCTAGGCACCCCAGTTTTTTCCTTTTCTTCTTCACTATCACTTTGCTCTCAAACCCTCATAGGGTGCTACAAAACTATAGTGTTGCCAGCTCATATGAAGAAATAAGAAAATCCTACGGGAGGGCTTTCTTGCTTGAGGCTAAAACAAACAGAAAACACCTGCATGATTTTTTAATTCTCACCTCTAAAGTAGTTTATGTGGCTGTGAAGATGCTGGCATCTCCCATTCTCCTGTTACAAACATCTAATTCTAATCCCCAAACAATTCTGAAATGTGTTGGGTATATTTTCTAATGGGAGTATTTCCTGAAATACTTCTTAAAAATATGACATTATAAGCATCTAAAGGCTTTGTCAATTTTGGAAACCAGGGACATGTGAAAGATTCTAAGAAACTTGCCAGAATTTATTCTTCATAACAAATAATCACCCCCCAAAGAACCACTCAAAAAAGTATGTGAGAATTCTTTTCTAACTATAATAAATCCATTGTAACCCCAAGGAAAAGACCTTTTGTTAACTAGTGGTTGTAGACTATACTACTATCAGAAGAGCAATACTGTTCCCCTGATTGTTAAGGAATACTAAAGGAATTTCCCTAGAAGTAATCTACATATCATGAAATACAAAGAAAACATTTTAATAACTTGGAAAGTCTGTCAAGAGAAAAATCAAAGAGGGACCCCTGGATGATTCAGTTGGTTAAGCATCCAAGTCCTGATTTCGGCTCAGGTCATGATCTCACGTGAAGTCCTGAGATCAAGCCCTGTGTTGGACTCCACGCTGAGTGTGGAGCCTGAAGATTCTCTCTCTCTTCCTTTGTACCTCCTCCACTTGCGCCCTCCCCCTCACACCCCCCAAAAAAGAGAAAGTTCAAAGATCCCTCCCCTAAAATATTCAGATTTCCTAACCAAATAATGGAAAATCTATCACCAGAAAAGGAAAAATGCAGAAAAAGCTTTAAGCACACACTGGACCCAACTAAATGGCAAATATTTGAGAAATGCTCTATAGAATTGGAAGTATTAAAAATGTTCCTGAAGCAGTTGTAATAACATAAATATTTTTCCATGTTAAATAGAAAAAAAACAATATAAAAAATAAGATATGGTATGATCTCAAAAAGGAACACAAAGGAAAAAAGAAAATTATCTTCAGAATGAGACTCGATGCTTTTTTTCTATTTAATTTATTTTAATAACATTTTTAAGATATAATTTTTCTTTAAAAAATATTTATTTATTTACTTTGAGAGAGAAAGGGAAAGAGAGAGGGAGAGAGAGAATCCCAAGCAAGCTCCATGCTGTCAGCACGGAGCCTAACACAGGGCTCAATCTCACAAATCGTTAGATCATGACCTGAGCCTAAATCAAGAGTCGGATGCTTAACCAACTGAGTTACCCAGGTGTCCCTAAAATATTTTTCTATTTGATATTTTTTCATTTCTAAAATTTCTGTGATAAGCATATAAATACTTTTTTTTAATAATCTGCTTCTGGGAAGCTTTTTTAAAAAAAGGTTTCTTTTGAGAGACAGAGTGCACATGTATGTGTGGGGGGGAGGGGCAGGGATAGGGAGAGAGAGAATCCCAAGCAGGCTCCAAACTTTCAGCACAGAGCCTGATGCAGGGCTCAACCTCATGACCCTGAGATCATGACTTGGGCCAAATCAAGAGTTGGATGCTTAAGCACCAAGGCACCCCATGTACAAATACTTTTAATGATAAAAACTTGGGCCACCTGGCTGGCTCAGTTAGTAGAGTATGTGACTCTTGACCCTGGGGTTGTGAGTTTGAGCCCCATGTTGGGTACAGAGATTGCTTTAAAAAATAATAATAGGAAGATGGCGGCGTAGGAGGACGCTGGGCTCACCGCGCGTCCTGCTGATCACTTAGATTCCACCTACACCTGCCTAAATAACCCAGAAAACCGCCAGAGGATTAGCAGAACGGAGTCACCGGACCCAAGTGCAGACGAGAGGCCCACGGAAGAGGGTAGGAAGGGCGGCGAGGCGGTGCGTGCTCCACGGACTGGCGGGAGGGAGCCGGGGCGAGGGGCGGCTCGCCGGCCAAGCAGAGCCCCGAGTCCGGCTTGCAAAAGCGGAGGGGCCTGACGGACTGTGTTCCGACAGCAAGCGCGACTTAGCGTCTGGGAGGTCATAAGTTAACAGCTCTGCTCGGAAAGCGGGAAGGCTGGAGGACAAAGGGAGGGTGAGCTGCGGAGCCCCCGGACGACAGAGCTCAGTTTGGCGGGGAACAAAGGCGCTCGCCAGCGCCATCTCCCCCGCCCATCCCCCAGCCAAAATCCCAAAGGGAACCAGTTCCGGCCAGGGAAATTGCTCGCTCCGGCAAACACCCAACTCTGTGCTTCTGCGGAGCCAAACCTCCGGCAGCGGATCTGACTCCCTCCGGCTGCCACAGGGCCCCTCCTGAAGTGGATCACCTAAGGAGAAGCGAGCTAAGCCTGCCCCCCACCCCCACTGCCGCCGTGCACCTTGCCTTCCCACCCCAGCTAATACGCCAGATCCCCAGCATCACAAGCCTGGCAGTGTGCAAGTAGCCCAGACGGGCCACGCCACCCCACAGTGAATCCCGCCCCTAGGAGAGGGGAAGAGAAGGCACACACCAGTCTGACTGTGGCCCCAGCGGTGGGCTGGGGGCAGACTGACTGCGGCCCCGCCCACCAACTCCAGTTATACACCACAGCACAGGGGAAGTGCCGTGCAGGTCCTCACCACACCAGGGACTATCCAAAATGACCAAACGGAAGAATTCCCCTCAGAAGAATCTCCAGGAAATAACAACAGCTAATGAGCTGATCAAAAAGGATTTAAATAATATAACAGAAAGTGAATTTAGAATAATAGTCATAAAATTAATCGCTGGGCTGGAAAACAGTATACAGGACAGCAGAGAATCTCTTGCTACAGAGATCAAGGGACTAAGGAACAGTCACGAGGAGCTGAAAAACGCTTTAAAGGAAATGCAAAACAAAATGCAAACCACCACGGCTCGGATGGAAGAGGCAGAGGAGAGAATAGGTGAACTAGAAGATAAAGTTATGGAAAAAGAGGAAGCTGAGAAAAAGAGAGATAAAAAAATCCAGGAGTATGAGGGGAAAATTAGAGAACTAAGTGATACACTAAAAAGAAATAATATACGCATAATTGGTATCCCAGAGGAGGAAGAGAGAGGGAAAGGTGCTGAAGGGGTACTTGAAGAAATTATAGCTGAGAACTTCCCTGAACTGGGGAAGGAAGAAGGCATAGAAATTCAAGAGGCACAGAGAACTCCCTTCAGACGTAACTTGAATCGATCTTCTGCACGACATATCATAGTGAAACTGGCAAAATACAAGGATAAAGAGAAAATTCTGAAAGCAGCAAGGGGTAAACGTGCCCTCACATATAAAGGGAGACCTATAAGACTCGTGACTGATCTCTCTTTTGAAACTTGGCAGGCCAGAAAGAATTGGCACGAGATTTTCAGGGTGCTAGACAGCAAAAATATGCAGCCGAGAATCCTTTATCCAGCAAGTCTGTCATTTAGAATAGAAGGAGAGATAAAGGTCTTCCCAAACAAACAAAAACTGAAGGAATTTGTCACCACTAAACCAGCCCTACAAGAGATCCTAAGGGGGACCCTGTGAGACAAAGTACCAGAGACATCACTACAAGCATAAAACATACAGACATCACAATGACTCTAAACCCGTATCTTTCTATAATAACACTGAATGTAAATGGATTAAATGCGCCAACCAAAAGACATAGGGTATCAGAATGGATAAAAAAACAAGACCCATCTATTTGCTGTCTACAAGAGACTCATTTTAGACCTGAGGACACCTTTAGATTCAGAGTGAGGGGATGGAGAACTATTTATCATGCTACTGGAAGCCAAAAGAAAGCTGGAGTAGCCATACTTATATCAGACAAACTAGACTTTAAATTAAAGGCTGTAACAAGAGATGAAGAAGGACATTATATAATAGTTACAGGGTCTATCCATCAGGAAGAGCTAACAATTATAAATGTCTATGCGCCGAATACCGGAGCCCCCAAATATATAAAACAATTACTCATAAACAGAAGCAACCTTATTGATAAGAATGTGGTAATTGCTGGGGACTTTAACACCCCACTTACAGAAATGGATAGATCATCTAGACACACGGTCAATAAAGAAACAAGGGCCCTGAATGAGACATTGGATCAGATGGACTTGACAGATATATTTAGAACTCTGCATCCCAAAGCAAAAGAATATACTTTCTTCTCGAGTGCGCATGGAACATTCTCCAAGATAGATCATATACTGGGTCACAAAACAGCCCTTCATAAGTTTACAAGAATTGAAATTATACCATGCATACTTTCAGACCACAATGCTATGAAGCTTGAAATCAACCACAGGAAAAAGTCTGGAAAACCTCCAAAAGCATGGAGGTTAAAGAACACCCTACTAACGAATGAGTGGGTCAACCAGGCAATTAGAGAAGAAATCAAAAAATATATGGAAACAAACGAAAATGAAAATACAACAATCCAAACGCTTTGGGACACAGTGAAGGCAGTCCTGAGAGGAAAATACATTGCAATCCAGGCCTATCTCAAGAAACAAGAAAAATCCCAAATACAAAATCTAACAGCACACCTAAAGGAAATAGAAGCAGAACAGCAAAGGCAGCCTAAACCCAGCAGAAGAAGAGAAATAATAAAGATCAGAGCAGAAATAAACAATATAGAATCTAAAAAAAACTGTAGAGCAGATCAACGAAACCAAGAGTTGGTTTTTTGAAAAAATAAACAAAATTGACAAACCGCTAGCCAGGCTTCTCAAAAAGAAAAGGGAGATGACCCAAATAGATAAAATCATGAATGAAAATGGAATTATTACAACCAATCCCTCAGAGATACAAACAATTATCAGGGAATACTATGAAAAATTATATGCGAACAAATTGGACAACCTGGAAGAAATGGACAAATTCCTGAACACCCACACTCTTCCAAAACTCAATCAGGAGGAAATAGAAAGCTTGAACAGACCCACAACCAGCGAAGAAATTGAATCGGTTATCAAAAATCTCCCAACAAATAAGAGTCCAGGACCAGATGGCTTCCCAGGGGAGTTCTACCAGACATTTAAAGCAGAGATAATACCTATCCTTCTCAAGCTATTCCAAGAAATAGAAAGGGAAGGAAAACTTCCAGACTCATTCTATGAAGCCAGTATTACTTTGATTCCTAAACCAGACAGAGACCCAGTCAAAAAAGAGAACTACAGGCCAATATCCCTGATGAATATGGATGTAAAAATTCTCAATAAGATACTAGCAAATCGAATTCAACAGCATATAAAAAGAATTATTCACCATGATCAAGTGGGATTCATTCCTGGGATGCAGGGCTGGTTCAACATTCGCAAATCAATCAACGTGATACATCACATTAACAAAAAAAAAGAGAAGAACCATATGATCCTGTCAATCGATGCAGAAAAGGCCTTTGACAAAATCCAGCACCCTTTCTTAATAAAAACCCTTGAGAAAGTCGGGATAGAAGGAACATACTTAAAGATCATAAAAGCCATTTATGAAAAGCCCACAGCTAACATCATTCTCAATGGGGAAAAACTGAGAGCTTTTTCCCTGAGATCAGGAACACGACAGGGATGCCCACTCTCACCGCTGTTGTTTAACATAGTGCTGGAAGTTCTAGCATCAGCAATCAGACAACAAAAGGAAATCAAAGGCATCAAAATTGGCAAAGATGAAGTCAAGCTTTCGCTTTTTGCAGATGACATGACATTATACATGGAAAATCCGATAGACTCCACCAAAAGTCTGCTAGAACTGATACATGAATTCAGCAAAGTTGCAGGATACAAAATCAATGTACAGAAATCAGTTGCATTCTTATACACTAACAATGAAGCAACAGAAAGACAAATAAAGAAAATGATCCCATTCACAATTGCACCAAGAAGCATAAAATACCTAGGAATAAATCTAACCAAAGATGTAAAGGATCTGTATGCTGAAAACTATAGAAAGCTTATGAAGGTAATTGAAGAAGATTTAAAGAAATGGAAAGACATTCCCTGCTCATGGATTGGAAAAATAAATATTGTCAAAATGTCAATACTACCCAAAGCTATCTACACATTCAATGCAATCCCAATCAAAATTGCACCAGCATTCTTCTCGAAATTAGAACAAGCAATCCTAAAATTCATATGGAACCACAAAAGGCCCCGAATAGCCAAAGGAATTTTGAAGAAGACGACCAAAGCAGGAGGCATCACAATCCCAGACTTTAGCCTCTACTACAAAGCTGTAATCATCAAGACAGCATGGTATTGGCACAAAAACAGACACACAGACCAATGGAATAGAATAGAAACCCCAGAACTAGACCCACAAACATACGGCCAACTCATCTTTGACAAAGCAGGAAAGAACATCCAATGGAAAAAAGACAGCCTCTTTAACAAATGGTGCTGGGAGAACTGGACAGCAACATGCAGAAGGTTGAAACTAGACCACTTTCTCACACCATTTACAAAAATAAACTCAAAATGGATAAAGGATCTAAATGTGAGACAGGAAACCATCAAAACCTTAGAGGAGAAAGCAGGAAAAGACCTCTCTGACCTCAGCCGTAGCAATCTCTTACTCGACACATCCCCAAAGGCAAGGGAATTAAAAGCAAAAGTGAATTACTGGGACCTTATGAAGATAAAAAGCTTCTGCACAGCAAAGGAAACAACCAACAAAACTAAAAGGCAACCAACGGAATGGGAAAAGATATTTGCAAATGACATATCGGACAAAGGGCTAGTATCTAAAATCTATAAAGAGCTCACCAAACTCCACACCCGAAAAACAAATAACCCAGTGAAGAAATGGGCAGAAAACATGAATAGACACTTCTCTAAAGAAGACATCCAGATGGCCAACAGGCACATGAAAAGATGTTCAGCGTCGCTCCTTATCAGGGAAATACAAATCAAAACCACACTCAGGTATCACCTCACGCCAGTCAGAGTGGCCAAAATGAACAAATCAGGAGACTATAGATGCTGGAGAGGATGTGGAGAAACGGGAACCCTCTTGCACTGTTGGTGGGAATGCAAATTGGTTCAGCCGCTCTGGAAAGCAGTGTGGAGGTTCCTCAGAAAATTAAAAATAGACCTACCCTATGACCCAGCAATAGCACTGCTAGGAATTTATCCAAGGGATACAGGAGTACTGATGCATAGGGGCACTTGTACCCCAATGTTCATAGCAGCACTCTCAACAATAGCCAAATTATGGAAAGAGCCTAAATGTCCATCAACTGATGAATGGATAAAGAAATTGTGGTATATATACACAATGGAGTACTATGTGGCAATGAGAAAAAATGAAATATGGCCTTTTGTAGCAACGTGGATGGAACTGGAGAGTGTGATGCTAAGTGAAATAAGCCATACAGAGAAAGACAGATACCATATGGTTTCACTCTTATGTGGATCCTGAGAAACTTAACAGGAACCCATGGGGGAGGGGAAGGAAAAAAAAAAAAAAAAAAAAAGGACGTTAGAGTGGGAGAGAGCCAAAGCATAAGAGACTGTTAAAAACTGAGAACAAACTGAGGGTTGATGGGGGGTGGGAGGGAGGGGCGGGTGGGTGATGGGTATTGAGGAGGGCACCTTTTGGGATGAGCACTGGGTGTTGTATGGAAACCAATTTGTCAATAAACTTCATATAAAAAAAAAAAATAAAAAAAAAAATAAAACAACCTCAAAAAAAAAAAAAAAAAAAAAACTGAGAACAAAATGAGGGTTGATGGGGGTGGGAGGGAGGGGAGGGTGAGTGATGGGTATTGAGGAGGGCACCTTTTGGGATGAGCACTGGGTGTTGTATGGAAACCAATTTGTCAATAAATTTCATATATATAAAAAAAAATAATAATAATAATGAAAATAAAATATAGCCCAAAATTTAAAAAGATAGCATAAAAGCTTCAAAAATAAGTTTGATATTAAATTGGCAGAAAAGCCTGGTAAAAAACCCAACTGGTTTACTTCTTTTATATTAGATCCTACCTCAAATGACCTAAGATTTACTGAGCAATTATCAAGTGCCAAGAATTGCATTAAGTGTTTTATAATATTCTATCCCATTTAAACCTTAGAACAACACAATAGGTAATATTATAATGCAAAGAACCTGATGAACCTCATACAGTTAACAAGTGGCAGAATCATATCTAACCTAGAGTCTGACCTCAGAGCACCTGTACTTATTCTCTATACTGTTATATGACCTCCTGGTTTACTTTTTGGTTTTTACCATCTAATCTGTTATTTCCAGACAATTAAATTTGTATTTTATATATCTGTTTTTAATGTTAGTAGATATTTTTTATAAGAGCTTACTGAAATTCACAATACCTACCACTCACCCAATTAAAGTGTACAACTTTTGTTTTAATGATTACTAAACAGAGTTGTACAAACATTATATTAAATTTTAGAAGCACACTAATTAAAAAAAAAAAAAAAAACACAACAAAACCCTCCAGCAACTGGCTGGAGCCAATTGCTCTGCCAGCAATTGGCAACCACCAATCTATAATCTGTCTCTATAGTTCTGCCTATTCTGGACATTTTAGTGGAATCATATGATATGTGTCTTTTTGTATTTGGCTTCTTTCACTTAGCATAATGTTTTCAAGGTTCCTCCATACTGTGGCACATATCAGTACTCCCTTTTCATGACTGAATAATATTCCATTGTATGGATATACTACATGTTATTTATCCATTCATTGGCTGATGAACATCTGGGTTGTTTCCAAATTTTGTGAACCATGTTGCTATGAACATTTATTTGTGTACAAGTTTCTATGTGAACATATGTTTTCAATTCTCTCAGATACATACTGTGGAGAGAAAGAGCTGAGTCATATGGTAACCCTAATATTTAGCCTTTTGAGAAACTGCCAGACTATTTTCAAAAGTGGCTGCACTTTACATTGCTATCAGCAAAAGATAGGCAAGCGTTCTAACACTTAGCTCCACATCCTAACACTTAGCTACCTTTTCTTTTTTAGCCATCCTTATGACTATAAAGTAGTACCTCATTGGAATTTTTTACTGCATTTCCCTATGGTCGGGAATGATGGTTAGCATCTTGTTCACGTGCATAGTGGCTATTTGTATATCTCCTTTGGAGAACTCTCTATTAAGATCCTTTGCTCATTAAAAAATAATTTTTTTTAATCTTTATTTTTGAGAGAGACACACAGTGTGAGCAAGGGAGGAACAGAGAGAGAGGGGGGGAGACACAGAATCTGAAGCAGGCTCCAGGCTCCAAGCTGTGAGTACAGAGCCTGACATGGGGCTTGAACCCACGAACCACAAGATCATGACCTGAGCTGAAGTCGGATGCTTAACGGACTGAGCCATCCAGGCGCCCTGATCCTTTGCCCAATGGGTTACCTTTTTATTACTGAGCCACAAGAGTTCTTTATATATTCCAGATGCAAGTGCTTTATCAAGTAATGTGACTTGTAAGTACCTTCTATTTTGTTGGTTGTATTTTCACTTTTTTGGTGGTGTCCTTTAAAGCACAAAAGTTTTCAATTTTTATAAAATCCAATTTACCTACTTTTTTTCTTTTGTTGCTTGTGCTTTTGGTGTCATATCTAACAAACCATTGCCTAATCTAACCCTACATTTATGCCTATGTTCTCATCTAAGAGCTTTTAGTTTTAACTCTTCCATTTAGGCCTTTGATCCATTTTAAATCACTTTTGTACATGGGTGTGAGGTTAATGGATATATATATATATATTTTAATGTTTGTTTGAGAGAGAGAGAGAGAGAGAGACAGAGCACAAACAGGGAAGGGGCAGAGAGAGACCGAGACATAGGCTCCAGATTCCAAACTGTCAGCATACAGCCTGACTCAGGGCTTGAATTCATGAACTGTGAGATCATGACCTGAGCTGAAGTCAGGCGCTTAACCCACTGAGCCACCGCTCCTTGAAGGATATATTTTTAAAAGTCATGTTTTAAAGGCTAGAATTGGCATTACCCTTTTACTCCTATCTCTCCATTGTTACCATCTCATCAATCATCAGCTAACATAGTTTAAAAAATTCAGACTCTGAAGTTAAATTGCCTGGGGGTTAGAAAACTAGCTCTAACCTAGATTCATATGACCTAGGACAAAAAAACCTAAATTCTCTGGGCCTCAATAGTAATAAGCCTTACCTCAAAGATGAGGATTAAGTGCTAGTAATACATACAAAAGCTAAATAAAGTGTTTGCCATATAGGAAGCACTTAATAGACTTCAATTATTAATTATTACTTTTTAAATATCATTCAGGTTTGGCCATTCTCTCCAACTCCATAGCTCCTATCTTATTTTAGACCACTGTCATTTCTTACCTGGATTACAAACCCTATTCTTAAATGGTTTTCCTGCCTCTAATCTTGTCCTCTTCCAAATTCATTCTCTACTCTGAACTCATAATGACCACTCTAAAACCAATCCCCTGTGTTAAAAAAAAATAGTTCTGTGGTGCCTCTAGCACAAAGTCCAAACTTCTTAACAACTGAGACATGAAGACTTTCAGATCTGGCTGCTATTTAACTCTCTAGCCTAACCTCTTACTATTACTCCTACCTGGAGCCACGATTTCTTCCACCTCTAGAAGAATGACTAAATCAGCTTTCAGGTATCCACCTAGATACCACATTCTCTGAGAGGCCTTTATAGATGGCTCCAGAACCAATCCAAGGATAAATACCCCTTCTATAACAGTGTAAAACTCTGCCAAACACTATCAACACATTCATCACACTGTGTAATAATTGTTTACTATATCTATCTGAGACTTGGTGGGGTGTAAGCCCCAATATTTCATTTATCATTGTATCCCCTAATGAGTACTACAGTATGAGCCACAGGATAGATATTGTGCAGACAGAGCAACGACCTCAAAAGTACACAATCTCTAAGTGGTACTTTTCTCCACTAGAGAGAGAACCTACTAAAACTAAGCCATACCCATAACTTAGTATTTTCATGCTAATAGTATGAAAGTTTCAATTAAACACGAATACCACTGTTGTAGTTATCATGATGCATGTGTTTGATCTCTGGTTGGCTATTAACACTCAAAAAAAAAAAAAAAAAAAGTCAAGTAGTCAAGATGTTTGGTGTGCCAAGTGTACAAAACTCAAATTACATAAATTTATTTTTCAAGTTACCCTATTTTCTAGTCCTTATCTTCTCTGAAAAGAGAGGTTTTCAAGTTAAACATGAACCTCACAGTTTGTAGGATCGAGTCCTACATCGGGCTCTTCGCTAACAGCATGGAACCTGCTTGGGATTCTCACTCTCCCTCTTCTCCACATGCACTCACTTTCTCTCTCTCTGTCAAAATAAATAATTTAAAAAAAAATTTTTTTTCCAACGTTTATTTATTTTTAAGACAGAGAGAGACAGAGCATGAACGGGGGAGGGGCAGAGAGAGAGGGAGACACAGAATCGGAAACAGGCTCCAGGCTCTGAGCCATCAGCCCAGAGCCTGACGCGGGGCTCGAACTCACGGACCGCGAGATCGTGACCTGGCTGAAGTCGGACGCTTAACCGACTGCGCCACCCAGGCGCCCCTAAATAATTTTTTTAAATCACTTCAAAAACTGATAAACTCCTAAAATCTATCACTTAATTCAATAAAGTTCAACCTTAATCCTCATTCTACTTAGGAATAAAAATATGAGTGGAAATAAAAAGTGGCTCTATCTCTTAGAAATACATTACAAATTATTAATGGATAAATTAGAGGGAGTAAAAGGTTGGCAAATTCACCTGTAAAGCCACCTATAAATTCACCTATGAAGCTTCACTTTTGAGAGTGAAGGAGTTTGGTTTTTAATTAGTATTCCAACTTTGACAGTTATCAGTCTATTCAAATTTTTCATTTCTTATTTTGTCAATTTTACATTTTCTATTTCTCCAGACATAAATCCAGTTTGGTTATGTTTTTAAATGTATTAGTTTATATTCATATTTTATAATTAAAATACCTTATACATGGAAAAGAGCAATTAGAAACTACAACCAAACTATAAATTTATGAAATTAAATTTGACCCATGTATTAACATTTAAAGGCAAAATTAATTTGAAAAAATATATACCTCTATTTATACTTTCTAAATTTTTTTTTAACGTTTATTCATCTTTGAGAGACAGAGACAGAGCAAGGGAAAGGGGCAGAGAGAGGGAGACACAGAATCCGAAGCAGGCTCCAGGCTCTGAACTGTCAGCACAGAGCCCAACACAGGGCTCGAACTCACAAACTACAAGATCATGACCTGAGCCGAAGTCGGACGTTCAACCTACTGAGCCACCCAGGCGCCCCTCTACTTATACTGTCTCTTGAAAAAATCCACATATACTTGGCAGTCATCAGAAGCTATCACCTATAAAAAAGGGTTGGCAAACTTCTTCTTGCTCTTTTTGCCAAGAGACCCAATCCAATTTTAATTCAGGTAAGAGAAATGTTTCCTGGGTGAGCCACTGAAATCAGTTCATAGAGTTCTATAAAGGAATCAAAGCAATTAAAGGTTTTCCCCTACTGAAAGACTTTATGAGATGTATCATCGTTATCTTCAATCTTTAGATGAAGAAATTGAAACTCAGAACAGACTGCTCATCCAGGGTCTGGTTCTATAGCCAATGCTTACCTCTCTATTATTTGGCCTCAATATACTGAATTGATAAAGACAAAATTATGGTAAATCAAAACATGTAATTAGCTAGGTCTCCTAAAAGTCAAATCACAGATCACTAAAGGAAAAATCATTTTGTCAACTTAGTATCTTGAATTTTTTATGGAAGCTAATTCAGTATTTAATCACGGTTTCAAATATGCTTTTGGACATTTTTATCCTAATCAGTTACCTATAAAATAACATATCACCAGGAAAACAACAAATCCCTTATTTGGATTGTGTGGTATTTGGGCTCCTACCTGACACTGGTTAATAGCTGCATGGTTGCCATGGAATGGAGACTGTCTTTCTTTATCTCGATGATGTCGACTGCTGTGTTTACTTCTCTGCAATTGTTGGCGTAATTTTGCAATCTGAAAAGGGGAAAAATAAGAGTATCAGAGTTTTCCAAAATACACAAAATATATCCTTGCTTAGTAAGAACCAGTACAATTCAGCCTTAATAGATCTTCTGACCTTTAAAACCCTATCACAAAATCTGACTACACAAAATTTATATATATACACACATCCACATACACAAGTGTGCACTTATGTGTATCTCTCTTTTAGAGAGAAACAAAATTACATTCCAACACTGTTCGGAGCCTTCAAGCTTCCCAAATACTAAACCAATGAAGCTTTCAGCACTTAGAATAAATTAATTACATTATAGCTTTCACAAAGAATTTTAGAGAAAATTATTCTCATTGTCCTAACAATGAGCCATATTTTATTTAAATTTAGATTTCTTTAAACACCTAACCTTCAACAGCTCCAAAAATCAAACAGTACTTAAAAATCAATTCAAGCCATGAAATGTATTCACAGATACAATCTTTAAATAACAAACACAATTTCAATCAATATCCCATATTATTCCCTGACTGAATCTTTCTGTTGTATGTAAAGTGCAAATATCTTAAGTGTAGGCACAGAAAATGGTAATCAGCATAGGACCATAACCAATTTGGTTTACTGGATTAATCAATTTCAGAAACACTACCATTAAATACAGAAATAATAAACGTGAATTTGTTGTATCACTATAATTTTATAAATCTGACAGATTAACAGGTATGGACTCTCATTTAATAAGAAAAAAGACAAAGAAAAACACTTAATCTGTAAGTAATGTGTATATTTCCCCCATTCAAATCTCTATCCAATCAATGTAAGAACTGTTTGGTTATTTCTCAAGTAAACAAAACCAAAAACAAACAAACAAACACCCACACAAAACAAAACAATGCAAACAGACAAATCCTTGTTGCCCACAACTTCAAGGAACTAGCCGGGGAAGAAATCAAACTTCCAGACCCACTTCCTTGGGACCATTTTCCTGACCTCTTTAAGTTGATCTGTACTGCCCCATGATGCTGAACGCTTGTGAGACCCTTTCTTCTTTTCAGCATATTCTTCGGCCCATGCACTCTCTGTCTGTAATGGGAAAAAGAAGGAAGGGGTATGTTAACCATTTAACAATAATGTACACCACATCTGCAACAAAATGGATGGATCTTCAGGACATTATGCACAATCAAATAAGTCAGGTGAAGAAAGACAAATACTGAATGACCTCACATGTGAAATCTAAACCACACACTCAGAGAAAAGGAGATGAGATTTACGGTTATCAGAGACAGTAGGAGTTGGGGGAGGCACCTGAAGGGGAATTGGATGAAGGTGGTATAAAGGTACAAACTTGCAGCTATAAGATTCAGTACTGTGGAGGTAATATATAACATGATGGCTATAGTTAATACTGCTGTGTGGTATATTTGAAAATTGCTAAAAGAGTAGATCCTTTTAAAAGTTCTCAGCGCAAGGAAAAAAAATTTGAATTATATGAGGTAATGGATATTAACTAAACTTACTTGGTAATCATGTCATAATATAAGTATTTCAAGTCATTATACTGTACAAAAACTTATACAGTATTGTGTATGTCAATTATATCTCAATAAACCTGAAAAATAATTTCATTTCTTAAAAAAGTATATATTTTTCTATTGTACAATGCATTCCCATTATAGAAAAATTAAGTACTGGAAATATTTAAAATAACACAATGACCCAAAATTCCTCTAGCACCAGTTGCTTTAAATATCATATTTTAGTTTATTTCCTTCATTTCTATTATTAACAAAAACTTAATTATTTTTACATAATGGTAAATATAGCATTTATTGAACAAATGCATACTAATAATAGCTAACATTCCTGTGATCTTATTATATATGCTAGGCACTTTACTTTATGAAAGCATAGTGAAAGGTCTTCATAGTATCATCTGATTTAATACATACAAAAGTTCTACAAGTTCTGCAGACAAGGAAGCTTGGTAAATAGCCTAATGTCTCACAGCTAAGAAGTGGCAAAGCTAAGATATAACCTAAGACTCTGGAGTTCATAATCTTAACCTCTGTTCTATGTCTAGTCTTGCTTTAAATATCTGCAAAATTGGGGCGCCTGGCTGGCTCAGCTGGTTAAGCATCCAACATCCGCTCAGGTCATGATCAGGCGGTTTGTGATTTCAAGGCTCATGTCAGGCTCTGTGCTCACAGCTCAGAGTCTGGAGCCTGCTTCGGATTCTGAGTCTCTCTCTCTCTGTTCTGCTCCTGCCCCACTCATGCTCTATCTCTCAATAAACTTTAAAAAAATTTTTAAAAACCTTTAAAATAAAAATAAATATCTGCAAACAGGGGCACCTGGGTAGCTCAGTTGGTTAAGCAACGACTCTTGGATTCAGCTCAGGTCATGATTTAGTACCACATTGGGCTCTCCGCCCCTGCCTCTCTGTCCCTCGCCTGCTCACTCTCTTTCAAAATAAATAAATAAATAAACTTAAAAACATTTAAAAATCTGCAAAGTGTAGCCTCAAAAATGTTAAATCCTTAGTGGTTATACAAAATCCAGAATTTAAAAATCAGAAAAAAAAATACAAGTGAGTTCTCAGTACATAAAAATATGCACAATCTCTTCATCTAAACAGAACAACAAGGAATGACTTTGAATGACACACTGGACCAAGCGGACTCAACAGATATATTTGGAACATTTCATCCTAAAGCAGCAGAATATAAATTCTTCTCCAGTGTACATGGAATGTTCTCCAGAATAGATCACATACTGGGACACAAATTAGCCCTCAACAAGTACAAAAAGATCAAGATCATACCGTGCATATTTTCAGACCACAATACTGTAAAACTGAAATCAACCACAAGAAAAAACTTGAAAAGATAACAAATACTTGGAGACTGAAGAACATCCTACTAAAGAATGAATGGGCTAACCAAGAAGCTAAAGAGGAAATAAAAAGGTCACGGAAGCCAGACAAAACGATAATACCACAACCCAAAACATCTGAGACACAGGAAAGGCAGTCATAAGAGGGAAGTATATAGCAATCCAGGCCTTCCTAAAGAAGGAAGAAAGGTCTCAGATACACAACCTAACATTACACCTTAAAGAGCTGGAAAAAAAACAGCAAATAAAACACAAAACCAGCAGAAGACAGGATAATAAGGATTAGAGCGGAAATTAATGCTATTGAAACCAAAAAAACAGATGAAACCAGAACCTGGTTCTTTGAAAGAATCAACCAAATTGATAAACATTAGCCAGTTTGATCAAAAATAAAAAGGAAAGGACCCAAATAAATAAAATCAAGAATGAAAGAGGAGAGATCACAACCAACACAGCAGAAATAAAAACAATAATAAGAGAATACTATGAGCAATTATATGCCAATAAAATGGGCAATCTGGAAGAAATAGACAAATTCCAGAAACATTCCTACCAAACCGAAACAGAAAGAAATAGGAAATTTGAACAGACCCATAACCAGTAAAAAAAAAAAAAAAAAAAAAAAAATGAATTAGTAATCAAAAATCTCCCAAAAAACAAGAATCCAGAGCCAGATGGCTTTCCAGGGGAATTCTACCAACCATTTAAGGAAGAGTTAACACCTACTCTCTTGAAGGTGTTCCAAAAATAGAAATGGAAGGAAAACTTCCAAACTCTTTCTATGAAGCCAGCATTACCTTGATTCCACACCAGACAGAGACCCCACTAAAAAGGAGAACTACAGACCAATTTCCCTGATGAACATGGATGCAAAAATCCTCAACAACATATTACCCAACCGGATCCAAAAATATATTAAAAAAAATTATTCACCACGACCAAGTGGGATTTTATACCTGGGATGCAAGGCTGCTTCAATATCTGCCAAACAATCAATGTGACTCATCACATCAATAAAAGAAAGGACAAGAACCACATGATCCTCTCAACAGATGCAGAGAAAGCATTTGACAAAATACAGCATCCTTTCTTGATAAAAACCCTCAAGAAAGGAGGGATAGAAGGAGCATACCTCGAGATCATAAAAGCCATATATGAACGACCCAATGCTAATATCATCCTCACTGAGGAAAAACTGAGAGCTTTTCCCCTAAGGTCAGGAACAAGACAGGGATGTCCACTCTTGCCACTGTTATTCAACATACTATTGGAAGTCTTAGCCTCTACAGTCAGACAACACAAAGAAATAAAAGGCATCCACATCGGCCAGGAGGAGGTCAAACTTTCACTCTTCACAGATGACATGACACTCTATATGGAAAACCCAAAATATTCCACCAAAAAACTTCTAGAACTGATCCATGAATTCAGCAAAGTGGCAGGATATAAAATCAATGCACAGAAATCGGTTACATTCCTATACACCAACAATGAAGCAACAGAAAGAGAAATCAAGGAATCGATCCCATTTACAATTGCACCAAAAGCCATAAAATACCTAGGAATAAATCTAACCAAAGAGGTGAAAAATCTATACACTGAAAAGTATAGAAAGCTTATGAAAGAAATTGAAGAAGACACAAAAAAATGGAAAAAGATTCCATGCTCCTGGATAGGAAGAACAAATATTGTTAAAATGTTGATACTACCCAAAGCAATCTACATATTCAATGCAATCCCTATCAAAGTAACACCAGCATTCTTCACAGAGCCAGAACAAACAATCCTAAAATTTGTATGGAACCAGAAAAGACCCTGAATAGCCAAAGCAATCTTGAAAAAGAAAACCAAAGCAGGAGGCATCACAGTCCCGGACTTCAAGCTATACTACAAAGCTGTAATCATCAAGACAGTATGGTACTGGCACAAGAACAGACACTCAGATCACTGGAACAGAATAGAGAACCCAGAAACGGACCCACAAACATATGGGCAACCAATCTTTGACAAAGCAGGAAAGAATATCCAATGGAATAAAGACAGTCTCTTCAGCAAGTGGTTCTGGGAAAACTGGACAGCAACATGCAGAAAAATGAACCTGGACCACTTTCCTACACCATACACAAAAATAAACTCAAAATGGATGAAAGACCTAAATGTAAGACAGGAAGCCATCAAAATCCTCGAGGAGAAAGCAGGCAAAAACCTCTTTCATCTTGGCCACAGCAACTTCTTAATCAACACATCTCCAGAGGCAAGGGAAACCAAAGCAAAAATGAACTATTGGGACCTCATCAAAATAAAAAGCTTCTACACAGCAAAGGAAACAATCAGCAAAACTAAAAGGCAATGGACAGAATGGGAGAAGATATTTGCAAACAACATATCAGATAAAGGGTGAGTATCCAAAATCTATAAAGAACTTATCAAATTCAACACCTAAAAACCAAATAATCCACAGAAGAAATAGGCAAAAGACATGAATAGACACTTCTCTAAAGAAGATATCTAGATGGCCAATTGACACAGGAAAACATGCTCAACATCACTCCTCATCAGGGAAATACAAATCAAAACCACAATGAGATACCACCTTACACCTGTCAGAATGGCTAACATTAACAACTCAGTCAACAACAGATGTTGGTGAGGATGCGGAGAAAGAGGATCTCTTTTGCACTGTTGGTGGCAATGCAAACTGGTGCAGCCACTCTGGAAAACAGTATGGAGGTTCCTTAAAAAATTAAAAATAGAACTACCCTACGACCCAGCAACTGCACTACTAGGCATTTATCCAAGGGATACAGGTATGCTGTTTCGAAGGGACACACGCACCCCCATGTTTATAGCAGCACTATCAACAATAGCCAAAGTATGGAAAGAACCCAAATGTCCATCAGTAGATGAACGGATAAAGAAGATGTGAGATATGTGTGTGTGTGTGTGTGTATACATATATATGTGTATGTATACACATATATGTGTATGTATGTGTGTATACATATATGTACATATATATACATATGTGTGTGTATATACACACACACACATATATATATACACATACATACATACAATGGAGTATTACTCGGCAATCAAAAAGAATGAAATCTTGCTATTGCAACTACGTGGATGGAACTAGAGGGTATTATGCTAAGCAAAATTAGTCAGAGAAAGACAAATATCGTATGACTTCACTCATATGAGGACTTAAGAGACAAAACAGATGAACATAAGGGAAGGGAAGCAAAAATAATATAAAAACAGGGAGGGGGGCAATAACATAAGACACTTAAATATGGAGAACAAACAGAGAGATACTGGAGGGGTTTTGGGGGGAGGGATGGGCTAAATGGGTAAGGGGCATTAAGGAATCTACTCCTGAAATCACTGTTGCACTATATGCTAACTAACTTGGATGTAAATTAAAAAAATAAATTAAAAAATTTAAAAAAAAATATGCTCAGTCTCACCCATAATAAGATAAAAGCAAATTAAAACCACAAACTGGGTGATTTTATTTCATACTCTCCTACATTGCTGGTAGAAGTGTAAATTAGTACAGCCTTTATGGAAGGAGACTCAGCAATTGCTGTCAAAGTTACAAATGCACATACCCTTTATCTCACCCTTCTTTTGGTTATTTATCATGCAGATGTACAAAATGTTTATCTTTGTGCACAAAATGATACAGCATATTATTCCCTGTAGCACTGTTTTTACAAGATTAGAACAATGTAAATAGAGGATCTGTTAAATAAATTATGGTATATCTTTACAACAAAATACTTATTCAGCCATTAAAAATGAATAAGGAAGTTCACAATAATCTCTATGAGATATTAAGTGAAAAATTCAAGGCTCAGTATAGTATGTATAGCAACTACTTTTATAGAGGACCAGTATAAAGAACATACATATATGTAAAGTATCTCTGCAAGAATATACATTGTAACAAAAGAAACATCAGTGGCTTCCTCATGGGAAGAAGATCCTTCCTTCACTGTATTATACTTATGTACTTCTTGATTTTTGTACTCTAAGAATGAATGTACAGCCTGTTCAAAACAATACTCTCTATATAAGGTGTGGGGGGTGACTTTTAAAGGGGGAATTTTTTTTTTGAGAAATGTATTTTTATTTATTTTTTAATGTTTAAAATTTTTTACTTAAATTCTAATTAGTTTAACATACAGTGCAATATTGATTTCAGGAACAGAATTCCGTGATTCATCACTTACACACAATACCCAGTGCTTATCATACATAATAAGTGCCCTCCTTAATACCCATCACCCATTTAGCCAACCCTCTACCCACCTCCCTCCAACAAGCCTGTTTGTTCTCTATCATTAAGAGTCTTTTATGGTTTGTTTCCGTCATTCTTTTTTTTCTCGTTTTTTTTTTTTTTTTGCCCCTTTCCATACATCCATCTGTTTTGTTTCTTAAATCCCACATATGAGTGAAATCATATGGTATTTGTCTTTCCCTGCCTTATTTTGCCTAGTATAATACATTCTAGCTCCATCCACGTCACTGCAAATGGCAAGATTTCATTCTTTTTGATGGCTGAGTAACATTACACTGTATGTGTGCATATATGTGTATATATATGTATATATATAATATGCATCACATCTTTATCCATTCATATGTCAATGGACATTTGGGCTCTCTTCATAGTTTGACTATTGTTGATAGTATTGCTATAAACATCAAGATGCATGTACCCCTTCAAATATGTATTTTTGTATCCTCTGGATAGATACCTAGTAGTACAATTGCTGGATCATAGAGTAGTTCTATTTTTAACTTTTTGAGGAAACTCCATACTGTTTTCCAGAGTGGCTGCATTTCTACCAACAAAAAGGTTCCCCTTGCTCTACATCCTTGCCAACACCTGTTGTTTCTTGTGTTAGTGTTAGCCATTCTGACTGGTGTGAAGTGGTATCTCATTGTGGTTTTGATTTGTATTTTGCTGATGATGACTGATGTTGACCATCTTTTCATATGTCTGTTGGCCATCTGGATGTCTTCTTTGGAAAAGTGTCTATTCATGTCTTCTGCCCATTTCCTCACTGGATTATTTGTTTTTTGGGTGTTGAGTTTTATTAGTTCTTTATAGATTTTGGACACTAACCCTTTATCACATATGCCATTTGCAAATATCACTTCCCATTCTGTAGGCTGCATTTTAGTTTTGTTGATTACTTCCTTGCTGTGCAGAAGCTTATCTTTATGAGGTCCCAATAGTTCATTTTTGCTTTCATTTCCCTTGCCTCTGGAGACATGTCTAGTAAGAAGTTGCTATGGCCAAAGAGGTTGCTGCCTGTGTTCTCCTCAAGGATTTTGATGGTTTCCTGTCTCACAATTAGGTCTTTCATCCATTGTGAATTTATTTTGCAGTATGTATAAGAAACTGATCCAGTTTCATTCTTCTGCATGTTGCTGTCTAGTTTTCCCAACACCATTTGTTGAAGAGACGGTCTTTTTTCCACCAGGTATTTTTTCCTGCTTTGTTGAAGATTAGTTGATCATATGGTTGTGGGTCCATTTCTAGGTTCTCTATTCTGTTCCATTGATCTATGTGTGTTTTTGTGCCAGTACCATGCTGTCTTAATGACCAGAGCTCTGTAATATAGCTTGAAATCTAGAATTGCGCCACCTCCAGTTTTGTTTTTCTTTTTCAGGACTGCTTTGGCCATTAGGGTACTTTTGTGAAAGTCCTCTGTGAAAAATTCTAGTGGTATTTTGATAGGGACTGCATTAAATGTGTAGACTGCTTTGGGTAGTATAGACATTTTAACAATGTTTGTTCTTCCTATCCCAGAGCATGGAGTGCTCTTCCATTTCTTTGTGTCCTCTTTAATTTCTCTCATAAGTGTTCTATAGTTTTCAGAGTACAGTTCTTTTACATGTTTGGTTAGATTTATTCCTAGATATCTTATTGTTTTTGGTGCAATTACAAATGGGATTGACTCCTTGATTTCTTTTTCTCCTACTTCATTATTGGTGTACAGAAATGCAACAGAATTCTGTATATAGATTTTATATCCTGCAACTTTGCTGAATTCATGTATTAGTCCTAGAAATTTTTGGTGGAGCCTTTCAGGTTTTCTACATAGAGTCTCATGTGCAGATAGAAGAAGTCTGACTTCTCCCTTTCCTATTTAGATGCCTTTTGTTTCTCTCTGATGTCTGATTGCTGATGCTAAGATTTCCAGTACTATGTTAAATAGTAATGGTGGGTGAGAGCAGACATTCTTATCTTATTCCTGACCATAGGGGAAAGCCTCTCAGTTTTTCCCTAATGAGGATGATATTGGCTGTGGGCCTTTCATATAAAGCCTTTATGAGTTGACGTATGATCTTTCTATCCCTACTTAAGGGGGAATCTTTCTATATGGATAGAGTGATGTCCTTAAATAAAAAACAAGATTGAAGGCTATATATAGATCACATATATACAGTATTCCTGCCAAAAATGTAGTAAGTTGAATTTAATTGTGAAGAAACAGAGACTTGCGTTGAGAATATTCAACAAATATACTGGCTTGCACTCTTAAAAAATATATCTATGTCATGAAAGACCAAGAAAAGCTAAGGAATGGTTTCAGAATAAAGAATACCAAATAAGCATAACATCTAAATGCCAAGTGTGTTTCTTGACTAGATCCTGGCTTACATGAGAAATTACTACAGAGAACAATGAGAAAACTTAAAAAATTTGACTATGTACAACATATTAAATAATAGCATGGTATCAATCAATGTTAAATCTCCTGAATTTGGTAAGTACTTTGGTACTTTTTGTAAGTCCTTGTTCATATATACATGTTGAACTATTTGAAGAATCAGAATGTCTTCAACTTACTAACAATTAGCAAATAGTAACAATAATAACAGCAATTATATACACACAAAAAATAAAAATACATATTAAAATGTTCATATATAAATGTTTATATTTGGTGAATATAAGTGAGGAGTCTACTGGTGTTCAATCTACTATTCTTGCAACTTTTCTATAAATGAGACTTTCAAAATACAACTTTTTTTTTTAATTAGGGAAGTCTAAATATAATAAGTGTAAGATTTAACTCAAGGAAAAGCAAAAGAATATAAAAGCTTCCTATAGACTTGTTAAGAACAAATTAAAATGAGAACAAGAGTATTAAGACAAATAAAAGTAAACATGAAGAGCAATAGCTTTGCTAATGTCAGTTGTAAGATGGTCAAACAAGAAAAATTACTTAGCAAAAATCACTGATTTTACTTAAACTCCTAACTCAAAAGATAATTGTTCTCTTTGTTCCACTAAGAAGCTGTGCCTTTAAGACACTCTAGATATTAATAAAAAGTAAAACTGAGTTTTAATTAAGTACATTTCAATTTTTGTTCAGCCTTGCACTGTATACCACAAAACTATTAAGCATCTACTACTAACATGTCAGACACTGGACTAGGTACTGAGGTTAGAGAGGAAACACAGTTCTTATTTTCAAGAAGTTTTTTCTAGGAGAGAAAGGATAAATATCCAATTACGTTACAATAAATAGCCACATGTGATGATAGAAGTTCCCTCTAAGAAAGGAATCTAAACCAGAACTAGAAGGACAGGGAAGCAGGTAGACAAGATTTTATGAAATTGGGGGAGGCTTCAGAGTATAAGTTATCTAAGCAAATGGTGGGAAAGCATTCCATACAAAATAGAAATCCTGGGAAGCATCAGTGAACAGAGTACACAGGGCACTGCAAGTCCATTATTGAGAGCTGGAGTGTATTTTCTAAATTATTTTTAACAGGTAAAAAGAAAAATATCAATTACACAGTCAAGAAACTGTATTTGTGGGGCGCCTGGGTGGCGCAGTCGGTTAAGCGTCCGACTTCAGCCAGGTCACGATCTCGCGGTCCGGGAGTTCGAGCCCCGCGTCGGGCTCTGGGCTGATGGCTCAGAGCCTGGAGCCTGTTTCCGATTCTGTGTCTCCCTCTCTCTCTGCCCCTCACCCGTTCATGCTCTGTCTCTCCCTGTCCGAAAAATAAATAAACGTTGAAAAAAAAAAAAAAAAAGAAACTGTATTTGTTTTAAAGGATTCCATGATGTAATCCTACTTTGTTACAGCCCAGCCTATTTAAAAAACAATGTATAGAGTCACTGGCCTAGACAAATCTGATCTAACATGTGGGAAAAAAAAACAAACCAAAAAACAGGAACACCAGTCAAGTGGTGAAGCATCTGGAAATTAAAAAAAAAAAAAAAATTAATGTTTATTTATTTTTTGAGAGAGAGATAGAGAGAGACAGAGAGAGAGACAAAAAGAGACAGAGCACGAGCAGGGAAGGGGCAGAGAGAGAGGGAGACACAGAATCTGAAGCAGTCTCCAGGGTCTAAGTTGTCAGCACAGGTCCTGTCACAGAGCTCAAACTCACAACTGTGAGATCATGACCTGAGCCGAAGTCAGACACTTAACCAATGCCACCCAGGCACCCCATGGAAATTTAGATTACTTCAGAATCCTAGGCTTAACCAAGATAGTCAATGCTACTAGGAAGCAACTACAGAGCTTATACAGAGGTTATTATATTAGGTCTTAAAAAAAAAAAGATTTTTAACACTTTTCTTCTCTCTTAATATTACAATCCAATTTTAACCAATGGACCAAGGTTTTACACAAAAGAGCAAGTTACTCAAAAAGTATTTTTTTTTAAAAAGCTAATCTACCTCTTTAGTACTTTCATTTCTAACACTAGACTTATAAATAGCTACCTTCAGTAATTCTACATTATTGTAGTCTCTAATTTACAAAGTATATAATTTTATTAGGTTTTAATAACAGGCCATCTTATAGTTTCTGAACTTGGACTACAATTTCACACCAGTGCAAAAATTGAAAAAGAAAACAAGCTCTTAATCAAAATAAACCCCTGAAGAGGGAAAAATAGCCTCTGAAATGTAGGAGTTCTGAGAGAAAATAACATAAGATTTTTAAAAGGAAAAGATGACTGGTTTATGTAATAAAGTAAACCAGACACCAATCACATGAGTCACAAATTCACATATTCACATGTCCCCTGTGAAGAAGCGTAGGTGGTTAGGAAAGTTGGGAAGAGATTACCTTTTGAGTCAAAAGAATGTCAAAGAATCCAGCCATACATACACGCTTCATTTCATTCCCACAAACTGGTATACGTCAGAAAATTCAAAAGGCACCCCTTGCAAATTAGGTGAATTAAATTAAATTAATGGAATTACAACATAGATAATGCTAGAAATACAAATTGGTCTAAGTTTGGAGGGCAAGCTGGTAAATGGTGTTTTTAAAAGAATCATTAAGGGGCGCCTGGGTGGCGCAGTCGGTTAAGCGTCCGACTTCAGCCAGGTCACGATCTCATGGTCCGTGAGTTCGAGCCCCGCGTCGGGCTCTGGGCTGATGGCTCAGAGCCTGGAGCCTGTTTCTGATTCTGTGTCTCCCTCTCTCTCTGCCCCTCCCCCGTTCATGCTCTGTCTCTCTCTGTCCCAAAAATAAATAAACGTGGAAAAAAAAAATTTAAAAAAAAAAAAAGAATCATTAAAAGAACATGGGAGGAGGGGGGCCAGGAGGTAGAGGTTGGTGGCAATGTAGTATTTAGTAGTGTACCAAACTCTGAAGCAGAAATGGTAGATGAGTCTTGCAGATGGTCTCATCGACCAGCCCTGCTCCACTGGCAATGGCAAGCTAAGGCACTGCACTAGAGAGACTCTTGGGCAATTTGAGTTCACAGGGAATAAGCAATGTCTGCCAGAGACACAGAAAAAAAGAAATGATGCCACATTTTTGCTATCTTTGTGTCAAGTAATTAGGATAACAAATAATCATGTACAATAAAATCTTAATCAGGCACTCATTCTCATGACCAAAGCAATGATGGGGTGGAGGTGCGGCAGGAGAGGAGATTAACATCTTTAAAAACTTGCTGCCACACTCCTACTAAACTTTTTGTTTTTAATGTTTATTATTTATATTTGAGAAAGAGAAAGAGCATGAGTGGGCAAGGGTCAGAGAGAGAGAGAGGGAGACACAGAATCCAAAGCAGGCTTCGAGCTGTCAGCACAGAGTATGACACAGGGCTCAAACCCACAAACCGTGAGATCATGACCTGAGCTGAAGTCGGACACTTAACCGACTGAGCCACCCGGGCACCCCTTCCTAAACTTTTTTGATGCTGCCTTTCTCTGTATTTTTCAGAACCTCCGCTTCTCATTCCCACTCATCCCTGAAATACTGAGATAGACCTTGGAGTCATACATATTTTTTTAAATGAAGAACCAGGGCTCAGAGTCATAACATGAAAAGTTTTGTCAAAAGTCTAACAGGAATTTCCTGCAAGCACCCATCTACACTATAAGATAAATTACTTCCATCATATTGTCTGCTCTAGCACTGTCTGGACCAGGGGTGATAAAAGAGCCCCAAGTCTCTCAACATGGGCAAAAACTGCTAATCAGTCCCAATAATCTTTAGCCTGAATCTTTTTCAACATAATCCTCCAGGGAAGCTAATAGCAGTTAACAAACTACACAGGATATGAAATCTACATGCCATTCTTGTTGTGACAATAACCAAAGGTAGTAATTTCAATGGCAAGCATTTATTAAATGCTTACTGTGGGCCAGCCACTGTTCTAAGTGTTTTATATATATTTCCTTGTTTAATCCTCATAATAACCTTAAAAGACAGGTACTATTCTTTTCCCCATTTTATTTTTTTTTAATGTTTATTTAATTATTTTGAGAGAGACAGTGTGTGTGCGTGTGCAAGCAGGGGAGGGGCAGAGAGAGAGAGGGAAACAGAATCCCAAGCAGGCTCCACGCTCAGCCCAATGCAGAGCTTGATCCCATGACCGTGAGATCATGACTTGAGCCAAAACCAAGAGTGGGGTACTTAACTGACTGAACCACCCAGGTGTCCTGCTCCCATTTTACAAAGAGGAAACAAAAGCACAGAGATGTTAAAAATTGCCTGAATTCCAAAGAAGATATACAATAAGCATATGAAAAGATGCTCAACATCATCAGTCATTAGGAAAATATAAATAAAACTCACAAGATATAATTTCATATCTACCAGGATAGCTATACTGAAGAGAAAACAGAAAAATAGTTAAGTTTTGGTGAGGATATGGAGAAACTGGAGTCCTTATACACTGCTGGAGGGAATGTAAACTGGTGCAGCTGCTGAGCCATATATTTTAGAGGAACTGCCAGACTGTTCCTCTAAAAGCTAAATATATGACCCAGCAATTTCACTCCTACATACGTGCCAAAAGGAATTGAGAGCAGAGATTCAAACAGATATCTACACACCAGTGTTTGTTTCAGCACTGTTCACAATTGCCAAAATTTGTAAACAACCCCAATGTCCAAAACCAGAAATGGATAAACATGTTTATCCATCCAATAGAATATTATTCAGCCATGAAAACAAATGGTACAACATGGATAAACCTTGAAAACATTATGTTAAGCAAAATGAGTCAGATAAAGAAGTACAAATATCATATGCTTCCAGTTATATGAAATACCTAGAACAGGCAAATTCACAGAAACAGAAAGTTGAATAGTGGTTACAGGGGCTGGAAAAAGAATGAGGACTTACTGAGTTTTCGTTTGGGTGATGAAAGTTTTGAAACAGATAATGGCAATAGTTGCACAAGAGTGTGAATGTAATTGATGCTACTAAGTTATATACTTAAAAATGGTCAAAATGGGGGTACGTGGGTGGCTCCGTCAGTTAAGCATCAGACTCTGAGTGTGGAGCCTGCCTGCTTATGATTCTCTCTCTCCCCTCTCCCTTCGCCCCCTCCCCTGCTTGCACTAGCTCATGTGTACTCTCTCAAAAAAAAAAAAATTTTTTTTTACATTAAAAAAACCCCTTTTTTTAATGTTTATTTTTGAGAGAGAGAGAGAGAGAGACAGAGACAGAGAGACAGAGTGTGAGCAGGGGAGGGTCAGAGAGAAAGGGAGACACAGAATCCTATGCAGGCTCCAGGCTCTGAGCTGTCAGCACAAAGCCTGACATAGGGCTCCAACTCACAAACCGTGAAATCATAACCTGAGCCGAAGTTGGTTGCCCAACCGACTGAGCCACCCAGGTGCCCCATAAAAAAATTTTTTTAATGTTTATTTATTTTTGAGAGAGAAAGAGAGAGAGAGACACAGAGTGCGAGTGGGGGAAGGGCAGAGAGAGAGAGAGACACAAAACCTGAAGCAGGCTCCAGGCTCTGAGCTGTCAGCACAGAGCCTGATGTGGGGCTTGAACTCACAGACCGAGCTGAAGTCAGACACTTCGGTTAAGACTGAGCCACCCAGGCGCCCTTCCCCACCTCCCAAAAAAAAAGAATTTTAATAAACCTACCTGTGTAGCCTTGTCCCTCATGCAAGGAGCAGCCTGCCCATGACTATCACGAGGCCAGTGCCCTGCAAGGTATGGAGCAGCAAGTGTATCCAGAGAGGAAGTGCGCCGGATAATACTAGAGGGGCTTGAGGATGGTGGTCGTGTTTTGTCACCTAGATTTAAGACAAATATATGTATTTTTAAAATAGATTAGGAAGGAAACAAAGTAGAAACTAAGTACTAAACTATGTGGAAATTCTCTAACTTAAAAAAAAAACAAGTAATAAAAAGGAGTAAGCAACTAATTCATACAAACTTGGACGAATCTCCAGGGAATTATACTGAGTGAAAACAGTCAATCTCACATGGTTACATACTATATGATTTCATTTATATAACACTTTTGAAACGAAAAAACATTTGGAAATGGAGGAGAGATTACTGGCTGCCAGGAGTCAGAGATGGGGAGGAACAATGAACTGGCAGAAGAAAAGCAGGTGTTATAAAAGGGCAACAAGAGGGACCCTTGTGATAAGGAGCTATTCAGCTTTACTGTAGTGATAGATACACAAACATACAGAGATTAAACAGTACAGAATTATACACA
The DNA here is from genome assembly GCF_007474595.2 of Lynx canadensis. Taxonomy (NCBI): domain Eukaryota; kingdom Metazoa; phylum Chordata; class Mammalia; order Carnivora; family Felidae; genus Lynx; species Lynx canadensis. The sequence goes on along the minus strand of NC_044310.1, from coordinate 188,288,946 downwards.
TATACAAATGAGTTCAAGTAAAACTGGAAAAATCTGAATTAATAAGAATAGATTGTACAATGTCAATATCCTGGTTGTAATATTGTACTATGGTTCTACAAAATGTTATTACTGAGGGAGACTGGGCAAAGTGTACAAAACCTGTATTATTTGTTACAACTGTAATGATCTCTACAGGAAAAAAGAAAATAAGACAAATGTATATCTACCCATTTTAAAAATGTTCACCTTGGTTTTAAGATTAAGTATAAGAAACAAAATACTTATTTATCATTATACCACCTATACTCAAGAGGATATAAGACAGCTAATATAAAGTTACAGGGAAAATTCCATTTTAATCAGCTCTATATAACACACATCTTAGGGAGATTTTGTCACAATAAAACCATATTAACCAGGCTATAGGAACATTCATTGAAGCCACATATGCAAAAATCTTTTTCATTTCAAGCTACAGCATATAGATTTAAATGTGAGTTAAAAAAAGGAAAAAAAAAACTTTAAAAATTAGATAATGGGAAGTGAGAGGTGACAGAAGAAACACCTTTGTATCTCCTTTTTTTCTTTGATGGGAGAAGGAAATAGGCTTAGCTAATTTATACTTTAAGAAAAGAAGGAAGGAAACAAAGGAAAGGCTTTAAAATATTAAACATATGCATAAATTGGACTGTATTATAATGCTCTCATTCTAGTTCTATGTGATAAATACCTTTGCTCTTAAGCCCATATACAAAAACACTTTGAGACACCTATCTTCTGTTTGTATTACATTATGTCTTAATAAGAGTCTTGCACAGTTACAAGTGTAAAAGTTCAGTTCCTGGTTATGTGACCCATATAACAAAAGATTCAATTCCACTAAAATAATAGTTACAGCACCTGTGTTGCTGATAATCATAAAGCTGCTTCAAAGATATGCCTCCGATACATAATTTGCCTTCAAAATGGCACAATTATTTCACTGAAACAATGCCTAATTGTTGGAAATGCCAACCATCTCTGCATAGTCTTCCTTTTAGTAAACACAAAATAAACGCTGTATGTGTCCATAAGTTCAAAGCGCATTCTCACATTATTATGACAAGTAAAAAGCAATAAATGTACATGTTTACAAATTTCCTCTAAAAAATTAATCTCTACTGGACAGTCACATGACTGTTCTCAGCTAGGAAAAAAAAAAAGACATACACTATGTGATCTGGGGTATATTCATCAAAATCAAATCGTCAGAAGCTTTCTGGTACCTCTTTCCTACCATGATGCTGCTTCAGTCACCCACCAGTGCACTGACCAAGCAGATCTTACTAATCGGTCTGATTCCATTTTGGAGATTTTTAATTATTGAAGAGTTGACTTTTCAACGAGGCCTCTTAAGACTATTAAATTTTCTATAATAGGGGCGCCTGGGTAGCTCAGTTGGTTGAGTGTCCGACTTTGGCTCAGGTCATGATCTCATGGTTTGGGAGTTTGAGCCATGCATTGGGCTCTGTGCTGATGGCTCAGAGCCTGAAGCCTGCTTTGGATCCTGTGTCCCTCTCTCTGCCGTCCCCCGCTCATGCTCTCTTTCTCAAAAATAAATTTAAAAAACAAAAACAAAAACAAAACACTTTTAAATATTCTATAATGAAATGAAGAATAGAAAAATTATACATCATCACGTGTAAAAATACTAAACATTTTCTCTTTAGAACTCCCTTCCTATAACCCACTCATTGGAACATTTACTAAGGGTCTGTGAGCCAAGGCAAAGACCTAGAAATTAAAAAGACTTAAGTTACAGTAAGGAACACAGTCTACATCTAGCTTGTCATGATTCCATTTCAATCCAAGTTCCCAAAATTGACAGGATTTGGTGCCTAATTATAAGGGAGTTTAAGGATGGGAGGGAGTCTCAATAGTCAAAGATGACTCAAAGATTCCCATCCTACCTAAACAAAGGCTGTATTTATAAGAAGTCCAGAGGAAAAAACTCTGACAGCTGACAAGACCCTTCATGATCAGACCTCTCTAGCTTCATTCTGTTGCCTGTACTACCTCAATCTCTACACCAGGCTGAACGACCTATAGTTCCCAACAAGTACTGTGCTTTGCATGCCTCCATGCCTTTGTCTCTACCTAGATTTCCCTAGATAGCTCTTTCTTTGGTTTGGCTAATTCATGTTTAACCTTTCAAACTTCAGTTCAGATGCCTAAACTGAAATTCCAAATTCAGTTCAGATATTTCCCCTGGAAATCCTTTTTTTTTTTAAGTTTATTTATTTATTTTGAGAGAGAGCATGCACGCACATGAAAGCCTGCACAGGCATGAGTGAGGGAGCAGAGAGAGAGAGAGGGAGAGAAAGAGAGAATCCCAAGCAGGTTCCACATTGTCAGTGCAGAGACCAATATGGGGCTTGAACCGTGAGATCATGACCTGAGTGGAGATCAAGAGTAAGACGCTTAAGACTGAGCCACCCAGGCACCCCTCCCCTGGAAGATCTTCCTTGAACAGCCACCCAAGTCCAAGAACCACACCAACATCTAAGTCAAAAGTCCTACTGTTGTGCTGCCATAGCGCGGTTCACAGAAATAGTCCCTTGACTGTTCAGTGCTCTACTAAAGAATGAAATTTTGGAGGGCAGGAATTTTACTTCCCCTCCAACCCAATGATTAAGATGGTACCTGATATATATGCAGAGAAGACAATGCCTTCTAATGTTACTATTCTTCATAAACAAGGGCAAGCGTGCACCACACTCTTGTTAATCCAAAGTAAAACAACAAAGACAAATACTTCCTGGTATTACTTTCATGTGGAATCTTTAAAAAAAAAAAGTCAAACTCATAGAAAAATTATTGCCAGGGGGCACCTGGGTGGTTCAGTGGTTGAGCATCCAACTGTTGGTTTTGGCTCATGTCATGATCTCATGGTTTGTGAGTTCGAGCCAGGCATCAGGCTCTGTGCTGACAGTGTGGAGCCTGCTTGGGATTCTCTCTCTCTCTCTCTCTCTCTCTCTCTCTCTCTCTCTCTCTGCCCCTCCCCTGCTCTTTCTCAAAAAAAAAAAAAAAAAAAAAGGAAAAAGAAAAGTGATGGCCAAGGCATGGGAAAATAGGGAGAAGTTGATGAAAGGGTACAAACTTTCAACTGCACAATAAATAAATAAAGTCTGAAGATCTAACGTATAACATGGTGACTACACTTAATTATCATTGTATTGTACAATTCAAATTTACTGCATGTAGAACTTTAAAGGAGCTCCTGGGTGGCTGAGTCTCTTAAGTGCCCGACTTCAACTCAGGTCATGATCTCACAGTTCGGGGGTTCGAGCCCTGCATTGGGCTCTGTGCTAACAGCTCAGAGCCTGGAGCCTGTTTTGGAATCTGTCTCCCTCTCGCTCTCTGCCCCTCCCCCACTCATACTCTTTCTCTCTCTCTCTCTCAAAAATACATAAAACATTAATAAATAAATAAATAAATGAAAAGATACATATGTGAGATGATGAATGTTATTTAAACAGATTAGAGGAATCCTTTCACAATGTATACATACACCAAGTCACTTTAAATATGTTAAAGCTTTGTCAATTATATGTAAATGAAGCTAAAAATAAAACTAAATCAAAACAACAAAACAAAGGTTCAAACTTGACTTTGTTTTTTAACAATCAAGTCTTTAAAGAAGTTAACTACAGCAGGGTGTGGCACTAAAAATAGCAGTCAATGCCTTGGGCTCTAAAGTTCAGAACTCCCCAACTACCTGTGACCAGTTCTGTTGGTTCCTGAGTAACTTCAACGGCAACAGTAGAGCATCCCAAAGCACAGCCCCTGGGTATTACATTAACAGATTCTATAGACCTTGTTAGATTTAGGTATTTGTAGAACTTAATCAGGTACTGCTTAAAGGTTGTATTCATATTCATTTGTTCAGTGAGGGAAAAAAAAGTCTCACCTTTTTCAAATACAAAAATGATAAAATACTTATTGTAAAGAAATCTAACAACACAAATAAATGCCAATAGGACACCACTCAGAGATAACCATTTTAGTGAGTATTTATCTCAGAGATTTGTCTACCATTCACACACACAATTTTATATAAATAAGGCTCCATTAGGCATGCTATTACTTATTGTTGAGAAATAAAATGAGCTTGTTGAGGACCTATTTCCATTGCAATAAATATAAATCTATAATACATCACCATTTTTAATAGCTGTATACTATCATATTGAATGGATATACTTAACTTAATCCCATAATGATAGACATTTCTAGAGGCAGATCAATATCTTTTTACATTTAATTATCTCTTTGTGAAAAAATTTCTAGACATCAAATTATATATCCAAGGATACACATATATTAAAATTTTAAGTACTGCCACACTGCCTTCCACCAGAAAGGATTTTGCCCTCACAAGAATACTCATTTACCCACATTCTGCAGTGTACTTTATCATTTTCTGCCAATCTAAAAAAAGATTAAAAATACCTTTTTATTTGCATTTTGATTACTAAGTTATAAAATACTAAGATTTTACTGCAATTTATATTTTTTATACATTACCAGTATTTTTAAATATTACTCCTGATCTCTTTTAATTTTATAGAGATCTTTTCTTCTGTTGAAGAAACATTTAAAGGAGGTTCCTTCAGTTTCATTTTAGCTTCCTTTTCTCATTATTTTTAAGTAAAACAGTTAATTTTATGTTAAGTACTATGCATAGTATGATTAAATTCTTATAAAAGTATATGCCTATTTATCCACTGTCTAAACTTCTTCCTACACACGCGCGCACACACACACACACACACACACACACACGCTCTCTCTCTTCCCCTCTTTCCCTCAAAATGTCTCTGGAAATTTTATTTCAGACCTGATTTTATTGCACTTTGCTTTAATGCATTTGACAGATTTGATTTTTTTTTTTTTATACAAATTAAAGGTTTGTAGCAACCCTGAGTTGAAAAAGTCTGTGCCATTTTTCAAACAGCATTTGCTCACTTCATGCCTCTGTGTCACATTTTGGTAATTCTCTCAGTATTTCAAACTTTTTCATCATTAAATTTGTTATGATGATCCGTGATCAGTGATCCTTGATATCATCATTGTAATTGTCTTGGGGCACCACAAACCACACCCATATAAGACAATGAACTTAGGTGATAAATGTTTGTGCTCTGACTGCTCCACTGACCAGCAGGTTCCCCCTTTCTATTCCTCTCCTTGAGCCTTCCTTGAGACACAACAATATTGAACTTAGACCAATTAATAATTCTACAATGGCCTCCATGTGATCTCTCACTTTCAATCAAAAGCTAGAAATGTTTAAGCTTAGTGAGGAAGGTATGTCCAGAGCCTAGATACGCTAAGATAGTCCTCTTATACCAGTTAGCCAAGTTGTGAATGCAAAGGAAAAATTCTTAAAGAAAATTAAAAGTGCACTTCAGTGAACATATGAATAAAAAGAAAGCCAAACACCCCTACTGCTGATATGGAGAAAGTTACAGTGGTCTAGATATAAGATCAAACCAGTCACAACATTCCCCTAGGCCAAAGACTAATCCAGACAAGGCCCTAACTCTCTTCAATTCTATGGAGGCTGAAAGATGTGAAGAAGCTACAGAAGAAAAGTTGGAAGTTAGCAGAGATTGGTTTGCGAGGTTTAAGAAAAGAAGCCATATTGGGGCCCCTAGCTGGCTCAGTTGGTAGAGTGTGCAACTCCTGATCTCAGGGTCATTAGTTTGAGCCCCAACTGGGCATGAAGTCTACTTAAAAAGCAAATAAATAAAAATAATGTTTAAGAAAAGAAAGAAAAAAGAAGCCATCTCTATAACATAAAGTGCAAGATGAAACAGCAAGTACTGATGTAAAAGCTGCAACCAAGTTATCCAGAAGACCCAGCTAAGATAATTAATGAAGGTGGCTATACAAAACAACAGATTTTCAACATAGATAAAACAGTTTTATACAGGAAAAGGATGCTATCTAGGTCTTTCACAGCTAGAGAGAAGAAGTCCGTGCCTGGCTTCAAATCTTCAAATGAGAGGCTGACTGTCTTTGTTAGGAATTAATGTAGCTGGTAACTAGGGTGAAGCAAATGCTCACTGACCATTCTGAAAATCCTAGGACCCTTAAGAATTATGCTAAACTACCCTGCCTGTGCTCTATAAATGGAAAAACAAAGCCTGGATAACAGCATATCTGTTTACATAGTTTACTTAATATCTTGAGCCCACTGTTGAGACCTACTGTTCAGGAAAAAAAAACAAAACAAAACTCCTTTCCAAATATTACTGCTCACTGAGAATACACCTGATCACTCAAGAGTTATGATGGAAATAGGCAATGAGATTAATGTTTTCACGCCTGCTAACACAACATCCATTCTGTAGCCCATGGGTCAAGGAGTCTTTTTGACTTTTCAAGTGTTATTATTTATGAAATACATTTCATAACACTATAGCTGCCTAGATGGTGATTCCTCTGTTGGATGTGGGTAAAGTAAAATTGAAAACCTCTGGTAAGGATTCACCATTCTAGACACCATGAAGAACATCTGTGATTCATGGGAAGAGGTCAAAATATCAATATGAACAGGAGTTTGCAAGACATTGATTCCAACCCTCATGGATGACTTTGAGGGATTCAAGACTTCAGTGGAGGAAGTAACTGCAGATATGGTGGAAAGAGCAAAACCAGAATTAGAAGTAGAGTCTGGAGATATGACTAATTTGCTGCAATTTTATGATAAAACTTGAACAGATGAGTAAAGAAAGTAGTTTCTTGAGATGAATCTGCTTCTAGTGAAGATGCTATGAAAACTGTTGAAATGACAACAAAATAATTTGAACATTACATTAACGGAGTTGATAAAGCAGCAGCAGGGTTTGATTTGAATTCTGAAAAAAGTTCTACTGTGGGTAAAACTGCTATCAGAAAGCATCACAGGCTACAGAGAAATCATTCATGAAAGGAAAGGTCAATCAATGAAGCACTTACTTTAAGAAATTTCCATAGCAACCTTCAGCAACCACCACCCTGATCAGTTAGCAGCCATTAACATCAAGGCAGGACCCACAAGCAAAAAGATGACGACTCTGAAAGTTCAGATGGTGGTTACCATTTTTTAGCAATAAAGGATTTTTCAAGGGGCGCCTGGGTGGTTCAGTCGGTTGGGCGTCCGACTTCAACTCAGGTCATCATCTCACAGTCTGTGAGTTCAAGCCCCGCGTCGGGCTCTGTGCTGACAGCTCAGAGCCTGGAGCCTGCTTCAGATTCTGTGTCTCCCTCTCTCTCTGCCTCTCCCCAACTCATGCTCTCCCTCTCAAAAATAAATAAAACTTGAAAAAAATTTTTTAATATTTTTCAATTATGTACCTTTTAAAAAAATATATAGTATTATTGCACAGCTTAATAATAAGCTACAGTACAGCACGAACATAATTTTTATATGCACTGGGAAACCAAAAAACTAATCTGACTTGTTTTATTGCAACATTCACTTTATGGGGATGGTCTGCAACCACACCTGCAAAATCTCCAAGGTATGCCTTTATTTTGGATCCAAGTCCTCTGTCAAATATATGTAGCTGAAAATTTCTGCCTAGTCTGAGGTGTGTCTTTTCCTTTTCTTAATGATGTTTTCTGAAAAGCAATTTTTAATTTCACTATAATAAATTTATCAGCTACTTCTGACAGTTTGTGTTTTTTACTTCCTAAGAAATCTTTGCCTACCCTAAGATCAAGATTTGCTTCTAAGTCATCTTCTGGACATTTTTCAATTTTAGCTTTCAAATTTAGATCTTTGATCAATTTAGATTTCATTTTTGTGTATAATCTGATCAAGGATTATCACTCCCCACCCATTTATTCCAAAACCATTTGTTGAAAATATTATATCTACCCCCACAGAACTAACTTAAGGAATCTTTACTGAAATATATGGGCTATTTCTGGATATTCTACTCTGCTCCATTGATCTATATCTCTGTCCACAAGCAGTACAGTATAAGTTCTTCAACTTTAAATTGCTGTTTTTCAATACTGTTTGTCTACTTGCATTTCAATATAAATTTTAGGTCTTTGCAATTTTGTGTAATTCTAAAATTTAATAATAAAAAATCAAATTTTATGTATTTTTAATGTAAATTTTAAGACCAGAATAGGAGTCATAGGAGGTAAAATACTTAGTTTATTCCTGATCTTGAGGAAAGAAAGATGTTAGCTGTAGGCTAACATATCTATAGGCTATTATATATAAACATATATTATACGCTTATATATAAGACAATAAAGCAGGCTTTAGTTAATGAAGTTATCTTCTATTCTGAGTTTCCTGAGAGTTTTTAACAAGGATGCTTAATTTTGTCAAACACATTTTTCTGCATAAACTGAGATAACAGTGATTTTCCTTCTTTGCCCTTAGATAACAGGGTGAAAGTCAAGTATCATTATTCGTGGTAATTATGTACTATAAAGTCTCCAATGAACACTGAAATTGTGAACACTGAACTACTGTTCCTAGTAGATACCCAAGTTTAGACCCCTATGAGCCTCTGATTACAACATTTGTAATAATTAATTAATAAACAGCTTTAAGTGCTTCTGTTTAAAGACACCTTATTTAATACACAGGATTGATTCATAAACACTGAAATCATGGCCAACATCACTATAATTCATGCCTAAACAAAGTTTATCTAACACACATATTTTCTCCATAAGGCACATAACGACCTTCTTGTGATTAGGAAGACAAGATTGCACATCAGCACTACACTTGGAGGCCATTTTAAAGAAAAAAGCAAAAAGCAAAAAATGGGAAAAATGTAACACTAAATAGACTGTGAAAAGAATACTTGTTTACAATAGGAGAGCTGAAAGAAAGCAGAGAGCTTTGACCTCAGTAGGGAATATGTGTATTGGGTGACTCAAATTTGTCATTAAATGTCTGCAAGTGATCCCAAGTGTCACAAGTATTGACTTTTAAGTTACAAATAAAATTCAGCTAGTGGGCAAATTTTCAAATGTGGAATCTCTGAATAGTAAGGACTGTATTATTATTATTATTATTTTTTTACTGTTAAACTTATATACTTGGCATAAACTCCACTTAATCCTGATATATCATCATATTTATACTGCTGGATTTGACTTGATAATATTTTGTAAAGGAGTTTTATGCTTGTATATGAAGGATACTGTTGTGTAGTTTTCTTAAAATGGCTTTATATGGCTTTGATTTGGTGTTATACTATCTTATAAAATGAGCTGGGAAAAATCTCTCCTATTTTCTGAAAATGTTTAGGGACAATCATTATTTTTTTCTTAAAATTTTGATAGAATTCACATTTGAACTATCTGGCCAGTTTTTTTTTTTTATGAGTTTTTAATTATGAATTCAATTTATTTCATAGATATAAGGATAGTTAAAGGGATATTCAGGTTTTCTATTTCTTCTTGTGTCAGTTTTGGTAGTTTGTCTCTTTTAAGGAATTTGTCTACTTCATCTAAATCGTTGAATTTACTGGCATAAAGTCCACAATGATCCTTTATTATACTTTTAATTTATGCATGATCTGTAGTAATACCCTTTCATTCTTGGCACTGTTAATTTGTACCTTTTTTTCCTTCATCAATCTAACTAAAGTTTTATCATTTTTATATATCCTTTCAAAGAACCAGCTTTTGATTTCACTGATTTTTCTCAATTATTTTATCAATTTTTCTAAATCACTGATTTCGGTTTTATTTCCTTCCTTCTACTTTCTGTTTAATTTGCTCTTCTTTTTCTAGCTTAAAATAAACGCTTAGAAAATTACTGATTTTAAATTTTTCTTCGTTTCTAATACAAGCATCTTTCAAAATTATACATCCCCACCCCCCGCAAAAAAAACAAAACAAAAAACCTATACATTTCCCTTTTAGCATGTCTTAGCTGTATCCCAAATACAGCTTTCATTACCACTCAATCCAAAATATTTTCTAATTTCCCCGGACACATGGGTGACTGTTGGTTAAACATCCAACTCTTGATTTTTGGCTCAGGTCATGATCTCATGATTTGTGAGATCAAGTCCCACATCAGTGGGCACTGTCAGTGCAGAGCCTTCTTGGGATTCTCTCTCTCCCTCTTTCTCTGCCTCTCCCCTGCTCCCTTGCTCTCTCTCTCAAAATAAACTAAAAAAAAAAAATTTTTTTTCTAATTTCCCTTGTGGTTTCTTCTTTGATCCATGGATTATTTACAATTGTTTTTTCAATTTCCAAATACTTTCCATATAGCTGTTGCTGATTTCTAATTTAACTGTTATGCTCAGAGAACACTTCTATATGATTTCATTCTTTTGAGGTAAATGAGACTTATTTTATGGTTCAACATATGGTATATCTTGGTGAATGTTCCATGTGTAGTTGAAAAGAATGTGTACTGTGCTACTATTACATGCTCTATAAATGTAAATTAGGTTATGTTTCTTGATAATGTTGCTTAAGTCTTCTAACTGCTTACTTATTTTCTGTCTACTTGTATTATCAATTACTAGGAAAGGAATGTTGACCTCTGCTTCATGAATTTTGAGGCTTTACTAATGGAAACATACACACCTAAAGAACACGTTGCTGATAAATTGATCCTCTTGTCGTTATGAAATATCTCTCTTTTTCCTTATTCTTAAGTCTACTTTAAATAGGGGCGCCTGGGTGGCGCAGTCGGTTAAGCGTCCGACTTCAGCCAGGTCACGATCTCGCGGTCCGTGAGTTCGAGCCCCGCGTCGGGCTCTGGGCTGATGGCTCAGAGCCTGGAGCCTGCTTCCGATTCTGTGTCTCCCTCTCTCTCTGCCCCTCCCTTTCTTGCACTCTGTCTCTCTCTCTCTCAAAAATAAATAAACATTAAAAAAAAAACACATTAAATAGTAGTTAATATTCTAGCTTTCTTACACTCTATACTCAGTTTTGTACAGTGCGTATTTTCCCATCTTTTTACTTTCAACCTATCTGGTTCTTTAAAGTCTTTAGGTTGTACATAATTGGATCTTGCTCCAGTCTGATAAGCTCTGTATTTTAACTAAAGTGCTTAAGACCATTTAACACTGTTATGTGTATACCAATTTATTTTCTATTTGTTCCATTTGGGTTTTTTCTCCTCTTTTCCTAAATAATTTTGGCTGGAGTATTTTTAGTAGTTCATATACTCCACTGATACATTAGCTATATCTCTTTTACTTTTTGCTTCGTTGCTGTAGGGTTTTACAACACGCATCCTACTTTATCACACTCTACCTTCAAATTATATCACTTTACATATAACAGAAGACTCTTAGGGCTGCATGTTTCAATTGTTGCCTACTGTCTTTTGTGCTACTGTTGTCATGTACTTTATGTATACATTATACACCGATATATGATATTACTATTTAGCTTTAAAGCAATTATTTTCTAAAGAAATCAAATGATGACAAAAAAAAGTCTTTTCTCTCTCTCACTTACACTTACTATTGACAGTGTTCTTTATTTCTTTGTATAGACCCAATTTGCTATTTGGTTTCATTTTCCTTTCACCTGAAGAACTGCTTGAACATTTCTTGCAGTGCCAGATTGCTGGTAAATAATTCTATCAGATTTTGTATATATGTAAATTCATTTTGAAGGATATTTTTGCTGGATATAAAAATTTCGAGTTTACAGTTTTATCTTTCAGCACTCAAAAGATGTCATTCCATCAGATTAAGAGGTATAAACTTCCAGTTATAAAATAAGTCACAGGGATAAAAGTAAAGCACAGGGAATATAGTCATTAGTATTATTATATGGTGAAAGATGATAAATATACACTTACAGTGATGAAACTGTGTAATGTACAGAATTCTTGAATCACTATGTTATACCCTTGAAACTAATATAACACTGCATGTCAAGTAAATTTCAAGTGAAAAAAAAAGGATGTCATTCCATTATGTTGATACATATTATTTCTAGCAAGAAATCTGCCATCATTT